>NC_134031.1:633333-1266666 GCF_964204645.1 Tubulanus polymorphus
TAATCATCTTTCATTGGGGTAGTAGCAGCAGCAGCAGCAGCAACAGCAGCAGCAGCAGCAGCAGCAGCAGCAGCAGCAGCAGCAGCAGTAACAGCAGCAGCAGCAATGATAAGCTTGTATAAAACCGGAATCGCTAGCGCATTACCCACCTATCCCCCTTGACATATTCTCTTAATGATCCATGTGTAGAAAATCATAAAATCTATGCGACTATGACCAGAGAAGATTAATGTAACTGATTACTGAGATAAACGACCAATACTAACATCGAACTGAACTGAACTGAGCTGAGCTGAGCTGATACAATGAACGAACAGCATCAGTCTCCTAACTACATGTTATAAGCATTCACATATCTGAAATTGTAGTTGAATTACATAAGTATCACTTGAAATATTTCGTTTCAGGAGAAAAAAACAAATTTTTTGTGTTTCGAAATCGATTAACAAAATTCTAAATTTCAGACCCGGGAGGGAGCTGTAGTTACATGTTAAGTATTTGTTGAAATACAAACCTTTTAAGGACCTTTGAAAAATGTTCGAAAAACATAGAACGTTTCAGGCACTAGTGGGGTTTATAGTTACATACACGAGTGGGACTTCCAGTTACATACAGGGTCCACTCCTGGTTTTTTCCCCTGAATTTCCAATGCAAACCATAGCTAACAATATTGAAAAAAAGTGTGATATTTTTCGCGAGAAATCTTTTAAGTCGATTAGAAACATTATAATCCAAAGGAACAAACAGGTGACGCCGAAATAAACAGGTGACGCCGAGTGAAACACCTGATAAGAAAAATCCTTTCTAAATTTCAAACCCGGATGAAAGAAGCGGCAGAAATTGTAACGACACGAATCGAAAATTCAATTAGACTTTCTTCTTCAAAAGGTTGAATATTGAAGTAAAATGCAATTTTCAAATCATAGAAACCGAGAAGGGAAACTTCGTGTTTGAGTTTGGACGAAATAAAACTTCGCTTCAGCGGACAAACCAAGGGAAGGCTGGAAATTGAATTTACGTTTCTAGAATATCATCATTGATGGCTGAGTGATGATTATAGCATTAGAGCCTGGATATGTTTTTCCTTTTTAATTATTATCAATATCATTATTATTATTATTCCGACTCACTTCTCTTTTATATATTTTTTTCCTTTCCATTTTTACTTTAGTTTTTTGGTATTATTATCGTCTTCACTTTTTAAGGTGCCATCTTTTTCACAAGCTTCGGCTTTTTGGCATCCTCGTTTTAGTATTGAAATTATCTATAACTCAGACTTTATGTAAATTATTTTTTTCTGTATATAACGTTTCTACGTTATATGTAATTTCAATGCATTCAGGAATAAAGAATATCATATCATACCGGCCATTATACCTGACATCAATGAATGCCAGCTAATTCACAAATCTTTTTATCAGAAATCATATTGAAAAATCCTCAATTTAAGAATTAAGAATTTCAGATTTTGATTCTGAAAAGTGCGTACCGTTCAAGTTTCCAGTTTTTTCCCCGCCTCAATAATAAAGCCTACTTAAATCGAGATATTCTATACACAGCATTGTATTGAACGGCAGGCGTCCAAAAGAGCCGAGAACTCGAACCTCTTAAAATCCCTTGAATAAAACACCGCGGTGTACACTTCACTGACGTCTGGTCTTGCACATGAGTTGTTTTGTGATTTTTCGAAGTACAGCGAATCCGCTTACCGGATTTCACTTCAAACCAACAGGTGTTTAGGGAAACTTGCAGCGCACAAAAGCGGATTTTCCAAATGTGAATTATGGCCACAACATAAAAACTACTGAGAAATGTATGAAATAAGCTGTTAATATGTGAAGGAGCATCATTTATTGCGGGTTTGGTCGATTAATCGTTTTCCCATTTTCTGATCGAACTTTCAGAAAAGTCAACTCAAAATGGCTGCCAGCTGAGTTTATAGGCACAGTTTCAGATATAACCTCACTTACCCAAAGGTCTGAGGTCTGAATTCAGGATAGAAAATATGGACGACTAATTCGTTTTCCTGCGCACGTCAGCGTGTATCGGGAGGCTATTCTACCATTGATTTATGAAGTTCTCCAAACAATTAAAGAACTACAGAAACCAGGCTGATTACAAAATTGATCAAGTAAAGCTTCATTTCCGCCAATTATATAGATATACATATAATCAATTTTGAGTAAATCTCACATCTGCAAGCCGGAAACACGTGTTTATCCGCCTCTCTTTCATCCTACACCGGAAGTGAATCGTATTGCGAGTCGATGCACATTCGTTTGGGAAAAGCCTATGATACAAAATGAGCCCCTGAAATATCT
This sequence comes from Tubulanus polymorphus, assembly GCF_964204645.1. Classification (NCBI taxonomy): domain Eukaryota; kingdom Metazoa; phylum Nemertea; class Palaeonemertea; order Tubulaniformes; family Tubulanidae; genus Tubulanus; species Tubulanus polymorphus. The sequence goes on from NC_134031.1 coordinate 635,655, forward strand.
GAAAACTTCAGAAACAAACTATCAAAAATATATATATATATTCATTCACACTCGATTTGATCTGATTTATTCAATGAAGTGGAATATTGTCACCACACCCTGCTGGATGTACGCTCCACTGACCTTCGACAGGCGCGCTGACAAAATAGAATTTCCGGTGTCTTATGTCATGGAATTAATGGGTTATTGATTGTCAGTGTTGAGACAATGATTTATGACGTGACCCGTGTAGCGCAAAAACCGGTAAATAAAACCGATTATACTATAGACAATAATAGCCATTGATTGTCACAGAGATTGTCATATTGTATCTATCACTATTTAGGAGGGAAACTGGTGGCAAGATGCACGCTGTCGGGTTCACCCATGGACTCTAAAACGAACAAGAAATAGTTTTTATAGAGTCCAGTGTTGGAAGTGTTTGTATCCGTCGCTCTACGAACGTGTGTGACATCGGACACTACAGTTCCCGGTGAAGCAGTCGTCTGAACCTGAATCTAACATCAGTCATATCTTAAGTCCGTAGCCGATCTGAAGACTAATCTTGAGACTGGACCCGGAGTTCAGAATTACGTAATACGACTGTTCAAACCTGCTGCTGATAGATAGAAAATACATGTATAAATGTTTGGTGTGTATCATTTGACAAGCAATTTCTGTGATGCGCGAAATGTTAAAGGTTATCTATCTATATCTCTCTATATATATATGTAATAGCTCAATGCTCAGAGACCAATGACAAACACAATTCGAGCCCGTAATAAATACCTGTTCACGGGGATTATCATCATCGATTTCCGATCAGTTGGACAATTTCTCGAGTAGCCGTTAACCGGTCTCGGCTTGATGAAAATTGCATCCTCGAGTAATATTCGAGAGGTTCTCTAGCCGTTTTAGTCTGTGCGCAATCCTCCCGGTTATACGCGATAAATCATCCCAGCGAGATATCGCACTATTTCTTAAGATTCTAATCCACCGAACTGGCGGCGTATGAATACAATATTGCACTAATTTCACCTCTAGTAGGTATTGTTGGAGCAGTAATGTGGAGTAGTTACTGACGGACGATACGAGACTCTTAATAACGGTTTTGTTTCAGTAAATCATTTGATTAAGAGGCACTTAACGACGGTAGTATTGAGTATCAGTTTCTGTGTAATGCTTTCGTCGCTTGTTTTATAGGTTGTTATAACACGTGACAATGCGACAGTACGGAATCCAATATCATTCATTGAGTACAGAGTATTATGCGCTGCTCACCTGCCCAGATACAATCAATTAATCCTTACTTTCATTGTGTATTAATTGAAAATTCTATTTCATTACGACCCAGTTCAAGAGATGTTGGTAAAGTTTGAAGATATAAGATAAGTCAATTTCAGATGTTTTGAGTCAAATCTAAACAGACAACAACTGTAGAACTGGATCCTTGACCTTGTTCTTCACTGAAACAGGCCCAGGACCCGGCTCCGCGGTGAAATAGCCCCAGGACCCGGCTCCGCGGTGAAACAGCCCCAGGACCCGGCTCCGCGGTGAAACAGCCCCAGGACCCGGCTCCGCGATGAAACAGCCCCAGGACCAAGCTCCACAGTTGTCTTTGAGAACACTTAAAAATATTCGACACAATTTCTGTTTCGTTTTACCGACATTTTAGCGATAATCAAAAAACTATCTCGTACTAATTACCGACAAAGACAGTCTTGCATCCGATACATTAGATCAGTAAATCTGATTATGGAAGGTAAATTGCTCAGGTAAGTGGGTTGTGACATCTTCACGCTTAATTGAAGTTTGAGATGTTGAATTGAAGATCAACACGAAACGCTTCTTGTAAACGTCTCAAAGACGAGACGCGCCGCACGCGTGGTAGTTTTTAGAAGATTAATTCAATATTTCATCAGATAAGATTTTAATAACTGCTTCGAGTCAAACTAAAAGTCTTACACCTAATTTTCCACAATTGCGATGTAAGTTTGAAATTACTTTATTTACGATGTTTCAACTTTCGAGCACTTATTCCGACAACACCGTGGGGTTGGATCCAGAAACTGGATCCATAACTGTGGAACTGATCCACAACTGTAGGGCTGGGCCCAGAACTGTAGATCTGGATTCAGAATCGTTGAACTGGACCCAGAAGTGTGGAGTTCGGTCATAGACAGTAGAACTGGTCACTGGGCCTTAGTGCATGGAGAATTTTAATTTTGTTTGACTGGAGGTGAATTGTTGGGTTATCCCCTCCCACTCCCCGGGTCACCAACTCCTCTCGGGAATATCTAAAGGTTATTGCCGCGGTTCACATTTATTGACTGATATTAAAAGCTCTAGAACTCGGCCAGTTTTTCATCGAGTATTCGATTAATTCCCCGCGAAAACTCATATAAATTCACATTACATTCGCACTGATGATACTTAATGTTATTTCCACAGTAAAAACACCTGGTCGGTGATGAATACTCGAATGATCTCTGGTGGATTGATGAAATAAGCCTCCACAGTCTACTGATATTACTGCATGGCGATTAATCTACAATTTGAACTCAAATAATATTTTGTTAAACGTCATACCGTTTCCTTCATCATCTAATTCTGGTATTGATGTACCCCCGAGAGGTTCTTCCAATTACTCTATCTTCAACTGAAGCTAGCTGGAGAAACCCAACAACTATAGGTGCCCGGAAGTGATGCACAACGTGAAATTCATAAAACAAACCCAACAATGATGCTGGTGCCCGAAGTCCCCAATATGTTTAACCGACCCTAACATCTCATCCAACAATTTTGGAACTGGATCAAGGGATTCAGATGCACCAGCGTCCAGTTCCACAGTTCTTGATCCAGTTCTACAGTTCAGGGCCCAGTTCTACAGTTCTGGGTCCAGTTCCACAGCAGGATCCAGTTCCACAGTTCAGGACCCAGTTCCACAGCAAGATCTTGTTCCACAGTTCAGGACCCAGTTCAACAGCAGGATCCAGTTCCACAGTGTCTCGGTTAAGATTTAACTCCACAGATAAACAATAAATCATTCAATAATGAATTATATCTTACAAGGGCTACAAATACCTTCTTGTTTAGAAAGTATTTCCAACAATCATCGGGGACACATTTGAGAGCGCGTTAGAAAATTAATTGCTTAAACATGCATTCATTCATTGAAACAGGTCGGTGCCAAGAAAATGTAACTCACCTTTCGAGGCTCATCGCCACCAAATTCAGAATCGACGCGACGGCGGATAACATCTCGGAGAACGCCGATACTTTACACAGTACTTCACCCATAATAGAATGAGTGGTGAAATATCGTATCATCTCACACGGGACACAGATACCGAGAAATAACAAATCCGCGATCGCCAAACTCACCAGAAACAACGTCGTCACAGTTCGAGATTTCTTATCGCCCAGAATTACAAACACGACGATACCGTTTCCGATAATCCCAACTAGAAATGTTAATCCGTAGATTAGTATAGTCGGAATGAATATGGGTTCTTTAAGCCACGGTTTAGCGATGTTATCGATATCGCCATCGTAAAACACGTAGTCGTCGACTGTAGGATGAACGACGGACGTCTGACTCAAGTTAGAAATGTCGTAAGTTATTTCCTCCGACATTCTGATGTATCCACTTAGTTTTTACGCCGCATTCGCCGGTTTCAAATCGATATATCGGGCTTTTCAAAAGTTCTATCGATATTCGTAGGAAGTAGTTTTCGATCGTCAGATCACGAGAATTCAAGTTCGAATCTAAATCCACGAACCGTGTTTTTTGAGTAACCGTTCGTCGGAGTCGAACATTGTCATCGTTGCGGTATTTTTACACTGCAGGTTTTAGTGGAAGTCGATTTCGTTCGTTTTATTGACGCGTGTTTTCTCTACGAGATGCAGATATTTCACTCGCGCGCGCGCAGACGACGGAAGCGACCGTGAACTCCGATTCCGGTAAGAGATGCCGAGTTTAAATCGCGACTGTTTAATCACCAGCGAGTGATTAATTATCTCTAGACAGGTGCGCGTCGTGTCGTGACGTCACACGAATGGAAAATGATGCAGTTAAATGGTTGTCGTAGATCACGAGATTCTGCGATGAAATGTGCCCCGTGTAGAATCATCAACCGGTGGATTATTCAATGAAATCTCCCTGCGTTCGATCATTAACGCGAGGCAAATCGCTCTGAAATGGGATCAAAAAAACATTAATGATCGGTTAGATAGAAATTGTCTCAGCTTGTCCGTGACTGCCTGAGCCGCTATGGACCCATAATCATGACTTGGGTGGCATAAAGTCTCAGTTTCTCGTAGCCCGAGACATAACATCAACTACTATATTAGCATTTTAGAATTGACACAATTTGGAATTCATCTTCTTGTTTGTGTAACAATAACTACTATGCAAGATGAAGTTTAACTATCAAACTATAAAAGACTTACTAATTAGCTCATTGTCATTCTCTTTGCTTCTACGTCAGAATTGACCGACGACAAGAACAACTTAAGGATTTGATCTGCGTATATACACATATACAAATGCGTCACGTTCATTTAGGGAGAACATGTTGTATTTCGAAGGTCTATCCCCGAGAGAACTTCACTCACATAGTTCTATCAAATGTCACCGAAACTTGTGTGAACAAATAAAAGTGAAAGGTGAAGCGCAGTCTAAGTATCAGGGGATGAACACGGGACGAATTTGCTGCATGTAATTACACTGTTATAGCCAGTCTTGTTACATGTTAGTTGTAATAATTTCCGCCTCATAGACTTTCAAGGAAACCACGAGTGGCGATATGTTTAAAAAACTGATTTCCCTCGGTGATAACACTTGCCTAGATGGTCGACCGTTACATTTGAAATGCACCAATCAACGAGTGGACTACGTGACTGGAGTCACTGATTGGATCAAACAATCGTCGGTTAAGATTTGAATAAAACCAAACACCGAGACTCGAATAGAAGCAGAGACCGCGCGGGCTGCATCGAGTTTAATATTTAATACATGATTTATGAGCCAAATTAGTTCATTTTCAGTAATTATCGAGACAGGTTCATCCGACTTTCGAACCGCAGACCATCGACGCGTAACAACCAGATGCGCCCAGTTACATTCCAAACTGTACTATAATGATAAAGAATGAGACACTGCTGCCAGAAGGGAACGGGTTTAAAAAAAAAGATAATGCCATGTAAGTCAGCCTAGTTCATGAATGAGGAAGCAAAATTGGCGCCGACCATACTCGTAACCCTAATCGTAGCTCGGCCGTAACCCTAACCCTAGCAGGAATCGAACCTCCGACCTTCTGTATGCCAGCCGAACATGCTAACCACCAGACCACACACCTGTGGTGACTGACTCAGCGGGTTGGTAGGTTTGTGTGGTCAGTGTGGGTGACTGGTGACCGGTCAGGTGTGGGTGACTGGTGACCGGTCAGGTGTGGGTGACTGGTGACCAGTCTAGCGAGGAACAATACCCGTTACATATCATTCATTCTCTGTTTACAAAGAGAGTTTATCTTAGATAACCGCGTTAAACAAGTGAATATCAAATCATGTATCGTGTTACACAGTGTGGTATTTCACGTACACAGAATCTTCGTGTTTTATGTTTCAATCAAAATATAATGATGTATAGTATTCACCGGTGATCTGTTTGCGGTGCACACACAACAACTACCCGCCTGATTGGAGAAAACATCCGTACAAAAAATACACGAGAAAAGAAAATGATTTGAATTTATCAATGCGCGATGTTGCGTGCTACGAATGTTCTAGGTGTTGGATATCTCTAGGAGATGATGTGTGGTCACGGCGCGGGGTATAGGGACCGCGCTGGGTTGTGGGCAGTCACCCGCGCGAGTGGTGACCGGGTGTGTGTAAGTCAAGGGTGAGCCTCTCTCTCGCTCTCACTCTCACACTCTCTCGCTTCTAAAGCGATGATTGATCGAGTTTTCCAATGATTGAACGCCCTCTCAAGAGACTTTAGATCGAGAGACTAAACAAATTTCTCGATATTTTCTCGAAGCTGCTTATAAATCTTTTTATTTCTCTTCATTTCCAATTTATCTGTGCATTAAATAAGGGGCACCGGGTAAACAGATTGAGATGAAATTCTTTTTTTAAGCCTGGAAATCGGAAAATACCGATGACAGATCCGTAATAATCGAAACTGATCGAAATTAAGAACAAAAATAACCTCATACATATTTTGTTACCTAACACAATTAATGCTCGCTTACCAGGGCTTGATTTGCTGCTAACTAAGTACACACGATATAATGATACCGTTGAGAGACAATCGGACCCTGGCAAGCGATGATGATGATGTTGACTAGATATGTAGCGGTAAAGGTACCGGAAGTGAAGCTGTTCCTATACCGCTACATGGCCCAAGTATAGAATACAAGGTAATAGTGCGAGGGTGACTTGTTGACTTGATGACAGGTCAACTGGTCGACTGGCTGACTGGGTGACAGGCCAACTGGTCGACTGGATGACTGGATGACAGGTCAACTGGTCGACTGGTTGACTGGATGACTGGATGACTGGCCAACTTGTTGACTGGATTACAGACCAACTTGTTGAATGGATGAAACAGACCAACTTGTTGACTGGATGACAGACCAACTTGTTGACTGGATGACAAACCAACTTGTTGACTGGATTACAGACCAACTTGTTGACTGGATGACAGACCAAATTGTTGACTGGATGACAGGCCGACTGGTCGACTGGATGACAGGTCGACTGGTCGACTGTACGACTGGATTGCAGGCCAACTTGTTGACTGGAGGACAGTTCGACTGGTCGACTGGATGACAGGTCGACTGGATGACAGGTCGACTATGTCGACTGGATGACATGATGACAGGTTGACTGGCTGACTGGATGACAGGTCGACTGGATGACAGGTCGACTGGTCGACTGGATGACAGGATGACAGGTCGACTGGTCGACTGGAGGACAGGTCGACTGGATGACCGGTTGTCCATATATCCAGTCGTATGTATTAATATAACACAGAACCAACCGTTAATTTCTGAATTAATTCACAGAGCAAACATTAAGAAGCTACGAAAATTGTTTTTTGCTTCAATGTTTGATATCTGTCACTTAAACTGGATTCAATTTCCTGTCATCGACCCAAACTGAACAAACTAACAATTTACATTGTCATATCCAGTTACAAGCGAAGCGTTTGAAATCTTTCTATAAAATATGTCCTGAAAAGGATGACTTCACAGCTGAAATTCGCCAGTTCTCTCGAACACGTAAGTACGCATTTTTCCATAGATTTCATTTGCTCCATTGCAAAAGACCAGAAGAGGCGCAGCACGACGGTCACGAGAAGCGTGGATTTATGTTACTGCGCCGTGTGATCTAGGCTTCAGGAACCCATAACCTATCCGACTCTGGTATCACACGTTACTAACATCGTATCATTATACTTTATAGGTTCAAACGCTGCATTATTGACAATGATTTGTAAGTTCTAATTTTTGCATTTCTAAATTGTGTCATTTTAAATTCATCATTTTCAGTTTATTATAATTTCTCGGTTGTAGTATTGAGTGCTAGTTTCTGATCGAATAATCATTTTCAAATTTCGGTTATTGCCAATTCGTGGAAAAACTTTACTGAGAGCCTTAGTGTCAGAGGGTAATCGCTCAATCGCGACCACGGGCTCACACGAGGTATACGGAGTCCCGCGAACCGGACACTCTCCGGACCGCGGACCGGACACTCTCAGGACTAGCCGAAGAAAGAATTAATTTCCAGTGAAATACTTAATGAATATCGATGAATCTGTATTCATATATCTCTATAGGTGAGTTGTATAGATTTGCGGTTCCACTGTGTGGAATATTTGTGTCTATTTGGGCCCTGGCTTCTGCCGAGGAAGAAAATGAAAACAAGCTGAGTGATGAGGCTTTGATGAGATCAATCCGCCGGTGCCTCAGTTCTGGTACTCAGTGCAGCGGCAACAACAGTTAAACACAACCATGTTTGAAAAATACCACAGACTTCTTTTCTTTATCTTATTTGTCTCATTATTTCTTTCGTTAAAAGGTATAATTTTCTGTACTGTGACTAAAAATTAGAAAATACGATTTCGTTTTACTTCAAGTTTATTGTTTGTGTGATTCACTTGGAGAAACAAGTTACACCTCGAATTAAAACGTTTCTATCTGTTTCTAAAATATCAGGATCCAGTTCCACAGTTCAGGACCCAGTTCCACAGTTCAGGACCCAGTTCCACAGTTCAGGACCCAGTTCCACAGTTTAGGACCCAGTTCCACAGTTCAGGATCCAGTTCCACAGTTTAGGACCCAGTTCCACAGTTCAGGACCCAGTTCCACAGTTCAGGACCCAGTTCCACAGTTCAGGACCCAGTTCCACAGTTCAGGACCCAGTTCCACAGTTCAGGACCCAGTTCCACAGTTCAGGATCCAGTTCCACAGCACTGGGGTCACTGGGGTCACAGTTCTGAATTCGGTTTTACACTCGTTCGTTAGAATTAGTTTAAATGAGGTGAATTTACAATAAACGTGGAATTTGAGTACCGTAAACCTGTGGAACTGACCGCAGTTCTCAGTTTTAGATCGCTGCTGCTGCTGCTGCTGCTGCTGCTGCTGCTGCTGCTGCTGCTGCTGCTGCTGATGATGATGATGATGATGATGCCGTTGCTGAGATGAAGGCGGGATGACATAAAGCGAGTATGGACCTGTATGTGATAGTTTGGGTCAGTTAATGGGACATGAATAGTTAGTGTAAGATGAGAGAGATTATTATCATCAATTGTTTCTACAGGAAACATAAAAACTGACTGGCACAACTTGTACACACGCAATGCGCGATCTATTTAATTAGTAGTTTCACTACTGAACGGATATAACACAGACTAATGTTTATTCTACACGATATAAACCTCTTGAATCATCTTCTAGTTAGTGGGAGGAAAACAATCCGTGTCCCGAGACACGGCGCCGTGAGTGGACCACCAAACGAATCCGTGTCCCGAGACACGGCGCCGTGAGTGGACCACCAAACGAATCCGTATCCCCAGACCCACAGCGGGCAGTTTTATATCGTCAGAAACTTTGGTGTTGAATGCATCAATTTCTAGCCCGAATCAACCACTATACCAATGTATCATAGATACTCATCGAGAAATTGATGTGAGAAGTTTAGAGCCATAGAGGCTGCAACATCACTAATGGACCTTCCTCGGAATAGCGAATTCTTTACAAATCTTATATCATATTTTGTATAGAATAAATACTGCGCTCCGCGACGCGAAACATTTAAAACATTTCAGAAATGAAAATTGCCGAGACATTTTATCACCATTGATGTATTTCTTTCATCTGTCGGCGTCTTGAGAAGCGAAATCAGACGGTGTGTTCAAATAACTCAGCGACCGCGCAATCGAAATCAATACAGAAATGATGGAATTTACATCTGAAGCGCTGCATTTAACTGTAAATCAAGAGTCGCCTGGTGCAAAATTAATACAGACCCCGCCGCAGAGAAATCAAACTAAATTCCATCTTATGAAGTGTCATTTTTTCAACAAGATGCCACGATTGAGAAGGTAACGAGAATCTGGAATTATGATATAATTAACACAGTTGTATCGCGAACACGTTCTTCTCGTTCGGCGATCAATTAATAACGAATCGTCGTCACGTGACTTCATCGAAGATTCGTGAATTAACAATAGAAATTTCCGCAATTGATCCGAAGGGTGAAATATAACATTCCGTGCTTCACGGGACTCTGATTATCACTATTACCCAGCCATCGCGTGACTTAATCTTCGATTCCCGTTTTAAAATACACAAATTTCGACGACACAAATTAGATATTTTTCCTCGGTGATGAGAGAGAGGGGGAAGAGAGAGAGGGAGGGAGAGGGGGAGCGGACCAGAGAATCTCTATCGCCTTCGGGTTTTCTAGTCATTAAATCAAAACGCTCGCGCGCCAGTGGTAGTTCTACTGGAGTTTGTAGAGATTTCGCGTGCGTCGTTTTCTAAATGATGATTTATGAAGCGTCTCTTTTTACTGAACACACAGAATACTCAATTGTCAATTGAGTTTAGCCGACTGTGGCGGTGGAGCGGAGAAGACCGAATTATCTGAATGCCAAACGCTTCAAACCGCATCTAAATACAGACTCCTCACTGATCAACCCCTGAATCAATATGTTTTTCCTATTTACATTTCGCAAATAAAGCGTTCGGATTTTCTGTAATGCGACGTTTGGAGCGAATAAAACCAGAATTGAATCTAAACCGAGACCGAGTTTTATTTGAATGAAGTTTGATGATTAAACATTGAATGAACGAATCTTTAAACTTTAAATTACTACGTACGTTTTCACCATATATATTCTGTAACCGCAAAAAATTGCAGAATTGTAGCTCATGACATGTGAAGCCATTGTACGTTCGCTTCATACTAGAGCCTGGCGCACCTGGCGCACCTGGCGCACCTGGCACACCTGGCGATAGCCGAATTTACTTCATGTCGAACGAAAAAAATCGTTCGTCCGCGGTTATAGGAGACAGAAAGGAGTCGCCGAGTATCAAATGCATAAAAGACACGGAACCGATCATCTCGATGAATTGATAATTTTAACAACTTGCATTCAGATTGTCGAGTGGGACACACGTTGACCAGCCAGGTGTCCGCGTGGACCAGCCAGATGTCCGCGTGGGCAAGTCAGGTGTCCGCATGGATCAGTCAGGTGTCCACGTGGACGAGTCAGGTATCCACCCGAGATAGAACGTTATACTCTTACAGTTGACTCGTTCGGTAAATAGGTCGGAACTATACACACACTCACACATACATGTATGTTCGATAGTGATAGATTACAACAAACATCATCTACTGCTGTGTAAATGCATCAATCGTTAATTGACAGTAAAATCAATCAGATGCTTGAATACTAAGTGCGCGTCACTTCTAAAAAACCACCGATTTTCCAGGTATTTAGAACAATTCATTTTATGATAAATTCGTCCTTGAAAACGAAATGAAACCATGAATTTAATTAGCGCTAAGGATTCTACATTTCACGCTTAAACACACAGTTTCTCGCAACTAGAGGCGCTTTTAGGAAAGTGGACTCGATCCAAATCTTACAGCATAATGGGACCAGGTTCTGGGGATTTTCCTGTAGATAGGATATTAGTAGGAACAGGATACGATTTCACGGTTCCACACTTTTCTTCGTGTTGATATTCAGTATTACATTTAACCTACTTTGAGTTCATTTCCAATGGCTTAACTCTAGGCTCAAAACTCAGAACCGCTATGAACTGTGGAACTGTAGAACTGCCCCCTGGTACACAACTTAAAAATTTCATCAATCGTTCACCGGAAGTGATGTATTATCACGATTTGAGTCGTTCTATAAAACTTCCTTCCAATCCCTCTCAACAAAACCTTGGTCTCATGTTTGCATTCAGTTAGTATATAGTCCTATAGAGACAGTCACTATAACAAGTGTGGACTAAATACTGAAACAACAGTACTGAGTTTGACTAATGGGTGACCACGCCCTTGTAAAGCCAGTATCGATAACGGAGAAGCAATTACACGCGTAATTAGAACCGCGCCGTTAATAGGATTGTAGTTAGTTAGATCTGTCATTTTCCCGTCGGAAACAGGGAAAAAATGTAATACTGTAGGGTAATTGAGAATAATTGGGACAGTAAGCTGCGAATAGTAGTATTCGTTGTGTTATAGTATAGGTTAATCAGATTCGTGAATGGCGACCTTCAACGCTACCCTGGCAATCGACAATTCCTCATATGGTAAGCGAGGATCCACCAGGTGTCGCTAGTAATAACTCGGTCTTCCGCGTTCAATTTATTCCACAATTCAGTCAATATTCAACGGATTTCTTTCAGATGAGTAGAAAATCACTGAGTAGAAGCAATGAATCCCATATATATTTGGGAGGTTCCTGTGATACTCCAGGTTTCGGGAGCCTAAATATTCAGTTAAAAGATCATTGATTCTGAACTGATATCAGCAATTGACGCTCGTCACGCCGTCTGGCGGCATAACGTTGCAGTTCACCGTTCCTTCAGGATGATCTTCATTCCGTGCCTGGGATTCCCATCACGTATTGAAATACAGATATAAAGACTATTGAGTTGTGTATTGTTGGGTACAAAAGGACGCGTCGCACGGTCGGGTGCCAGTACGGAGAACACACATGTGCATTTCTCATCTCGCACCTGTTTCTTTCAACTCGCACCTGTTACTACGTCTTATATCAATGACACGTTATAAGATACATTATATGTATACAACGGAACATCGATTTTTTCTGCTTTTGAAAAAAAATGTTCTTGAAGAATGAACAGCGACTTGGACAGTGTAAAGCAGTACTAAGCGTTTTGAATATCTTCACCATTCCGTACAGTAAAAGGCTGACGGTGACTGTCGTCTCAGTGGCTGGCGTCTCAGTGGCTGTCGTCTCAGTGCTGTCGTTTCAATGACTGTCCTCTGCTCCCGACCTCCGTGACGTCATCTGCGCGACATCGATAGATAACCAGTTGTTGGACCGGAAGTGCACGGTTTAAATCTATTTGAATATTGATACTACTCCCTTCTCGTAGTGCGAGAGAGATGAACGCCCTATACTACTCCCTTCTCGTAGTGCGAGAGGGATGAACGCCCCATACTACTCCCTTCTCGTAGTGCGAGAGGGATGAACGCCCCATACTACTCCCTTCTCGTAGTGCGAGAGGGAGGAACGCCTCATACTACTCCCTTCTCGTAGTGTAACAACCAGTCCCTGAGAGGGAGGAACTGGTCGCCTGGTTGACTGGATGACAGGCCAACTGGTCGACTGGTTGACTGGATGACTGGATGACAGACCAACTTGTTGACTGGATTACAGACCAACTGGTCGCCGTGATGACAGGCCAACTGGTCGCCGTGATGACAGAGCAACTGGTCGCCGTGATGACGGGCCAACTGGTCGCCGTGATGACAGGCTAACTGGTCGACCGGATGACAGGATGACAGGATGACAGGCAGGTCGTCCATATATCCGGTCGTATGTATTCATATAACGCAGAACCAACTGTTCTGAACTAATTTGCAGGTGCAAAATTTAAAAGCTATTAAAAATTGTTTTTTGCTTCAATGTTTGATATCTGTCACTGAAACTGGATTCAATTTCCTGCCATCGACTCAAACTGAACAAACTAACAATTTACATTGTCATATCCAGCTACAAGCGAAGCGTTTGAAATCTTTCTATAAAATATGTCCTGAAAAGGATGACTTCACAGCTGAAATTCGCCAGTTCTCTCGAACACGTAAGTACGCATTTTTTCCATAGATTTCATTTGCTCCATTGCAAAAGACCAGAAGAGGCGCAGCACGACAGTCACGAGAAGCGTGGATTTATGTTACTGCGCCGTGTGATCTAGGCTTCAGGAACCCATAACCTATCCGACTCTGGTATCACCCGTTACTAAAATCGTATCATTATACTTTATAGGTTCAAACGCTGCATTATTGACAATGATTTGTAAGTTCTAATTTTTGCATTTCTCAATTGTGTCATTTTAAATCCATCATTTTCAGTTTATTATAATTTCTCGGTTGTAGTATTGAGTGCTAGTTTCTGTTCGAATAATCATTTTCAAATTTCGGTTATTGCCAATTCGTGGAAAAACTTTACTGAGAGCCTTAGTGTCAGAGGGTAATCGCGACCACGGGTTCACGAGAACGTAGTATACGCAGTATACGGAGTCCCGCGAACCTGACACTCTCAGGACTAGCCGAAGAAAAAATTAATTTCCAGTAAAATACTTAATGAATATCGATGAATCTGTATTCATATATCTCTATAGGTGAGTTGTATAGATTTGCGGTTCCACTGTGTGGAATATTTGTGTCTATTTGGGCCCTTGCTTCTGCCGAGGAAGAAAATGAAAACAAGCTGAGTGATGAGGCTTTGATGAGATCAATCCGCCGGTGCGTCAGTTCTGGTTCTAATTGCAGCAACAGCAGTTAAACACAACCATGTTTGAAAAATACCAACGACTTCTTTACTTCAAGTTTATTGTTTGTGTGATTCACTTGGAGAAACAAGTTACACCTCGAATTGAAACGTTTCTTTCTGTTTCTAAAATATCAGGATCCAGTTCCACTGTTCAGGACCCAGTTCCACAGCACTGGGGTCACTTTCACCGTTCAGGGCAATGTTCCACGTTTCATGACTCTGTTCCACAGTTCTGGCACAGTTCAACAGCTCGGGACCCAATCCCACAGTCTTGAGGCCAGTTCCGCAGTACTGAGTTCGATTTTACACTCAATCGTTAGATTTCAAATAAAGTGGAAAAACGTGGAAATTTAGTACCGATAACTGTGGATGCAGTTTCATAGTTAGATTTAGATCTCAAGTCTAAGAGTGAAAGTTTTTGTGGATGATTTTAGTATTCTCATTGACCCGTGAAGATAACAGCTCGCAGCAGCTGCTGCTGCCGCTGCGACGCTGTATCTTACACATTCACCGTAAATAAAAAGCAAAAAATCGAGATAAATCTAGTATTCACGAATCAATGACTGAATTCTGGGGCTATAAAATCACCATAAAACGATTTACAGTACAACAAAAATCTAGATGTTTTACACGAAGAAAGACAGACAGAAAGAGTGAGAGGGGGAGGAGGGAAAAATATCAGTTCAGTCCATCAATCAATCAAACATCAAATGAATATCACAAATGAAGGACACGATTTCAGCATGGATGAGAATGTGAAGGATCTAATCTATAAACCGTGATCGCTAATAGTGATGTAGTTTTTATCTCGCCGCTAAATCGAAGTCTGAATTGTTTTATATGTAATCAATTCTTTCAAATTAAGGAGACAATTAGAGTAAGGACCCAGTTCCACAGTACGGACCCAGTTCAACATGAGGACCCAGTTCCACAGTAAGGACCCAGTTCCACAGTACAGACCCAGTTCCCCAGTACAGACCCAGTTCAACATGAGGACCCAGTTCCCCAGTAAGGACCCAGTTCCACAGTACGGACCCAGTTCCACAGTAAGGACCCAGTTCCACAGTACAGACCCAGTTCAACAGTAAGGACCCAGTTCCACAGTACAGACCCAGTTCAACATGAGGACCCAGTTCCCCAGTAAGGACCCAGTTCCACAGTACGGACCCAGTTCCACAGTAAGGACCCAGTTCCACAGTACAGACCCAGTTCAACAGTAAGGACCCAGTTCCACAGTACAGACCCAGTTCAACATGAGGACCCAGTTCCCCAGTAAGGACCCAGTTCCACAGTTACGAGTTAGGATTTGAGTGTTAAGAACTAAAACATTTTTCTACCAATAGACCTCGCAAGGCCAAAAACAACTTTATGCCTAAACCTGGCTTCAAACCTAAGACTCGAACGTGCGAGGTAAGGCTCGAGCTCGGCAGCTGAGCTTGCTAACAACTCCACCATTCAGTCATAGCGATCGACACAGTTTGTACGTTTATCTGGTCAGCGCGGTCACTGGTGACCAGTCAGATGTGATGAGACTGGTGACCAGTCAGGTTTGGAGACCCTAATTATTACTCTGATCGGATTACAAGGATCGTCTAAGAGTGTTGGTAGGTAACCCCTCGAATCTTCAGCCCTTTCACTTTCCTTCCAATCGGGTACATTCAATATCAGATATATCGCAGAGAGAAATCTTTTGAAATGTATCAACATCTACCGCAACAGTTCAGTAATTGTTTCGGGGCCTGTTTAGCCTACACCGCTATAGGTCTCCTTACCAGACTCGACAGAAGTTCCACCTAAACCGACGACTTATTCCCGACACAACAACTTTAGATTTAATTCATCGTTTAAAACCGAATTTATGTTTTCGTTCGTATTTCGACTTTCAAGCACTCCCAGTCGAGTCTTTCAGATTTAAAAGAGACTTTAAGAATTTAAGTGGTGGCTGGATGTGCCGTCAAACTAAAAACTCATTAAACATATTGCTCTATGTGCTTAGAACGATCCTTCAATGCATCAAAAAGTCTTCGCGAAATGCCAAAAATCAGATGAACGTCGTCAGGTTTATTTGAGTAAAGCTTCCATTTGTCTGCTGTGAACATCAGTTTCTGGTTGTATTTACTTTCAGTATTTGCGCTATAATGGACTCGAAACGGGGAAAACACTTCCACCGAGTATAACAGATTAAATGGTCCTGAACTTTTATCGAATTTGGTCACATTTTTTACTATCTATATGATCTAAGGTCGCTGATGGGTGACCGCTAGGTAGCGCGCACAAAACAAACAGATATTATGTGGTTTAAATTCATTTATTTCACGGAGGTTATTGCGAATAACCTCTTGGAAGGTCAAAGGTTAATGTCGTATCGTAAACACAAACACTGACATCTTGGGGCTAGTCATTTTTTGTTTACTGAGATCACATTTGATTTTGCGGCAGGGCTTTCACGGTGCTTCGATCGTCGTGAATCATTTTTTCTTCCTCACCATGTTTTGAGCGCGCTTGGTTAAACGCGAATCATAATTTGTGAGAGATATTCGAAAGGGAATTTCTGTCAGAAGTGAATATCATGTGTCTTCAGATGAAATACGTGGCCAATGAGATTATATATTAGAATATTCCTGATGTTGGGATCAGTTTCACTGGAACATTTTAAATCTGTAAATTAATTTCTTCACTAATTCAGTTTATCCTAAATCGATTTAGAAGTTGATCCTTGCAGTAAAACTGAACCTTGATTTGCTCAAAAGTTGATTCTTCGTATGAATTTTGAATTGCAGTTTCTAACGGTTTCAGAATCTAACCAACGTTTCAGCAATAATTAAGCTAAAAATATCTTTATGTTTTTGAAACCTTTACAAATACATTTTCGCAAACGCATGAGAATCATTCTATATAATACTTTATCCAAAAAGAGGGTTTCGAGTCCCTGGCCACCGCGATTTTCTCCACGTAGCAGACAAAGAAAGCCTAGCCCCCTGTGATACGTGTCACTGTTGTTATGCATATAGTTTTCATCACGTGAAGTCCGACAACAGTTCTTGCATGAAAAATTATATGCCACATCAGCAATTATTTGGATATGTTTCAGACAGTGGCTGGATAAATAAAAGCAGAGACCACACTGGGTATTTTTGATAGGGATATGCAGCTGAGATCTTCAAGGATTTGTGTACATACTGACACGTGTGATGGTTCGGGAAAACGTCAATTTCAATTTCAATTTTCCATTTCAATTTATGTCGTAAGAAAGCATGCTTTAAGAATATTTACAGACGAAAAATAAAAGTGAGAAGGCGTTCTCGCGGGTCAAGCAAAAAGCCAGAAGGCCGCTACAGAAAGCATACGTGTAAAGAAAATAGAGAGACAGAGAAAACAAGAAGGGAGCAGAAAAGACAATGAAAAAGAATGAGGCTGAGGAGATGAGAGTGATTAGAATGGTATATGAACAATTGTAACAGTTGGGTCGGGTTATCGCAGAGATGGGAGTTAGAGTAGCTGGAAACATCATCAATGTTTACATATACCTCGATTATCATCTGCAGTAAATTCCGTTGATAACTGAATTCAAATAGTTGTGTTTGAGTTGATTGGGGAGAATTAGACGATTTTAACTGATATTATACTAAAAAACAACGATTGTAAAAATGAATGACAAATCATAAATTCTGCGCTACAGTTCCCTTTACAGCTACCATCGGTTAAGTCTGAATTGTTAAGGTCTCATTGAGAACATGGAAGTATAACTAACAGCAGTTAAACCAGAAATTTCAATTGAACCAATTCGCGAAACTGTGCGCACAGGATGCTGCCTGTGTCATTGAACTAAACTTCATTTGTCATGATAACAAACATTGCATGACGAATCTTTAATGAAATGTTGAGTCGTTGCTGAATTTAGAGTAAATTCGAAATAAAGTTATTCGAAATAAATAACTCTATATATTTAGTGTTCATTTTGATTACATCCACAATATATAATATATAATATAAATATGTATATCTAATATTCAGTAAGGGATATTACTGAAAGTCGCGAGTGGAAGTCTAGACGTCAAAACGTGTACTTGAATTAATAACACACGCATCAAAGATTATTTCCATAATTCATTTTAGAACGTTTGAAATACATTGATACTAGACGTGATTCGAATCCTGCGAATCAAATAGAAATCACATTGTTTTTACACCTGAGGCAGCTGTTTCAATAAAAGCCAACAAAAACAGATCAGACTGTTCAAAGGTCGAGGATTTTTACCGGTAAAATTCATTTCTATAGAATATCTACTGTAGTATCCTGTGGTGAAAATTATTCGGAAAATGTTCCCTGAAACCCAAAATAATCGGTACAATATTTGGATAAAAGATAAAACAAAGATAAAACACAGATGACGATGATCTCTTATGTGAGATCGAAATATGTCGTGTCTTTTTGATTATTTTTTCATTGAATGAATTCTCGATTTTAAAACTATTAATCTACATGAAGTGGGTTTTTATCTGTTCTCCACTGTTGAGTCTACGGGTTATTCTAACATTTTGATAAAGTTTATAAACGCGACAAATACATCATCATCGAGGGCTAGTTATTGTGCAGTCAAGTCTTAGATTTAATACCAGTCTTAGCTCATGTTGGTGCTATAGCTGAATCGAGCATCTCTAGACCAGTTGCGTGGTTCAGGGTCATCTTTCGACTCAAGCCAAGACTGCAACAAGGCCTGGAACGGCACCAGCTGGACAGTCAATGACTTAAGTCTTAAAGTGTTATCAAAGTTAAGACTGGTCTTAAGTTGTTTAGATGCGCTATAAAACGAAGATAGCCGAAGATTTAGCCTTACATTAAAGCAATGATTGTGCAACTGGGCAGAGATGTTGATCTTAATCTAAATGTAAAATGAACATTCATTCTATTTCATATGAAATATGATCTAGTGACTGAAACCTTTAAAATGATAAATGAATTTACGTTTTTTTTTACCTTTGAGTCTTGTTTGAGTGCACACAATATGAGCTATTCCGGATAAAACAATGGTTTCCGTCGATGCCACCACTGGCTGCCGGTTCACTGTGAAACGAACACTCCGTCTGAGTTTTAGTAGCGCAACATCTGTCGGTGTGTGTAGCGTGCACAGAACCGAACCGAACGTCATCCCCTACCACAGACCTGTAGCCTGCCTGCCACATTACCTGCAGCCTGCCTGCCACATCTCCTGCAGCCTGCCACATCAGGTCAGTCACATAGACGATCTGAGTCGCTTACTAAAATCTGTTTAGACCGAGGAACTGCTACAGACATGTCGCAGAGACTTTACAATCCATCACAATTCTATCAGTAATGCTTTTAATACCATTGATAGTAACGGAACTTTAAGTGTTCATGAGAAAGAATCAGCCCCACGTGACTGAGGCAGGTCCGTAGCGAGTATTGAACAAGTGGTAAGGCCATATTTCGACTTCGACGCCTCTTTAAGAGAAACGTACTAAAAACAAGGATTTTTTAAAATAGTTTCATGATAAAACATCATTTGTTCCAACTCTCCACGAAATTATCAATGATCGCATATCAGTATGTAATTTATGATAATAGACCTAATTAAAGGCTGTTACAATAAGTATTGATGATATACGATGGTAATTTATCTGGAATTTCGAGTTTTATCATCACGAGCGATCTTTAAACTCTCCACCATTACAAACCATGACGTCACTTTAACCCGTGACACATGACCACGCGAAAAATGATAATCAATTTGTGTGATCAAATTCATTTCCGTCAGATTTGGTTTGATATCCGAATAAATATCAGTTCAGAAATATTTAATGCCGTTACGAGAGATGTTTTCAATTATTCATATTCCAATTACATTCACATCGATAGCGAGGCTTTATGTTGTAACTAAGAACCATTTATCGGCCGGTTGGACGGGTTAGCGGACGGATGGACGGGTTGGCGCTTACTCATTCATCACGTATCCCATTCGAGATGTTTCAATTGTGATGTGTGTCTCTTCTTGAAAGCGGCTTAACAGCGATCATTTCTGTTTTATTACAAATCCGTAGCAACAGTGAATGAAAACCAGTCAAGACAATATCCCATCCCAGCGTGCAGAACGATGCATGATTTGCATTTCATGACGAGGCCCTGTTGCACGTTAGTGATAATATAATCACAGTGTTGGTCCTACGAGCAATCATCTCGACGATTTCTCGTAGGTTAGTCCTGAGTTTTTAGATTTTCATAGAAATCATATGGGTTAAGACTGATCTTAGGTTATAAGATTGGTTATAAAAACTGGTCTTAATTTGTTAGATTCAGTGTAGATTTAAGATTAATTTTGGTTTTAGACTGGTCATTAAACCAGTCTTTGACCGTACAACACTGAGCCCTGATGCCCATGTGCGTCTTCTACCGCTCTACACAAATATTATCATATCACAGATTCTGGAGACTGTCATTCATGTTTATGCCTTGATTGCAAATTTTGTAAAGCGATGAAAAAATATATGATTACAATTCAAATATCTAATCAATTTTCACCGTTAGATTCTACTGTTTCTGCTGTATTTCTAGTGAATAGTGAATGTGGGGTGATGTGAACAGATTGTTCGACGAGTTAATCATTTGTATAAACGAACGAATACATCATTCGAACTCTGCTTCCTTCTATATCTATTGATGCGAAAAGAAATAAACGACTTTGTTGTTGTTAAAAAGAAAGATAGTTGTTATATGTATTTGAGTGTGATCACGAGTGGAATGACGACATCTGCTGCACGTACATCACAACCCCGGTCACAGCAGTGTTCACAATCTATAGAAATTCTCGTCCTCATAAATCAACATAGCGAGCGTAAAAACAGTAAATTATTCACCAGTTTGTTTTACCCGTTGAAAGATAAATGTCACTTTGTGTTCTCGGCCATTTTTAATAATAACAGAAATAGCGATAAGTCTTAATTTCGTACAGAAAAAAGTACAGAATTTTTGGAGAAAAAAGGAAATAGAAGAATCGTATTCATAGAAAGAAGGTTTTTTCGATCTTATTTATTCAGGTTAAAGGCATTTGTTTTGAGACAGAGAACTTTAAGAAGTATTAGTTTTAAGGGTATATCCCAAGATGTAGCCTAGGGTGACAGCTTTTTATAGCATTGATAGAAATAGTGTCACGATAAAATATGGATGTCCTTAAATTACGTCTTTTCGGTGGTTAGTAGAGAACAGTCAACTGAATCTATTCTTCCGTGTGCGTAGAAATATCATGCTTTAGCATAAGATAAACTAGTCCGGGGCTGGGTCCACAGCCGGGTCCGTGGCTGGGTCCACAGCTGGGTCCGCGGCTGGATCCGGAGCCAGGTCCCGGCTTTCAGGGCCAAGCTAGGCTTTCGTATCTAGTCGACTAGTGGCCAGAACTAATCACCGAATGTGCTTAATTTCTGAAATATTTCCGGAATATAATTCCGACTGACAGACATTCGGTTTCACTTAGTTCTATAGATAACCGAAGTTGGCTCATCAGCATCGCGGAGCGAATGGATCGTGAAGAAACGAATGTAAGACATTACCGGAACGCACCGCTCAAACGAGAATTATTGGAAAAATATTCATAGTTGATACTAGACGTACAGAATCGTCCTGTGGATATTCAAACAAAATGATAATGCTAAGGTTGATTACGAGTTTGTGTAGCTTAAGAAACCGATTTAATCCGAATTACAAACTCGGAATTAACCTCGAACAAAATTTGTGAAATCAATATATTCCCAGGACGCTTCCGGGGAGATATTTTCATCAATTAAAACAACATTAATTTGCCCTAAACTGCCCGACGTTTACAGTCGATTCGGAACAAAAACAGTTAATTAATTTTGAATTATTGAAATGAGCTGAAAGGCAGCCGCCATATTGGCATGCGTGCCGTGACGTTGACTACAACTCGGTCAATCTCTGATATCTGCCGCAAATTAATATCACATCAAACGAACCAATGTTTCTCGTATTACATTTTCAGCACGTTTATTCAAGACCTATCCCTATCCACGCTGTAATAGATATTCACGCGATTCATGTTGACGATACCATCTCGGGATGGTTTGAATTTCAAAATATTTGAAAACCTGTTTCTCCGCACAGTTTCGGAAATAGTGGATGGTGGTTTCACGCGAAGGAAATGTTTGAAGTTGTCTCGCATTTGTATCAGTAACATCGATATCGTCAATTCTATATTTCGATATTTCTTGTCAGTGCAATTCTTTTTGTGAACGAATAGATATCTAACTAGATAAAAACCCAAGGTGATTCTCATGAGAACGGGGACGGTGTCGATTTTCAGAAGTTTCGTTTGATGGCTTGTTTTTAAAAGTTGAAGAATGAATTTGTCATATCTATGATTGGAGCAATCATCTCAATATTGCGAAGGACCAGTACAATAATGAACGGCGCTTCCTCTGGTTGTTACTGCTGAAAATACGTTCTAAACAAGAAGATCTTTAGCCTGAGATATTATCCTAATGATGCTGCGGAGAATGGAGTAATCAAGATAGAAAAGTTTGTCGTGTCATTTCCCTAATATAATACCTGTATATAATTGAAACTGACAACGTGGTTATTTTATCGCTGAATAAATTCAGTACATGCATACTATAGATATACTATACACGGAATTGAACGTGTGTGTGAAAGTTCCAGTTATTTGCGTATAAGTGCTTTTTATTAGTGATATTAACACAATTGCATTATAGGATAAATTAACATCGGTCCCTTATTCGTTCACCATCCATACAGTAACCTACTCATATCGTACTCACACGGCACAGGCAGAGCATTGCAGAAATATCATTGTATACAAACTCATGGTAAGTATCAGAATTATTGGATCGTTATTTATATAAAATCTACTGAAACTTTCTTCTTTTCATTTTCTAGTCTAAAATAAGGACAATTTTCTAATTACGTTTGTTTTGCTTATATAAACTTTAAATGTAATATGAGAAATCCGAGATAAGATTGTCATACAAGTATTCAATTACTCTGATGAATGGATATTATTATCAATATTATCATTATTATCATGAAGCATGAATTTCGAAGTGGCTATACCCTTATTGCGGTTACTAACTAATGGTTTCATGCGAAATGAATTCTATCGCACAAGATTCTATTTTGAGACTTTCTCATTTATTAATTTCAAACTCTTAAAACTTTCTGATATACTTTCACAAGATCTATTTTTGCAAATACACTCTTTATCTGAAGTTTAGGTTATTCAATATTGGGAACGTCCTTCGGGTAGAAGCGACTAAATTATTAATTGTTAATTTGACAAATAATTCGTGATCAATATTTCTATGATCTACTCTTGCAAATATAGATATAGTATGTTCAAACGCGTGAAGTAATAACGAGCTTCATATTGATGTTCTACTTATCAAACGGGTAGAAGAAAAGTAATTAAATTTACATCAATTCACGTCAAGATTCTGACACGTCAGAAGTATTTTAGTAGTCGATAAGTGGCGTTAACAAACATGTACTCTATCATCTATCATTGTTAGGATAAGTAAGGGTTGAGGAGATATTTCTAACTTGCTTAAAACTACGGCTAGAAATTTATACCTTGTTTCTCATTTCTGCTGAGTTCAAAGATAACCTGTTGTACCCTGTAGATTACTTTTGAATAAAATCATGATCAAGCTATAACCATTACAGACCCGGCAGCTATAGAGATGAACTGATTACAAACTCTTATTGCAGTTTGCAAAATCATCAGGTCGATTAGGAGAAACAAGTATTTATTTTTTATCTAAGCCTATAAACGTATTCGCATATACTGGGATATGGTTATTTTACCCTTTTATAATCCCCACACAGCGGAAAGAATGAGTCCGGAATGTTTCGCCTGAGCTAAAGTATATTTGTTATTTCTACTGTATCCCAATAGTCATATTCAGGAATATCAGTGTTATAGAAGTGATGAGATTAGAATACACGGAAATCTCGAACGGAGAGACTAATCGTTAGTTTATGCATATATACTTTCACCCTTAAAACTTGTAAATGTAGAAAATAGGCGAAACGTTGAATGAATTTTTAGCCCAAGGAAAAATAATTTCGGACTCATGCGATTTCGCAACACGGACTCATAGTGTTCGAATTCGTGTCCACCGCGGTTTTATTTTGAGGATACAATGAAATTCACTCGGTCATGAAATCACTCATAATCACCGCGACTAGAATTTAATTTCACGCCCGTAATTAACGCTGTACGGATTAACGGCGTATGCTGTTAATCCGTTAATCGAGTAGGGATTATCTCCGACAAAGAATGACAAAACCGAGTTAAATGTGAAATACCTCGTCGACAAAAAGACTACAGATTTCAACCCCTATCTATATAAAGACAAGGTACTGAATATTTACAAAACCTTTAATAGTTAATTAAATTCTCCACTTCAAACTCTAAAGGCGACTTTAATTCTTACGTAGAAACGAAAGTAAATTCATCTAATGGATATTTTAAGTACATTTGATTTAATATCGAATGTCTGTAGACATTAAGTCAATACAAGGTCATTTAAAGCTGAAATCACGACCGTTGTTGTTCACCTGACGGGAACGAAGACGTCTATATGAGTTTGGTAATACGTTATTCGATGCCTCCGGATGAAAAGATAATTATAACAGCGACTGTCGTGCGACGGGAAGTTATCAAGGCGTCTCGGGAAATTTGAGGTAAAAAATATTCAATGTCGTTTAGAAAATGCGGCTTCACGGCGCTTCATACATTAGATCGTAATGTATGATAAGACAAGGGTCTCTAGAGAGAGAGTCAGTGACTTTTACAATTTTCATTCTTTTTCTCTAATAAATCTTGTTTTTAATCTCTTAAATGTGAATATATTAGGTCTTGTATCATACCTTGCAGTAAATGATTGCTCCAAGATCAGATCATATCATTATTTATCATCAGAGAAGGCCATGGGGTAATATACAGACTGCCTCTTGGTTTAGATAGTTGTTTCCTCCGTGAAGAAGCACCTTAAATTGTTTTTTATCGGGGCGCTGTCATTAAAAGCCATATTTAGTCTCTTGTTTATGATTTCTATGGTTTTGTCTAAAATGGTTCTGGTCGTGATGATCCGTCATTGCGAGGTTTCCGCTGTTTATTTTGAGGTCAGAAACTAGTTTTAACTATAGTAATCGTTTGTAAATTGTGGATATTTTGAGATTTTTCGTGTATATTCGTCGCACTTGTGAAAATACAAATTAACAAATAATGTCTATGAACTCAAACATGCTTTCTCTACATCTAACGGGCAGTGAGTACATGTATGTACTATGAACACCTACTAAAAGTAATAGATATATTTCATTTGGCTACGATTCAAAAATCCTTAGTTTGTTCGTCGTCTTGCTGTCAATAATTGCTAAATCCGAAAGGAAATCTAAAAATTCCAATACCTGAAGTATTATAGGCCGTATACAACGCTTACAGGGGTTAAAAGTTAATATCAAAAGGAAGGCGTAGGGTACAGGAGATTACAACAGAGTTTACAACCTCCAAATTCTAATTCAGCTCAAGGATTTTATGTATAAAAACGGAAAGGACTAATTGTATTAAACACAGCACACGAACTATTAACACCTCTATATATATATCTAGAATTATGTAACTGTGTGATAAGTACCACACGGATTGATGACATCATTATAATCATCTCTATAAAGACGCTGGAAAGTGTTAGTAGTAAACTCAGAACGGGGACGACTGGCGCGTATCATGCGTTATACCGTAAGTTAAATCTGTGCATCTTTAATCACACTAGACCCACGTTTAGTTGTGCCTTTAACTCAACGGACTGCGAAGATTCGATATGATTTCTATGATGATTTTCTGATGGTTATTGATGGCTTTTCAAGCTGCTTCTATATTTCGGGTCTCAGTTGGTTTCTAGTTTTGTACCGATCATATTTCTCATAGTTGTCATGAATGTCATGTAGGTTATGGAACCGAATGACGAGAGGTTTTATTGCATCTTCATGCCTGCCGCCGCCAGTTGTCTTTATACAACTGTGAAGAAGAATGGCATTGATTTTATCTGGTCGGCGATCTCCCGGAGAACAGGGTTATCCATCTCTGGCTGATCTGATTCCGCGTATTGTTGCTTTAGAGCAGTATCTTGCTATCAGCTTACTTCCTGTCACTGTTTGTTGGATGCCGTGTTGTACAGGATGGCGTGACGGCAGCGGTAGGCGACAGACAGTGAGAGAGACAGAGAGAGAGACAGCACTCGCTTAGCGCCACACGGTTAGACATGACTATACACGCTAGATTCTGACAGAGTCATAACGTTTTTCGTGCGGATACGGAGCCAATAATAGTCGTCATCTTTCAGTGGAACACTGCGGATACTGCTCGCTATCTCGTTCATCGCCTGTAGGTTTCAGTTCAAATATCTAGATAGAAATAACAGCGCAGGAGGCTTAACTTACGAGGTAGGACAAACTAAGCTTTATTTAACATTTTCTTAGGAAATGAGATCAAAAATTGTTTATAAATCTACTGTCTATTTATTTACTGTCTATTAGCGAAGATGCATCGTTTTCATTGCGACATCGTTCGAAACTTCGATGGGAAAATTAGATTGTTTTATTTTTCATGTCCTTGAATTATTCGAAATGTCTTTAAAGATTCCGGCATCGATGTTTGATCAATGACTGTGAAATGTCGGATTCCTGAGATTCACTTGTCTCTCTCTCGCTTCATCGCTGAGCAACTGATCATCAATGAGCGATTCATTTTAGGAGGCGGCTAGCATTCTCTACAGATTTATATCAACAGATTAATGTTCCACAGTTGCCAGTTAGATTTAACTCCTGAGTTAGGAAAAATTCATTTTCAGTCTTGAGTCAAATTAAACTTCAGGATCTGCAGTTCCACATTTCTGAGTTAATATTTATCTCAGAGTCAACCGCACACTTACAACTGTGAAACTGGATCCTGAGTTCACAGTTTACTCTAATTCACACTTTTGGAACTGGAACGGTAGCAAAATCTAACATGTATATCATACTAGTCAACATCACCGCGCTAACACTTCAATACAAGAGAAATGAATTACTAAAATGTCGATATTCAACAACAAAAACTAAACCATCATCGCTTTTGAAAACGACTAAGAGTTGAACTGGTGACTGGGAGTCGGAACGCGGCGCGTGTAGCACGGAGAGACTCGATGGCTGCTGCTGCTGCTCGTGATATTGACAGAGACCCTGGATCTCAGAATCAGATTAACTTCAGATGTAGTGAAGAATTAACATTCAATAATTCAATATCTTACACGATATTTCAATTAATTCTTCATGTTCTCAATGAGTTTCATCCAAGTGTTTACTACGTCGTTTATTTTATTCGTTCAAACCAACCTCAAGTTTACCTCGATTCTACTTTACTAAGAAGATTATAACTTTTGACTTCATGATCCAGTTAATCAGTGTTGTGAGTTAGAGTTAATTCTGAACCCAGGATCCAGTTCACGGTTGAGAGTTAGAGTTAACTCTGACTTGAAATCGGTTCATTTTCATTTTCATTGGCCTACTTCAGTACAAACTCAGTGAACGATTAAGTTTCGTGTAGTCTGGCGGCTCATCTTACAAAAATTTATTTCTCAAAACCTTTTAAGCCCAACTCGCAGTGAACTGCATTCTCTAAGTGAAAGGTAAAAAGCGCACATGATGACTAAAAGCTAGTCATATTTCTCTCCTTATCCCTAGCGCTATCGCGTAATTGCTTAATAGGTATCGGAGAGGCTTACGGCTAATACCGGTACCGTGGACAGCTGTTATCAGGGGACTTCAAGTATACCGTGTAAGACGCAATAAAGTGGCAATTTAGCCATGCATAAAGAAACCAAACCATATTACTGGTAACCCTTACAGAATATTAATTACACTCTACTCCGTTACAGTGCATGGTTTAGCGAGTAACCGTATACCAACAGGGCATTGACGAGATGATGGCCGAGTCCACCGAGTAGACCTGTACTACTGTGTATACTCGGTAAAAGTCGCCCACTAAATAATCTAAACGTGAACATCCAACTGTAAACATCTAACTGTAAACATCCACCTGTCAACATCTTTAAACTAGAATCAATTGTTGTTTGATATTATTCAAATGAAGTAGAGTTTAATGTTGACAAATTATCGAATTATTGAGATAAAGGTGAAAGAAGCTTTTTACGTCACTGTGATGTTTATCTTCTCACTGATATATGTATTTATAAACTATCCACTTCCACTGTTCCAACAGTTCCACATAAGGTTTCACTCTTAAGCTTACTGAGATTGAAAACACAAAGTGGCCGAATTAGCCCCATATACGACCCATATAGGGCAATGTGTAGAGTTTGAGTAAATCGAGGGATCTAGAAATGTATTAATGCGCAAGCTGAAATATGATAGCGTAGTTATATAGGGATTATATGAAAAATGGTCCTCGATAGAGCGTATTCTACAGCTAATGACAAGCGACACCCTACACACCAGTTAGGTGACGACTGTACAGGACGGTTGACAGTAGACACCCTACACACCAGTTACGTGACGACTGTACAGGACGGTTGACAGTAAACAACCTACACACCAGTTAGGTGACGACTGTACAGGACGGTTGACAGTAAACAACCTACACACCAGTTAGGTGACGACTGTACAGGACGGTTGACAGTAGACACCCTACACACCAGTTAGGTGACGACTGTACAGGACGGTTGACAGTAGACAACCTACACACCAGTTAGGTGACGACTGTACAGGACGGTTGACAGTAGACACCCTACACACCAGTTAGGTGACGACTGTACAGGACGGTTGACAGTAGACAACCTACACACCAGTTAGGTGACGACTGTACAGGACGGTTGACAGTAGACACCCTACACACCAGTTAGGTGACGACTGTACAGGACGGTTGACAGTAGACACCCTACACACCAGTTAGGTGACGACTGTACAGGACGGTTGACAGTAGACAACCTACACACCAGTTAGGTGACGACTGTACAGGACGGTTGACAGTAGACACCCTACACACCAGTTAGGTGACGACTGTACAGGACGGTTGACAGTAGACACCCTACACACCAGTTACGTGACGACTGTACAGGACGGTTGACAGTAGACAACCTACACACCAGTTAGGTGACTACTGTACAGGACGGTTGACAGTAGACAACCTACACACCAGTTAGGTGACGACTGTACAGGACGGTTGACAGTAGACAACCTACACACCAGTTAGGTGACGACTGTACAGGACGGTTGACAGTAGACAACCGTACACACCCTATACATCATCCAAATCATCTAGAAACCCTTAAAGCAGATGAAATAATTGCTACGCTTCAGTTATGGTAGACAGGTTGACAGGTTGTTGCCACCTCTGCTCATCTGTTACTCTAGCTGTCGACTGTCAACTCGTCATTTGACCGAAGAAAGCACAGTGTAACTATACACACGCACTATAATTCCGTATACTGGACAAGCGCCAACACAGTAATTTAAACTCGCAATAGTCGAAATGAACTGGGGAACAGTATGGAACCGCGGTCCCAGATGTTGTACATCTACAACATGTTTAAAGATACTATATTTATCTATATTTTTAGGTGCGAACGCGATGAAATAAATGCTGATAGAACAACAACGAACACAGTGCTTGATTTTACTGTTGAAAACCGCTAACAACAATCTTTCACCGAGAGGATTTAAACAAAAACAATAGCGGATGAAAGTGCGCGATCCGCGAGTTCTGAATGAAGAACAATAAAGACGATATTTCAGAACGACATGAAGTGATTTATTTCGTGCTTATTGAAATAATATGTCGATGATCTGAGGAACGGGACTCGTGGTGCGCAACGCCGGTAAAATGCCGAATTCAAACAAACATCTACCATCCTCCGCTGACTGTAACGGAGGAACCGAACTTTGTCTCTTGGATGAGATACACGTCGACGCATCTTCCGTACCGACCGATCACGTCGCCACGGCAACCACACAGCAACAATGCCGAAAATCGCCGACAAACTCCGCACAAAATAACAATCGCGCACCGACGCACACTCGTTCGGCGGCGCACGGAGCCGCACACGACGACGCACACGTCGATAACGAAGAGACTGCTGGGATACATGTGAAAACAATGCAATTTCGTAACTGGTGGCAACGAAGAACAAATTTGGAGAAATATTTAATTTGTATTTGTGTACTGTTTTTTTTCGCGTGTCTGTCGTTTGTGGTGGTCGCCTTCACCAGGGAATCATCAGGTAATATCTCATCCCCCCCCCCAATCTTAGCTCCAAAATCAACATTTAATCAACTTTTAAGGAACTGCTGTCTATAATCATTGATGAAACGCTCTGAGTTTAAAGGTGAATAAAAGAGATTGTTTCCTTGCACGAATATCTATTTCAAGTGTCGACTAATAGTCATCTTCAGCGTCCAATTCCACAGTTCCGAGTTAAGATTTGACTCAGATTTAACTCATCGAGAATGAATAATCTTTAACTCAGAGTTAACTCTTAACTCACAACTGTGGAACTGTGTCCGGGTATGTATTCCTGTAGATGACTTATAGGATAAAGTC
Source organism: Tubulanus polymorphus (assembly GCF_964204645.1). Taxonomy (NCBI): domain Eukaryota; kingdom Metazoa; phylum Nemertea; class Palaeonemertea; order Tubulaniformes; family Tubulanidae; genus Tubulanus; species Tubulanus polymorphus. Next base: position 666,333 of record NC_134031.1, read on the forward strand.
GAAAGGTCTGGATATGAACATATACGTCAAGGAAACATTTCTCACTTTTTTCATACTCAGAGTAGGATTTTTGTATCAATTTGTTCTCAGTTTTTCCTGTATTATTTCACATCGTAATCTAAACACACAATTCACACAAGTAATTGTTATTTTAACTTTGTGCGTTGATATCTTGTATCTAGTTTATAAGCGCCTCTTTTGATTTCCAGTTTCGTGATGCACATAAAACGTGATATATAAGAAGGTTATCTATCAATAACATGATGTATTTATTGTCTCAAACTCTCAGTTACTGCCGCTATCAGTTTAGATATCTTAGGGAAACTAATGTAGTGTAATAGAAGTCTCCAGTCGCCACACCTGACTGGTATCCAGTCGCCATACCTGACTGGTATCCAGTCGCCACACCTGACTGGTATCCAGTCGCCATACCTGACTGGTATCCAGTCGCCATACCTGACTGGTATCCAGTCTCCGCACCTGACGGGTTTCCAGTCGCCACACCTGACGGGTTTCCAGTCTCCTCACCTGGACGGGTTTCCAGTCTCCGCACCTGACGGGTTTCCAGTCACCGCACCTGACGGGTTTCCAGTCACCGCACCTGACGGGTCACCAGTCATTACACATGACGGGTCACCAGTCATTACACATGACTGGTAACCACACCGGCCAGACAAATTCCCAATTCGCCTGAGCTCATTGGTCGTGTGGGTAAACCACTGGCTTTGAACGCAGGATCCTCGGGTTCGAGTCTTGCCTTCTCCGGCTATATGCCTATATCTGGTTTATAGTTGATTTTAACATTCTTTTTCGACCTTAAGGACGCAATTTTTTTTGAAATATTTATCCTTTTTATTTAAATAAAAACTTCTCCGGCTACGGGTCTTACGAGGCTCAATCCTGCACTAACAATGATTAACCATACCACGATGTAGGTCCCTTCCCTCCTGACTATACTGAGAATAGAATTTAAAAATATGCCCATCACAATATTAATAATCGCCCTTATTCTATAATAGAATGGAGTCGCCCTTAAAGCACCCACCAGTCTCTGTGAAATAAACTCAACAGGTAATTTGTGTGTCATTGAGAAGATTTTTCTGGAGACGATGTGTTTATCTTTATATACTGCAACGTGAATCGCTGATTGGAATCACTGATTAATCCCGCGGTAGTGATCATAGTTTCTTTAGGGATCTGATACGATGCACACCCGACATTTCAAAGTGCGTGTTGTATCGTGAACATTGAATACGCCGAACTGAGTGTGAATAATAATCAACAAGTACTCGTGAAGATGACTTTTAGGATATGATAGTCGAAATGTTGAATATTAGTTCAAGGAGCTGTATTCCTGAAAAATCTGACTATTTGAATATAGTTGAAGTGTTGAACAGACTACTTTTAGCTCAAGGAAACATTTCCACTCTACTGTTCCACTCTACTGCTCCACTCTATTGTTCCACTACAATACGGAGTACCAAGGGATTTAATATTTCACGTATAGTGTTGTGGGATGAATGGATGTGTCACAGTTCATGAATCCACACCAAAAAACAATCTAAGATTTTCGCTATTTTGGCGGACAAATTATCTTTGATACAAAACATAGACACTTTTTATCATATTTTGTCTTGTCGCTGTATTGCAGAATTTCCAATGAAAGATTCGCAACTCCATTAAACAGCCTTATATACTGAAATTGTCCTTTCTGCAATGTACCGATTCCACTCTACCACAAACATCAGCCGTTCTGAATGAGAGAAACTCATAAAACGGCACGTGAGATTAAACAAAATCGCAACTGGAGAGCCGCAAAAAGAAATAAACGTTATTTCAAAACGAAGCTTGGTATGTGCTGATAACGACAGTCAACCAGCCTCAGCCAGCCGTCCCTAGGAATAAATCCGATAGAATCAACGTCTTATGTTTTTATCCGATTTATCATAAAGAGCTCAGCAGATTTTACCCTCGTTTCGTTCACATGTTGTGTTTTTGTTCGTGGCGGCATATGCTGCTTCAGTTTGAAATGTCTCACACACACACACATCCCGGAAATCTTCAGATTCCCGATCCAGATTCAGTTTCCCGATCCAGATTCAGATTCCCAATCTAGATTCAGATTCCCGATCCAGAGTTGAACAAATTGTCTTTTATACAATAACCTCAATGAGATGGAGATATTAGCGCTAGTTTCACGACGTGGGCCAAAGTTGATATTTCAATATATATCATAAATTCTATTCCTGATCGTCTGTTCGTTAACACAGGACGGTTTTACCAATGAGTTTGTAAATATCGCATCCCGATGTGAATATCTCGACCCTGAACGGCCTGTGTATCAAAATCATAATTCGAGGTCGACTCGATCCACTATATAAGAAAGAATCAGAAAGGTCTGACATGAAATATGAAAGAAATAACAGATCAGATTTTCGAATAAAAGAGGCGAGCAATAGGAAGATGATATTGACCTTTTTAGGGCAGGACCAGGTAGATTTCAACGAAAGACGAGCCCTGCACATTCTAATTAATCATTTCAATATCGGTTATTGATAACATTGAGAAACTGCGATGATATTTTTTCGACATTTTGTCAATAAAACGTCTGCAATTTCTCTGTAGCAGAACAAAATTTCTCTAATGAACAGTCAATATTCAAAAGTATTAAAGTGTCTGGTATTTGTAGCTCATGTCTCGTGTGAAGCCCGTGTATGAAGAGCTACAGCTATACCTGTATTATATAGATATATAAGAGAGTTCGGTCAGCGATTACGGGACATTTCTCACTCTCTCTCACTCTCTCTCTCTCTCTCTCTCTCTCTCTCTCTCTCTCTCTCTCTCTCTCTCTCTCTCTCTCTCTCTCTCTCTCTCTCTCTCTCTCTCTCTCTCTCTCTCTCTCTCTCTCTCTCTCTCTCTCTCTCTCTCTCTCTCTCTCTCTCTCTCTCCTCTCTCTCTCTCTCTCTCTCTCTCTCTCTCTCTCTCTCTCTCTCTCTCTCTCTCTCCTCTCTCTCTCTCTCTCTCTCTCTCTCTCTCTCTCTCTCTCTCTCTCTCTCTCTCTCTCTCTCTCTCTCTCTCTCTCTCTCTCTCTCTCTCTCTCTCTCTCTCTCTCTCTCTCTCTCTCTCTCTCTCTCTCTCTCTCTCTCTCTCTCTCTCTCTCTCACTCTCTCTCTCTCTCTCTCTCTCTCTCTCTCTCTTTCTCCAGTGCATGTAAATAAACGAGGGAAATGATAAATAGCTAATTGCTATAATCGTACTGCCAATATTGACTGTCACAGTTACTAATGAAGATTAATTGGTAACGAAGCAGGTCTAGTTGTATGAGATTTATTGACTCTTCCACTTAACACTCACGCTGAGGTCCGCTGTTGATGCTGGTGCTGCTGCGCTGAGGTCCGCTGTCGGTGCTGGTGCTGTACTGCTGCTGGTGCTGCTGCTGGTGGTGGTGGTGGTGGTGGTGGTGGTGCTGGTGGTGGTGGTGGTGCTGTTGCTGCTGCTGCTCTCACGCCGCTGCAACGTCTACCCCCTCCTCCCCGATTGTCGAAGGGCGACTCCCTGTTCTCACACCTTAGACCCTGTTTGTACCTAGTATCCTCGAATTTTCACCGAGTCCAAGGAGCAATTTGGAAAACAGCGGAAAACCTGTAAACAATCATTAAATGATCAAACTATTCATTAGCGATGCATTAATACTTGAATTAGCTGCAGGAGCAGTGATTGATGACGTTCACACCGTGGACGATGTTTATATTGATAATATCGTTATAACTATCTGTAGGTTATAAACATCATCGATACAGAGAGACTTAAACTCCCAACTGTACGGATCGGGTCCAGTGTAATATAGCGAGAGAAGGGGATAGGGGAGCGAGAAAGAGAAGGAGAGAAAGAGAGAGGGGAAGGGTGGAGTGGAGAGTGGAGAAGAGGAGGGAGTGACGGGGGGAAGGGGTGAGTTGAGAGGAGAGAGGAGAGAGAGACGTCAGACTATATTCAAAGATCTATCATTTCAGATATCAATAACTAAAACGACTTAATAAAAACATCTCATTCAATTTGCGCATTTTCAATATAAGCTGAAATCCGTTTATATTTTCAACCATTTTTTGTCCAATCAGCGAATTTATGATAGAATACTCTAATATTTGTAATATATTTTTCAGGCGAGACGACGGTTTGTCTATCAGAGAACTGCGTTCGGACAGGTAAGAGCTATAGCATTTTAATGAGTGTTTCATTTAATTAGGGAATAAGTACCGACAGTCACTCACTGTACACATGTATCTACACGATACAGAGAGAGAGAGAGACAGCGTGCGAGCGAGTCGACACGGGGGTATTGTAAAATATATACATCGACTACAACAAAAATACTTTTGAATTAATAATGACTTGTAGAACACGATACGTTTCAGGTAACAAGGTTTGATCGATTTTTACGGCCCACTTGTGACTCGTTAGAATCGGAATCTGGAGAGTGGGTTGGGTTGGATAATTTGCAATGAGGAGTTGTATAAGAGCTGTGCACCACCGCAAAACGCACACGAGTACTGACAATTAATTAGTACGTCATACATCAGCGCCGCTTTGATTTTGCGGATAATATCAGAACTAAATAAGGCTTGAGTGTCTATTGTTCGCAGGTTTTATACTGTCGCTTATTTCTGCCGGATCAAGATCACCTTGTGAACAACGTGAATAGCAATTTATATATAGCCTGAAAAAATGTGGTCTCCTGAAGAGTCAATAATCTCACCATTCTCGAAATAGAAGTTAATTGAGATAATTGATTAAAAAACGAATCACACTACAAAGAGACATGACATTATTTAATCGTTGTCCGGATATAACGTCTGTCTGTAAGTGTCAGCCCACGTTATCACGTTATCTAACGGTAAGAGACTCGTGACCACTCCTACCGGCGACGACACTGGAGGCTTAGATCTTAAAACCAGAATACAGAACCAATAGGCCTATGCAAGGTGGAATTGGTAGAATGTTTTATTCAAATTGAATGGTAGGCCTATTGGAAATATTGGTCCAGTAGCCTGTTATCGAGTCGACCAGCCCGACCGATATAGCGACACCGAGATCGTTAACTGCGATGGAGTATTGACCCGCCCTCGGTCACTTATCGATAAAGCAGAACCTGTTACCATCGGCGCCAATATTAAAAGTAGATTTCCGAGATCCAACAGCTAAATCACTCCCTCATTTTCATTATGCTTGTATTGAAACGACCATCCCTATTTACCGGGTTGATCTGGTTAAGGTTACATTGTTCAATTCTGAATTGCCGATCGCTAACTGTTGATATACGTTATGCCGAATTCGTTGAAACTTTCTCGCTTTGTTTTCTTTTCAAAAAAAGCTGCCAAAATCATGGAAGCTATGGACACGACGGTCAAACCGTGCGATAACTTTTATCAATTCGCCTGCGGCATGTGGGTGAAAAAACATATAATACCGGACGATAAACCAAAAATCAATACGTTTATAGAACTTAAAGATGGATTAAGAATTAGTTTGAAAGGTACACGACGGGGTATACCCGCACGTTCTACTCATCAGCTACGCTTCTCAGTGCTGCCCTGTAACGAGCTTTTTAGAACTAGCATGCTATATTCTGTAGTTTTAATTTTTTTTGTAGTTTACTAGTGTATGGCTTGTTTATCTATTTTTAATGATATCCAATTTCTTTATCTGTTTCTCATTTTGCGAGGTTTGAATAATTTAACCAAACTTCACGACTGCTTCCTGAGTTGAGAGAGAGCCTAATTTGCATAAATCATTCATTTCTCAACTCCGGTCAAGGTCGAGGTCTTCTCACACTTCAATGGACATGAACGTTTTTTGGTCGGTTACTATACTGGTCAAAAGGGTAAACAAAACATTATTAGAATTCGGGAATCATGCTTGTCCATGTGCGTTACGAGTATTGCTCACATCATGCGATATATTGGCCGTCAAATGGCCGTCAGTTTGTCGCTTGTCGTTTTATAACAGTTTCACTTAGATTATTTCAAATGAAAGCTTTCATACCGGTTTTATTATCGTAGTATATAAAACCAGCTACAACCAAAATCAACGAGAAAACGTTCATAGTCTGTAAACGGGCCAGTTGTACAGTGATGGCTTATATTTAGGAACTGCCTTCGGCCAACTTAGTTCTATAGCCAATCTATCAACTTAAGATCAGTATATTGACTCAAAACTACCACGTTTAGACTTCAGTCACAACTGCACAACTGGTCCCTGGATCTTTTATAACTTATATATTTCTGGTGAGGTGAAGTGATGCATGAATAAACAGTAGAAGTCCTTTGCCACTGTTGGGGCCAATGAAAAATATGACGTTATAACGAATTTGGCAACGTTATAAAAAATCTTATTTCCTTTGAGTTTGAGTTAAATTGTGGGAATGTGATCTCTGAAAGATGCTGGCGTTTAGAGAGCGGTGTGGCAGCGTTATAACGGACTTTGACTGTACTATAATCTCATGTAGCACGTTATTATTTGATGTTGTTTTTAGCTAGTATGATTTTATCTTCGGTGGATGTGGAAGTGGAACCTTGCGATGATTTTTACGGGTTTGCTTGCGGTATTTGGGATAGGACTCATCCTATACCGGACGAAAAATCCGGTTATAACGTGTTCGAGAAGTTACTCGATAATGTACAAGTTATGTTGAGAGGTATGTTCTGTCCCGGTCCCCAAAACCTCTCCTGGTCATCTCACTGTCCCTGCAACAAAAACAACTGTTAGTTAAAAGGTAAATACAGTAGAAGAATAACCACGATCGGACGCGAGTCTCTGGTGAGAGAACGAATCAATTTCGTATACTTTAGATTTTGATATTTTAATGAATTTCGTTTTCAAATTCTTAAATAGAAAGTTTTATAAGCGAGAAAACTTTCACGATGTATTTTCTTTATTTCTGTTTGACCATGATCAATAAATAAATCATTCGAAAGACAGTTTAAATCACATATCAATTTTGCCCGTGAAAGAATTGATGAATGATGTTGTTTAATATTGATACTGGTTTTAAAACCAGCCCTGATGAATTGTGTATTTATTCATTGTCAGGTTTGTTAGAAGAGCCGACCACAGAATCAGACTCGGACGCCCGAAATAAAGCTAAAGTGTTGTATAAATCCTGTATGAACACGAGTAAGTATCAGCCATATTGAAAACAGGGATATACTTCACTGGGGAGGGTTAGTTCTATATATCAAGCAGCTCAAGCCGTACGAAGACTTAGGTGTTAGCGCTCCGAGCAAAATAAACTTAAAATTGCACAGCCTTACCACGACAGGTATTATATGCCGCTCCAGATTAATTTACTTTTCTCATGTCATTTTTTGTAGCCCAAATTAAAGTGATCGGTGACGGTCCATTACGTAAGGTATTAGACACGTTGGACGGGTGGCCGGTCGTTGCTGGAAAATGGGACGAAAATCTGTGGAATTTGGAGGAAAAGCTGGCGTTTCTTCGTGTGAAGTATCACGCGCCGCTATTAGTGAAATCATACGTAGGAATAGACGATAGAAATTCATCAGCTTATGTGCTTACAGTACGTACCTTTATCAGTGCGAGACAAGGGGTCAGTTAATCAGGGGTCAGTTACTCAGGGTCAGTTAATCAGGGGTCAGTTACTCAGGGTCAGTTAATCAGGGGTCAGTTACTCAGTGGTCAGTTAATCAGGGGTCAGGTAATAAGGGGTCAGTTACTCAGTGGTCAGTTAATCAGGGGTCAGGTAATAAGGGGTCAGTAAATCAGGAGTTGCTTCTGAGTTGCTCAAAATTGGTTTATTAAAGATAACAATCACAGATAAATGCTGTAATAACAATGCAATGTCAATTATCACTTTGCCAGTTATCCATTGGTTAAAACTGTCCCCAATATCACCCATAAATCCCAGTACAATAACTACCCTATAGTTCCCAGTACCACGCAATTTCACAATTCTCTTAGAAATCATTAAACTCGTATATACCGAATAGTTTTGATGTCACACACGTCTTTAACAAGTGCGAATTCAATTCGGTTTCTGCTCATTAAATTCAAACCGGACGCGAAATTCTCTCATAAAAACATCTTCTAATGATAATAAGCGACGTATTGACGGCGAAGTTAAACCTATTTCATGTGTCATCGTCTGTTTCTTAATACGGCAATTTATATCCCGCATACGACACGTGGAAGGCGCTTTCCTTGCGAATAGAAACCCGTAGTTAATGAAGCTACTAGGCGAAAATAATTGGTTTTAGTGACTAATTTGTTTTCGCAGCTTACGAAGAATGTCGAAACAATTTATCAGAGTTGTGGTTTTATGTCTAATTGGTTTTTGTGAATTTGTTTAGGTGAATCAGGCGGGACTGGGTATGCCTAGTAGAGACTACTACTTGCAGGATATCGACTCGTTACATATAAACGCCTATAAGGAATTCATGACGAACGTTGCCGGCATTCTCGGAGCCGACCCAATTCGGGCTAAAAAAGAACTCGCCGAAGATGTACTGAACTTTGAAATACAGCTGGCCAACGTGAGTCCAATTATGATTATGCCACCCGCTTAAAGACAATTCTTGATAGAAATATTTTGCAATCAAATGTTTGTGTTCGGTATTTGGCAGATTACAAAATCGTTGTCGGAACAACACGATGCCGAGGCCGCTTACGAGAAAATGACCTTGAAACAATTACGTAATGAAGTACCGCAGGTTAGTGATTGGTAGCAGACGATCCTATACATAGATCATCACCGTGAAAATTGAATTGTTTCAAATCATAGGCAAATCTAAGAAATTTTAAGATATTTATCTAGCGATGGAATTTATAGTCTGACAGTCGCTTTAGTCATCAAAACTGCATGAGTAGCACAATTGAGACAAATTGAGATTTCTACGAAATTCTAAGATTCGGTCATATTTTGGAATAAGTGATCCTAGATTTCTGTTTATCCTCTCATCATCTTGATTTCAATCTAATGATAGATAATTTTTAATGCGCAGATTGACTGGTTGAAATACTTTAGAGGATTCATTCCGGCAGAACTGGACGAGACCGAAGAAGTGGTTGTACTTGCGAAATCTTATCTGAAAAATCTTGGAATTCTTATTCGTAAAACACCGAAAAGGTATAGGTACAAATATATTCCAATCAACCTTTATCACTCACCATAGATAAACATATTAGATCTAAGTCTTATTTTTCAGGATAATCTCGAACTATCTATTATGGCGGATAGTAATGGCGTACGCGCCTGAGTTGACGGATGACTTCACCATTCAGAGGAACATGTACATGAAAGTCATCCAGGTAAAATAATTGGCAATATAACCGGGAGCATGTTCGACTAGAATGATAATGGCTTTACTTACAGTTCCGCAGTTGTGAGTTAGAGTTGACTCTGAACTCAGGATCCAGTTCAACAGCTGTGAGTTAGAGTTAACTCTGAACTCAGGATCCAGTTCCGCAGTTGAGTCAAATCTGAACTCACAACTGTAGAACTGGATCTTGATTCTGTTGGCTAGAGCTACGAGCAATCATCTTGAGATGCTTGATTGCTTATAAGCTAAAGTTAAATGCTCCGTTTTGATAATAATGTGTACTATTGTATTATATAATTTCACTTTTGACAATCTGTTTGAGTGACACTGTTATGCATGTTATCTAAAAGTGAAGATGGGACGGTTTATTTTCGTAGGGAGTTGGCAGAGATAAGGCCAGATGGCAGAAATGTGTTGAGCTGGTCAACGAACGGTTTGGAATGGGTGTAGGAGCCCTGTTTATCAGAGATAACTTCAAAAAGGAAAGCAAGGATACGGTATGTCAGGAATATAGCTACCACTGGAGGAACATAGCTACCACTGGAGGAACATAGCTACCACTGGAGGAGCATAGCTACCACTGGGGGAACATAGCTACCACTGGAGGAGCATAGCTACCACTGGAGGAGCATAGCTACCACTGGGGGAGCATAGCCACCAGCGGGAAGCTATCAACCACGTGTGTGCATATAGCTACCACTGGACAATATATAGCTACCAGTGGAAAAAGATAGCTACAACTGGGGAACATAGCTTCCACTGGGGAACATAGCTTCCACTGGAGAACTTATCAAATCCTACTACGAATACAACCACATTACTTAGATTATTTCACAAAAAGACACACATGGATGGCAGCACAGTTAGATAAACCATGTGAAACATTCTAGTAATATTTTTCGTATGATTTCTACTATTTGACGACTGTAATTTATTTTGACAGGCGCTTGAGATGATACACAACATCCGTGAAGCGTTCAATGAATTACTACTGGAGAATGATTGGATGGATGCTAAAACTAAAGCAGTAGCAAAGGAAAAGGTACCGATAAATACCAGAACGTGTCGGGAATTGTTATATGTCAGTTACCAGTAACGCACTCCCCTCAGTTCATGTAACCCCGCCTATGTAAGCCCCGCTTGAACTTATGCTGTAGCGAGTAGATAAATAAATCAGAGTTTACTTAGACACCAAACATATTGGTCGTTGTTCACCTCTCCGGCGGTCTTGCTTATTTTACTCAAACCTGGACCATTTAATGTGGCAATCATAGCCCACATTTTGGTGCCGTGACCAGGATATACAAGCAGTAAATTCAGAAACTCAGCCAAGATGCCGTCGAAAGAAGAGATAATGCGAAATGCGCAAATTCGACAGATGACGAAACTTTTTGATCAGGCGAGGGATTTACTTCATTCGGAAAGTGACGAAAGCCTAGACAAATTGTCTGGCGTCATAACTAGAATACGTACAAAATTGGAAGTTATCGCAGGATATGATTCGGAACTGATTGCGAACGCAGAGTTAGGGAAACTCGAAGACCTCGTATGTGAAACCGATGATTATATGAACGAAATAAACATCGAACTATCAACCTTCATCGGATACCTCGAACGGAAAAAGAATCAAATCGAACCGACAACGCGCATGAAATCCGAGCATCAAAAAACTGCGAAAAGACCGATCCAGTTGCCGAAGTTATCTTTGCCAACATTCGATGGCGATATTCTGAAATGGCAAACGTTCTTCGATGGGTTTTTCTCGGCAGTTGATAGTGATGAGAACTTAACGAATATCCAAAAGTTCCAATATCTGTCCGCACAGCTAAAGGGCGACGCTGCAAAAACGATCGAAAACCTGAGTTTAACAAACGAAAATTATAATCAAGCTTTGGAACTTTTGTTAAACCGGTACGGGACACCACACAAAATTGTGGCCGCATACATGAAAGCGTTGTGGGAGCTTTCACCACCGAGTGATCGCGACAACTCACTACGGAATTTCTATGACTCTCTGGAATCTTATATTCGTGGATTAAATTCACTCGGAAAATCCGAAGAATCGTACGGAGATCTGTTAGTACCCATCATAATGGAAAAACTACCGAGCGGAACTAAACAACAGATTACCAGAGACCACGGTAACAATGCTTGGAGCCTGACTGATCTAAGAAAGTCACTCCTTAAAGAAATTGAGGCCTTCGAGGCTAGTATCGAAAGCCTTACGATAGAGGATGATTTTCCCGCCAATTCGCCGACCGTGGGAGCGTTCGCAGTTACGGCGAAAAACAGACATAATTTTTCACGGGAAAACGATCGAAAATGTGCGTTCTGCAAAAAGATCAATCACGTTGCGGTGGACTGTAAAACGTTTCCAGATGCTGAAAAACGCAGAGAAATTGTTGCTAGGGATAATTTATGCTTTAATTGTCTCTCGAGCGGTCACAAATCGACGAAATGCTTATCGAAAAACAGATGCAGAGTTACAAACTGTGGCAAAAAGCATCACACATCAGTTCATTTAGATGCAAAATCAACCACACCTGTGGCCGCAAAATCAACCGATGAGAAAGCTGACAGGGATTGACATCAGTATCTGGGCGCCGCCGATGGAACAGTGTTATTAAAAACAGCTATCGCGAACGCAAAAAGTCGCGAAGGCGTAACGACTAACGTAAACATCTTGTTCGACGAGGGCGCTCAGCGGAGTTTTATTACTCAAAGAACAGCCGAAAGATTATATATAAACAGTGAAGAAACCGAAACTATATCGATCAACACATTTGGCGCGAAACAATCAAGTGCGCGGTCACTGATTGTTGCGAACTTTACACTATGTTCTGATGAAACCGACATACCGATAACGGCGTTAATTGTTCCACAAATTGCGTCGACAATGCGAAACCAAACCGGCAGATCTATCAAAGATTTACCGTATCTGACAGGTTTGAAATTAGCGCATCCGTTTTCTACCGAATCACACTTCGAAATCGACATTTTAATCGGTGCCGATTTCTATTGGTCAGTGGTCGGTAACCACACAATCCGCGGAAATGGACCCACGGCAGTATCTTCGAAATTAGGGTATCTTCTCTCTGGACCGTTTAGTGATTGCGATCCAATAAATACTGCACGAGTTTACAACGTGGATGTTACGTCACATCGTTCGGAGGAAGTCAACCTCCAAAAATTCTGGGATCTCGAATCCATAGGCGTAACTGATGCAACAGATGCGGCTTCAAAAGAATTCAATCTACTCGACTACTGTCAATCAAGCCTGACGACATCCGACACGGGACGGTATACTGCGAAGTTGCCGTGGAAGAGTGGACACGCCCCCCTTCCGACAAATTACTATGTTACTCGAAACATAACACAATCGATGATTCGTCGGCTATCGCCGCAAATTCGAAATGTTTACCACAACATTATCATGGATCAATTATCGCGAGACTTCATCGAAGAAGTCACAGATGATGACCGAAACATAGGTCATTATTTACCGCATCGCGCGGTCAAGAAGGAATCGTCAACAACCCCTATCCGTATCGTCTATAACGCGTCTTTATCGACCGCGGGAAACCCTAGTTTAAATGATTGTTTGGAGACCGGTCCGACGCTGCTGAATGACCTCGGTTCAATCCTGATCAGATTCAGGTTGCATAAATTCGGATTGTCGGCGGATATCGAAAAGGCGTTTCTTCAAGTTGGTCTGCACGATGATGATCGCGAGTATACGAAATTTCTATGGTTGACTGATCCTAAGAATCCAGAAAGTGAACTCAAAACCTATCGCTTCAAGGTTATATTGTTCGGCGTGGTGAGTTCACCCTTTATATTGAATGCTACTGTTCGTTTTCATCTAAATAATTATAATAACCATGTATCACGTGACTTAGTTAAAAATATATATGTCGACAACGCGATTAGTGGATGTGAATCTGAGAGCGATCTCATGAAATACTATACGAATATCAATAGCATAATGAAAAACGGCGGATTTAAACTTCAGTCTTATGCTTCTAACTCTTCGTTACTAAAGGCCAAAGCAGATTCCGATAATTTATCGGACGAGAAAACTATTGTTTCTGCGCTCGGACTCCAATGGGATACGGTGAATGATACGCTGTCATTCAAAAACAAACAAGCGTTCGCCAATCCTGACTTGATTACCAAACGCGAAATCGTTAAGGCTGTCTCGAGCCTTTATGACCCGTTAGGATACGTCTCGCCTGTCCATATTAAGTCGAAGATGTTCGTACAGCAGTTGTGGACGGAAGGTTATGAGTGGGACGAAACCCTACCCGAGCGCGTAGTCGAATCGTGGATCTCGTTGATAACGGAATTGCGTGAAATTAGCGAAATACGCGTTGATCGACGCTACTCGAAATCGGAAGCGAAATCGGAAGCTAAGTACGAATTGCACACTTTCTGCGATGCGAGCCAATTGGCATACGGCGCTTGCGTCTATCTAAAACGTGGAGATCAGACGGTACTCGTCATGTCTAAATCGCGTGTGGCACCTGTTAAAAAACATACGATACCGCAGTTAGAATTAATGGCCGCGTTGATTGGTGCTAAATTAACAGATTACGTTCGAAACAGTCTGATTACTGAAATAGTCATAACAAAGTGCGTGCTCTGGTCAGATAGCCAGATTGTGTTACACTGGATCAACTCCGAGAAAAAGCTTCCCGTCTTCGTAGCTAATCGCGTGCGTCAAATTAAATCGGTGACAACTATCGGTCGCTATAAATATTGTCCGACGAGTGACAATCCGGCTGATATGTTAAGCAGAGGAATATCGTGCGAACAAATTACGCGATGCACGCTCTGGTGGAATGGCCCTAGCTGGCTTAGCAACGGTAATTATCCCACCTGCGACACGATCGATCGAGCAGTTTTGCTCATAACCGAAATGGACGAGGACAAACAGCCTGACGAAAAAATCTGCGAAAACAACGAAGTCGGAATATGTAACGTAATAGATCAGAACGATTTCACTTCGTTAACAAGGCTATTACGCGTAACCGCGCTAGTTCGACGATTTATTAAAAAGTCAAGACGCGAAAACCATGAATCGGATGAAATAACTGCTAACGAAATAGCAGAATGCGAAGATCTATGGAACAAAGGTGTTCAATCGAGTTACTTCAATGACGTGAAAGTTAGTTTAGAACATAAATCTAAGAAAAGGCCATCACTTGTAAAGAAACTTCGTTTGTTTTTAGAAGATGATATCATTCGTGTTGGAGGCCGTCTCCATAACGCGCCCATCGGATACGATGCAAAGTTTCCGATATTGTTACCTCATTGTAGATATAGTGAATTAATCGTACTGGATTCCCATAATAAGGTCAAACACCTCGGTACAGAATCTACTATAACCGTAGTCCGACAAAAGTATTGGATTACTCGTGTTCGTCAAGTGGCTCGGAAGTTGTTGAGAAAATGCGTCATATGCAAATATATCACCGGTAAACCGTACTCGTTACCAAACTGCGCTCCGTTACAATCTTCGCGTTTGAAAGAGGCTCCACCCTTCACCGTCTGTGGTTTAGATTTCACCGGTGCACTACATCTTCGGTCGAAATCCGGGGAGGAGTCACTCGCGTATATATGCTTGTTTACTTGCGCGAACACGCGTGCCATCCATCTGGAAGTGGTAACGGACATGACTACGTCAACATTCCTACACGCGTTGAGGAGAATGGCTGCCAGACGTTCGTTACCACAGAAAATAATATCGGACAACCAATCAACCTTTATTGCGAGTAACAATGCTATCAAAAAGATATACGAATCGATCGAAACCCGAAAGTACTTCAGCCTACACCGATCAGAGTGGGTCATGATAACTCGTCGAGCCCCTGGTTTGGTGGATTTTACGAAAGGCTAGTTGGAATAACAAAAACCGCGATCAAAAAAGTTCTGGGGCGTGCGCGACTATCCCTGCTGGAATTGATTACGATCGTATCAGAGACTGAACAAGCTGTAAATAATCGCCCGATATCGTACTGTTCATCTGATGTGGACGACCCAGAACCTTTAACCCCGTCACATTTCCTTCACGGTCGCGTTCTCACGAGTTTACCGCATCTGTTCGTAAGTTACGATGAACTGACCGACCCGACGCTTGGAAATATGCCGTCAGAATTTGAAAAACGTTCGGTGCGAATCGGTTCATTAAAACAACATCTGTGGAAACGTTGGGCTGAGGAATACGTAACAGCCCTACGCGAAAGACACATCCAATTTAAAAATCGCGGATTAACTGGAAATACCATCAGAAAGGGTGATGTCGTGTTAGTACACGACGACAATCATAATTCGCGTCTGAAATGGAAACTAGCACTGGTCGAGGAACTCGTTCCGGGGAACGACGGCTTAGTTAGAACCGCTAAGATCAAAATTTCGAATGGCAGGACTAATCGACCAACTAGCAAACTCTACCCTCTTGAAGTGCGCGCCGCAGATCCCTCGAACACGTGCAAACCGGACTCAAACGTAAATTCTGCACCCGTCACACGTCGTTCGACGAGAAAGGCAGCTGCCGAGGCTAGAAATAACATCAGTAGATGGGCTAACGTGCTGTCTGATACATGTAGTAGTTAATTAATTGATAACCGCTCAAGTCAACGCTAGGTCACTCGGAGACCTAAACAACAAACACAACGCAATGTAATAGACTTTATAATCTTAGTTTTAGAATTAAACACATCATTTTTAGTTGTCAGTAGTTCCTTATCTGACTATCATAAATTTATAACAATATATATGCATCATTTATTCGAATATCGATATTATTTAGTTGTAGTAACATTTTTCTTAATTACATCTATCTAGTAATTTTCTGTCGCCCGGGAGAATGTCGGGAATTGTTATATGTCAGTTACCAGTAACGCACTCCCCTCAGTTCATGTAACCCCGCCTATGTAAGCCCCGCTTGAACTTATGCTGTAGCGAGTAGATAAATAAATCAGAGTTTACTTAGACACCAAACATATTGGTCGTTGTTCACCTCTCCGGCGGTCTTGCTTATTTTACTCAAACCTGGACCATTTAATGTGGCAATCATAGCCCACAGAACGATAAAGGAAGCGATTATGTCCTGCGAGTTTCTCTCTACTCATCTTTAAAACATTTGCCAAAAATTAACATAATCGATTGTCCTGGAATTTCGCTAGATGTGCATCGTTCAGATTCATAATAATTGGACACCACTTTGAATAGAGACAGTTCAATGCGCTTCAAAAGGCCGCCATTTTGGAGAGATCTATGAAACTCGCTTCTACATGTATTACAACATTATCCTACCCATATTTGGAGGAAAAATTGTATATTTTTAGGCTGATGCAATGAATGAAAGGATCGGGTACCCAGAATTCATCACTAAACCGGATGAACTGAATAGCTATTATAAAAGGGTAAGTTCGATAAAGGCAGCAGAATTTCTACTGATAAATAACCGACTGATATCAATCAACGTTTCATCTATTTTCTAATCTTTAGCTGGAATTTACGGAGGATCATTTTTTCGATAACGTACTGAAGATTGAACAGTTCGACGCGAAGAGAAACTTTGAAAAATTGCGACATTCAGTGGATAAAAACAGGTCAGATTCATCTTTACGTATCCAGCTATATCTGTTTAACTAAAGGATCGGTCCATTTAATATTTCAATATCAAATATATGTATTTACAGTTGGGAACAAGAACCAGCCATCGTCAATGCCTTCTATAATCCGAATACCAATGATATAGGTAAGGGGCCCAGCTATCAGCTTTTAACTCGTTAAAACATGATAATCGCAGTTCTACAGTTGTGAGTTAGAGATACCTCTGAACTCTGGACCCAGTTCCACAGTTGTGAGTTAGAGTTAACTCTGAGATGAAGTTTAAATTCTAATCTAACTATTTAACTGTGAGTGAACTGTGGAACTGAGTCTCTATAGTTTACTTGAAATGTGAAAACGAATGAATGTTTTAATGATGATATTATTTGTAGTGTTTCCGGCTGGGATTTTACAACCGTTGTTTTATAGCGCTGATTTCCCGAAATCGTTGAACTACGGAGGAATCGGAGTTGTAATAGGTCACGAGATCACTCACGGATTCGACGATAAAGGTAAATGCGACCTAAACACGACCCGTTACATCACCGATAGTACGGTTTATATACATCCCGTCTATTAATCTTAGAAATTACGTTTTTAGAAGAATATTTGAAGTTTGGTCATCTTTTCAAATCTAATTAATTTCTCAATGTTCTATTTTGTTGTTTCTATGATTTGTGTTAAGAAAATAAACCATTTTGATCGTTAATACTTTCATTAAAGGTTTTAAAAACAATTTGAAATACTAAATACGATTTCTATAGTTATTCCCTGACACCTGACGATGACCACGAGAGCGAGTTCGAAACGTCGTGTATTTTGGTTTCAATTCTCGATGAATAAAATTCGTTTCTAATCTCTTAAATTCTGTGTGGGTTTAAACTTATTATCTGCATGTTCTCCGCGTCAGAGTGTACCGGGGCTATTCTACAATATCATTAAAAGGCTTGATATATTTATTCATAAGTACAACTTTCTTCATTCATAGGACGACAATTTGATAAAGATGGAAACATGAGAAAATGGTGGACGAATGAAACGATTGAAGCTTTCAGGAATCGAGCTCAGTGCATGATAGATCAGTACTCACAGTTCAAACTAGAGCCGTTCGGGCTTCCGGTAATCAGCGCAAACCGATTGACTGTTTTATCAGCTGTATAAAGTACGTGTGATCGTAACGATTCGGTTTTTTAAATCTAGATCGATGGCAGAAATACTCAAGGAGAAAACATTGCGGATAATGGCGGTTTGAAAGAATCATATCGTGTAAGTATAACCGAATTGTTTTCAGATGTGTCTATATCTATCTAAAGCTTAGCAAAAATACTTAACATATTCATGACCAGTTTTCCGTCTAACTTGAATAAAAATCGTGTATTTCGAGAGAAAGCGACGGTAAAAACTGTTTGATTAATCCAATTTTGGCAATAGTTCTCGACACCCTGTCGCGGTGTCACTATTTATAATCGTGTCTCGAATGTGTGTTTCATTGCAGGCATATCAGAAATGGGTGGAAAAGAACGGAGAGGAACAACCCCTACCAGGAATAGGATTAACACATAATCAATTATTCTTCCTCAATTTCGCACAGGTAGAAATAGATATAAATAAAAGAAATAGTAATGAAAAATACCAAAAACATATAGAAATTTTTAGAAATATCCATACTATATTAGCATTTTAATACCATATAATACTATATATTCAATACTATATAATTGTGAGAGTATAGTTGTATATATTGAATGTGTTGTTGTAGATCTGGTGTGGTAATATGCGAGACGAGGAAGCTTTACATACAATAAGAACCTCAGTGCACAGTCCTGGCCAAATCAGGTAAATATTACTTATACCAGACCCACAGATTGAAGCGTCCAAATAGACGTAATCTATTGAACTTATTTAACTTTCTACTTCAGAGTTTTAGGACCGTTGTCCAATTCGGCAGATTTCGCCAAGGCGTATAATTGTCCTAAAGGAAGTCGTATGAATCCACATCATAAATGTTCGGTTTGGTAAACTATAGATTGTAGCAGCAGCAGCAGCAGCAGCAGCAGCAGCGTCAGCGTGGGCGGAAACAGAGATAACGTTACTGAATTATTTATCTACGAAAAATAATGTCTATGTTGTAAAAAAAAGTCAGCCGAATGCGGCAGTGAAATAAGAGAACTCGTAAGGAAGAGAAGGTTGAATTTCGGCACTGAAGGTGAAGGTACACTGAAGTTACAGTGCAAACATTCATGTATATAAACAGTAATTCAGTCAGTCAGTCACTCAGTCAGGCAGTCAAATAATTTTATATAAGTAAATTGTGAATGTTTTAATGTGAATTCAATAAACAACAAAAAACTTGATGTCGAAAATATTGAATTCATTTCGTTTGTTTTATCAAAAAATACGTATAAATGTGTTGAAAATTGTGTATATATTAAACATATTGTAAAATGCAAGTTTTGTACTAAATACTGAAGCCAGGGGGCGCTGTGACGTCTCGCCCTCGCAGGCCACGAGGGTCAGTTGGCTGACTCCGACCCGGTAGTTTCGGCCGCGGGAGGCATCGGATCCGGGCTATAGCGAGGATCTATTTGAGAATTTGAATTCATCTCGGGACGGTTTGCATTTATCAGTGTCTGTTTGGATTACAGTTCGATGATTAACATGTGGAAAATACTAAAATTCAGATGAACCAAATCTTAATTTCTCGATCAACGAAACTCGAATGTACGATTTATGCTACGGGTATACTATACATGTATATATGTTACCAAATCAGTCCTCTAGGGGGCGTTAGTTGTTTGTACATTATTTCATCCTCAAGGGGCACAAACCTCGTGTCTACTTTACTTTCTATCTTGTAGTTCCATTCGACGTAAAAATACGAATCTTGGTGGTTTTAAACAATATTGACTATTTTAATAATATTCAATGAATGTTATCGATCGATCATTTTGTACGTCACGTTTCTCTGTGTATTTTCTATGTTATCTTTGAATCTTAAATAAATTATTCTAAATGTGTCTTGTTTTAAATTTCTTCGTCAATATATAATGTGTATACACTCTTCGACTGGCAAGCTGGAGATCGCCGTTTCGAGTCCTACGAGTCGGAAAATCGGACCAAGCTTTACATTTGTAAAATGTCTGTTCCAAATTGGTCCCCTCTATTTTAGACCGGTCCAATATGAATGGACCGATAAAACCGGTGTCTGGTGATAAGAAACTTCAACAAACAAACAAATTCATTCTTACGATTGAAAAATATATAGATTTATTTTTTTCACTTGTCATCTATTAAAAAATGGAATGATGATTTCATTAAAAAATCTCAGCAAATTTGACTAGCAGTTTCTAGTACACAGTGAATTGAGCATATATAACATACAGAATACACGCAGACAGACAGACAGTAGCCTCTGACAGATGACACCCATTCAAATATTCAACTTGAAAGTTCCTGAAAACAGGAAAACAATAATTACAAAATATTAATAAAATCATGTTTCTAAGTGAAACGAAACTGGCACAGAAGTCGTCACAGTTGTGAAGATCATATCACGTAGTAGTCGGATGACTTATAAAAAATTGAATTGCAAATATAAATTGAGATTTAAAAAAAAATAGAAATGTCTTCAACAGTATATTCAAAATGTTTGAAATTACCTGACGGGCAAATCTGGGTAACATGAAAGCGCCTCGATGGGCTTCAGGGCTGTAATACCGCAATTTCATTGAATCTAATTCTGCGTTAGAAGGTTCACGTAAAGGTCTTTTGAAATCAGTTTCCTGAACAAAGAAAATCAGATAATTGAAATTCTACTGAGATTCCAAAATACCGGGTAAATAGCTTAAGTCGAGGAGCTTAAATACTGAACATCATCAATCGGTAAATGATGTTTAAAAGAGATTCTTAGGTGAAAATACTTCAACGTACTGGATTTTTACTGCATAAAATCATTCCAATCTGTCCAGCAGGGTAAGTGGGTATCGTCAAAAATCCATAGTCGACAACGGGAAATAGTTTTTTTGAGAAATCGGCCATTTCTTTAATTAAATCCATATGAAGCCAAATGCATTCACCTAAAATTAAAAAAAAAAATGTGTATGAAATGTTTTATGCTCAGACATGATACAAGTGTTTTAATAGTTATTAAAATTTATTCTTATCTAATCACAAAACGTATTTTTGTCATATTTATACAGAGGATAAGGAGATTAGACTTATTCAGCACACATTACAAGTATCATACTCTAAATTACTGACATATATATGAACTGATATGCAAATCCAGACCATATCGGATGATCACATACTGCACAAGTTCAGTCAGAATTGAAATATCAGGTCGATAACGTTTTTTTTATATCTAAACTTCTATTTGAACAGAATGAAAGTTCAAATTGAACTATTTCATCGAGAGTTTGAATGTTGAATGAAGAGTTAATTTAAGATATTTTAGGTAAATTATCGTTGTATATAACTGAGTTAACAAACCTTGACAGCAGAGCAATCCGTCTGGTTTAAGAGCTGATTTCATCAGTTCATAGTACGGCTTCTGGAACAAGGATTCCGCCGGTCCTGATCAAATAAATCAAAGCGACTTGTGATTAATTTTAAGATACACAATATCCGTGTAATATGAATGTACAAGAGTAATACTGATAATGGCTTAGATCTAAAGCCGAAACGTTGCTCCAAATCATAAACCTTTTCTACTCGAGAACTTTAAATCTTTGGCTGAAATTGGGATTTCTAATTTAGAAAATTGATTTATAATATCGCAGTTTATTATCATTGTAGCCATTAGGACTATCATCAAGGGTTTAAAAGGCTAATTTTGGGGGATTCTAAGGGCTACTTAAGGGTTACTTTCAGGACTTATAAGGACTTTTTCTAAGGAACTTTAAGAACTATTTGTACTGCGTGACTTTAACATATACCGATAGGATCTGATGAATCAGTGATTATAACATCAAATTCTCCAGTGTGATTCTTCATGAATTCAAACCCATCTCCGATATGCTGCAGTAGTTTAGGACTGCTGAATCCACTAGCCATGTTTGGTAGATATTCTTTACAAACTTTAATCACTTTCTGAAAAAGATTATCATAAAATTTTAGTCTGTATTCATAAAGGAGACTAAAATAGACTGTGGGTCATGAACAGTGGAACTGTGGGTCATATATAGACAGTGGAACTGTGGGTCATACATACACAGTGGAACTGTGGGTCATACATACACAGTGGAACTGTGGGTCATACATACACAGTGGAACTGTGGGTCATACATACACAGTGGAACTAGGGTCATGAACAGTGGATTGTGATTAGTGGATTACATATGTCATATGAATTACCTCATCTATTTCACACTGAACTATTTGTTCAACGTGCGGATTTTTGGACAATTCTCTTATAACCCCTCCATCACCGCCCCCTATTAGCAGCACCTGCAGTTAGAATAATAACTGTTAAACTTTCATTACATCAGAAAACATTCATTCAAAAATTGAGACCAGATTAAATTAACACTGTTTTTTAAGTATATTGCTACCTTTTTAGGGTTAGGATGAGAGAAACAGGGAACGTGAGCCATCATTTCCTGGTACGAATATTCATCTCTATCGGTACATTGTATTACACCATCGAGTACTAACACTTTACCAAACGTTTTACTACAATTACAGCAAATACAATACTTTAAATATAATTTCACTTTAAAAAACAAACAGTCTAACCGCAGTTTAGGTCACCTTTCCACTATGAGGCGTTAAGTGTTGTTAGAGGGTCTCCTAAACCAAAAAACTGCAGTCGCCGAGTAATTGCAGTTACTAATACTAGATGACCAGCCCCACGCATGGGCTGTAGGTGACACGATAGCACTGCAGCGATCCTTCATACAAAATTACATCAATGAGTGACATATGATAGATTGGAATATTACAGATCACAGGCCGCAGGGAGGGGCTTGTATTTGAAGTTTGGGGGTGAACTGTAGCTTAGATCATCAAGTATCCGTGGTACTATATATACAGTACCAGGGATAGGCCTACTACCGGTATACTATGTTACAGACTACAGTTCACCCCCAAACTTCAAATACAAGCCCATCATATGATACAGATAGTCACTAAACAACTTGACGTTTTTCCGGGGTTTTTTTACCTCTGTAGAATAAGGATGTGTTGAAAGTCTGATTTCTCATCAAATAAAACCTTCTCCACCTCTAAACTGACTCCATACCCGGGCCACATCTCTGATTTATCCGTAAACCAACCATTCTCTAATTTATCCGCTGCCATATTAACGCTACCTGCAGCCCTTCCCCGCTGACACTGTGTGTTTAGGATCCAACAAGTTTATCGTCAAGCGACATGCGATATCAGTCAATCGAGCTAAGTGCAGACAGAAACCGCGTAAAACTGCGGAACGGACGTAGCATATTTGACGCGTGGATCGGACGTCCAGACCGTTAGGCGAACCCGGCCCGCAGCGCCGGGGAGACACGGCAATCCATAGGGCCTCGTATCAGAGTTGTAGGTATTGTAAAAACGATAACCTGTTAACTCCAGTGTCTATAATGTATATACAATTTTCTATAGACAACTGGATTAACAGATCAGATGGCACTACCTTTACAACTCCGGAAATCCGTCACGGTGACTGCGACCGGCCGGTCCGGCCAGCAATGAGAGCCCTTGAATCCTTGCTAACCAATATTGACAAGAGCAAGTATCGCCACGGCCCCCGTGCTGTAACGCCGATGACCACAGCCCTGGCTAGACTCAAAGTGTCCCAAATAATCTCAAACTTAGTCTAAATTTATAAATAATAATTATTTTCTGCTTTGAAATCGTTCTCCTGAATGACCGTTGATAAAATGTTTGTAAATGGCATTTTTGTCATCTCACTGTCTTTATGCGTGATACATACTATGAGTCAGAAGTACCTGAAATATTTCTTATCCGAATTTCGGATATATGAGCTTATCTTATCATGTGTTTAGTCATTCGATTTAATAGTAACATATCAACAAGGCACAGTTATCGCACGAGTCTATTCAACCCTCTGATAAAGCTCGTATAAAGATCTCCCACTCTCTGTTTCAAGCCTTTAGGTCCTATAATGATATTTTCAAATGTTACAAAAAATAAACATCCAACTGATTGAAATTTATTGAATAAACTTCTAAATCGCCATTCTTAAACAGGTGCCCGTCCACAACAGGTGCTCGTATCGATGCGGAAATTTCGTAAAGAGAACATTGCTGACGTCATCATCTTCGTGCTGAATATATCTGGTTACTGGATATATGAAACAACAATCCATGCTGCAGTTATAAAAACGCGACGCAAGGGTTTATCAGAAAAACCGTATGGAAAATAGACCAAGGCCAACTCGCAATCTTAAAACCATCAGACGACTTGATAAATTTCCACGTAAATATCGATCGAGGTGCTCTTGATGATTTAGAATTTTACGACCAGCGGAACAAATGATATTCCACTGTACATATCTATGATCTACATGTATAAATCATTATCTATTGCTTCAATAGGGAAGTTTCCAGTTTCCAGTTACCATAATAATCTTAATGAAAGGAAATATGAAAACTCTACGAAGGAAATTATTCGCTAGTAATAAACATTAATAAATTGATTTATTAGATTTGTAAAATAAAATGTAGGAATTGTTAGAGGTTTGGACAGCCCCCCCCCCTCCCTCCTCCTCCCTTAAGGAAATCTTGGAAGTCAGATACTCAGATGTGCGGATTGTTTGATGATAAAACGAGGGTCTAAATAAATAAAAGAATTTGATAGTAAGATGTACATCATGTTTTTAATACATATGTAGTTGTAAGTGTAGAGTTTCGGCTTTGAGAACGTAAACATCGCGTTGTGAACTGGAACGACGACCATGTACAGGTCCGCGGGGACCCGGGGTCTGGCGCTTTCTATAATCCCCCTCCCCCTCTCCTCCGCCAAACTCTAGTTAAAGATAGTGAAAATTTCACTGCACCCTTTCCCCATCTTATTCCTACTCTTATTCGTACAAAAACTGTGGAATTAATTCCAATTCGCTTACCAGAAAAGCCGATACTAGCAGGTAGTTTCGGCATTTTCTGGCTTGACACGGTTAGCTAGGATTCTATCAAAATGGTGAAGATGCTAAATTATTGCCAGAAAATGTTCCTATTTGCTATAGATGAATAAATATCACAAAATTTATCCACTTCCTTAGAAAGTTATCATCAACAGTCTCCGAATTAAATCTCATCAGAATGTCCGATGCCACATCCTCTATCTTCTTGCGCATTACAGAGCGCAGACCACTATTCCAAAATCTTCTATCCTATAGTAAAAACAAGAAATTCGAGAGTTCATATATAAGCGCGTAAATTCAGGGGAAATCCTGCTTACGGCTCTTAGGACAGCATCTTAGCTACGCATTGAAGTGGTTTTCGCCCCACATACCCAACCTAACTTTTGAAATAATCAAACCTTCAGAAAGGAGGGGTTTCCCAGTACAGGTATGCCAGTACATCCGAGCCCAATATCTAAGGGAATCCCCCTCCGTGTTTGGTACCCTTACTCCAAGCAAATAAGTCCAGGGAATCCCTTATTTCATCATCGATCTGTCTCTCAGGATCAATGGATTTCATACATATAACCGAAATTTGTTACCTATCCCATTTGCAGAAATTATGGCAACATTTATGGGGGAACTCTTGTTCATTCTAGGTACTATTTTTGGGGTCTGGCGCTACGCATCTTCGAGCTACTAACCTAATTGTGTTCTGATGCCTACATCTGCGCAGAGAGAAGCTGGATCATTTACATCAGAGTCTGGATTATCAATCATAGGTGAAGATGAACTTTCTTTGCAATTCTCAGAGGTTTTTGCATTATCCAATACAGGTATATCATCACTATCAGGAACTACTTTTTCGACTCCCGAATCCATACATTATCACAGCACCGACAACATATAAAATGAATTCACTTTTTCTACCCGGGTATCGGTTTTCGTAAATAATTGATTAATTTAAGAGAAAAGTTCATTCGATTGTAACTGAAATTGATCACGGAAGATAAGGTGATGTGAGGTGAGTGAAACGAATAGACGAAAACTGTATTTTCGTCCGATTCCACGATCAGCAGAAGGTTGTACTTTCGTGCTGGTCGACCAGTTAATACCGTACGTATCTTGAGAGACTATGAACGAGGTGTGCTCTACTATCGGAAGCGATTCTTTGTCGAACGTCTCTTAAAATCCGAATCCAGACGAGGAGAATACTAACTAGTATATTTTCGATGATCTGAAGTGAATATTATTTATTGATGTATGTCAAAGCTCACGACTCGCAGGTCGACACTTTCGCTATAGTATACGGAGCTCACGACTCGCAGGTCGGTTTCAGAACATATTCTCAACTAAACTGAACTATTCTGAACTGTACTGAACTGAACAAAAAAATGTTTATTAGATATTCATAATGGGTGACTTAAGTTGAGAGAAGCATTAAACTGACATGTGAGAGAGTGCAAAACTTACAATTTACTATTCAGAACTATGATGATATTAATTACCTTTCATTTTCAGTGTCTATATTCAAACCATCTTATACTGCATGGATATGTTATTTTACTGATAATTTAAGGTATATATTTCGACATTGAAACTTTAGTGTAAAATCCTCATTTCATAGCGAGGCGAGGCAAGTTTAATACGCTATAACCATAACCTTTGGTACATTAGAGGAATAACTAAATTAAAATCGTCATATATAAAGAAAAATTAGCGAGTAACTACAAGCGACACCTCGTGGAATCCTCTATTGCCATAGTAACGCTGCGGGTATCATTATTATAAGTAGCAAAATTAAAAATATTACAGATAAATATATAAGACTATTCGGGATAAATATAAGTAAATAGATTGTGATTAATGATGTAAAATAAAATGTAGGAATTGTTATAACTTCCACAAACTTGTTGTATTCTCAGCAGTTCACTATGGCATGCTCTAAAAACCACAACCTATTCATCAACTTTGTAGTTAAGAATCACTTTCTCATTTCCACCTTCTTTTACCTCATACTTCACTACTTTTACCTTGGCTTTTTCCAGCATTATTTTAGAGGCTTCGTATTCGTCTCGACCTCGTTTTGTGTGTGATAGGTAAATCACTTCTTCAATTCCTGATTGTATGATAATCTTAGTGCACTCATTGCAAGGGAAAAATGTTACATAAATTGTACAGCCTTTCAGCGATGCACAATTCCGGAAAGCGATAGCATTCATTTCAGCGCAACACTCGTAAGGCCTTTTAGTTTCCAGAGGAGCGCCTTCTATACCCCAATTCATTTCATCATCTGAACATTTCAATGGCATTCCGTTATAACCAACGCCCATAATCCTGTTGTCTTTGTCTACGATGCAAGCTCCAACCTGAAGGGCGGGATCTTTGCTTCGTTGGGCGCTGAGCAGGGCAATGCCATTCGCCCCAAGATATGTAATCTTCCCGCTTTCGGTTTCTATTCGCAGACGGTTGGTCAATTGGATTCGTGGCCATTGTAAACTGAAAATAGAATTACACACCAGGGTAGATTTCATCCGACAGTCTTTTTTTCTATTTCTGGCCAAAACACAGTTCGTTTCTAATTGATTCATATTCAATCAGTTTAATAGCTCAACCACGGGTAACCGATGGTCTGCGTTATTAAACCACTACTATCAGATTCAACCAACACTAATTTGATTCACCCAATGTTGTGATGAATACTTATGGTGGTTTATCGTGTCGCGACCAGTACTTAAGAACCTTGTCAGTGACTGTTTTAGTTAGTATGACAAGACTCTTACAGCACCTGACTTAAAACAGTTGTTCGATTACAACAACCAATCATATACATTTGTCAGTAATCAACACGGTAATCCTATGGGCGATGAGGAGCGACGAATTGTAAAACTGAAACGTAGGTGACTCGTCGAGTGAGAAATATGTGGGTGGGGGTTTGCTTTTAACTTGGTTAGAATTGAACGGGGGTGGGGGGGGGTTGGGCAGCCCCCCCCTTTAGGAATTCTTAGAAATCTGATTCCCAGAATGATGACGTCTGAGTGATTATTTGGTGATGAAACGAAGGTCTGAACAAATTTAATGTACTATGTTATAATATAGTTGTTAAGTGTTAAGTTTCGGCTTAGAGTACGTAAACATTGCGTTGTGAACTCGAACGACGACCATGTAGATCCGGGGCCTGGTATCTTCTTTAAAACGAACTCTAGTCAAAGATAGTGAAATAATATCATTTTATAGGGCTTTGCACACTGGATAGTGCGACAAATACATCGTCAGTCTATCGAACCGAACGTTAAAGGATAGCGACGCCTAAATTCCCCAAAAACGCGGCTCACGCATGGATCTCGTACTGGTTCGGTCATTAAAGGGTTAAATGTCTAACGCCCTCTGATACTATTTTGTGTGAATGGTTTTTTTTTCAGATATGTTAAACACGCTAGCAAAATTAACACGTCACGGATTGGAATTTCAGTTTCGCTTTTCTCCAAGAAATAAACTTCTTAATCGCCATCTTATAACAGGTGCCCGTTCACAGCAGGTGCTCGCAATGCTGCGGATATTGTGAAGAAAGTCTCTGACTTCATCTTCGTCTAAATATCTGGTTATTGTACATCAAACATATAGATATCAACACATTAATCCATACCAGTTTATACTTGTTTCCTTAAAAATCAGACAACACGAGTTTCTGTAGAAAGCTTTATGAAAAATAGGTCAAGGACGTCTTGAAGTCTTAGAACCACCCAGACGACTAGACGAATTGTAAATATCTATCGACGTGCTTTTTAATTTAGTGGCCATTTCTAACAAGGAAGAGGACCCCCTTTTTTTAATTTGGTAACCGAAGAAATAGATTAACGTAACGTAAAATTGAAAATGTTTTCGATCATGATTTATTCCTTTTTGTGCTTGAATTACAAATTAGTAGATACATTATACTAATGAATAAAACTATACATTAGATTAAAAATGATACTTTGTTTCTCCTGATCGACTTTGTCACTTTTGTAAACGGAGTTGAGCCATAGATGATACTTGAAATATATGTTTCGATAATTTTTATCATTGAAATCGAATGTAGCATTTTTAAAGGTCTTCATTAAACCCCGCCTTACCTCCCGTTTCCATTAGAAACTCTGTTATCAACTTGGGGACACATTTTTGTACAGGAAAATATCTTTTATCTTGAGATTTAAGATTAATTAATTATTCAATTAAGTATAATTGAAGTTGATTTTTCGGAATGAGGTTGGTAGACCTGGATTTGTGTACGGTATGTTGAGATATTGCATTTAATTTTGCCCTGATGCGCTTGTTCATTTAGCTAATCAACGTGTTACGTGATAAAAACAACTCGGAATGAAAAGATTGTTATTTTTGCTGATTTTGAGAATAACATGAACGCGTCTTATATTAATCGAGCTTATCGACCTGGGGAAAAACTATTGTCGGAATATTCAAGTGAATGCTAGTTAAAGATGATAATGCGTGTTTGAAATTAAACTTTTTACAGCTGTTTCAACAGTAGCTTAGCGAATATTCGCTGATATTCGCCGATAGCATTTTATTTTAGTGCAAAGTCATTGCAATAGACTGGCTGAAATAAACACCATTAGAAATTGTCACCTTTCTGCCTTCACCCTGGCAGTGGTTGTCTCCACGGAGATCATCACCCAACCACCCAGACACTTCAAATTCCAGAGTTTAGTCCACAGTTCAATCAGGCGGTTTTTTTTTTACTGTGTTTAACTCTGATATCTCAGCTCATAAATATTCAATTTTGATAAGATATAAAAACGGTTACCAGTTTAAACCGGTTCTTTTAGCTTTACGTGATCTTTTCCATGAATATCTTTTATCTTATGTATTATATCTTTATT
Source organism: Tubulanus polymorphus (assembly GCF_964204645.1). Lineage (NCBI taxonomy): Eukaryota > Metazoa > Nemertea > Palaeonemertea > Tubulaniformes > Tubulanidae > Tubulanus > Tubulanus polymorphus. The sequence goes on from NC_134031.1 coordinate 696,242, forward strand.
TCTTGAAGAAAAGCTGTTAAAAATATTAGTCAAATCATTGACCTTACTTTATGTTTTGTTCATTATATCATTTAAACGACAAAACCGATTTTAATACGATTAAATTTAAGCTACAAAACCAGTTTGAACTGGTTGTTTTCACAGCACGTGATATTTTCCATGAATTCCTTCCATCAATTTATAACCATTTTTTATACCTTTATTTCTTGATGAATAGCTGTTACTATCGGTCAAGCAATATTAGTCACATGATTGACCTATTCTGCACGTTATAGCATTGATTATCAGTGACGCTGTTCAAATTTGTGTCGTTTAAAAAAGATTTCACGCAATCTTGTAAAGCGTTGACGCAGTTTGTACAGGGAGATAAGCCTGATTCACTAATTCCATCACATGTACGCCTATATAATATATACTTTCATATTTGCACCGAGTTGTTTTTTGTTATTTACACAATATCAATTTTCCATATGAAATACATTTCCTTTAAAAATTCATAATACCATATTAAGTTGATGGATAGATTTGATGCCAAATGTGCATAAATTGCATTTCAGAGCCTTAAAAATTCAAAAGTCAAAACCGACCCCGTTATTGGGCTATGACATATTATATATGCAGAAATTGTAAGATTTGTGAAAACTTCTTACTGAATATGGCAACATTTTTTTTAAATGTGGAATAAACCAATTCGATATGGCTTCCGGTGGAAATAGGATTTATTAATCGTAATATTGTCCTGAATAAAACCAAAATGAAAATAAGAAAAGCATTGATGAGAAGTACAACAAAAAATAGCGTTATCTGACAGAAAATAAATTAATAGTCTAGGAATGAAGTGTCCGATTACTGTTTAGCGATGATCTGAGAATATCACAGACATTCAGTCTCAAGAGTCAGAATTATATTAAAAAAACATCATTCGCTCAGAGATTATCAAAACTTATAGATGGAAGTAAAATAAAACAGCAAAATCACAGTATAGAAAATATCGAGTAACATTTTATGGATCCACGGACAGAACCAGTTCCACAAGCATTCTATAAGGCGGGTTAAGGTCACACGTCAGACTCTGGCCCAGTACAACAGGGGTAACTTTATAGGCCTAACTTACATCGGTGAATATCACATAATTATATACACATCAAGCTCAGGAAATTCATCAAAATACTTTGTTAATCAATTGAAGAAATCCCACAATTCGAATTGTTACAGCCATCAATTTGACTTTTAGAATTCTCAACTCATTTATCTTCCTTGCAAAGATATTTATAAGAGACGCATAGTGGAATCAGCCATAATTTGTAAACTTTTGAAATCCAACTTTTACCAATCTAAATATTGGTTTTTCTCCACATAATCAATCATTTTCCAGACATATCAACTCTTTTACATTTACAATATAGTGCCACACTGCTATCCACATCCACTTCAGTCCACTTCACATAGTTACATAATTTATATTCATTTTGAACTGTTTATATTGTTCGGTTTATCTTAATTCTGACATCGTTTTTGTTCATGTCCTGGACCCGGTTTTTGTTCATTTCCCGGACCCGGTTCCACAAGAAAACGGAGTTGCGCCTACTCGGATTCCTGGTGAAGTAGTTCAGGTGGCGAATGAAAGTGCAGATAATACGTGAAAGGCCAAGTTAAATTTCGACAATCTGACAATCAGAAGTAATTTCAAGTATTAGTTTTTACTAGTCAACGATTCCTTATTGTTTGACTGAAATCAGAAACAAGATATCAATTTTCTAGCCTTATGAATATTTTATTAAAAATATTGATTTTACGATAAGATTAAATAAAATGTAGATTAACGCGTTTAGTTCAGCAGTTCTCGATGGTCTGAAATCCATCTTTATCAATATCTGTATCTGTTAAAATTAAGAATAAGTTTATCTTTTCCAGCATCGATCTGATACTGCTTTACTGTTACATCAACCAACATTCTTTGAGCAGCTTCATATTTGTACGCCTCTCGTTTCTCTCGTTTCTCGGCGCTGAGGATGGCAATTCCCATGTGCCATTTTTCCGCTTCTGGCTTTTACTCGCTGATGGTTGGTCAATTGGTTTCTCGAGGCCATTGTAAACACAATTATGCATCAGGGTAAATTTTTAATGCGTTTAAATTTTAACATCTATTTTTATCTTTTGGCAAAATAATTCATTTCACCAGGAAGTTAATTCGTAAATTCACGTGAAATCAGTTTAAGTAGCTGAATAATATTAAACTCTATATGTCGAATCGATGGTCCGCGTTCATCGACAATGATTAGAGATTCGAGTTGGGTCTAAACCTACAAGTATTTATTGCAAACCGCCGACAGCTTGGCGAACGAGTCATCTCGTTATAATATAATTTCCATGATTCTGATAATACGATATCGTGGATACAATCGCCATATTAATCCTAGCCATATTAGCCTTTCTAGTCCCTCGAATTCATATCAAACAATTTAAACTTAAAGCTATACATGAAATAACATATCAGAATTGTAGGGACTGAGAAAAAAACCAATGCCATATTGCCATATGCCGTCATGCATGCCGTACCATGCCAGGTTTAGAGCTAACCCAGATTATGTGACAAAAAATTGATTATAAACAATATTGTAAAATGGTATACGTACGTAGTGTGTTTGTCGTTTAAAGGGGAGCTCGAAGTCGATGATTGTGTTGTCAGTACCGTATGACTAAAGACACTTCGAACAGCAAACTCGTAGGACACTTATAGTACCGCAGTAATAAATCAGTCACATAGCGCAAATGCATTAAAACAACCAATCATGCGACAGTAGGCGGTAGCATATGCCATATGCAGAAATCATTTCTACTACGCTACCGCGACATATTTTATCTATACCGAAGCCCTAAAAATTCAGTTTGCAGGTTCGGTCTGTAGGGTAACGGGCCGTCTTTTGACTTGTACCGGGGATTGATGTTAGAACTGCAATTAATCAGCGGCCCATAAAAAGACGAAAGCAAGGCGACCCGCAGCCGCACAAGCCCGGATAAGTGCTGTATAATGAATTCAGCTTGTGTCTGATACGAACTATTTTGATTCCGCGTTCAAATTTTATTTTTATTTTTAGAAGGGTCAATATTCTACTCGAACGAATCTCTTTCATTAGGGAGAAATTGTTCCATTTAGGCTTTACTGATTGAGGGTTAAAATATATTCATATTATAATACTGGTTGGCTGAAATTTCTATCTGGAGCTACGGGTTGTGATCACGACGAATTGGAGTAATATTTGTAGAAGGCCTATCAAGAGGGTTCATGATAATCCAAGGTAGGTAATCGACGCCGGCCGGAGTAAACCTATCCTCACTTGCCTCTCGCCGAACGAACGCGGATAGCTCCAACTAGCGGTGGATGATGTTCACATGAGATTCAATCATATTCTAGGTTCGGATCCCACATTTTCTGACGATGTATTCCGAGCACTCCCGAACTGTAACTTGAAGGTACAAGATCCCTTCACGAAATGTCTTCCTCCAGTCGGCCTGAGTAAATGTGGCTGCGGTGATTGTGGCCTCGTCATCGAAATTAGGTGTATTTGTGGTGTGAGCAAACACCATGTTATTGACATATTGACACGTCGTTTTGTTTCTGGACGCACGCGTTTGAGTAAATTACACGAATCACGAAACTTTGAAAGCGAGATTTTCCGCACAAGAGATTCCCGCGTCACCTGAAAATGAAATGATGATAGGTTTCGTCTAGATAATCATCGCGATTAGAGCAATAATTCTGATTAGTACGTCTGAAGTTCTGGCGGTAATTATAAGTTAGGAATGCTAATAACACTGTTTGCAATATTTCCTCTAAATTATTGATCAAATTAAACTCTTAGATAATTAACTACAATTTATTAATTGTAATGTATAATACTAATTTGGATATCTTCTGCCCGTGTAAGATTACGAATCAGATTCTGGTAACATGATTTTGCATTTCATGCCATTCTACTAGTGCAGGTATCCATCAAGATCTTGGACTTCGCACCTTCACAGCCTGGACCCTGTAGACCCTCAGCCTGGCCCTGTACCTTCACAGCCTGGACCCTGTAGACCCTCAGCCTGGACATTGTGTACCCTCAGCCTGGCCATGTACCTTCACAGCCTGGACCCTGTAGACCCTCAGCCTGGACCTCGTGTACCCTCAGTCTGGACCTTGTGTGCCCTCAGCCTGGCCATGTACCTTCACAGCCTGGACCTCGTGTACCCTCAGTCTGGACCTTGTGTGCCCTCAGCCTGGCCATGTACCTTCACAGCCTGGACCCTGTAGACCCTCAGCCTGGACCTCGTGTACCCTCAGCCTGGCCATGTACCTTCACAGCCTGGACCCTGTAGAACCTCAGCCTGGACCTCGTGTACCCTCAGTCTGGACCTTGTGTGCCCTCAGCCTGGCCATGTACCTTCACAGCCTGGACCCTGTAGACCCTCAGCCCAGACCCTGCACCTGCTCACCCTGGACACCACTATTCCCATTTTTAGGTCTACTTTCAATCGCATTTGATGTCGTTCAATGAAAATGAACTACAAACACTGCAGACATTAGAAACTTTCAGAAACTGATCGATGTGTCCAGTCCAGTACTTCATCTGTAAAATTTTCCTCGTTTTTAACGAGAACGTATGACCTATATTTGGAAAGGGGGCGGTTATTGTAGATCTTTACATAAAGCATTTAATACAAACACTAAATTACCGCTGGTTTTATGTGACCTACGATTTTATCTAATTTACTTTTACTTTTTAAAAGTTATTACTCTATTAAAACATGATAAATATAGAACGAGATGATGAGAAAAAATGTATCAATAGATCGCAAGAGATAAGTGATTTTGACAGTTTCTCGCTTGTCTATGTTGGCGCCTCTGACACAAGAGGGCGGACTTGATTCAGCAAACCATTGTACCCGCTTATTATAAATACCTGGCCATTATCATGATGAACTCTATATTAGCCAGGCCATCTTATTTGTATGTCTATTGGCAATTATGGTTTCGATATGAAATTTAATAATTACTAAGTTCAAAATACCAGTTCACACGCTCTAAACACCCCTTTCAGCGACATCCTTATAAATACCGAGGAGGTGTTCGACCAGCCATGTCAGATGCGCCACAAGTTCATAACCCTCGCGACAGCTTCTTGTTAAACTAGTAGCGCGTTTATTCTCTGAAGATTTTCTCAAAGGAGGAAGCAATCATCAGTTAAAGAGACGCCAAGATTTGCTGTAGTGTGGAAACAACAATCCGCTTCGTCCGCGGCTGTTATCGGTGGTTGATTATAGGAAGTCGAATATCCGACTAAAATATAATTTTAACTCGCGAACTTAGTATCGCAAACTACCTTATAATTGCCGGAGCTTTTGGAAGAACAGTAACATGGCGTTAAGCGGAAATGTAACTGTCGGTGGCGATGAAGAAAGTGTCGGTGTCTACCAACCCGGACATTTCTGTGGTTTATATTACGTATACTCGCAATCGCTACTAGACGGACCGATGTGGAAAGCCTGGCTTCAGTTTATCGGATCATTCCTTCTTTCGACTTTCGGTCTCGCCGCAAACATTATATCATTTGTGATTATGACTTTCACGAAAATGCGCAGGCATTCGTACACCGTTTACCTATCAGCTCTATCATTGGTCGATGTGGGTAACGTGGTCCAGCGTCTGGTTATCTGGTTGAATTTGGCCAGTCTGTGGTTCGGTGGTCCGCTGATAGTTAAACCGGTGAATTTCTCGACCAGTACCGCGGCCACGTACTGTAGCATAACGTTAGCTGTCCAGAGTTGTTGGTTGGTTTCTGCAATAAGTATTGAAAGATTGATCGTGGTCTGTTTCCCGGTGATCGGGTACCGTCTGTGCACGAGAAAAGCGGCAACAATTATAACCGTTTCGACGCTATTTGTAGCAGCACTGGTTATGACGTACATATTGATGCCCAGTTTTAAGTTGGAGTTCCACCCGATATTGGGTTGTTATATCGGCAGAAGAAGTCAATTAGCAAATACTCTGATATCGGTGACGTTTATTTCTTTCTTACCGATCGCTGTAATCATCGCCTGCAACGCGTCCATAATCACCGCATTACTCAGGCGCAAGAATCTCTCCGAGTTGGCCACCGCGGATCCATCTGCAAGAAAGAAGCGCGCTAACGCTCTCAAGGTCACCAAATTACTGATTGCAGTGACTATGACATTGGTAATATGTTTGACACCGGCTACTATAGTGTCGGTCTGTATGTTCCTGTGGCCTGAGTGGCTGTGGATTAGAGAGAATGTTTACGGTCCGGTGACTAATATTCTATGGGAGATGAATTATGGGATGAATTTAGTAGTTTACGTGTTTACCTCGGCGGAAGTGAGAGGTTATCTCACGTGTCGTGGAGGTTCTAAGCACAACATTTCCTCGTCGCAGTGAATTCACAACACAAACTCCTAACTGAATCGGTCCAACGGGCAATCATCTCATCGATGTGATTACTCTAGCTCAATCTGGGCCGACAGTTCAGCATTCAGTTTTCGATTAAGTGAGCTGGGCCCTGAACTGCGGAACTGAATCCCGAACTGAGGAACTGGATCCAGAACTGTGGAACTGGATCCAGAATTGGGGAACTGGATCCTGAACTGTGGAACTTGATCCCGAACTGTGTGGAACTGGATCCTGTGTCACATTTTATCTTCAATGTTTTAACCCTTATGTTAAATCTTAACCCGCACTTGATGAACTTGGATCCGTAGTTCGAATTTTAGTTTCTATATTTGAAATTCAAAACAAGAAGTTTCAACTCTAACTCTTAACTGTGCGATTAATTGGCTTCTGCTCGGTTGGTAAAGATTTTGGTCTAAAGTAAAAGTATTTTGTTCTTTTAATTGAAAACTAACGAGAAAGCTGGATCCGATGTCGTATCTTTAGAACCAATATACATTGTACATAGTAGTATTCATTGTATTTGTCAGATTATATCGTATTTAACGTGTATTTTGTGATCATTAACTATGATTCTATTGTAATTTCGTGGGATTTTCTTTTTTCTAACGCGCATGAAAGATCTGGATAAACAACTTCTTCGAATATCAAGTACAGGTTTTCATGTATAATTATATTCTGACAAATTTAAAACTTCTGTTTTTGTGCGTGGACCTACGTGTACATTAGTTCATTCTATTGCTGAATTGTGAACGTTTAAATCGTTCTCTAAGTTTCAAATACGAGTGAAAGTAAATCCTACCGTGAACGCGCTCTTGCGACCGCTGTTCGATTAGTTTTATATTTACAAAGCGAATTTTCGATAAAGTATGGTAATCGAGATCCCGACTGAGCATGCGTCGCAGTAATCGAGCGCCTGTCCGTCATTTATACCAAATCGCAAAAATTAGAATTTTCATCACATTTAAGAACAAGGTCGTGACAACAGAGCGTTATTGCGGGATTCGTTTTCAATATTTCACAAAGAGCCTAGTCAATGCTCGTGGAGCACGAAATGTTTTAGATTTAGATTCGAACACACCTTATAGTATGTACATTTAATACCCAACACGCGTGTGTCGTAGGGAAACATTCGGAAACATGTTTCTGTGACTTGTTGTTTCCATGTTTCGTTGCGTCGTGTGCGTTGGCCACTTATAAACACTGGTATGAAAAAAGATTGGGTTTGTCTCCTAGAATTACGGCTGTTTGTTAATTAATCTTTCGTCGACTTAGGAAGCTTTCAGAGGAAGAATAGAATAGACCGATTAGTGAATCCCAAACTACAAACAAAGAAGAGTCACATTTGACATTTCGGTTTCTTGGATTGCCGTCATTAAAACTTTATCAGCTTCATCTCCTGACGTGCGCTGACTTAACGCCGTGACGATGTAGGTCTCGGTTCCTGTACATTTATTTCAGTGACAGTGTTGCCGTAACAGATAATCAAATGTTCTGATCTCTCCTTCGAATGTTCCGGCTGCGCGAGTCTATCAAGTTCTGCCGGGGCTTCGTGGGGGAAAATTCAATATAATTACCATGCGTCAATCCACGGATATGAAATCGATAAAACATCTTCCGCCGTCAAGGGATTCGAACTCACTAAGCTAAAAAGCCATTTCCCGCGAAACCCTTGACCTCGCCGCGACAAGCCGGCCGACCAGAATCCGCGGCGGGCCAACCACAGCGCAAACGCCACCCATTAGCAGCCTCTGTTGAATTTCTCGTTTGGTCATTGATACTAAACGGTTTCCGCCTAAACAAAGACGCCGGTTTGAACTAAGACGATTTTCCCACAAACCGAAACGGTTTCCGGGCGGCCGCACCTCGCTTTGTCAAAGCCCACTGGAAGGTCTCCTTCTTTGCCCTTCCAGACTGACCGTGGTTGCCGGCCTCAGCTATTCTGCCTGTGAATGCAGGTGGCGCATAATTAGTGGCAAGTATTTTTCTGTCATTTCATATTGCAAAGATGTTTCTTGTGGGGCCTATAACTGATGTTCAGTAGAATATATTTAGAATTGAATTGAATTGCGTAGCATATCGATTGCCAGAGGCAGTGTTCATGTTAGTGTTTAAAAACTCCGCTATCGATATGCAAAGCGGCAGCACCTCACGGTCCTATCGATACAATTTTCAATTCAATTAATTCTTTATTGTTCCGTTACGTAGTTATACATGACTGCCAGAGTCACTCTCATTGCCGATTTTATTCTCTGCAAATTTCGGATCAAATGTCTTCAAATAAAAACGATAATTAGAATTATTATTATATAAATCTGGGAGTTTTTTTTAGAATAAATTAGTATTAAATAAAATCAAATTGAATTCGGTATTGCGTAATATCAAACTCAAATACAAATGGATTTTATTATTCAGCTGTCAAAATGAATAATTTAGAACAAGTTGCAGAAGAAGCTACGAAAAAGTTCCCGGTAAGTTTCAGCACCGTTTTGCCCGTCATGTCGGCTTTGGACACCCCCAGAAACCAACCCAAGACTGCCCAATCCAAGCGGGCTAGGTATTAAACTCTGGGGCTAGTTTAGTGAATTGTTTCCTTACTTTTAGGCTTAGTTAGTTGGTAAGCTTTATAAATCGGATGGGACCACTACAGACAGGTTACTACCACTAAAGATAAGGACCAGAACCGGTTACCAATTGAACTATGGGCTAGTGGGCCAACTTTAAGTGTTGTTGACTGCGACACCTACCCAATACAAACGCTCCGCTGTTTCAGCCAAATCATGCTGAGTCTGTTGATTTCCCAGGGTAGGTTGGCTAGCTAAGATCAGGTATTGGTCACACTTGTTTATGTTTTTCAGCACTATCGTACCTATGCCAAGTGTCAGTCACAGGCTTTCATGAAAGGAATATTGACTTTTTTCGCTGGTAAGTTCATAGTCGTCTAGAATCTTTCCAATCTCGCCGGTAGTTTCAGAAACGGGGGTTTATCTAAAATGTAACGAATATTTCAGGATTTGCCGGTTCATATTTAGCGCAGGAGTTCGTTCGTAAGAGGAGACTGATCGGTGGAATCGATCGTAAAGTGATTCTCCTTTCATCGCTCCTGATAGGAGCCGCTGGGTCTTACGCAACTACACGACATGAGACTAAAAACTGTCAGGAAATGTGGCTCGTTTTAGAGGATAAATACACTAATCTGACACCAGGGGGAGGTAATAGTAGTGTGTATTTAAATACACAATCACTTTGTGCCCGATCAACATCGTAACAACCAATCAATTGGTTGTATGATGTTGGACTTAAAAATAAACCTGGTTTTTCTTTTGTTTTAGGACGATTAAAACAAGTATCGGAAACGGAATCAGAATCGGAAAGATAATCAGGGATCCAGTGAATCAGGAGTCCACGCGTGACTAACTGAACCGACACCAGGATATACCCACTCACTGGTGACTGATATAACAATTGATTATCAGTTGAATGCACTGTTTAAGTTGTGATAGTTGTGTAGATGGTTTATCTAAATGACAACTAACGCTGAGTAAATTGAATTAGAAATACAAATTGAGACTCGAAAATAGAGACAACTTCAGTAATGTGACAACTTATCCTGAATTTGGCTTGTATTTGTAAGTCAGATATTTCTCTGATCTCTTCTGTTTCTTAGTTTGAGAATCTTGTATACAACATCATCGTGTAAATTAATGTATTTTCTATATAATATAAATGTTAAAGTTTTGAAGTTGTAGGTTATGTTATATTTTGTTCATCTGGCTGAACCCACTTCCATAGGATTCAGTTCCACCAGCTCCACGAGCCACAGTTCAGAACTCAGTTCCACAGTGCAGGATTCAGTTCCACCAGCTCCAGGAGCCTCAGTTCAGAACTCAGATCCACAGTGCAGGATTCAGTTCCACAGTTCAGAATTCAGTTCCACAGTGCAGGATTCAGTTCCACCAGCTCCAGGAGCCACAGTTCAGAACTCAGATCCACAGTGCAGGATTCAGTCCCACACTTCTAAAATCCAATTCCATACTTCAGAACCAAGTTGCACATTTGTTGCTCGAAACTTGAATTAGTTCATTGGCAACATATTGACTCAAATGCCGATAACTGAGGAATCAGATTCTGGATTCTAAAGAATGGATTTGAACTTAATCAATTTTACCGAATAAAGCGATAGAGGACGCCACAAATTAAACAGATTTGCCTTTTTTATTTTATTTAACAACCAAAGACATTATATTTTTGTTTGTCATGTTTTTGGAATGAAGGAGGATTTGAAAAGACTGAAACTCCATAAAACTTGTACATGAATTCACATTGTGTACAATGTATATATAATAAAATGAAACACACACAATAACAATGAGAAATGTCTTGCACATATCAACCAGAAAAACAAACATATTTCATCCTACAAGGTTCCAGTTCAATAAATTGAAATTGATGGTTGAAGTGGATGCTAAATTGTACAAACTACAGCAGACTCATCCTTACTTGGTCAAGCGCTTGAGAGTGAATTTCACTAGAATCTATTCAGAAAACATACAGCAAACAGATGGCGCTTACCACCGAGCTGATTCTGTGACAAATATCTAAAATTCATGCGATGACAATCCAGATTTTTCGGTCACTCTCTATGGTATTTCACAGATTCTCAATTCGGTGAAATATTTACAGCAGTCTCAAATGCTTCCAAGTACAGCGCAATTAACTGTATTTATTATAAACATCTTTTTCAAGTATCGACAACATTTTGCTCCATGTTCAGACCTGTCAAAGAAACAGACGCTGAAAGTTCGCGCAACTAAATCTCGAGACCGAAGTTTGAATTTCAAAACGATGAGATCTAATAATATAGGCAGTTACTAATTCATAGTCAGGACTAAATGCATTCAGAGTTTATTAGAGATGTATTTTTCAACGCTGGAATTGAAACTGACAAAGAGAAACTGACTGAAACTATAATAGCTGCATTTAAAATCATACACATCGATGAAATTAATTAATAAAAGTTTACAAAAAATGGATAAAATATCTTTAAAAAATACACATGCACAATCGACACAATTACAAAATATATCGGGAAAAATCTATAGAACAAATAATAGGTTTAAAAACTACATAAAAAAGCTTTTTTTTACAAAAAGCAAAATGAGGAATTTTAGAATTATATAGAAACATATCGTGTAAACATCGTTATTACAAGTGATAAAAACACTGGACAAAAAAACTACATGAATTCGTAGAGAATTTCTAAAAACACTCATCTCAAGTACAAGCATGAAAGGAGGCCGGGTTCTCTACGGTTAAAAACTTTCAATTGCTGAATTTTAAGCGAGCAAAATCCAGGACCCGGTTCCACAGTTGTGAGTTATAGAGTTAACTATTGAGTTGAAATTAGTTCATTTACAATGAGTCAAATCTTTACACAGAACTGTGGAACTGGATCCAGTTGTATATTGCGAACAAACAGACATGTAATACATGTACTACAGTGACTCATGTCACCATCAAACATATATACACCTTACACATCTACGTAAAAACAAAGAAATGAGAAATTATCAATATTTTTACTATTGGAATGTAGTAATTAACACAATTTTCAACCGATATAGAAATAACACATACGAATATTGACAGTATTTATGATGGATTCACAATATAGAGAGTGTTTATTCAAACACTTTGAGTCCGTGTTAAATCAATAGATAATAAGTCACTCATCTTCATGGACCGCGTCCATAGTCCATACTGAAGTCCAAAAGTGGTCTCAAATCTTAAGATCGGTCTATATATTGAATATAGAAATAAGTTGGTCTCAGACCAGTCTAATCCATGACTATTGAACCGGCCCCAAAAATATAAGGATATAGTTGATAAGCTACTAGCTCAAGGAAACTGTTAATATCTTTGCAACACGGACTCAGGGTTCCTCGAAAGGTGTACCGGTACATTTTATATGAATTACTACTGAGCTTTAGAACTTATTCATTTGACGTCAAACTGACCACCAGGTGTAAGCTGCTATCTGAAATAATTGTCACGGTTGATGGTGATCTGATGGAGGCATGTGTAACAATAGACGCAATATCCGTCAATAAGGAATAATCAGTTGCATAGTCGTGACTTAAGTCCAAAATTGGTCTTAATCTTAAGACTGGTCTTAAGTTGTTAGATTGGATATAGAACTAAGTTGGTCCTAGATTGGTCTTAAGTCTAAGCCACGACTATGCGACCGACCCCTGTCATTTGAAGGTGTGGAATGCATGATATCGGTAAATAAGGTCTACTTACGGAGATCGAGTCCTAGCTACATCTCGTGAACCTAATTAATAAACACTCTCTAACGTGATCCTCATTATTGTAAACTTTGGAAAATTCGACATTGATTTGACACTTTTTTGAATATTATTAGCGACATTGAAAACACTGAGCTCAACGCTCGTGATCAGACATTATAAACAATCATAGAATAATAGAATACATTTACGCACGCAGGAAATAAGATATATATTATATATTACTACCAATCATTTGATTGCGATATTTATTTATTATGAATCGATGATAAAAACTATTTATATTATTATTAATAATATTTCGTATACATAGATGAACGCGATCAGAGAGAGCGCGAACAACTCAACTCTCATCATATACACGAGATTCATGGATTATTTATAAATGATTAAACTTTGGAAAAGATAAAACTATCGTTTGAAGATTACGTAGTTTCTTTATACAAACAAGCGTTTGGTCGCGTTCCTTCGAGAGCAGCGGTTTGGTCAGGATTGAACTTATGAACGTGTTATTAATGGAACTCTATGTATCCAATATGTATCATATACGTGTACATAGAGGACATTGTGTGTAATGTTTTTGATGGTTGTGTTGATAATATCTTCTTACAGAGGCCATCCTCTTACTCAACCAGGCATGCATAAACATCTGAGGCTCTTAAAAAGAATTTACATGGGGCAAATTAATAAGAAAATGGCAGAAACATTCTCCAGAATTTCCAGAATTGTGTCTTTACAGACAGTGAAAGCCCATTTCAACAACAATGTACCTTTTTTTACCGCGAAATAAACGGGGCATTCAAAATTTAGAGGGTGTTAGGGAAGTCTAAGGGAGACCCCCTCGATCTGTAACGTCAAAACCTTTATCCGGTATCATAACCCATGATATCATATCATATCCTGACCACGCTTACTCAATTCATCAGTTGATGTACACTTTATTACGAGCGTCATACCGTCTGTCAATTCATGGACGCTTCCTACGCGTCTTGCATGGGTCATGGGCTAGACAACGCTAGCCCAAGCCTCATTCATATATCGTCCCGTTGTATCCTTGTCGTCGTCATTGCAAATAGTTTTATTACGTGTTAAAAACTTTTCGTTTTTTTCGCGCGTGAATTGAAAATTTAGCGGAGAAATGCCGTGTCGCTTCCTGCGTCCTTTCAACAAACATCGCTTCAAAAACTGAAAAATCTCTTTGAATAAACTTTCTCTACATGTGATACGTATATATATACATCATCCATCATCGATCTACTAATCACAAACCGGTTCTACAGCATGAGACTAAACTCACTCGCGATAAACCATCGAAATAAACGATTCCAGTCGCCGCATGACTAGCCGGTGCTTCCCTCTATCGGTGAGATTAGTGACTTCTTCGTTCATCTAGCCCAATGAAAACCATGCAAGTTCTTTCAATCAATCGGTTTCGCCGATATCAGCGAACAGACCTCGAACTTCCAACACAGACGCTAAATCTAACATGATCTTATGCAGTAGTGGATGATCTAGTATTTCGTTATCGGGTATCGGTGGATGACAGCTTGGATAAAACGCTGGACCCTACAACACAATAACACCTCATATTTACTGTTTATTGTACGAGGAAGATTTTTACATCTATTGAGACGAGTAAAAGTCTACACAAGTTTAACGAATACTGTGAAACTCTTGCTGAAGTCATTCGGATGATCGAACGATAACCACACTCAAACGTGGTGAACGGATAATAAGATAAAATCCCACTATTTACAGATTAAAAGAATTTAAAAACAAGAATTTATTTATTAAATCTAAAATATTTAAAACACACCTGACGATGATCTCTAGGGTGAGATCGACACGTCGTGTCTTTTAAATATTTTAGATTTAATGAATAAATTCTTGTTTTTAAATTCTTTTAATCTGTAAATAGTGGGATTTTATCTTATCATTCGGATGATCGTTATGTGTTGACTACTTATTCAAAATGATGACTTACACCAAAGAACTCGAATCAAATTTGATTTTAGTTCTTTACTTACACTTAATAAATAAGGGCTGCAGGACCAGGTTTCACGAAAAAGTTAAACTCAAATTTTTGGTGTAATTGCCAATGGTTTTACATGTTTTCAATGAGGACAACAATTCAAACTTTACCGTTTTAGGCTTAAAAACTTTTTCGTGAAACTGAACCCAGTTGCTCAAAAGTTGTTTTGAGTTAACCAGTGGATAGTTAACATAGTGACAATTAACAATTCATCGTTTCTATGGTATTCATCTAGCGGTTATCTTTAACCAACTTTTAAGCGACTGCAGACCCTGAATTCCAAATATAGATGACTTATCAAAATGAAGACTTACACTTAGTAAATTGAATTAGAAATACAAATTGCGACTCAAAAATAGAAATGACTTCAGTAATGTGACGACTTATCCAAATGATGATTTGACTGTAGGTAATTTGGACGAAGTCCGTTTAATGCAATGTTTCAAATAACGATTAAAACATAATTTAACAAATGTACGTAACAAATAACAGAATGATGGAGGAGAGGAGGAGAGGGAGGAGAGAGAGGAGGAGCGGGAGGTTTTACCTTGTATCCACGCTGCTATAAATATCAAAATACAAAAAAAAATACCATCTAAACATTCAGCGACAAACGATGATGATTTTGGGAAGAGGAGACTGATGATGAAAGCAGATTTGGCGGTTGTGTTTACAAAGCGTGTGTGGCTGTTACCAGACAGTGCTTTAGACATAACGACTAGTGTGCGATGAATCCACCAGGGGGAGAGGGATCGAGTGAGTACCGAGGCGAGTGAGTACTGTACCTTAAAACCGCGATGCTGCCGCAATACGATATAACAGAAGATGTATCTTAGAACTAGAAGTCGTAGGAAATCATCACCGAAAAATTGAATGTAAGAGTGATCTGAAAATAGATACAAATCAGAGTGTAAAAACTATCAGAGAGCAGCAACCAGTTGTGTACCAGAACCAGATCCCTAACAAAGTGAGGCACTGAATCCAAGTCAATAGTTGTGCGAGTTAAGATTCGACTCTCAATAATAATGTAATACAAATCAATGATGTAATATAACAATAGATAATGAACTTGGACTGTAAATTGGAATCTATCTTGAACTGGGGATAAATTGTCAGAGTTCTCTGAAGCCATGTCACCTAGAGGCTGGTCAAATTTGACATACACGATCAGGAATAAATGTACAACGTCCCGAGGAAGTTTATAGTTTTCAATATTCGATGAAAAACCCTCAAGAAATAGCATTTTGTAAGCGAGTGACGTCAGAACATTTCAGAGATTTCTACGGGATGCTGCGGGAGAGTATTTAGATGATATTTACCTATAGTCCTCGATCGAGTGACCAGTTTACTCGCTTCGGCGAGAAATTTATCTATTTGTGCCTGACATTTATCCCATATCGCGACTGGTATGTCGATAATGTTACATATGTAACAAAATGCCGTCAGTGGACTGTGTAAAAACATCGTGAATAAATTGCCTTTCTGATGTTGATCTGCGATAAAAATACAATACAATATCAGTAGTATATATTATTATGATACGTGTATAACATATGAACAATTTCATAGCTTTCACCGTTACCTTGCATGGTAGTCGGCACCTGTTCAGGTGACAGTAAGCATACAACTGGCTGTCCAAACATAGTCGGGAATCCCTGAAAAATATATAACACTGATTAAACATTGCAGTGGTACGCACACACTGATAGTGACTGATATATAGAGTATCAGTAGTCAACACCCAGCTCTGCAGTCAAAATCTGAGAGAAATATAACTGAGTATACGTGGAACTGGATCCCGAATAGCGGGCAGTAAGAGACAACCGGACAGACAGCACTCACCTGATAAACCGAACTATTGTCGCTGTCAACTATCAAAAACAATGGTTTTCTCGTGTATGGATATAAGTCACCAGGATGCACGCTACAATTACATAATACATTCCGATAATAACAACCCTCACAGTTAACTTACCTTCCTGCCTACCACACCTCACTTACCAGTGCATGTCTTTCAGATTTCCAGGTCGTTTGTTTTTGTTAGTAATATCAGTTTCACGTCTTGTGTTTGTGATTACACCTCCGTAATCATACGCAGCTACAATATATAATCATTGTAATCATAATGATTACAAACAGTAGACAACGAATGTCAACCTCCTCCACTAATGAGGAGACTAGTGAAAGACTGTACATCTCTGGCCTAACCATACTAGACTGTTGAGTTTCAGGTTTAAACATAGACCGTTGAGTCCCTGGCCTAACCATAGACTAGTCAGACCCTGGCCTAGCCATAGACTGTTGAGTCCCTGGCCTATAGCCATAGATTGTTGAGTCCCTGGCCTATAGCCATAGACTGTTCAGTCCCTGGCCTAGCCATAGACTGTTCAGTCCCTGGCCTATAGCCATAGACTGTTCAGTCCCTGGCCTAGCCATAGACTGTTCAGTCCCTGGCCTAGCCATAGACTGTTCAGTCCCTGGCCTAGCCATAGACTGTTCAGTCCCTGGCCTAGCCATAGACTGTTGAGTCCCTGGCCTAGCCATAGACTGTTCAGTCCCTGGCCTAGCCATAGACCGTTGAGTCTCTGACCTAACCATAGACTAGTGAGTCCCTGGCCTAGCCATAGACTGTTCAGTCCCTGGCCTATAGCCATAGACTGTTGAGTCCCTGGCCTATAGCCATAGACTCATGAGTCCCTGCAGTAACCCATGTCTCATGAGTCCCTGTAGTCACCCATGTCTCATGAGTCCCTGTAGTAACACATGTCTCATGAGTCCCTGTAGTCACCCATGTCTCATGAGTCCCTGTAGTCACCCATGTCTCATGAGTCCCTGTAGTCACCCATGTCTCATGAGTCCCTGTAGTCACCCATGTCTCATGAGTCCCTGTAGTCACCCATGTCTCATGAGTCCCTGTAGTCACCCATGTCTCATTTCACTCGTGATACAAAATCTTCACAAAAATCCATGTTAAATTAGTATAAAACTATCGAGAATTGAAAACACTTACGATCGTCGCCATGTTTTGTGTTTCTGATCGATCCGTCTGCTGAAACGTAGAGTAACATCGCCGCGTTCGGAGGTAACTCTTTAAATCCTGACGCTAGAAACGCGTTTAACTGAGAGAACGTCGGTTTATACAGTAGATATTTATGAGGATTATCGCGTTTGTTTATTCTATCGCTGTTTTCCTGAAACAATGTCAATGAAATATTAGATCCGTCGTGAATGTACGCACCGTGTAGAGGGGAGGGGGTTAAAATCTAGATATTGTTTTCACAACACGAAGCCGAAACTTAGTGATAATAATAATAATTCATTTGATTATATAGCCCTATATATACTATAACAGAATCTTCACTAAATAACCAGTAAATTGAATTGGAAAAACAAATTGGAAATACTGAAATTAGAGATGACTTCATTCAGTAATGTGACGACTTATCGGATCATGACCTGGGGCCGGTTGCACAGTCATGCCTTAGACTTA
Source organism: Tubulanus polymorphus (assembly GCF_964204645.1). Taxonomy (NCBI): domain Eukaryota; kingdom Metazoa; phylum Nemertea; class Palaeonemertea; order Tubulaniformes; family Tubulanidae; genus Tubulanus; species Tubulanus polymorphus. The sequence continues at coordinate 714,520 of NC_134031.1, forward strand.
AGACCAGTCTAAGACCAACTTAGTTCTATAGCCAATCTAACAACTTAAGACCAGTCTTAAGATGTAAGACTACTTTTGGACTTAAGTCACGACTGTGCAACTGGCCCCTGAGCAAATTTGACTACTTAATTTTGAAATTAACTAATGTTTGATAAACAGCTGTGGAAACGGGTTTTAAATCTGTAAGTTGATGATATGAGGTAAATGAAGGAAGGGACACAATACAGATCTGTCTACACGCACATGAGATGTTTATTGAATCGAATGAACACTGGTCTGATGCGTCCAGCAATTCATCCTAATTGCAATAGGAAATGGAAGCATGCTGGTGAGCAGTGCATGCATGAGTAGCCTTCATTATGATGCTGATATGGCCGTAGACAATGATCGATTACAGTTGAAATTGACAAATCTTCAGAGTTTAGACATAGTGTGGTATTAACCGTAAGGTGCAAGGGCGGATCTAGTATTTCTTGAAGGGGTGGACCTAGAAATAGGAATAGGCATAATAAGAGACTTTCTTTTCCTTTTCAGGGCTGATTTTGATTTTTTTAAAAAATCTTTTCTAGATTTTCATCGCAAAAAAATATCCTGGTTTTTTGAAGGGCACATTTGAATTCTGACTGTTTAACTTCTAAATCTGCCCTTAGATATATCGACGTTTAGTACAGAATCCCAGTTTAATTCATGCAATTTACAGAACAACAAACTGAAGAATAAAAGTCTGTCCTAAAAAGCCACGTAACATTTGTGAGGACGAATTGAGCGCTTTAATTTATAGTTAACTGTGGAGAAAATACATAATTAACTTGTGATCGAATGATTGAAATACATCGAATATTAGCAGCTTTCATTTACCAAGTTTTCACTACTCAATGAATGAGGAGGCTACAAAAATAAACAATAGGAAAGTCTCAATAAAATCCATAACAAATTTAAAAAAAGAAGAATTTTATGATTTGAAAGCATGTGAACCGTTAGAACAGTATGACCGCATGCTACACCAGACAGCTACCACTGCCGCGCATTCAAAACTAAATTCATAATTTAGATTTAGTGAAATACAGTGGAACCTCGTTAAAATCTGTTTTCAACAACCGATAGTTCATTATATCTGGTATTAAACTAAATACATTGTTTTACTAGGTATAAAAATTGTAAGCTTGTCACGTAACAAGGTTCTACTGTATAAACTAAACTTAATACGCGCTTGAAAAATAAATATAGACGAAGAAAGTAACCAGCCAGCGCCCTCTAGTAGACCGAACCAAACCAGACTTAAATAACAACATTACCACGCATACTAAAACATAAATACACCACCACCCCCTCCTCCCTCCCTCCCCCTTCCTCCCTCCTCCCTCCATCCCTCCCTCCTCCCTCCCTCCCTCCCTCCCCCTCCCCCTAGACTGTCTCATATATAGAATATATAATTCTTACCCATTGCTATCGTTCATGTAATAAAAGGAAAAGAAAGAAATGAAATTATTTTCAACTTAAAAAAAGAGATCACAAACAACAAAAAAACAAGAAATAAGTAATCGTCACATTTCTAGTGTGTGTGGGCCTTAAAAACTTAAACAAGATAACTCAGTGAAATATATCAGACTGATTCAGTTCAGTAAATTATACACAAAACGATTCGGATGAAACATTCATTTACAACAATATTTTAGAATATTTGAAGAGGGCGGGGGTTGCTGAAACGTTAACCATCGGAGACCAGTTACTCAAATAGTTCATTCAGGACGAACACGATGCTTACACCAAAATCTCAATTTTTATCCATCGGTAAACTTTAACCAACTTTTAGAACAACCGCCACTACTTTATGAGTTTGAAGTCGGCCGTACTATTATTGTTATAGATATAGAGGAATGGAATAAAACAAAACTACATCGACACATTGATAGCAATTTGATACCTGTAAACTGGACGTGCTACCAGATCTGTGATATCCCTAATTAAATATAACAAATACCAAAACTAATTCAGTTTATTGGATCAGAAAAATATATACCACAAAAACACATCCTTAAACTTTGTATAACAGAATCATGTTCCTTACCACCGCCTACAAACAAGTTCCAGTAAATAAATGAATTGACATTTTTTAAAGACTAACTCTGACATTTGAACATGAAGAGATCAAAAATTTCGAATGAAAATTCTACGAGAAATTCCAATCCGTCACATGCACAATGTGGAATCTATGTATGAAATTCACATCAATGTTTATTAAAAAAAGAGCTAAAATTATAGGGAAATAGTTGGTATAAAAAATGAATTCTATGATTGAGTTTGATGAAAGTCGATGTGAGATCATTTGCCGGTTTTAGGATAGAGGCTGGAGGGAGCAGTGGAGAGGCTGGAGGGAGCAGTGGAGAGGCTGGAGGGAGCAGTGGAGAGGCTGGAGGGAGCAGTGGAGAGGCTGGAGGGAGCAGTGGAGAGGCTGGAGGGAGCAGTGGAGAGGCTGGAGGGAGCAGTGGAGAGGCTGTCGGGAGCAGTAGAGAGGCTGTCGGGAGCAGTGGAGAGGCTGTCGGGAGCAGTGGAGAGGCTGGAGGGAGCAGTGGAGAGGCTGGAGGGAGCAGTGGAGAGGCTGGAGGGAGCAGTAGAGAGGCTGGAGGGAGCAGTGGAGAGGCTGGAGGGAGCAGTGGAGAGGCTGGAGGGAGCAGTGGAGAGGCTGGAGGGAGCAGTAGAGAGGCTGGAGGGAGCAGTGGAGAGGCTGGAGGGAGCAGTGGAGAGGCTGGAGGGAGCAGTAGAGAGGCTGGAGGGAGCAGTGGAGAGGCTGGAGGGAGCAGTGGAGAGGCTGGAGGGAGCAGTAGAGAGGCTGGAGGGAGCAGTGGAGAGGCTAGAGGGAGCAGTAGAGAGGCTGGAGGGAGCAGTGGAGAGGCTGGAGGGAGCAGTGGAGAGGCTGGAGGGAGCAGTGGAGAGGCTGGAGGGAGCAGTGGAGAGGCTGGAGGGAGCAGTGGAGAGGCTGGAGGGAGCAGTGGAGAGGCTGGAGGGAGCAGTGGAGAGGCTGGAGGGAGCAGTGGAGAGGCTGGAGGGAGCAGTGGAGAGGCTGGAGGGAGCAGTAGAGAGGCTGGAGGGAGCAGTGGAGAGGCTGGAGGGAGCAGTGGAGAGGCTGGAGGGAGCAGTGGAGAGGCTAGAGGGAGCAGTGGAGAGGCTGGAGGGAGCAGTGGAGAGGCTGGAGGGAGCAGTGGAGAGGCTGGAGGGAGCAGTGGAGAGGCTGGAGGGAGCAGTGGAGAGGCTGGAGGGAGCAGTGGAGAGGCTGGAGGGAGCAGTGGAGAGGCTGGAGGGAGCAGTGGAGAGGCTGGAGGGAGCAGTGGAGAGGCTGGAGGGAGCAGTGGAGAGGCTGGAGGGAGCAGTAGAGAGGCTGGAGGGAGCAGTGGAGAGGCTGGAGGGAGCAGTGGAGAGGCTGGAGGGAGCAGTGGAGAGGCTGGAGGGAGCAGTAGAGAGGCTGGAGGGAGCAGTGGAGAGGCTGGAGGGAGCAGTGGAGAGGCTGGAGGGAGCAGTGGAGAGGCTGGAGGGAGCAGTGGAGAGGGTGGAGGGAGCAGTGGAGAGGCTGTTAGATAGAGGGAGAGGGACAAGGGGGAGAGAGGGAGCAGATAAAGGAGGGAGCAGGTTAATGAGGGAGAGGGAGGAGGTTAAGGGGGAGTGTGGGGAGCAAGTTAAGGGGAGAGGGAGCAGGTTAAGGGGAGAGGGAGCAGGTTAAGGGGAGAGGGAGCAGGTTAAGGGGGAGTGTGGGGAGGGACGACCGGTGAATGATCTAACAGTACGATCTCAGTATTATAGAAATGAATAGATGTTCAACTATTACTTACACGTATCATTACAGAACGCATTCCCTATAGAATAAATCATATATATATATATATACGTAAAACCCTTCAACAACAGAATCATCACCTCAAATAGATCACTAATCCAAATACTGATTGATACACGATGGCGCCCTCTTTCCTCACATTTACAAATCCTCGAGTTTTTCCATGTGTTTACACAAAATTTCCCGAGTGATTCAGAGAAATCTCTAGGTTTAGAAATGTTACAATTCTTTTTCAGTGAATCTAGTGAATCAAGTACTGATAAAGAAACACCAGGTCAATAGCATTATCCGAATTCCCTGTGTTTTCCAGGTTTTGAATGTCAGTGGCGCCACCCTGCGATAGATACAGTGAAACTCTCAGTTTGTCGTAGTTGTGATAATTGTTATATCAATGAGAAATCTTAGTAAATTGAATTGGAAATACAAATCAGGACTCCAAAATGACTTCAGATGACAAACTGAAGTTTAACCGTATAACAGGTACATGTAATATGATTATTGATGTATGATGTCATAAGGGAATTAATGGAGGCAGCCATCTTTTCACGAAGGGTTGAAAATAATATTAGCATTATATACGAAATAGGTTTTGGGTATAAAAGCATGAATAGTGCATGGTAGGGTTGAGGGGGTCGAGGGGGTTGAGGGGGTTGAGGGATCCCTACGATCGATACTTACAAATGGTGGTCGACCTGGAGCTGGTGAAGCGTCATAAATTTGATTGGTTAAATCTTCTTGCGGTTCTCGTTCGAGTGTTTGTAACATACGAAACATATCTAGAGTTAATTCACTGAACTTCACCTAGAATCGAAATTCATCATTCAATCAATATTAACAAACAACAGATCAAATCAGATGTTAACAGTAGACTCAGCTGAAGTCAGATCTTTTGACTTGAGAGTGATATCTGAGTTGGATGGTACAGTAGACTCAGCTGAAGTCAGATCTTTTGACTTGAGAGTGATATCTGAGTTGGATGATACAGTAGACTCCGCTGAAGTCGGATCTTTTGACTTGAGAGTGATATCTGAGTTGGATGGTACAGTAGACTCCGCTGAAGTCAGATCTTTTGACTTGGGAGTGATATCTGAGTTGGATGGTACAGTAGACTCCGCTCAAGTCAGATCTTTTGACTTGAGAATGATATCTAAGTTGGATGGTACAGTAGACTCCACTCAAGTCTGATCTTTTGACTTGAGAGTGATATCTGAGTTGGATGGTACAGTAGACTCCGCTCAAGTCTGATCTTTTGACTTGAGAATGATATCTGAGTTGGATGATACAGTAGACTCCGCTCAAGTCAGATCTTTTGACTTGAGAGTAATATCTAAGTTGGATGGTACAGTAGACTCCGCTCAAGTTGAATCTATTGACTTGAGAGTAATATCTGAGTTAATAGTATTTGAGCGGAGTCAGTCAGTTGACAATAATTACCTGGTCGTGACAGTTTCCTACGATCAGAATCTCCTGTAGGGTCAGATAAACCGGGGTACCTTTCTCTAACGGCGGGGTGTTTAACGGTGTTAAACGATGAGATAGAACAATCGCCGATGAATCGATGTCTATTACACTGATCGTACTATCAGCTTCAATAAACGCACGTATTTCACCTAAAACCAGCGACCATTCTAACTGATCCTCAGGGTCGTATGTCGTCGTGTAGTCGTCTATTTGTTTCGCTAATTCCTAAAATAATTAGTTCAGAATTTAGCACGTCTTGTAGCGTATATAAATATCTAACTCAGATGGGTTTAAGGTCAGATCAATTCACAGATCAACAGTTTGCTTTAGGTTTATGAAAATTTATCCAAATGCTGACCTCCTATTGCGGTGAGGATCCACCAGTTGGACTAGTGACTAGTCTACTGTTGTGAGGATCCACCAGTTGGACTAGTGACTTGCCTACTGCAGTGAGGATCCATCAGTTGGACTAGTGACTTGCCTACTGCGGTGAGGATCCACCAGTTGGACTAGTGACTAGTCTACTGCAGTGAGGATCCATCAGTTGGACTAGTGACTAGCCTACTATTGTGAGGATCCTCCAGTTGGGCTAGTGACTAGCCTATTGTTGTGAGGATCCATCAGTCGGACTAGTGACTAGCCTATTGTTGTGAGGATCAACCAGTTGGACTAGTGACTAGCCTACTATTGTGAGGATCCTCCAGTTGGACTAGTGACTTGCCTACTGTTGTGAGGATCCATCAGTCGGACTAGTGACTAGCCTATTGTTGTGAGGATCCACCAGTTGGACTAGTGACTAGCCTACTATTGTGAGGATCCACCAGTTGGACTAGTGACTAGCCTACTATTGTGAGGATCCTCCAGTTGGACTAGTGACTAGCCTACTGTTGTGAGGATCCACCAGTTGGACTAGTGACTAGCCTACTGTTGTGAGGATCCATCAGTCGGACTAGTGACTAGCCTACTGTTGTGAGGATCCACCAGTTGGACTAGTGACTAGCCTACTGTTGTGAGGATCCACCAGTTGGACTAGTGACTAGCCTACTATTGTGAGGATCCTCCAGTTGGACTAGTGACTAGCCTATTGTTGTGAGGATCCACCAGTTGGACTAGTGACTAGCCTACTATTGTGAGGATCCTCCAGTTGGACTAGTGACTAGCCTACTGCAGTGAGGATCCGCCAGTTGGACTAGTGACTAGCCTACTGTTGTGAGGATCCTCCAGTTGGACTAGTAGATGTCAACTCACCCTCACTAAATCTCTCACTAATTTCATTTTCTTGAGCAGTAAACAGACAACTATAAACCTTGCATAGTAACGTAGTTTCTTCACCATTAAATCCGGTCTGAAAATAATAACAAATATCTATAAATAAAGTCTCTCATCGTGGGGGGGGGGTCGGTGGCGCGAGACCAGTAGGAGGATACTGGGGGAGGGGGGGTTCGGTGGCGCGAGACCAGTAGGAGAATATAAACTCCATCACAAAATCAAAATCTATTGGATTCTTTCATTTTATTCTGTGTTCATCTTTGAGACATTAAGACATCCCCAGACCAGACCAGACCAGACTAGACCTAGCCGCAAGATAGTATAGATTTTATCTACAGTACATATATTACTGGATGACAATTTCCGATACCCCCCTCCCCCTCCCCAGTCTCCTGCTACTAGTTTAAGTAACCCCTTGATAACAATTTCCATAATGTTGATTGAAATTGACACTCAGTTCACAGATAGCTGAAACAGTTTGGTAATTATTGATATGTCTGCGGTGTAATTACATCAGCAGCAGACTGTGCATGAAATACAGTATTAACCCCCTTCAACATATACTACCACTTCCAACACTAGCAATACCACTAACACTACCAACATCAATACCAATACTACCAATACCTCTAACACTACCAATATCAATACCAACAATGCCACTACCACTACTAATACTACCACCACCAACACTACCAATACCAATACCAAACACTACCAATACCACTATCCACTACTACCACCACTAATGCCTTTCATTCTTTTAAAAAATTCTAAATTTTGGCGGTGGAGACTGACCAGTAGAGAGATGGACAGGTAGACTGATGGGTAGAGAGGGTGACCAGAACACTGACCAGTAGAGAGACTGAGCAATAGAGAGACTGACCAGTAGAGTGACTGAGCAATAGAGAGACTGACCAGTAGAGAGACTGACCAGTAGAGAGACTGACCAGTAGAGAGACTGACCAGTAGAGATTGACTGGTAGAGACTGACCAGTAGAGAGATTGACTGGTAGAGATTGACCAGTAGAGATTAACTGATAGACTGACCAGTAGAGATTGGCTGGTAGAGAGACTGACCAGTAGAGAGACTAACCAATGGAGAGACTGACCAGTAGAGAGACTGGCTGGTAGAGATTGGCTGGTAGAGACTGACCAGTAGAGAGGGTGACCAGTAGATAGACTGACCAATAGATAGACTGACCAATGGAGAGACTGGCCAGTAGAGACTGGCTGATAGAGATTAACAGACAGACTGTGACCAGTAGAGACTGACTGGTAGTGACCAGTAGACTGACCGGTAGAGAGACTGACTGACCGGTAGAGATGACCTGAGTGAATATTACTGGTGGTACTGGTATATACTGTGAGATACAGGAAGGAGTGAATGAATCTCATCAAATATTGATTTCAGATCAATAACTTATACTGACCTTCACTGATCAATCAATCAACACAGACAACATCCATATAGTTACATATCTGTGGTGGACTAGTGTTTATCAGATTCCATGATAAGACATTTGAATTACTGAGTTATATTTGAATGTGTAGGGCACCAGTTTTATCAGTTAGAAGAAATTAATCAAATGTAAGCTTAGCAGTGACTGAACAGCAGCTTGATGAAAACACTGTAGTTTAGCATCTAATAATCATGCAGTTCATGTGACCATTGTTCAGCAGCACTACCACCACCAGCACTACCACCATCAGCACTACCACCATCAGCACTACCACCACCAGCACTACCACCATCAGCACTACCACCACCAGCACTACCACCATCAGCAGCACCACTAGCAGCCCCAGCACCAGTACCATCAGCAGTAGCAGCAGCAGCACTACCACCACCAGCACTACCACCAGCAGCCCCAGCACCAGTACCATCAGCAGCAGCAGCACTACCACCACCAGCACTACCACCACCAGCACTACCACCATCAGCACCAGTACCATCAGCAGCAGCAGCAGCAGCAGCAGCAGCACTACCACCACCAGCACCAGTACCATCAGCAGTACCACCAGCACTGGCAGCACCACTAGCAGCAGCAGCACCAGTACCATCAGCAGCCACACTACCACCAGCAGTACCAGTACCAGCACCAGTACCATCAGCAGTATCACCAGCACTGGCAGCAGCAGCAGCACCAGTATCATCAGCAGCCACACTACCACCAGCAGTACCAGTACCAGCAGCAGTGGCAGAAGCAGAACCAGAACCAGCAGCGGCAGCAGCAGCAGCAGTACCACCAGCAGTACCAGTACCAGCAGCAGTGGCAGCAGCAGAACCAGAACCAGCAGCGGCAGCAGCAGCAGCAGCAGTAGTAGTCCCCTCTCTAACCCCCCCCTCAGTAAGAATGATATATCAATAAAATCATCACGTTTACATATTAAACAACACAAATAGGATGACAAAGTCATCATCAAACTGTCCTCCTCTAATACTGAATTATGCATGTATAATATGAACCTCATTGACTGTGTACTCCCAGGCACATCCCCTCCCAGTCACTGCCTGCCTCATACAAATTTTCTTGAAATTTGAGACCAGGACATTTCAGATTCTCCCCCCGATCTCCTTTCAGATTCCCCCTCCACCCTACTTCACCCCATCTCCCTTTCCATCTCATACTATTGAGAAATCATTCATTCATTGATGATTTTAGTTGTGTATTTTTTTTCCGATGTAGGCACCGTGCGTTCAAGTGTTCTAACAACGATAATGATTCCAGTTTTCATTGATTTTTTGTCAGATACAGATCTAACGTAGAACGAAGTGTAGAATGCGGCGAGAGACTGTGAACTGGTAATAGGAATTCCTGGAACTAAGGAGTGACAGCACCAGTCTTTACTGCAGCTACACGCATCGCATATCTCACCACGTTTAAATATTGCTATCCAATCAAAATTATGATTAATCTCAAAATTCTGGTAGCCATTATTTAGATTAGTGCGTACATTATATGTCAAAATCCCAAACGTCATAATTTTTTAGTCTTAATTATTCGCGATTCAATTTACAAAGTGTAAGCCATGGATAGAATGAGTGAGTGAGTGAGTGAATGAGTGAGTGAGGGTAGGCTGTGGTGAATGAGTGAGTGAATGAGTGAGTGAGTGAGGGTAGGCTGTGGTGAGTGAGTGAGTGAGTGAGTGAGGGTAGGCTGTGGTGAGTCTCCTTATCCTGGATTTGACCCATGTATCACTATTCCTGCTGCCTGAATACGGCTAGAACCCTGGATTCTAAACAACCAGTCAACCGATTGAAAATAAAAACACTCAAATATACGACAACAACAACAAAAATGCCGACAAAAAAGAACAAATCTTAAATCTATAAACAAGTAAGAATTTAGCCCTCTGAAAACTGATCTTGTAATATATCAACTATCAGTGATTCAACGGAACAAAGAGCAAACCTCGAATTACATTAGAAAAACAAAATCCCATCAAAAATTTGAGAAAATACATTTAGCACTAGATAAATCATAGAGTGTAGGAATAGAGAATCTACGTGTGATTCGTGATTCACGATTCACGACGTTCGGTGATATTCAAAATCACGAGAGAATTCGATTTATCGCTTAATAACCGACACCAAACATAATACGATTACCAACTAGAACTACTGTCTATAGATGGCAGCACTGCTCAGCACCGGCGCCGGCAGTGTCGCAGAAAACCGGATAGAAGCACATCGAAAAATAAATAAACGCGAAATAATAGATAAGAACTGATGATGTCCGGGGTGATTTGAAGCGAGCGGATTAACCCATAGCCAAACTGACAACGATTTACAATAATATTAAACAGCACAATTTAAAACTTACAATTGAGTAGAACTGGATGTGAACCCTTTAGCATGTCTGAAGAGAACAGAATATAAATATATATGCGTTAAACAACCGGGTCTTATCCAGTAGAAACATCACATACCACACCACACACCACTCAAACCCCCACATACCACACCACACTCATAGCACTTAAACCCCCACATACCACACCACACACATACCACTCAAACCCCCACATACCACACCAAACACATACCACTCAAACCCCCACATACCACACCACACACATACCACTCAAACCCCCACATACCACACCACACTCATAGCACTTAAACCCCCACATACCACACCAAACACATACCACTCAAACCCCCACATACCACACCACACACATACCACTCAAACCCCCACATACCACACCACACTCATACCACTCAAGCCCCCACATACTACACCACACTCATACCACTCAAACCCCCACATACCACACCACACACATACCACTCAAACCCCCACATACCACACCACACACATACCACTCAAACCCCCACATACCACACCACACACATACCACTCAAACCCCCACATACCACACCACACACATACCACTCAAACCCCCACATACCACACCACACACATACCACTCAAACCCCCACATACCACACCACACACATACCACTCAAACCCCCACATACCATACCACACACATACCACTCAAACCCCCAAATACCATACCACACTCATAGCACTTAAACCCCCACATACCACACCACACACATACCACTCAAACCCCCACATACCACACCACACACATACCACTCAAACCCCCATATACCACACCAAACTCATAGCACTTAAACCCCCACATACCACACCACACTCATACCACTCAAACCCCCACATACCACACTCACACAACACAACATGCAAAATGTAAAAAATTCATTAAGACTAAATCTTCATGAATTTTTGATAATAATGTCACTTTAATTAATAACTACTAACAGGCCATGAAATAACCAACCGTTACCACTAGGGGGCGCTGATGTATGGAACAATCATAAGGTATTGCTCAATGCACTATTCACCCACTAGGGGCGCTGATGTATGAAAAAACCATTAGGTATCGCTCTGACACACTATAAAACCACCAGGTGGCTCTGAAACACGAAACGACCACCAGGTGGCGCTCAGATACACAATATAGCCACTAGGGGGCGCTGACATATGTCAAACCATCATACAAAATACTTCTGCGCTTTAGAATCAATCTATAATCAATCAGTTTTTTAGATCGACACAAATTTCATTAAAAATGTTATTGAATGTATAAGAGATAACAAAGGAGAAGGAAGAGGAGAAGAAGAAGGAGTACATACCGGTCTTCTTTACTCGCTTTAGAATAATAAGCCCTCATTCTAATAGCCGAATAAAATGAGAATGATTCATTGAGATAGTTCGTTTCACTGGTTCGTAAACTATAATGAGGAGTAGAGAGAATGTCGTTCAATTAAACCGTGTCGTCTCTTCATACGTTTCATCGTTTCAAATACTTACTAATAATGATAATAAAGCTGCCCAATTTTCGAGGCTATTTCTCCTATTTGCCATCGTTTTAAGCCATATTTTGTGTCCAAAATTTGTCTGTAAAAAATTGCATGAATTTTAGTAGAGTAGCCGTGTTAACCAGGTTCAAAATAAGTAACGAGACGAGTAGTACTGTGTAGGTTAACTATTTATTTGACGCACGAGCTTTCGCTTCTAATGAATAGTAGCTTTATCACTCATTCACCTGATGAAGCTTCTTTCTATAGGCCTATATTAGAAGCGAAAGCTTGTGCGTCAAATAAACTAGTTAACCTATATAGTACTACTCGTCTCATTACTTATGAATTTTAGTCAATAGGTAAAGATAGTTAACGCTTTTATTTTGTAACAGGGGTCGACTCGAGAAGTGAATGGAGCGGAATGCCATTTCCTGGTGGACCGTCAAACGTCACACGCGAGGAATCCTCAATTGCCGCAGTAACATTTTTCTACTTGGCATGAATTTATCAAGAATCGAGTTGAACATGAAATTATGATATACAACAGCGCAATATGTGATGAATATGTGTGAACTCCTCGCGCAGCCCGAACTGAGAGAGAGTCTGGATGATGATGCCACGGTTGTCGTGGAGACTACACTGCATCTCGACTACCAACGACGACGTCTGACACATACGGGAATTGGTTACCGTGGTAACCGGTAGTATCTAATCGATGCGCATACATAGACAGCAACGCGATGACGACGACATGCTTTTTGGATTTATATATATATATATATATACACGAGCTCAGGGACTAGGTCCAGGGAACGGGATGAGACACAAATCTCATCCTAATCTCGTGGTATCGATTTCATGGATTTGTCACCTACCGACTGATAGTAGCAAGGGCAACGAGAGGTGGATCCAGTAAAATTGGGAATCGGGGTTAAACAGAAAGGTCGCAGCATTTTTCGGAAAAAGTAGCCACGCGTTTAAGGCTGCATATTGGGTTCCCGAAAAATGTAACAAGCAGAAAGAAATGTACAAGAAAAAATGCAATTTCGCGTCGAGAGCTGATCAGTTTCATCTCCGGGCTTCGACGTTAACTCAGGACCCAGAAAAATCAGAATTGTTTAAATAAGAGTTTAAAAGCCTCTCATTACCTATAATCTATCGTTAATCAGGCTCTGAATGAACATTATTAATTACACTTACCGGTTTTGTTGTTGGAATTTCCATAATTTCGTATAAACGTCAAATGTGCGACCGAAATAAGACTGCCACTGTTTGTGCCCATATTGAGGCAGATCCCTAAAAAATACATACAATTAAATTAAATCATAAACAATTACAATCATTTTACTGAACATTTCTTTTTTATGATGGATAACTCAAGGGGAACCCGAGAACAGTGTGAATACCAGATGATCTTACGGGTTACCCCTAGAACAGTGTGAATACCAGATGATCTTACGGGTTACCCCTAGAACAGTGTGAATACCAGATGATCTTACGGGTTACCCCTAGAACAGAGTGAATACAAGCTGATCTTAAGGGTTACCCCTAGAACAGTGTGAATACTAGCTGAACGTACGGGTTACCCTTAGAACAGTGTGAATACCAGCAGATCTTACGGGTTACCCCTAGAACAGCATGAATACTAGCTGATCTTACGGGTTACCCCTAGAACAGTGTGAATACTAGCTGAACGTACGGGTTACCCTTAGAACAGTATAAATACCAGCTGATCTTACGGGTTACCCCTAGAACAGTGTGAATACCAGCTGATCTTACGGGTTACCCCTAGAACAGTGTGAATACCAGCTGATCTTACGGGTTACCCCTAGAACAGCATGAATACTAGCTGACCTGACAGGTTAACCAGAAGAAAAGCCCAGAGAGAGACTGATAAGGGTAGTGACAAGGCAGGCAGGCGTAATGTGTATTATGGTGTAGTGTAGGGAGGTTTGACCTCCCTGTCACTACCGTCCAGGGAGGTTGGACCACCCTGGTAGCGACAAGGCAGGCAGGCGTAGTGTGTTTTGTGTAGGTAGCGACAGGGAGGTTGGACAGGCGTGATGTGTATGGTGTAGTGTAGGGAGGTTTGACCTCCCTGTCACTACCGTCCAGGGAGGTTGGACCATCCTGGTAGCGACAAGGCAGGCAGGCGTAGTGTGATTTTGTGTAGGTAGCGACAGGGAGGTTGGACAGGCGTGATGTGTATGGTGTAGTGTAGGGAGGTTTGACCTCCCTGTCACTACCGTCCAGGGAGGTTGGACAGGCGTGATGTGTATGGTGTTGTGTATGTGAGTGTGAATTATTAAAATACTGATATAAATCATCATCAACTTGTTGAATTATACATGAAATACATATAATAATTAGATAAATGATAATCAAACCAGACCCACTGTCTTTACTGTCTATTTCTATGACTACTGTCTGATACTATCTATTCTCTACTGTCCGATACTGCTGTCTAATTTCTACTCTCTGATACTGACTTTCTACTCTCTACTCTCTTTACTGTCTATTTCTGTGACAACTGTCTGATACTGTCTATTTCTGTGACTACTGTCTGATACTGCCTGATCTCTACTGTCTTTACTGTCTATTTCTATGACTACTGTCTGATACTGTCTATTCTCTACTGTCCGATACTGCTGTCTAATCTCTACTTTCTGATACTGACTTTCTACTCTCTACTGTCTTTACTGTCTATTTCTGTGACGACTGTCTGATACTGTCTATTCTCTACTGTCCGATACTGCTGTCTAATCTCTACTCTCTGATACTGACTTTCTACTCTCTACTGTCTTTACTGTCTATTTCTGTGACGACTGTCTGATACTGTCTATTCTCTACTGTCCGATACTGCTGTCTAATCTCTACTCTCTGATACTGACTTTCTACTCTCTACTGTCTTTACTGTCTATTTCTGTGACAACTGTCTGATACTGTCTATTTCTGTGACTACTGTCTGATACTGTCTGATCTCTACTGTCTTTACTGTCTATTTCTGTGATGACTGTCTGATACTGTCTATTTCTGTGACTACTGTCTGATACTGTCTATTTCTGTGACTACTGTCTGATACTGTCTGATCTCTACTGTCTGATACTGTCTATTTCTGTGATGACTGTCTGATACTGTCTATTTCTGTGACTACTGTCTGAAACTGTCTGATCTCTACTGTCTTTACTGTCTATTTCTGTGACAACTGTCTGATACTGTCTATTTCTGTGACTACTGTCTGATACTGTCTGATCTCTACTGTCTTTACTGTCTATTTCTGTGATGACTGTCTGATACTGTCTATTTCTGTGACTAATGTCTGAAACTGTCTGATCTCTACTGTCTTTACTGTCTATTTCTGTGACAACTGTCTGATACTGTCTATTTCTGTGACTACTGTCTGATACTGTCTGATCTCTACTGTCTTTACTGTCTATTTCTGTGATGACTGTCTGATACTGTCTATTTCTGTGACTAATGTCTGAAACTGTCTGATCTCTACTGTCTTTACTGTCTATTTCTGTGACGACTGTCTGATACTGTCTATTTCTGTGACTACTGTCTGATACTGTCTGATCTCTACTGTCTTTACTGTCTATTTCTGTGATGACTGTCTGATACTGTCTATTTCTGTGACTAATGTCTGAAACTGTCTACTCTCTACTGTCTTTACTGTCTATTTCTGTGACGACTGTCTGATACTGTCTATTTCTGTGACTACTGTCTGATCTCTACTGTCTTTGCTGTCTATTTCTGTGACTCTACTGTGTTACTGTCTTCTCCTCACTGTCTACATGTCACTTGTCAAAACTGCAACTTGTACTGTGTATCCATTAGAGTGTCTATATGATGTCTATTAACTCTGTCCACTGACTATTGAATTGTCTACTACTAGGTCAGGGACTACAGCGGCTAACTATGGTGGGTCTTGGTCTGGTATTGACAATTAACCGCTGTCATGCCGTTTCAGACTAAAGACTGAACTGCAAGTTAAACACATATATAGGAGGTAGCCTTAGCTGTCCTACCTTAATCCATTAAATAACTGTTTAGATTTTTCAAGTAGATGACAAAATTCATTGACTATTTTCTTTTCATGTTCATCCATCTGTATGTCGATGTTAGAGTTTGATTGTGCGGATCTTAACATCTCCGGCAGCGGCACCAGTAGTAACACCCTCACTCAGCAATCAGCAGGACCCGGCCAGCAGCAGCAGGGGAACAGTAACAAACATCGGGTTATAAATAAATCCTATCCTCAAAGCCTCGCATTCGTCGGTATTTTTACACGACAGACGATTCCAGCACTAATAATAATTATCCGATCTTGTTCATCGTTTTAATCCCTTTCAACTAGTTACACTAGTTACTGGTTACTGTATTTCAGTAATTACACCGCTGATATTATTGTTTATGTGTATTGTATTCACTTCCTGGTTGGTATGAAGGGAAACCACTGACGTCATTAGTTCGCTCGTCTTCCGCTGCGAAGTGATGGTGGCAGCACCAGTAGAGCCTCATTCGATAGTCGTCATTCGCCAATCGCTGTCCGTCATTAGGGTTAGGATTAGGGTTAGCATAGGGGTTATGGTAAGGTTTCGTCATTCGTCATCAGATACAACATTCATCATCCGTCAATAGTCGATCGTCGTTACGATCCACGCGAATCTCGGAGCCACCCCAATTTTGATTATATTGTTGTCGTTCACAGCAATAAAATAGACATACGTTTCACAATATAAAGTGCAATGATTGAAAAAGATAATGAAAAATTGAAATGAAAGGTTGATAGATTTCAACAGCTTTTTGCGCCACCGACCGTGGTTTTCTGGTATCGCACCGACCATCTCAAGGTCGTAGAGCTACCAGGGAGAAGTTGTTTTAATTCCTGAGAATTTCTACCAATTCTCACTGTTATTTCTGTTTCTAGGTCCTCGGGAAATTCAAGTTTACAGTCTGATCTACACTTTATTTAATTCTTTTATATTTTTGGCCAGAAATCGATCGAGGCAAGCAAGTAAATGCCGGAAGGGGTCTGATGAAACTGGACTTACTTACACCTCTCTCTCACTCACTCTCTCGCTTAAAACGCTCAGAGCCTCCATCGCTTGAAACAAACTTTTCATTTTTCTCAGATTTTTCACTGATCTGATTTGCTGATCATGTTGTTATTGGACGGCGTCGAGATTTATATTTCAAAATCAAAACTGGAGAATTGTTTGCAGCGCCACCTGGATTGGTTAGATGAAATAGTAACGTCGGTAGATGATATAACTTGGAGCCGATGGGCAGCACAGCGATTACAGAGAGGTACTCGATCTGGTGGTAGATGGGATCGGTTTAGGGGAACTGATATGTTGTCTAGCTAGTATTCAGATAAGGAGGGGTATGGAGTGAGGGTAGTTAGTTACCTAATCGTTGGTGGTAAGCTTTTTATAATCGGATGGGCTTATACCAACATGGCTTATTGTGGTTTGTGAAAATATCCGATCATGAAACTAAACCACAGTCAGGTTACTGACTAGAGTGAGGGGTGATCGGATTGGGAGGGAGGGATGATTGATTTGGGATGGAGGGATGATGGGGTACTGGGTAGGGAGGGAGGGATTATGGGGTACTGGGTAGGGAGGGAGGGATGATGGGGTACTGGGTAGGGAGGGAGGGGGTGGAAATTGGTTTAATTTTGTGTACATCGCTTAACAAAATAGTTTATGACACTTGCACAATTTACTGTGAAACCTAGTCTGAATATCAGTCGTTGTAACGGGTTTCCCCGGCTAGGTACTAGACTAGGTGAAACCTAGCTTTGATGATCATTATGTTGATGACTTCAGATCACGTCTTACGCAGATATTGAGACTGAGAATATAAGAGATGACTTCTGTTGGGTGAAGAATTATCTAAATGATGACATAACCTGTGAAATAAAAATCCCACAGTTGATAAGATGCCTCAATGTTTTCATCATGTTGAAGATTTTTAAACTTTTGTTGTTGAATCAGTGAGTCGACTGGCACTGATATGTGTCCTACCTGTATAACATGGTTTCACTAGGATTCGAAGTCAAACACCTTATCCACCATGCCACAGGACAGGACAGTTGATAAAAGTTTCAGGATTTTGTCTCAATGTTTTCACTGTATATTATGAATTATCAGTCGTTATACACAAGTTTGTTTTTAATTCAGGAGTTGATTCAGGTGGTTGCGACATCTCCTCATCACCGCGTTCGATAAAACCTAAACGCAAATCGACGCCAGCTACTGCAGATATACCACGTGAAACGTTGGGAAACAAGCGTCAAAAACAAACAACGAATCATCATCATGAATCACCCTCGATTCCGAAGATTCACGTCGGAGATAAGGATACATCGTGCATCGGTTCAGAAAGTGATGTTTCATCTCAATATCAGTTTAATGAACAAATTGCTTTAAATAGAGTGGATGAAATTAGCAGTCAAGATATAAAAATAGAGCCAGAAGACGAGAATGATGTATTGATTATTAGTCGCGATCGGGAACAAGATGATTGTAATTTTTATGTGCAAGATTCAGAAGAACTGAACCAAGGTAAAACAGGGCCATCAGAGTATGGGAGGGGGTATAATAGAACAGCCTGCTCCCTAACGCTTGAAATTACATTCATGGAGAAGAGAGCCCTGCTTGTAAAGTAAGGCGGTGTCAAAACTTCTCCCTATACTGGGCAATGCTTGAAATTGCCTACATGCAATCAAGGAGATCAGATGAAATTTCATTAAAAGAATAAAATAGAATTGATACTATTTCAACTGACCATTCATTCTCATTTTAATAAGCTACAACTTTTAATTTTGTTCCACTTTGACCAGTTTTGAAAATCTCAGCGTCAATATTCCGCACATGTTCATTGGTATTGTGGTGTATAATTGTGTATCTGTCAATGTCTTATTTTACAGATTCACAGAAAATACGAAACTTGGAAAATTCGTTGAATTTCGATACGACGAAATCCGGATTGAAATTCGAACAATATTTTTCGAACGTCGACGTAAATCGAACGTCGTTTATGACAAATAATTCACAGGTGAACGCGGTTTGTTCGCGGATGAACACGGCGGTATGTCGAACGAGTCATCGGTGTTCAATTTGTGGCAAGGAGTTCTCTTTTCAATCGAACTTAAGTCGTCACATGAGTTCGCATCCAGGATTTTCGCCGTTCGCTTGTAAATTTGAATATTGCACAAAGTCATTTCGAAGTATCGGTAATTTAGAGTCACATCTCGTCAGGGTTCATGGTTACAGATATGGTACGGCTGAATTACAAGTTCTACTCAAATCAATGTATCAAAACCATCAACCAAATGTTACTTAGAAAAAATCTGCGTTTCTGTAAAATGTCATTTTGTTTGTTTTTCTGTAAATATATTTATACAATGATTGTTTTTGTGTTGTATATCATATTCTTAATGAGGATGTTTAAAACTGACTCACTGTTGGCCTGGGGCCCAGTTTCACAAAAAAAATTTAACTCAAATCTTTGGTGTAATTGCTGTTTTGATTACTTGATTTCTTCAACGAGGACAACAATTCAAACTTAACCGTTTTAAGGCTTACACTTTTTTCGTGAAACTAGGCCCTTGAAAATAAACGTAGGTACCCTAGGTTTGGCCTGGAGAATAAACGTAGGTACCCTAGATTTGGCCTGAGAAATAAACGTAGTTACCCTAGGTTTGGCCTGAGAAATAAACGTAGATGCCCTAGGTTTGGCCTGGAGGATAAACGCAGATACCCTAGGTTTGGCCTGGGAAATAAACTTAGTTACCCTAGGTTTGGCCTGGGAAATAAACGTAGTTACCCTAGGTTTGGCCTGGGAAATAAACGTAGTTACCCTAGGTTTGGCCTGAGAAATAAACGTAGATACCCTAGGTTTGGCCTGGAGGATAAACGCAGATACCCTAGGTTTGGCCTGGGAAATAAACGTAGTTACCCTAGGTTTGGCCTGGAGAGTAAACGGAGATACCCTGGGTATGGCCTGAGAAATAAACGTAGATACCCTAGGTTTGGCCTGGGAAATAAACGTAGATACCCTAGGTTTGGCCTGGGAAATAAACGCAGATACCCTAGGTTCGGCCTAAGAAATAAACGTAGATACCCTAGGTTCGGCCTGGGAAATAAACGTAGATACCCTAGGTTTGGCCTGGGAAATAAACGCAGTTACCCTAGGTTTGGCCTGCGAAATGCGGTTACGGAGTGTCACAGAATCAATGATTGTGGACCCGGAAATGATAGATTAACGTGGATTACTCAATAATTTTACATGAATAATAAGATGCCGATGCTGTCACGGATTATCGCTGGTGTTGCGGTAGTTGTAATATTTATAGTGATTATTATCGCGTATACTCTTCAGGGTGGATATCATAGTTTATCGTTCACTAAGAAAGAGCCATGTCAATTCGAGGTAAGAGTTCGTCTCCTCACTGAGTCACTCCAACCAAGTCCGATTCTCTCTCTGACTCGAGTCTGACTGGGTCTGGGAGAAGAAGCCTTCCCCTTTCTTGTCAATGTCAATCGTCTCTGGCTTGTTAATTTGCTCTCACTCTAATAAGCCTTGTCCGAGGGCTGAAAACTTACACTTCTTTCTATCAATTCATGAGAACCTGAGCAGAGAAATGACAGGTAAAGGCTAAGGCAGGCCTTAAACTTTCAACAAAGCCCGGCCCTGCCTCATACTCACTTAGTCAGTAACCTGTCTGTGGTTTAGTTTCATGATCAGTTATTTTCTCAAAGCTCATCCGATTATAAAAAGCTTACCACCAACGATTAGGTAACTAATACTCACTGTGAGCTAATCCGTGGTATACCCCCGTACTTAATACTAAGTGACTGCAGCACTGACTCCCCTCCCCCCCCCCCGACTGGTTCGTGTTGTCCCACCCGGTCACCACTGATTAAACTGTCTCATTTGTAACTTGTTTGCAGGAAAATTTGATTACACGAAAATTACCCGAAATTATGAATTTATTGGTAGATTTACGAGAAAGTAGTAAAACGATTTTAAACCGTTCTCCGCCCGAGACAGGTCTCAATATGAGAACCGAACTAGCCCCTTTAATACAACGTTTACATGAAATCAAATCCTTTTTAAAACTTCGAAAATTTCCCGATTTAAAAACGTCAGTAGTCGAGCCTATATCCCGGCTACTCGGTGAAATCCGGACTGATATTGACTCAAATAAGATACCGGCAGATCTTCAAACAAATCTCATAGATCCTATAGCTGAACATATAAAGGAAACTGAGACAGCGATGACTTCACTCGAAACTAAACTGAGTCACGTGATCAACGGCATCGAAATATTACGAACTGAGTTCGATACAAAAACTCAAACATCTTCACTGATCCCGGCAGTCGATATCAGAGCTGAATTAAACCCTTTAATACAACGTGTTGAGGAACTGAAGGATGTTATTGATGCTAAACCTAAAGATGAAGCTGGTGATGTTGTAAGAGTCAAATCTATCTGCATGATTGCACCTGATGCTGAATGCGTAGATTCACGATACAGTAGACTCCGCTCAAGTCTACTGTACCAGATCTCTTGACTTGAGAGTGATATCCGAGTTGGATGATACAGTAGACTCCGCTCAAGTCTACTGTACCAGATCTCTTGACTTGAGAGTGATATCTGAGTTGGATAATACAGTAGACTCCGCTCAAGTCGGATCTTTTGACTTGAGAGTGATATCTGAGTTGGATGGTACAGTAGACTCCGCTCAAGTCGGATCTTTTGACATGAGAGTGATATCTGAGTTGGATGGTACAGTAGACTCCGCTCAAGTCTGATCTTTTGACTTGAGAGCGATATCTGAGTTGGATAATACAGTCAACTCTGCTCAAGTCTGATCTTTTGACTTGAGAGTGATATCTGAGTTGGATGGTACAGTAGACTCCGCTCAAGTTGGATCTATTGACTTGAGAGTGATATCTGAGTTGGATGATACAGTAGACTGCGCTCAAGTCTGATCTTTTGACTTGAGAGCGATATCTGAGTTGGATAATACAGTCAACTCTGCTCAAGTCTGATCTTTTGACTTGAGAGTGATATCTGAGTTGGATGGTACAGTAGACTCCGCTCAAGTCGGATCTTTTGACATGAGAGTGATATCTGAGTTGGATGGTACAGTAGACTCCGCTCAAGTCTGATCTTTTGACTTGAGAGTGATATCTGTGTTGGATGACGCAGTAGACTCCGCTCAAGTTGGATCTTTTGACATGAGAGTGATATCTGAGTTGGATGGTACAGTAGACTCCGCTCAAGTCTGATCTTTTGACTTGAGAGTGATATCTGAGTTGGATGGTACAGTAGACTCCACTCAAGTCAGATCTTTTGACATGAGAGTGATATCTGAGCTGGATGGTTTTTCATAAGCAGAGTCAGAAAAATATTTCAAAAAACATCTAAAAGCTGAACCAGTCTCCTGTCTGTATCTGGATATCTGGACATCATCCATGCAGGATACATACATTAGATTTTATGATCTCTATTCAGTGAACATAAATGCATTTATTAGCCTATTACATATATGTGGACATTTCATATTTCATGAATTATCTATTAACTACTCTATCAATTCAATCAGTTAATTTTTTTCAAGCTTTTTTTGCTAATTGCTTATTTCCAATGCATGCACCGAAGTGTAGGCTGTATTAAGTTGTGAAACCGCTTTTTTAGATCAACCCGACCCAGTTCAACAGTTACACTGAAATTCATTACATTTGGGTTGAAAAGATAAATGAACTAAATTTCAAGAGCAGAGTTTTCTGTGGAACTGAGTCTTATGTAGAATACGACAGTAGATACCAGCATCTCTGATAGTTTCCCATTGCATGATTCTATCTATAGGGTGGGATCCATTTCGAAATACCAGTATTTCAGGATCTGCCCCAATTACTTGTTTCAGTAATTAGAGAAGTATGCCAGGGTTCGTAGCGATCATTGAAAGTCATGAAATGGGAATAGGTGTCAATTCAAGGCCTTGAAAGTCATGTAAGTGCCTCTAAAGTCCTATGCTAAGAAACTCTGCTGAGAAACGGTTTTTGTGTTGAAATGTTGTAGGTGGATAAAGTGAAACAGAGCGTAGACGTGTTATCCAATCAGCTGAAAGATTCTTCTGTACATCAAAATCGAATTCTAGATTTACAGAAAGAACTTACTTACGAAAAATCACAAATCGCTAAATTGAAAGCTGATCTTAACGCTAAGGTTAAACAGCACGATGTAAGGATGAAAAATATTAAGTTTTCTCAGTTCATGAAGCACAAAATCATATTAATCTTTTGTTGTTTTTTGTTTCTGCGTAATTTTCGTTTAGGATTTAGTCGAAAGTCATCAGTTATTAAAAACACAACTCAATCAGAAATCAGATACGTCTAATGTTGAGGAAGGTTTAGAGGATATAAAACAACGACTGGACGCGATTAAAAATAGCAGAGGTCTCACTGTAAGAATCTACTCATTATTTATCATTCAATCTGCCGTTTAACTATTGTATAAGGTTCCACGGCCCCTAATTGCTTTTACATATTGAATCTCAGGAGCCAAGCTTTAGATCGATAGTATCTAATTTATCTTGATGTTTTTCATGACAATCTGCTGTCTTTACCCTGCGCCCTCTAAACAATCTGCTGTCTGTACCCTGCACCACCCTCAGACTGTTGCCTGTACCCTGCACCCTTTAAACAATCTGCTGTCTGTACCCTGCGCCCTTTAAACAATCTTCTGTCTGTTCCCTGCACCACCCTCAGACTGTTGCCTGTACCCTGCGCCCTTTAAACAATCTGCTGTCTGTACCCTGTGCCCTTTAAACAATCTGCTGTCTGTTCCCTGCACCACCCTCAGACTGTTGCCTGTACCCTGCGCCCTTTAAACAATCTGCTGTCTGTACCCTGCGCCCTTTAAACAATCTGCTGTCTGTTCCCTGCACCACCCTCAGACTGTTGCCTGTACCCTGCGCCAACTGCTGTCTGAGGGTGGACTGGTTGATGTAGGTATATAATACTAGTGAATAGATCCAGCTGGTTGTGAGGGTGCCTGCTGCAGCTTGACTCAAACCAATTATTCAAAATTATGTTAATATAGGCCTAACAGATGTTTGACTTCGATAAATTAATGTGATATTATAGTTTATATCTGGATTAATAGATCACAAACAATCGATTATTTATTCCAATCATAGATCTGTGCATAACATACATATCTGAACAGTTAAATAAGTGTCAAACCCACTAGGCCTATATACAGAATTGAAAAGAGTAAAAACGAGAGATGGCGATGATCTCTATAGAGAGAATTCGAAACATTGTGTGTTTTGATTTCAATTCTTGATAAGTAAAATTCGTTTTTAATCTCTTAATTTCTGTATATAGTGGGTTTAAAACATAAGAAGTGTTCTTCACGTCAGAGTGTACCGGGGTTATTCTTCCACTGAACAGTTATTTTAGCTTCATTTCCTCGCGTTTCATACGCATCATCGCCCTCTAGATCCACCTTGAACTCCAAAATTGTCACACGGTGTTTTTCCATCAGTTGGTGCCCTTTTTATCAGAAAATGATTGTCAGACAACAGATAACTGTTTTTCTTTTAATTGTGTAAACTTTGATATCTAGTGTCAAATGTAATCAATAATTTACGAGGAAGCAGGTTTTGAGAACGCGGCGTAATCGTGTTGTTTTATTTCAGATTCCGGACGATTCGATGCCAGACGTTTATTTCAAGGTCGTCAATAAGAAATTGATACCGGTGACGATAGCGCAGATTCTTACTGAGAATCATTGCGTAAAACAATCTACAACATCGAACAACAACGCACAACAACCACGGGCTCCAGCGCAGAAACAACAACAACAAGCTCCACAAGCCGATGAAAATGAGGATGAAGTCGATGAGGATTTAGATGAGGAGGAACCGGTGAAGGAAATATCTCCTCCGCGGCACCAGCCTCAACCGAAACAAACTTTGGTCATTAAACAATCTGATAGAAGATATCAGTTAGTGTATCCGGATACGACTGTATCG
This sequence comes from Tubulanus polymorphus, assembly GCF_964204645.1. Classification (NCBI taxonomy): domain Eukaryota; kingdom Metazoa; phylum Nemertea; class Palaeonemertea; order Tubulaniformes; family Tubulanidae; genus Tubulanus; species Tubulanus polymorphus. Next base: position 739,481 of record NC_134031.1, read on the forward strand.
CTCGAACAGCTAGACAGAATGTATCAATCGTAAGAATTCATTTTATTCATCTATTTCCAAGTTATCAACTATCTGCAGTAGACTGCACGCTTACCATGGAGCCACTTACCATGGGAGCCACTTACCTCAGATTATCTGGCGCTCTGTGTGCCTCCAGACTCCAAGTCATCTGGTGATGACACTCCAACTGCCCCAGAATTCCTGGAGAGAATTCTGAGATCTGTGGCTAACCTGCAGTCTACTATAGATAGTAAAATGAATCTAGTGATAAACAGTATTTTAATTTTCAAATTGTTTAACTGAAATAACGGTTATATTTGTTGTATTTACAGTAAAGTGACAACGATTCAGGTGAAATGTAGAGATCGTCAGAGATTTGGATCTCAAGGTGACGGTGGTTGGGATGTGTGTATGGATTCACCGTTTACTCTTAAAAAACCGTGTTTAGTTTATTCATTCGGGTGAGTACCAGCAACAGCAGTAACAGTAACAGTATCAGCACCAGCAGCAGCAGCAGCAGCAGCAGCCACAGTATCAGCACCAGCAGCAGTTGCAGCAGTAACAGTATCAGCAGCAGCAGCAGTTGCAGCAGTAACAGTATCAGCACCAGCAGCAGCAGCAGTTGCGGTAGCAGTTGCAACAGCATTATCAACAGCACCAGTTTATAGTAATCTAAATCATCTCTAAAATTGTAAGAAATATAATGTAATAATTGTCTGTATTTTTGTTACAGTATAAACTGGGATTTCCAGTTTGATGACGCTGTTGACAGAAGAGCTCAATGTGAAGTTCATTGTTTTGATCCAAGGTTTGTTTTGTTTCTGGATCGACCCCTGCAGTTCCTGGATCGACCCCTGCAGTTCCTGGATCGACCCCTGCAGTTCCTGGATCGACCCCTGCAGTTCCTGGATCGACCCCTGCAGTTCCTGGATCGACCCCTGCAGTTCCTGGATCGACCCCTGCAGTTCCTGGATCGACCCCTGCAGTTCCTGGATCGACCCCTGCAGTTCCTGGATCGACCCCTGCAGTTCCTGGATCGACCCCTGCAGTTTCTGGATCGACCCCTGCAGTTCCTGGATCGACCCCTGCAGTTCCTGGATCGATCCCTGCAGTTCCTGGATCGACCCCTGCAGTTTCTGGATCGACCCCTGCAGTTCCTGGATCGACCCCTGCAGTTTCTGGATCGACCCCTGCAGTTCCTGGATCGATCCCTGCAGTTCCTGGATCGATCCCTTCAGTTTCTGGATCGATCCCTTCAGTTCCTGGATCGACCCCTGCAGTTTCTGGATCGATCCCTTCAGTTCCTGGATCGATCCCTGCAGTTCCTGGATCGACCCCTGCAGTTCCTGGATCGACCCCTGCAGTTCCTGGATCGATCCCTGCAGTTCCTGGATCGACCCCTGCAGTTCCTGGATCGATCCCTTCAGTTCCTGGATCGATCCCTTCAGTTCCTGGATCGATCCCTTCAGTTCCTGGATCGATCCCTGCAGTTCCTGGATCGATCCCTTCAGTTCCTGGATCGACCCCTGCAGTTCCTGGATCGACCCATGCAGTTCCTGCGAAGTTGATATGAATGAAGTTGTTATTATATGTTTATAATTTTCAGTATGAATTCTGGAGATTTCCGACGTTCTAACAACGTGATGTTCTATAATCTGGGAATATCAGGACGCAACGGAAGAATGAACGGCTGGAATGTGAAAACTTTAAAACAAATCATGAAAGATTTAGGACATTCAGACGTATGTAAAATAAGAATTTATTTTCTTAGGGTTTTCTATCCCTCAACCATTGAGCCGCTCTACCCATTGAACGCCACTCTGAGCACCCCTCTACCCACTGAGCGCCACTCAGGGCACCCCTCTACCCGCTGAGCGCCACGCAGGGCACCCCGCTACCCGCTGAGCGCCACTCTGAGCACCCCTCTACCCACTGAGCGCCACTCTGGGCACCCCTCTACCCGCTGAGCGCCACTCAGGGCACCCCTCTACCCGCTGAGCGCCACTCTGAGCACCCCTCTACCCGCTGAGCGCCACTCTGGGCACCCCTCTACACGCTGAGCGCCACTCAGGGCACCCCTCTACCCGCTGAGCGCCACTCTGAGCACCCCTCTACCCGCTGAGCGCCACTCTGAGCACCCCTCTACCCGCTGAGTGCCACTCAGAGCACCCCTCTACCCGCTGAGCGCCACTCTGGGCACCCCTCTACCCGCTGAGTGCCACTCAGAGCATTATTAACAGGTTCAATGTTTCTTTTTCTCATCTGTATTTAACTGTTTGATGTGGTTTTTATTTGAAATCCTTATTTTTCAGAGAATAATTGATTATTTGAAGATTGATGTTGAGTATTCAGAGTGGGATTCAATTGAAACAATGCTGAAAGACGGAACTCTGCGACATCAAGTAAAACAACTCGGAATAGAGTATCATTTACCGGAGTTAAATCAGGGTTTATACGGCCGATCGACTCGACTCAGTTTAGGACGTGAAATCGCTATTTTTAACACTCTAGAACAACACGGATTTAAACTGTATTTCTCACATATGAATCCGACCGGTGGATTTTTTTCCAGTATCACTCGTACTGATAAACATTGTTGTAATGAAGTTTATTACATAAACACCAATTTCAAATGATCGATGAATTCTTTAATTACGGTTTGATTTTAAAATGAAAATGAATTTAGTCAAAACATTGTTTCATTCGGAATGGTCTGTGTAATAATTGCTGTACAGTAAACTGTACCTTTAACGGTAGCGTTGGGACTATTGATATTTCACTAAGTTGAAAGTCTCGATCCAGTTCCATAGCTGTGAGTTGAAATCCGAATCTTCTACAGTTTTTTAAGATATCGGATGCTTAACGAGTCTTCAAATCATAACTAACAACTGTTGAACTGGGTCCAGGGAAATTAAAGGTTTTTCTGAACACGCATTTGATCAGAACTCGCTGAGATTGAGATGAATTTACTGTCGGTTGATCATTTGTTCGTGTGGATTCAATGAATTCCTGATTGAAATTGTATTGTCTCATCATGATTACCCCCTGACTCCTATTGAGTCTGTTGCAATTAACAGGGTTTGTAATATCCTGTCTTCCATGAAACAATATCTGTAAGTCTCTTGACTACTGGTCACTGATCCACTCCTGACCACTGGTCTCTACCCCACTGATCAGCGATCAGTTGCTCAAAGGTTGGTTAAAGTTAGCACCAGGGGCCAGTTGCACAGTCGTGACTTAAGTCAATAAGTGGTATTTAATCTTTAGACTGGTCTTAAGTTGTTAGATTGGCTATAGAACTAAGTTGGTCTTAGACTGGTCTTAAGTCTAAGCCATGACTCTGCAACTGACCCCTGCGGATAACACTGACGTAGTGTGAATTAAAACTGCGTTTCTACCATTTTGAACTGAACCAACTTTTGGATGACTGGTCAATGGCTAAAGATTATATATGCAAGGCTTGGAGCAGTGCTGTGGGCTGGGGGCAGTGCTGTGGGCTGGGGGCAGGGCTGTGGGCTGGGGGCAGTGCTGTGGGCTGGGAGCAGCGCTAGGTATGGCCCGGATGTGAACATTGAAATCGAACGGTACTTGACTGATAATATTTTGTATACTTCCATGGAATATTTGTGAGGTCAGTGAGGTTAGTGAGGTCAGTGAGGTTAGCTTCACTGATCTGTAATTTCCCACCTTCTTCCCCTTTAAACATTACATAGATTATATTGTATCATGTATTTTATATTGTCCATTATAATCTTTAAATTTTTGAGAGATGAAAAATCTTTTAATTCATCGGATGGAAAATGCTCGTTTTAATTATATTATGATTACGATTATTGTTATTATTATGAAATCAAAGGTGCTTCAGTCAAAGTGTAAACTCCTACTCGACCTACAACAGGAGGGCTGTATTTCTGCTTGTGTTGAATGGTTGTGGGTTCAGTGCATAATGAATTGACTGTATATAGTTGTATTATTAGAATGTATTGTTTTATATTTCCCTGATTTCTCTGGCTATCGCCCTTTAGATATTCTCTGATTAAAGATATCCTCAGTGGGGGTAAATATAATTCCGGAATATCCTGATGGTCCCAGATCTGTGAGAACCCTATGTGCATGGATTATAGATGAATTATGTATATTTGTAACTCATAATGGATGCATGTGGTGAAAGTAATCGTATCTAGTTATCTTTGACAGAATGTTATGAAATAAATATTTTGATACGTAAAGAGAGTAGAAAATTGGTAATATGATTTATCATGGTCCCACAGAACAGGGAAATTGGGAAAAACTTGGGAATTTTGAAATAATAATTCCCAGTTTGAAGAATTTTCTCATATCGGGGGAATATTTGGGGAATTCATTACGTTTCACGTATTGCATGACTCATTCACCTGATGAAGCTTCCATTCATTAGAAGCGAAAGCTCGTGCGTCAAATCAACAGTTAATCTACACAGTACTACTCGTCTCGTTACTTATTTTAAACCTGGTTAACACGGCTACTCTACGAGTATTGCATTTGCCAAAGGGCAACTTTCTTTAGCGATTTCCCTTGAAAATCACCTTTATCAACCAGTCACCGGTTAAATGTTGAATGTAGCGAGACGATAGGTGTTCATTTACATTTGGGAAAATTGAAAAATCACCCATGAAATACTTTGTAAAACCTGGGAATTTTGAATTCATACAACTGTGGCAACCATGATTTATATTTGCAATTTTCTACTCATTCTACGTATTAAAATACCTAATTCATAACAAGGTTGTATCGAAAAATAGTGTGAGCATGCATAGTAGACTACTTAGATATGGAATATTTCATCAAAAGATTTACATAATCTTTGAGCGATTTATGAATGAAGGAGTATTGAATACAATGGAACCTCGTCACAACAAACTACTGGTGTATAATGATTGATTGGTTAAACCTTGAATTTCAAATAGTAAAATATTGATAGTTTCATACTGAATAATTAACATATTTTTTAGTCCGCCAGTCAAGAGTTCGTTGTAACAAGGTTCCACTTTGTGGACATTACTGGCAAAACCATGACGCTAGAATATGTGTGTTTTTTACGTATCAGTAAATCTTTTCATGAATCACTGTTTTGTGATAGTTGTATAAGGTGCATGCTTTTAGTTTCAATGATTATTGTACATTATAAATGATGAAATAAACTATTATTGTAAATGCGTTTTTATCCAATATCTTTTTTGAAGAGGTTGATGATTTCTAGAAAACTTTACTTGCTAAGACTAGAACAAATTCGCCCAAAACGCCCGTTGCTTGTGGCCATACTGTATAGAAAATCCCACAATAATGACGAGAAAATAACGTTAAGTCCGAAAATGAAAGGTTGATTCAAAGGTTGATTCAAATGCAGCCCCTTGGGCTTGGCCCTGCTTTGTTTATTTCATCGTTTTTTCTACCATGAGTTTTCTTCGAATATATAATATTGACTTTTATCACTTGTGATGACTCTTTCTCATATTCGAGAAGTTTGAATTGGTCAGTGTGGTCGATTTATGAATTTGTAATGGTGAATCATTTTAGTCTGACACTAAACGCGGTATATCGTTCTCATGTTCGAGAATTTTGAATTGGTCACTGGTGGTCAGTGATGATCAATCTATGAACTTATTAAAGAAATTTGTGGTTTGAATAGAACAGCGATCAGTGATTGGCTGACTTGGCGAACTTGTCACACCCCGCACAATTTAAAATGACTTGAAATATTATGGCTGCTGACTACCTTTATCTCCCGATAGCTGTCACCAAAAAAGCAATTCTGTTGTTTCATTAGCAATAAAAAGTGATAAAGATCTTAATAGATCTCCAAAAAGTGGATGCATTAAGATCGTAGGTATATCGGCAGGATCCAACTCGAAAGCAATGGAAATATCGTTCTTTATAACGGCCACATTCGTTCAACGTCATGTTTTTTTCACTAAAAGTGACATTATGAAAGACCTTTACTGTATTTACAAAAGGATGGCGGCAGTTTCAGCCGTGTCCAGTCATAATTGTAGAATCCTAACATGCTGGTCCTATATAGAGCATAAGCGGCGGCGAATATGTAAACTAACTGGACTGCAGGCTATTCCTAGTGCGGCATGCCAGTAATAAGTTAGTTCGCCGCTTATGCTTTATAAAGGGGCAGCACTAGACGGTTAGGATTTCACCCAGATCGCTATTCTTACTGTGGCACGTGAATAACAGAGGTTTACGTTATTTGACTGGTGACGGTAAAAATAATTCTACCCACGAAAGGTTTTCTCCACTCCTTTCTCAGAAAATCCTATTTCTATTTTCATGGTCATCGTCCTTTAAAAAGCATTCCCTGGATGTCGATTTAAATGACAAATGCCACATGATCTACATCTAGTTCTAGTTTAAGTTTCGTGATGAGCATTGCAATGTTTTGACTTAATCCTTAATCAGGGCCCAGTTCCACAGTTGTATTTAAATGTTTAAACTCTGAATCAAATCTTAACTCGGAACTGCGGAACTGTACACACTGGCTCACAGTGTTCCATTTATGGTTATAATTTAGAGTCAAATGATCACTCACACATAGATCAGCGCCCTGCACCCTGGTATAACGTGGTCACTGAATCTCAATGACGACTCCGCATATTTACTTAAGACTGTGAATCGTGTTTGACACAATGAAAACCAATATATACAACAATAACAGTATTAATCTAATGATTGCCAATATATAGATTAATATATTATATATCTGTGTGTGAGTACGTGCGTGTCTTAGCACCGGAAACCTCTACTTATAGTTCTTATTATACGCGTGTTCGTGTTAGAGATTGTCAGACGGATTTGACTGGCGTTTAACTGTTAGTTCACACACATCAATCACTGAGTTCATATCTGTTTGATTAATTCATTTAGCGAATTTAAAGTGCAAACAAAAATTGGAATCTGTAATATTTCGGGAGTGCATGTTTTCACTGAAAATCAGTGACAAATTTACAAGGAGTTCAAAACTACATCAACCGCGTAGGATACAAGACTTGAAACTTCAGCCTAGGAGCTTCGATCTGTGATTCGATGATTCGTTTTAATCAACTTTTAATAGCACTGGACCGCGAGTTAATAGGTAAATACGTGAGTTGACACCTAGTTCAAAATGAACACCGCCTTATGAGGATAGCCGAGGAACTTTTCACCAAACGTTAATCCAAGGATAGCTGTTAATTTTGTTTCGAAAACAGGCTACCGCGATCTGTGTACAGTACGCGTTCTGGAGCGCATTAGGAATCAGTTCGTATAGGGATAGAGAGAGTGAGAGAGTGAGTGAGTGAGTGGTGACGGAGAATGATAATCACTTCACACTCGTTATATAGATAGATATATCAATCCCGGGGACGACATAGAAACAGGCGGACGATCTCCCTCGTCTTACGAATATTCAACTTAACAATGTTTGAATGACGTGGAACGGCGTTTTTGAGATATTCCTCTAAAATGGATTAATTAAAAGTTATAAGATTTTAAATGGAGAAGTCGGATTATCTACTGCGGCCTTGTTGCTGTTGGATTATAATCAAGTGTTTATTTGTGTTAGTTCTAACGGATTTAAACGTATCGTTTGGGTATCTTCATCGACCGGGGTAAGACTTATAAACATTTAATACCCGCTACAATGAATATCTTAATCAGTAACGATTTTGGGCTGAATATTTTTAATTTCAAATTTCATCCATATTCGCGAAAATTAATCATTGACGAAAAAAGTCGTACGTAAAAATAACTATATATTCCGCGTGAAAAGAGATTTTCTAATTCAAAGTTTGATTTCAAAATCAAAAGGAACTTAGACGTTCAAAGTTAAATCTTTTTCGAGGATAAACTGCGGATTTTCTTTTCGCCTTGAATCAAAATTACGCACTAATAAATCTTCGTTGAGCGGATTTCAATCGACTTAATTTCGATCGAACGCCACGAAAACTCATTCAAATTTCCTGTAAATACCCGGATTAGAGTCATCTACCGACAGTGTCGTCATAGTAACGAGTCGCCCATTATTGGCCAAAAGGCGTACACCTGAAAATGTTGTATTTGACAGATAATTAGGACCTGATGATCTCAGACTCACGGAGGTCAAAAACCTCTTGATAAAACGCCCAACAATCAAGAAGCCTATACATCTCTGAGATAGATGCTAGTTATAATTAACCTGCCATTCGCAACTTGAAGAAACCCTAAAAATGAAATTTTTCCGAGTCAAAATTCGATTAGACGATTCTCGTTTGAGATGTGATTTCCAAGAACTGTAGAATTTCTGTTGTTTCATTTCTTCCAGTCGACACGTCTGTTCTAATCCTCATGTCCGGATGGAAACAGTTAAAACTACTCAGTCTTATTGTAAACCGGTTTATTCTAGAGCGGTGTTCAGGTGTCCAAGTGGATTTGGCATGTGTAACACGATGAGGTAAATCCAGTTGAACAGTCGTTACTTCAGTTTAAAAGTAGTCACCAAAATGCTTAGTTTAGACTGGTCCTAAATTGTTAGTTTGTCTATAGAACCAAAATGAGTTAAGACTGGTCTGAAGTTGTTAGATTGTCTATAGCACCAAATTGATTTTAGACTGGTCTTCTTACGTTTGCTTTTTGGATGGCAGCTAAAATAGTTTAAGACTGATTTATAGCTGTTGTCTCAGAAATATGTACCCAAAAAACTATAAATGAAAAATTTGCCTTCGTTGAGCTACTGTAGAAGAATCATCTTAATTCTTCGTGGAACTTTGCCTAACATCAAAATAATGAAAAAAGAATAGTTTGTGATAATTTTGCGTCATTTGTAGAGTGATGTACACAGTAGGTTACAGAGAACGGTATAATCTACAACCTGCTACAACGATGACGTATTACTGTTGTCCAGGCTGGTCGCAATATTCCCCTTCCAGTCAAGACTGTCTTAAACGTAGGTATTTTAGTGTCATTGAATTGAACGTGTTCATCGTTTTTGTTCTCTATTCGCTGGTAATGGTGGCTGATTCGGGCCACGGTTGACGAAGAAAAAACTAATTTCATTGCGTTTGTTTCCTCGCATTAACATTTGTTTTCTCGCTATAGAATTTGTTGTCAGATTTTTTTGTACTCGAAAAAATTCGGCGTGACCCGAATCAGCCAACATATGCTGGTTCGACTCAAAGCATTTACCCTGTTTTTTTCGGAAAGGTCATTCGTAATTCTTTCCTCCAGCTCACAAATAGTCCTGTAATCATGTAACATCTAAAGAAGATTACACGCGCTCTCTGATCGGTGCAGTTACTGCTGAAACCCGCCTTTCTTCCAATCATAGTCTGTATTTATCCTACAGAGAACACCGACACCAGTGTCTACCTACCCGTGGTGCCTCAGACCTTCGTGTGTGCGCTTCATCAATAAATGAAAATAAAAAATCCCTCGTTGAAAAAATATTATCAAAGTGAAGCTGTTTATGTTAAAGCTGTTTGTGAAACGGGTTGCGGTTTCATTCAGAAGCACGTATACACATAAAATCAGGTCAATAACCCGAATAGCCACCTGAATCTTCGAGGACATTATTCATTATTCATTCCAAAATCGTGATTTCTATCAAAAAGTGTATTTTATTCCAATTATCCATAAAAAAGATATCTTCGATGCAAAGCTATGGGATATCTAAAAAATCGATCCGAAATCAGATGCATATAAACGCATTCTTCGGGGATCGAACCTGCGGCCCGAGCAGATCATTTCGAGCCGAACGCGTGAACCACCAGACTACAGAACCGCGTGGTTGTGAAAGCTTGTGGTGACCAATATTACCTATTGTGACAGGTTCGGTGAATTCCTCGAATGCAATTTAATCTGAATATTTTCATTATTTTGTAGCTATTTGTGAAAGAGGCTGCAGGAAGGGTCGGTGTAAAGCTCCTAATGTATGTTCCTGTCGACAAGGCTGGCAGGGTAATAACTGCCAACAAGGTAACTACATCCATTATATATACTTGAAATATCGAAATGTTGTGCAATTGTTACATTAAACCTAGGAAGACAGTTCAATCGAGGACAAAATGCTTAATAGGGACTTATCAGCTAATATACAAGCAATACTGTACTAACAGTGGGTCATATTCATAGACCTATCACGGTGATTGGATAAGTATATATTGTGAAGTGCCTCGGTGAAGTACCCAGTCCTGATAGACTGTCAAATGCTCGTGATAATAACCTCAAGTGTGGCCTCAAGTAATCGCTTGGACACGTCACGTAGGTTTTTGGATTTGGTCGAACACAATTATCGTAGTTTAAGAAAGTTGAGCGCGCTGGTTTAAAAGCTTTGAGAACATGGTATTCATCATTGTTAGTATGAATATTTCTACTGATTATAATTTTAGAATCAACGTCACATACATTTCGTAAATCTTTCGCTAATTTAAATTGTAGTTTACATAATAAATCAATATATAAAACTCTAGAAACATTTCGTTTTGAACGTGGCTATCCCTGGTGCAGACACGATATCTATTTCATCTTCGGGGAAAGCCTCCACTTGTTATTCGATCTATAAAAACTCGATCTGTGCGTATAACATACATTCCTTGTTATATAATTAAGCGCTGATTTGATAAGTAATTTGCCTGCTGTAATTAATCAGTATATTTCTGTTATAATTACATGAGATCGTGTGATATATTTATTAGCCGTTCAGAAGTGACTAAAAATAAGCCGTATGTACCGGTTATTCTATAAATGTGTGTTCAGTCAATCTGTACCTTTCAGTGCGAGTCATTCCGAACTAACAATAAAAATGATTCGTATTAACTAGAGATTCACCAGGTCCACGCGGTTTGAATGTTTCTCGAGTTGTCAGAATCCACCGAAGATCGAACCGGTGGAAATATGATAAACTCCAATCGCAAATTATTTTAGAAAAGAGAAAAATCAACCCTACATGACTAAATTACCCTCTTAAAATGACGGTTAGCAACCTCTAAAATGGTTTATTCATAAAGTTTGTATGTCTATAAACGATGGAAGGGGTGAGAATAACTTGATGGTTAACTTAGTGGCATCGTAGATGCGACTGAATTACAAGATCACCTTCTACCAAAGTACGTATCAAAAATCACCGATAGAAATGCAGATTTTCCGTTGTGATTACAGATGTGGATGAATGTAGTGAGGAAAATGGAAACAAATTGTGCCATCAGAAATGTATGAATACAATCGGTAGTTTCCGGTGTGGCTGTTTTCCGGGTTTCACTTTGGATACCGACAAAAATCGCTGCACATGTAAGTGATTGGTTAAACTTGATAAATAAAATAGAATCCTTCTTGGGGTGCCAGTCAACCCTACAGTGTTGTCTCCTCCTCAGCCAGGGTAAAGCTAAGTCTTCTTTTACTAGAATTTATATGAAAAACTCTTTTATTTCCTTCTCATCTCGGTGAAATATAGAGAACAGTCCCAGTCGTATCGAGTATCTGACGAGAAATCTATAATGTGCTTCTTGTGTGGATAAGCATCAACATTTACTAAACTCTTGAATTGAATTAAGTTTTTGTTGTGAAATCGATCTTACAAATAAAACATCTTTGTTTGAATGTAGTTTAAGCTATTTCAATCACAGAAACAGATACGATTACAGTTTATTATTTGATGCTGGTTTTATTTATTTACTTACAAATATCTTCGTTTGAAAGCCGTTCACACGATCTGTATTAATGATAGAATCAATGCTTTATTTCTATGATGTAAGTTTTATGTTACAGTCTGTTTACAATGTACAACTGAATACAAACATCTTGTGAAGAATCAAAGTTTACTTTACGATAAACTCGATCACCTTCAACGAGAAAAGGTTAGCTATGAATGCAGTAGAACAGATAAACAACCGCAATCGGAAAATAACAGCGAATTTGGTTGTTTACATTTCGAGCAGAATTGACAATTCTCTAGTCATCTTCACAGTAATAAGTTGAATTTACTTGAATACTCTGAAGATGAGCAGAAGTTTTAAAAATGGCTGTGATAGAATTAAGTTGAAATGTTATTACTCGAAACGACAGAACTATATGCAAGCTGTATCTTCTGATTGTGAGTTTTCGACTCTGCTACCAGCCTCAGATGCGGATCCGAGAGGAGGGTTCACTCCTCCTAGAATTGTTGAGTTGCCCTGAAACTTTACGAGCAAATGAGGAATGTTAAAGCTGATACCTAAAAACAGCTTGTTTTCTGTGTTGAATTATAACGTTCTCCGATGAGCTTTCTTTGGGGATGGTGTTTTGATTATACGATGTGCCCTGTCTTGGGGGTGCTCCCCCTCCCTGAATCAGGCCCTAGATCCACCGCCACTGAGCTTGCTATTACTAGAATGTAGACACTATCGATATTCCAAAATGTTGTGTCACATTTCACGATTCGTTGAATCAATTGATTTCAGATCGATCTTCAACGGAATTTGACGCGGAAAATTCGAGGCTACGATATTCAAATGAAAACGACCTTTAACCGAGTTCAAAATATATTCAACCAAACTCTACGGGATAATGTTGCTCGAATTAACCGCACTTTGCAAGAAAAAATACAGAATCTAAAGACGAAAATCAAACGGTTCGAGCGGCCGCCAGGCGACCTTGACATTCACCCCGAATCGAACGGTTTGAATAACGCGATTCTGGATAATCTTCAGAGGACCCCTGGCGGCAGGAATGTAAACGATGCACCAAAACCGGACCCGTATCTGTTGGATTTGATCAAATCTCTAACTGTGAGAATATCAGCGCTGGAAGAGCGGTTAGAAACCTGTGAGTTTAACAATTTAATATTCTTTCATTTTTCTGGAACTCCAAATCCCAGGTTTTTTTTAATGTTATGTTTCTATTTTCTGATTTAGGTAAATGTGATCATCCATTAAAGAGACGAGTTTTGGGAGACGAAGATATACTGAAACACCGTGGTGATATTCTACCGTAATACGAGTTGTAGGTGGCGCCACATGTACTTGTGTAATCACAGGGGCCGGCCGGTTGAACAGTCATGGCTTAGACTTAAGACCAGTCTAAGACCATCTTAGTTCCACAGCCGATGTAACAACTTAAGACCAGCCTTAAGATTTAAGTTCCGAAGTCACGACTCCTGAACCTAGTTCAATGTTATTCTAGTGTTAATTTCAACACTAGTCGCGTCGCAATCCAACCCGCGTCATCTGCAGAACCGATGGATTTAGAACTCGGATTCAGGATGAGACAGTTTTAGTCTCCACCAGTAACACATGATCCAACTATAGTTTCTTCTCGCTTGAATCTGCTGCCATGTTTACTGAATTAATCTGTGGAAAAATAGTGAATGATGTGAAACCGATTTCTAAAATGTATGATTCGTTTTGTTTCGGGCATCGACTTTTGAAAATGATTGACAGAATTAAATCATAAGATTATTTCTAAGTTGTTAGATTGTCTGCATTAGTTTATAGAGAGACTGGTCAGAATGTAAGCCTTGATCGTTTAACGGCGAGGCCTGGATAGTGAAATGTATCAATTACCGGTGCAGCCATTTTTAACACAAGTCTAAAAACGCTTCCCTGGGAATTCTTTTTATCTATGTACGTTCACAGCCTGGCGACACACATTATCACCATTTATCATTCAGGATTTAACTTGATAAATATTTTTGATACATAAAATTGAATACGAAATTTAGATACAAAATACTTTTAGCTTTGAACATATCATCGATGTGTTCTATAAGCTTACACGTATCTGATTACCTATAATGTAACCTAGTTTAAATGATAGGTACTTGAAACCCTTCACACGTGCAGTTAATTTGAATAAGCCAATGAGATGCATTAATGCAAATGAAACAGTTTTATTGACCACCATATTGTCCCGCGTAACATATAATCTATACTGAATACATACTTTTCCCTTGAAAACCCTTAAAAATAGAATACGAAATCATATATTTCCAATGTAGAGAGAATCCCACAATTATAACGAAAAAGTCCGAAAATGAAACTTCGAGATAGTAGTTTATTTCAACGTTTCGACTATATCCTAATAGTCATCTTCAGGAATAATGAGATACTACAAAAATTATGAGATATATATACAATCCAGAGACAAAGAGACTAATTCAAGTAATCAGAGATGATACAAACTAAAGGAACTAAACTTTCCTTTAGTTTGTATCATTGAGATAAGGTCGATGATACAATCCGTGATAGTCTCCAGTTGTAATTCTCCTACATACCGGTTATCTAAATTTCTCACGAAACAGTTATCTCCTTTGCTCGGTTCGTTCTCTCCGTCGCACTTCGGACATTTTCGGACTTTTTCGTTATAATTGTGGGATTCTCTCTACATCGCGTCAACACGGAAATAGTGTTCTATCAATCGTGATCATATATTTCCAAATACCGAAACAAGGGTCTCATAACATGTATCCCAGCACCGGCAGTATCGAGCACAGGCGGCTCGTCATAAAGCTTGAAATCCAAAATTAAAACTTTCAGAAAGTATCCCGATAACTTATTATTCTTTGATTTTAGATTCCCCGCCAACTGTGTCAAGCACGTGTGATACTGAGTTAGTTTAAATCAATATACATTCAACTACCCGTTATACCACTGCCCCCCCCCCCCCTTGATAAACCACCACGCCTCATGTCCCCATATTTTTCTGATTCATAAATATCTGTATTTTCCCTCGAAACTAGTCAAAATCCCCAGCCATACCACCATACCCTCAATACCAGCTAAATCATAAATCACCGATTTGGCTGGTAGTGTGCAGACGTTGACTTTATCTCCGTGTCGCACACACAGCTAACATCCATCCTTTATCCAAGTCGTAATTATCATCATACACGGCCTTCTCCTTCGTACATTTCTCCACAGTGATACCGGGCATGTTTGTCGACAGAATGTGACGTACGGCTTCGAATCGATCTTTCGCTTCTTGCCACGAACAATCGAACATACGAAAAGTGAGGACGCGATAAACCGTGTTGATCGAGTCGTCTTACGACCTGTTTTCTTCAGCACGGAACGCGCCAGACGCCCGAGTTTCCGATCCGTTTCGATGCCATCAAACACGGTCGCCGATTCTCCTCGTAGAGTGTAATGAAACTCGTAATACTGACCACTAGTTAAACGCTCGTTTTTATTCGTGTGAAATGGTTCTTCGATTTTTCTGCGTACCGGGTATAAACCGCAGGCTGTGGCATCGTCTGCGAATTTGTTCGCCAGTTCCAGCGGGTTTTTCGTGCACACCAATGCGCACAGTAGCTGGTATTGCCTTTCAACGTCCGGCGGAAGTTCTACCAGAATCATTTTACAAACATAATTGTCGTTTATCTCGGGAATTACTTAATTAAACAGTGAATAAACTAAGTTATAACTAGTTAATGCAGGACCCGGTTCCACAGTTCAGTACCCAGTTCCACAGGTCAGTACCCTTTTCTACTGATACAGGACCCGGTTCCACGTTCAGCGGCTCGGATCCACAGTTCAGTACCCGGTTCCACAGTTCAGTACCCAGTTCCACAGGTCAGTACCCGGTTGTACTGACACAGGACCCGGTTCCACGTTCAGCGGCTCGGATCCACAGTTCAGTACCCGGTTCCACAGTTCAGTACGCAGTTCCACAGGTCAGTACCCGGTTCTACTGACACAGGACCCGGTTCCACGTTCAGCGGCTCGGATCCACACTCGTAAAGTTTGAATCTAGAGTTATAATTAGTTCATATTCCAATCCTTTGATCCTAAATTCAAATTCTGAGTAAGAAATAGCTGTTTTACTGGATCCAGAGTTTCTGGAATGTGTTCCCTGATGAACGTCTCATCGCACGGCAGAGGGAGGATCCAGTGCCCGCCAGGTCGCTAGACACGGAGGATTATCTGAATTTAAGCTCAGAAGCATTTAATCTCATGATTTGGGTAATGAAGTCTCGGGGGCCACACACATTTCATCGAAAAAAAACATCGGAATCGTACACGTCGACTCCGCTAGACGGAAAAGTTATTAAAGTTTAAACGCATTTAATGTGACCGACGCCCACATCGTAGCCCATGGCGTCGTTAGATTCTTTGATTCTGACTTGCCGGGGCACCGTGTGCGGGCCGAGAGGATTGAAACGTCCGATCGACGGATTCGTCGGCGGTCGCCACACCGGAAACGGACAACAAGAGACCTGCCGTCGTCCGATTCCGGTTGACGTGATATAGAGTAAACCCAAGATGGCTATGATGGAGATTGGCGTTTTAGAGCAGGATATTTTCAGCCAGAAATACAGAGCTCTGTTTTCTGGTACGATTCTGTTTTCCTGACCAATAGCTAGTGTGAAGTATAGAGACTAGTCTCGGACGGCTGGACGGTGATTATTGGATTATTAGTAACTGGTAAGTAGTGATTCTCAACCGCCGGTTCATCTGATCCAGAAACCAGTCCAAAAAGATGAAAATCCCTTTTTGTAATTCGCTTAAAAGTTCGAAAAAAGGTGTTTTAGCCTTTTTTACTCGACGATAAGTTCACCATACCGTATTGATAGACATAGGTTTGACTCTTGGGAAGAGGTTACTGGTAGTGGAAGGGTGTGTTAAATACCAAGTGAACCCTAAACTTCCGAGCGAGGGTAACACTAACTAAAAACCAATCGACCATGTCCAACCTAACCAGCACTCTGCAGCACTTGTATGCCACTTCTTTTATCATATTTTTTATGTTTTATTTGAGGTTGCCCACTTAGTGACAGGGACAAGGTTAACAATCCTCTAAGGTTTTTTTAAGAAAAATTCAAATAGCCTCGGCTTCATCCGCAAAGGCATAGGCCTAACAATTTACAGAATTGAAATCTGTCACAAGCGATTCAAAACTTATGAGTGAATTTTTCAGCTGAAATTTACACTTCAACGTTTAGCGCCCACAGTTTAGAGAAAATATATTTTAAACGGATCGAGGCCTAGTATTAGACGCTAGTTATACTTGTAGGTCATTGAGAGTGGAAAGTTGCCTCCACTCTTCAACAACTGGTTTCTCCCCCCTCCCCCTCACCTGGTTTTCTCACATTTCGTTGTGAAACTAACACAGAGTTTTTTGTTTTTCTATTTCAGATTATATCAGTATATTGTTTATTGCTGGATGTTATACATACTACAACTATTGTTACATAGTGAATTTCAAAACATTTTGAAACATTGAAGAAGAACGTGTCATTTATTTTAAAATGCCTGTTCAAATTCCGCAGTGGACCGAGTACCTGTCGTGTCCGATCTGTTTTAATAAATACAACGATTTGATTCACGTGCCGTTAACTCTGAGCTGTGGTCATACGTTGTGTAAAACATGTCTGTCGAAACTTCACCAGAATAAATGTCCGTTCGACCAGACAGCGATCGGACGATCAGCCGACGACCTGCCGCCGAATAACGTCATCATTCGACTGGTCAACGGTCGACCGCCCGAATTCAAAAAACTTCCGAAATTAATCGGGGATAAAAATGTGGATCTGTTTGAGTCGTGTATGTCGTTAATTGAGGAGTTAGCGATGTATCTGAAACCAGTTACGCAACCATTACAAGGTAAGGTACCATCTCACAGGGGAGGGAGAGGGGACCTCACAGGGTAGAGAGAGGGGACCTCACAGGGTAGAGAGGGGACCTCACAGGGGAGAGGGGTCCTCACAGGGGAGGGGGACCTCATAAGCACCTCACACAGGGAGAGAAGACCTCACGGAGCTGTCAACTGTCCCTGATGGGCGTTTTGTAGGCGATTGAAAATCAATTGCTGTCCCTGAAACAATTTTCGGTTATCCCTCTTAAAAATTCTTCATTATTTCCCTAATAATGTCCCTAAAAATTGTAAAATTTTCTTTTTTATCCGTGAATATGGTAAATTGATAATAGCATGTCTGAAATTGTCTGTATCCTGATTGGTCGGATCAAATCACAGACTGTGTTTCCATTTTAAGTTAATTATTGACTCTTGAATTATTTATAGATTTGAATGTGAATATCCCGAGTAGCGGTAATTCGACCAGTAGCGCCACCTGTAGCAGTGTATTGAGTCGACCGATGCAGCGTAAACTGGTCGCGTTGATAAACTGTCAGCTGATCGAGGATGAGGGACGATCTCGAGCGATGCGAGGAGCTCGGTCCCTCGGCGAACGTACCGTTACTGAACTTATATTACACCATCAGAATCCACATCAACTATCGGCGAATCTTTGGGCTGCAGTGCGAGCTCGCGGCTGTCAGTTCTTAGGACCAGGTAATTACAACACTTACGCAGTATTCTCTTGGTTCAAATGGATCTATTGGAAAAATGCTTGTCTAGTTAAAGAATTGTGAAAAAAAAATTGAAAATTATAAAAAATGTGTGAAAAATTGGAGAAAATTGTCTGTCGAAATATTTTGATCCCCTTTTTTATGCCGTACACGGTTGAGCTTGAAATCTATGCAAAAGCTGAAATTTTATTTTAACCTGTCCAGATTGTGATTAGTTACCTCTTATAAAGCTGCAAAGAAAAATGTGAATAGAGACCTTATTTTTATGGATTTTAAGATTCCTCAGTTCATTAATCTGATCCCTGAAACAATGAAATATCTTGAAGTCTTTGATTAAATCGTGTGGCTTTTCATCAAAATGTTCTTCTAGCCTAGAGAATCTAACTGTGGGTCAAACAAGTTTAGTTTCTGAAGTCCACGTTTGATGTATTTATATAAATTATATTTTAGCGATGCAGGAAGAAGTATTGAAGTTAATATTGTTAGCTTTAGAAGACGGTTCCGCTTTATCTCGTAAAGTTCTCGTATTATTCGTCGTGCAGCGACTCGAGGCTCAATATCCACAAGCATCAAAAACTGCTATAGGACACGTCGTACAACTTCTCTATAGAGCTTCTTGTTTTAAGGTTTGTATCATTCCTTTTAATTGTGATGATATTCGAGTCTAGTTACTCTGAGACTGGTCTTACATCGTTGAATTTGGCTTAAATACAACATGAGCTTAGACTGGTCTTAAGTTGTTCGATAGGCTAAAGAACCGAAATGAGTTTAAACTGGTCGAAAGTTGTTAGATAAGTTATTGAAATAAAGTAAGCTTGTGGACTGTGGTCTCAAGTTGTAAGATTCACAATAAAACCAAAATGAGTTTAGACTGGTCATGACTCTTGATTCTGCACCTGTTCGCTAGATTTTAGTCGAAATGTGTTTCAATCTGTGCTGACTGATAGTTTAACTGCAGCGGGCTGCTGTATCTGATAGTTTAACTGCAGCGGGCTGCTGTATCTCTGCTGGTAGTTACTGTATCTGATAGTTTAACTGCAGCGGGCTGCAGCTGTATCTGATAGTTTAACTGCAGTGGGCTGCTGTATCTGATAGTTTAACTGCAGCGGGCTGCTGTATCTCTGCTGGTAGTTACTGTATCTGATAGTTTAACTGCAGCGGGCTGCTGTATCTCTGCTGGTAGTTACAGTATATGTATGATATATTTCAGGTTACAAAGCGTGATGAAGAATCGTCTCTGATGCAGCTGAAAGAAGAATTTCGTAATTATGAATCGTTGAGACGTGAACACGATTCACAGGTCGTACAGATCGCTACTGAGGCTGGATTACGTATCGCGCCCGAACAATGGTCGTCTTTACTATACGGAGATACTTCACATAAATCACACATGCAGTCTATCATAGATAAGGTATCTATTTAAAATCTACCTCTTTTACTGGGTTCTTAAACGTCTGGCAAAATCATTCCAGATTTATTGCGGGATAATCTGGGTTCTGATTCTTTTAAAAATCAGCGTAAAGTTGGGGTACTTTGAATTTTGAGTGTTGTTGTTCTTGCCGGTGAGTGGCACAGAAGAAACTGCCCCCACTGAGGATATCTTATAATTTGATTAGGATGTTCTTCAGTTAAGGGTCTTGAAAATATCGGGGAATTTCGAATTTCCTGATCTTGATATTCTACACAGAATGATATAAAGATAATTGTTTATTTGTTTCAGCTTCAAACTCCTCAGTCGTTTTCACAGAGTGTCAGTGAACTGGTGATAGCGTTACAGCGTACCGGTGACCCGGGTAACCTGTCGCGTTTGAGACCACATCTCGATCTGTTAGCTAACATTGATCCTACACCGGGTGAGTGTGACATCAATTATCATCATCAGACTCGGCTCAGGTCTTTTAGGACAAAATTTGTCAGACTTGACAGTCATATCGCAGTTTGATAGTCTTTTGTATAATGTATGATATCAGTAAAATGTTTCAAACATCTAAAGTTGAACTGTTAGCTCTGAGTTTAAAGGTCATCTGCAAGTTGGTTTTCACTGGATTAAGCCCTTATCCATGAGTAATAACACTTATACCTGACTAAAACAGTTATTGTTTAAAGTTAATCAGTTATCTCTGAGACTTAATCAGTTATCTAACTGTCAATTAAACAGTTATCTCTGTCAGTTCAGCCATTATCTCAGAGAATGGTTGAATCTAAATCTTGAGCCTACTGTACCTGTGCGTGCACAATCTGAATGTATTTATCATAAATGGCGTTGTAAGTATTTTTGTGTGTATTGTATTTTGTTTAGATACACCTCCTCCATCGTGGGATAATCTGAACGCTATAATCAGCGGAACTCACACGGTTATTAAAGGATTGATCGAATTCGTTCAGAATCACAGTTTTAAAAAGTACGACGCCCCAACGATGCACAGCGCCAAATATAAAACCAGCATGTGTCGCGATTATATACAGAAAAACAGCTGTCCTCGTGGCGCCATCTGTACGTTCGCTCATTCCGATGATGAGATGGAAAAGTAAGTCGATGATAAACAAAACCTTAACTTCAATAACTTGATTCGATTCTTAAAGTGTTTTATACACAGCCGAGAACCTCTTCACCTCTTCACTATGATAGTGTGAACTGATGAAATGTCTGAATAATAATAATCGTATTGTTTTAGATACCGAGCTAAAAGTAAACGAATCGCTAAAACTGGTTTTACAAAATCACTCTCAAGCGATGGAGATTTGATAATAGCCAATCAGCAGCCAGCACCTGTTGGATTAGTCCATCAGACCGCTGCCGATAGGTAAGTTACACCTACTCACCCTTCTTGAATGCGTTTTGAATGATGAATTGTAAATGATGTTGTAATTGTTTCAGTTTAACGGTAACCGCCTCCAATGGAACATCTACAGTCACAGCTCTAGCGACACCTGTTAATATGTCGGCTACTGTTAACTCTAATACTACTGTTACTCCTTATACTCCATCAATCAGTAAGTTATCACTCATTTCAACCTGTAGTGTTTTAGGCAGACTACATTTAAAGTACCTCTGATTATCACTTGTCCCTTTGCTTCTGATGGTCATGTGCCCTGCATGACAAGATATTTGAAATTTTCATAACTCTAATTCATTATTACTGCAACTGCTTCAGAATGTGAGCTGAGTCTACTGTAGTATTTTCTGATACGTTAAGTTCATGGTAGTTTTAATCTTGTAGGAAATAATTTACCGATTACGGCACCTGCTCATCATCACTACAACCACAATTCAGCCAATCACAGATCAGTGAGAGTACCGATATATAACGTCATGTCACCACAAACACGCCCTCTATTGACCGCGGGAGTCACTCATAAATATCGGCCTCCTACGCGGTATTACTCATCGGGAATCTATGAGGAATATCCACCAACATCTGGACCTCCACGGGTACGTGTGTGCATGTGTTCCACTGATCCAGGTTCCACACTTACTGGACCTGGTTCCACAGTTACTGGACCTGGTTCCACAGTTACAGGACCAGGTTCCACAGTTACTGGACCAGGTTCCACAGTTACTGGACCAGATTCCACAGCTCTGTTTGATCCCGGTTCAACATTTTAAGGTTAAAATTTGACTATGGTTAAAACATTATGGATGAACTAATTTCAAATCTCAAGTAAAATTTAGCCAATGACACCTTGGGAACAGTAGACATCGATACTGTTAGTTCTTAGTCAAATGTGACTCAAGGGAAATGAATGAACTAATTGCGAATATTTATATAATATAGGTGAATATTGGATCAGGAGGAATCTTACAGGATTTATATCAACGTCGATCCGAATTATTGGCTCAGTTGCATCATCGAGTTCCGTCGGTGACACCAGGTGTCGCTAGTAGTAGCGGTAGTATGACCCATAGAGAATTAGCGCGGTCTGTCAGTGATACCGCTGGTACGATGCACGTTACGTCAACACTAGCGCAGCATAACAACACCAACAAGAATTATCCTCGCACCACGACGACAGGTAAGACAACTAAACCGGGTTCAACTAAACAGGGGATCGGACTGGAACGTACTATACCGAGGACCGGACTCGGTCCGGTTTCATATTATCGGATAAAGTTCCTCAATCGTGACAGAAATATCATTGTATTTTTGAAGGTAAAACAAAGACATTGAAAACATCGAGTTCAAGTTCTAACTCTAGTTCATACACGGCCTGGTCGACAGGTGATGATTCTGAATTACTCGTAAGTGTTTATTCGTTTATATGGTTTCCTCCGTGAATTCCCCCTATGACATCATACTTTCACTATTGTTTTTATTGATTATAGCGTTGTGAAGGCGATATACAAACACTACCGGTAGTTAGTGACGACGATATCTGGGATAATACGTTTCAAACTCCGGTCAGGTCAGTAGAAACGTTATCAGTTCTTAATATTTAATTCTTAGATATACAGTGGAACCTAGTAACAATTCTTAGATATACAGCGGAACCTCGTTACAGCGAACTTCTCAGGAAATCTGTTCGTTATAACTGATAGTTCGTTGTATCCAGTATGAAATTAATCAAATTTTCTGACTTAGGACGAAATTCTGTATTTGTAATATCCGATGAATCGTATCGGAGGGTTCGTTATAACGACGTTCCACTGTATTAACGATGATAGGTTTTATAAAACTCTTTGTGTTTCACTGCGCTATCTCTCGTCCATACATCTGTATAAATAGATTACATTTCAGTGTCCTCTTAAATGAATCAATGTTTGTAAAACATTGGTAAAAGAACTGATTTTAACTCTATGAATAGTTTATTTGCAACTGTCCGATTAAAATAGGTACCGAATGACAAAGGGTTAATTGTGAATGTTTGATTGTAGTTTGGATTCTGATGATGATGAAAGTTACGTTCCGTTCGGTTATAATGACGGTGATGATGACGACGATGATTTGATCCCGTTTGACCCGGTTCCGCGAGTATCGAAATATGGTCCGATATCTCGAACTGCGAGATCTCGTATTCGTAACACAGCGCCCGTCATGGCAACAGCTTCCATTCAGGTTCGAATCGCGTTCAACTTATTCACGTTTTATTTTTAATTTGACTGATTTAACGTTGTTTCGATTGTTGTGTATTTTCAGGAGGTTGCCACGACACCGGTAACAGCGTTAACACCGTTGAGTCACCCGTATCAGACGGTATCTTGGATACCGAGTATCTACACACACCGTAACGATACATCGGAGCCACTTGCGATACACTCAAAAATACACGATTCAGAACCAGCGAGTTTATGGAAACAAAGGTTTGTCCTCTCTCTAACCAAACACCCTTCAGCCTGGAACCACCCTTCAATAGTTAACGATGTCAGGTGTGCAGGGTCGAGGGTGTGTGGGGCAGAGAGTGTGCAGGGTCGAGGGTGTGTAGGGCAGAGAGTGTGCGGGGTCGAGGGTGTGCAGGGTTGAGGGTGTGCAGGGTTGAGGGTGTGCAGGGCCGAGGGTGTGCAGGGTTGAGGGTGTGCAGGGTTGAGTGATATGAAATGATTGTTATATTGTTTATTGATAGAAGTGACACAAGCCGCAGGATGATGTACGAAGAATGTGATCATGTGATGCATGAATTAGAAAGAGTAGATCAACAGATTCGAATTATTGCTGAAGATGAACAACTTGTTAAAGACATACAAGCATTGAATATACCGGGTCCCAGATCGCAGGCCTTTAATATACCGGGTTCTGGATCGCAGGCCTTGTACCGGGTACGTCATTAACCGTCTTTAAAAACCACAAACCAGTTTCACAGTTCTACGTACGTTAATTATTGACTTTAAAACAATGAAAATGAACTAATTAATACCTGAAGTGCTGGAGATAATTTGAAAGAGAGATAGAGATAGAAACTAATTACTAATAGCATTAATACACCGCGGTGCGGTGTACTAGCAGAGTTCATCATCGATTTATACACTGCACTGAAAGGGTCAACTTCAAGTTGACAACTGTAGAACTGGCATCTTTTCATCTTGTTCTTCGACATCTGTTTGTTTCTGATTTCAGAATTAAGAGCGAGAATCGATGGAAGTTATTTCACAGTTTAAGCGGAAGGAATAAAACGTTCACTCGTACGAACTCTGTTTTAGGAGAGAGAGAGAGAGATTAGTGAATTATTGCGGTTTAAAACCGATTGTTAACGCGTTAACACCGGGAGTTGATTATACTTATACAAACTGTGCTTATTTGAAATGTACTTTATACATATATATATATATATAAACCTCACATTGCTTTTCATAATGAAAATGCACTAAAATTAATCGTTAAAGTGACTATTTTTATCCGTAAATCCGACTCAAATTCTCAATTTTTCTGATTATTTGAAGTGATTGAACTAACAATTCACAACAGTTGTTTGTAACAGTCCATTGTTGTCCGCTGTAGTTGCGGTCAAAACGTGATTAGGTCATCGTCAGGTTCTCTTTAAGTCGTCACGTTACTGAAGTTATCTGTAAGTCATTTCGATAAGTCATCATAACTAGGTCATTCCGTTCATGACTCGTCCAAATGACAACTTACGTTTAGTAAATTGAATTAGAAATATAAATCATGATTCAAAAATAGCGAAGACTTCAGTAATTCGACGACTTATCAGTTGATGACGAAGTGATAAGCGAGTTTGACTGTTATGTTTATTACAACAACGATGACTTTGACTAAAAACAAATGACTGTTGTGAGAAGTGAATTCAGTTACAGGTGTGTTAAAGTGCTGTCAGATGGATGAATATATTCTATGGTTTATAAAACTATAATAGTCACTTTAGCTGAAATAAATGGCTTCTAAATACTTGTTTATTGTTTAATATTTAAAAAATTCATACATGTTATTTAAGCCATTCTGTTACCTTCTGAGTGACACGTGTAATATAGATATTTATAGATTCCTACGTGTACTGTATATCGGTATATTAGATAATGATTATGTTTATAATGTTATTGATCTACTGCCTGTACCCCCACCCCGCGTCCTGTTATAAATCATCACGATGTCTGCACAATGTGCTTCTCCATGAAATAGGTAAAAACTGTAATTCATGTTCATATAAAAATGTCTGGAGTTTAAACAAAAGATCGGGTGCAGTGTTGATCAGTTTTTCTAAGGAAAGCCAAAGTTTTTCTATTGTCTGAGGGTTTGCGAGGTACAGGCAGCAGATTGTTTACGGCTGAAAGCAGATTGTCTTAGAGGGTGGGAGTATAGACAGCAGATTGTCTGAGGGGTACAGACAGCACAGATTGTCTGAGGGGTACAGACAGCGCAGATTGTCTGAGGGGATGCAGGTTACAGACAGCACAGATTGTCTGAGGGTCCCGACAGCACAGATTGTCTGAGGGGGTACAGGTTACGGACATCAGATCGACATTTGAACTGATAATCCACTAGCGATGTATCTAGCTTCTGCGCTTGCAAATTAATCGTAATTTTTAAAGCCGAAATAAATAAAAACCTTAAGTTCAAGCTATAATTAGATAAAGTGTATAAGAATACAAAGCAACCTTGTGTAATTCGTTTGGTGGAGTTGTTTTTTTGATATTTAGCTGTAATGTGCTGTGCTGCTTACAGATTTTTACCTGTTTACGAATATTAACGTAATTTAGACTTTAATATTGTGTGTAGTGTTGGATTGTTATATATTTTAAACTGTGAAAAAAGTACGGAAGGCGTCCCGGAAAGAGGTCTGCCTGGGATCGAAAAATATTTTTGGAATTTATTCCATGGTAATAAATATCTCAAAATGAAAATTAATTATTCTCGTGAGATATCATGTCGAAATGATTTCTGAAATGTTTTTGAATTGATGAAAATTTACCCGAAATTTCCTGGGGGTTTCTAGTCAGTAACCTGTGAGTGTCTGTGGTTTAATTTCATTAACCTTGTTATAAGCCCCATTCTTTTCTAAAAGCTTATCACCAACGTTTATTAAACTAACTAAGGGGTTTCACCATTCAATTAACGAGTTGTTAACCGTTGAGTTTTGTTTTTTATTACCGGTTAAGATCTAAGGACTCTTCCGTATCAATGCCTATTACATTGTATCCAGCTGGATACAGTTGAGACCTCGATGCTGCCAGCAGGGGGCAGCGGGTCAGGGAGTCTAGTATAAATCGCAATTTCACAATTCGTGAAATGTTGGAAATGTGCTTCATTGTTAATGTATACACCGTATCCTTCAGAACGTCATACCGGCCGTCAATTGGCCGTCAACCATTCAACTACATACTTCAGTGCCGTTTGCGCCTGAAGGATATGATATTATGACGCGTTTATGACGTCACGGGTCTGACGAGTTGTATGTCTAACAGTCTAATCGCGGTAGTTCGCCGCAGCTACAGCGAGAGAATAACACCTCGACTTTGAATTTAACTACATGTATTGACCTCGTAAGATTTATTATTTGTAATTTAATTACGACATAAATTAGTGTTAATTTCTAGCACTCTGAATGCAATGATGTAACCGCGGCTGACATCTTTCTTCAATATTCCTCTGTATTACATGTATATACAACGAATAATGAATTAAACAAATGATGTTTATCAATATCGCCAGTGAGAAAAGTAGATAAATCATGATTTTGTTTTTTTTGTTCGGAAAAAGTTTTTTGAGAGCGCAAGATCGGAGTAAATTTTGAGACGATATCAACATCATCAGTGCGCGCGTTCCGAGGCCCCAGTCGAGACGTACTGGGACGATACTAAAACAAGAATTCGCGCCCGAAACCTAGTTCTTCCGTAACCCTAACCCTAGTCCCGACTCGAACCCGGGACCTACCGCGTACCAGTCGGACGTGCTAACCACCAGACCATTGATATAACCGACGACGTTTGTAAGTTCGTCTGGCCAGTGTGGTGACCAGTCAGGTGTAATCACTGAGAATCAACCGGGGGTCGTAAGGCACGTTGCGCTCTGAAAATACGAGAAATTAACCACAGTCTCATCGCCGAGAATGAATGTCATTTTTTGTAGCATTACTTTTCGTTTTTAGCTCGAAATACCGCGCATCATTAATCAATGGAGTTTTTTTAGTGGCTATCGTGAACCCACCTATAAGCAGCGTCACCGTTTCAACTTTATAATTGGTTACGAATTACAAACCAGTGAATGATTAGCTTCGTCACTGTAGTAATCGATTACACACAGTATGAACGGCGTGGTGACAACATTACAAGCTGCGCGCCAGGACAACGTGACAACTACTAGGACAACCGTAACATCGACTCCTTCGTTTTCAGAATGCGATCATCCGCCGGCGAAATGGCAGTACACGTTCACGTTCTACATGTACACGTTCGTGTATCTACCGGCCTCGTTACTGGGAATAGTTCTCAATTTAGCTACGATTACCGTTTTCCGTCGTATCGACAGCGACGCGTATCTCACAGTAATCAATCTCGCCTGGTTTGACTTACTGTTTCTAGTCACAGTGTTTCTACTGTTTCCGATGCGCACTATTGTCAACTATATATTACTATCCGACTACATCCACAGTTACGATGATTGGTATTTTGGTCACGAGATTATTATTTGGGTGTTGCCGTTTTTCTTCACGTTTCAAATGGCCAGAAACTGGTGCGTCGTTATCCTAAATTTCGAGCGATTATTGGTCGTCGCCAGTCCGCTGTATTTCAAACGGTTTTGGGCCAAATCTCAAATCATATGTTTCACCGTTGTAAATTTCTTCGTTTCAGCATTCTGTAACTGGCCGTATTTCTTTCCGTTGACTCTCCCGGGCAAAGCTACTTGGCACTGTTTTAAAATGGTATCGCTTTACACTATGGGAGCATTTGCGGCCAAAACGATCAAAACTCCTTTCGACTACAATTTCAACATCGCGTACTCTTTTACATACCACACATACATCTACATGTGCATCATTTTTCCGTTCGTCATTTTAGCTTTGATCAACATCGCGTTGGCGATTTTAATTCTACGCAATTATTACAAACTAAAGCGCATCGTCTCGCATTCCAGCGTCAACAAAATCTCGACGAATTCCACGACGGCCGAGACGAAAGAGCAGACGATTTTAAAAATGGTTCTTTGTATCGTTTTTATGTTCATGGTATTTGAAATTCCCGCCTCGATGGATCGGCTGATTCGTTATCACGAAAAACGTATGGGATGGAACGCGGGTCTTCATTATAATATGCTGATGGTTTTGAGAAAGGTCGGAATTCTGTTGAGTATTTTAGATTCTTCGTTTAATTTCGTCGTTTACTGTTCGACGAATCGGCTTTTTAAGAAAACGGCAACACGATTTTTCCTCGTTCATTATTTCACCGAATGATGACGTCACTGCGTGAATTCGAGATCTTTAGAAAAATACCCGCTGTAATGAGACCCTCTGGGGCGAGCCAAATTAATACCCAATAAGAAAAATTATAAGTTGTTTTTTTTCAAGTTATGCAACTTGTTTTTTGTGTGTTTGGGACTGGATTACATGTTGCTGCCTCAAACTAAGAGTCTTAAACTAACCAGGGACACATTTTCACATCTTTAAACTGCTGACCACAAGGTCCCTTAAATGGGCGAGATCACTTCAGATCCTTAAGCAAACTCGGTCGGCGGCTCCATTCGAAATTTTAATCAGTTTATTTTGTGGCTCGCAGCTCTTTCTTTTCGCGAATTAATATCACGTGATCAGCTAGCGTACTATCGGATATAAACGGGACAAATGTATTTTTTGAAATGACGCAAGTGTATTACTACTCTTTAGACGCGCTACTTTCTGACTGTACTTATCACAGCGCCGCGGCACAGCGCATCAAAACTAGTTCACTCCAATTCAGGGTAACGTTTGGAGATCCCAGTACCTTCCAAGTTCTGGTAAAGTTTCGAAGCGGTGTCAGAAATCGAGTTCCCGGCATTTTCGGAACAAAATCAGAGAAATGAACCGGCGTGCCTTCGTGCCGACCCTAGTGCGCGACAGCGGCGACATCTGAGGGTAAGAAATGTTGCCGTTCCGACAATGCCCTATTGAAAAGAATAAATACCATCTTCCAGTTAAGATAAAATTCTATCTTTTTTTTGGCAAATAATTCTTTTCCTGAAATAGAAAACACACGATCGATGTTCACGAGCTGAATGATAGTCACAGTGCTCTATAACCCCTTTTTCGATAAATGGTGACACTCACAATTTTGTGGGTCATACGCAAATGTTATAACTCCTGGCCTGGATCAAACCACCACTCAAGAGTCCGAGGTTCGAGCCCGCGCACACGCGTCGCGCGCTTTTTGAGCAGTGTGGCGCATGCGCGTACGGTGCTATCAATATGGCCGCTGCTGGCTGTTCTGTTCAGGTGAGGGAAATAAATACAAAAAACTAACAAACAGTGCCTCTAAAAAAATTAATACAAACAAAAAACCCTCAAATAGACAATTTGATTTAATATTCCCACGATATAAAGCCAGTTTCGGGCGGGATGGTTTGTTTGAATCGCTGTAATACAGCGTTTTATAACGCGATCGCCGGAGTTTTCGCTGATTTTAACCCTTTCAACGCGGCTTTTAGGAAAACCGAAATTACCGCTACGTCAAACTCTTCAAATATCTGATGACCAATAAACATATGGCGCCATTTAAGTTATTAAAATATTCCGATTTGTTTAAAACTGCTGATTTGATGCGTTATACGCTAATTCAACTGTTCTGATCGAAGGTGAAGGTCATCGAATGGTGCATGTTATAATTTGAAGTGATTGGCTAACGCGGTTTTAACGTTTACTGCTGCGATGCTGCTATTTTATCAGAGATTGTTAATACGGATGCTTTGAAAAATTCATTTTAATTTTCATGTCCTGTTAATGCCTGCTAGCTAGTTCTAAACTCAAAAACTTCCAAGTTTTTTCTTAAAAAGATATTTACCGATTTATCACATTTTCTCTCTTTCTGTTTCTCTTTTTGTGACAGCAGAAAAAATTAACAGCTTGGCTCAAAAACGGTAAAACCGATTCCGATGACAACAGTGAGATGGATATAGCGGCCCCTCATCT
This sequence comes from Tubulanus polymorphus, assembly GCF_964204645.1. Lineage (NCBI taxonomy): Eukaryota > Metazoa > Nemertea > Palaeonemertea > Tubulaniformes > Tubulanidae > Tubulanus > Tubulanus polymorphus. Next base: position 769,798 of record NC_134031.1, read on the forward strand.
GACTAACGGAACACATATTGAGAACGGAGGGGTTGATGAGTGCTCGGATGAGTGCAGAACTCCAAACTCGACTGATATCGGTGATATCAGCGATCTGGAGCCGGCGGCCATTTCTAAATCACTGCGTTTAAAATCAGTTGATTCCGATTCGTATTCGTTTAACTCGGATAGCACGGTCGTTTTACAAGATACCAATACCGATACCAATACCGATTCCAATACAACAACAGCAGCAGCAGCAGCAGCAGCAGTAGCCGAGGTGGTCGGGAACTCAACAAAAAAATCAGCGTTAGACAAAAAAACCAGTATTAAACAACGAAAATCTAATAACTTCAAATCTTCATCGTCTCAACTTGAAAACGGTTCGACTTTAAATCAGATTAAATCAGAAGAGAAAAATGTGAATGGATCGAACAGTGACGGGAATAGTGAGAATACTGAGAGTGAAAATATTAAACATGATGAGATCGAAAGACAGACGGATGATACAAGTCCAGAAACAACATGTGAGGCTATAAGTGAGGGTACTCATCAGGGTATTAGCGAGGGTGATGGTGATGGTCCGAAAGAGAAATCGTCTAGTATCCTCGCGAGTATAATTAAGGGTGAATTAGACGCAGCTCCACAGAAAAGGAAACTTATACCGAAGCAAACAGCTCGTAAAACCGGGTTCCCGTTGAGGAAAATTAAAAATCCCGCGGTTTCTTCAGAAACGGTGAAAACGGTGAATCTTTTTCCGATCGCGAACATGGCGTTGAATTTACCGGAGATCGAAACGGCCCTCGGGATAACGGAGATTAGATCGGAATCGCGAAGAGATCACGCCAACTCTGCGGAATCAACCGATAGTAGTAACACCTCTCCGCTCGTAGAGTCCGCTATCGCGCCGCTCACAGAGTCCGCTAGTACACCGCTCGCAGAGTCCGATAATAGTGTTACCAGTAAAACAACGGAAAACTCAAAGAACAACAACAACAATGCGGTGAAGAGAAAACGACGAAGGTTCGGCCGGTACGACCTCAACAGAAAACGTAAATACGGCAAACGTAAATTAAGAACGGATCATGATAATACTGGCTCCGATAGCGAGGCTACTATTGATAGTCAGGTAGCGTTCACAGCCAATCATATTCATTTATTTCAAGGTCGTCTTAGTAATTTTGTTAAAAGATAGATATTGGAAGAAAACTAATATAACATTAAAGTTTGTATGGTGAAGTTTCTCGTCATGAAATAACTGTTTAGTTGCCTCTAAAGGCAGTCAACTTAGAGCGTAATTTTGTTACAATTTTCTTTTGCGTTTCAGGATTGCGATGATCAACTATCAAGCGAGGGGGCGCCACCGTCTAAAAAACGTAAGTTCACAAATTTTAATGGGTTCATTCATAGTAAAAAGAAATGTGTGGCACATTCTCTATCCACCGCAGAAATAAACCAGACAAAACCAAACACCACGATCTTACAATCGAATCAAATTTCACCCAAAAAGTTCATAAAATGTATCTTATTTTTAATTCAAGACCCTAATTTAAAATTCTTTCTTTAGTTCGTTTAGATTCAGAGTCGATTGCATTGAAACCGGCAACAAACTCACGAGGAGGGAGGAGACGCCGGGCGCGAAAATCATTCCCACCATCTTTAGTTTCATCATCGGTGACCGGTTATCATCCGATACAGAAATCAGTCACTTCTAGCTCGATACCGATCGCATCGCCTCCTCAAACTACAACGCATTTAATAACCGTTCCGGGTATCGGTAAACGAGTTATCACTTTACAACCACCGTCTGCTGGATCTTCCATACCGACCGGTAAAACACCAGTTATAACCGGTATTAACAATAAAGGTCAGTCGGTAGTGATACCAGTCGTACCGATATCAGCCGAGTCGATCGCGAATACGCAGGCTACGACCGTGTTCTTTATACCGAATAATCCATCCATAACAACCACCGGGAATCACCATCGAATCACCGCGAATCACAGTTTTAATCATCCGTTCTTATTACCGAATCCGGCTCGTCCGAGTAACTTTTCACCGGTTCAGCCGGCGACTGTTTTACCTCGGCTTACATCGGCGTCGATACTCAGAACTAACACCAACATCATCACAGCTACGTCGACCAGTACGCAGCAGCTGACATCAACCGCTACCAGACAGATGCCGACTTTAAAACCGGCCGTAACGACCGTCGCTAAGAACCTCGTAACAATGACGTCGTTGTTAAGTTCATCGCCTCCGCAGCTTATCAAATATAATTCACCGCAGTCCGGAACATCTGTGTGGAGTTCCTCGCCGCAGTCCGGAACACCTCCGTGGAGTTCCTCGCCGCAGTCCGGTAATACTCCATCGAAGAATCGTCATTCATCTCCTAACGGTATTATTCATCATCAAAAAAGAACAGTTCGTAATCACCGATCATCGTCCGGTTCAGCTCCAGCTGCTCATATCACTTCACCCATTGTTACTATGTTAAAAACTGATTGTGCATCGGGATCTTTAACTCCATCAACAACTACTTCATTATTACTGTCAACAGCAGCAACTCGTAATGTACACAGAACACCTTACAATCAGGTCAGTTATCAATCTCTTATAATTGTTTGAAGAAATCCCACAATTCAAATTTTTATACGATGAAGTTTATTAGAATGAAACCACAATGGTTTCGTTTTAATAAACATCTCTTAAATAAAACGTCGAATTGTGGCACTTCGATTATCTGCAGTTTACATGGATTAAAGTGTTTCATTCGACTATTGCTTACTTTTAACAAAATGCCTCACTAAAACGTTTTACTTTTCTTTAAAAGTCCTCGGGTATTTTTTCATAAAAAATGGCGACTTTGCTGCTGTCAACCCTTTGTATTATGAATATATTGTAGGTAAAAGTGACGTCTGAAGAGACTCCAGATCTATTCGATATTCCTCTCTGTTCTTGTAAAGTTAGAGGCACGAGATTCGCGAATGTTGCGAAGGTTTCTTACTGTCAGGCTTTAGATTCTATAGATGATAAGGTCAGTACATAGTAAACCTGTTTAAATCATTCGCGGCTGATGAAATTCATTCTGTTTATGATGAAACATCCTATTATCTGTAAATGATGTGTACGTTGTTTGTAGATTGTTGGATGCAGTAATAAAGTATCCGGAGGAGGTGTTTTACTTCGTCCTGCCGTCAAAATTCCATTCATGGCTTTCTGTGAGCAACATCAATCACGTTTAAAATCGCATCAATGTTGTCCGAGTTGTGGACATTTCTGTACTCAGGTAAATTATGCATTCACACTGCATTCACTCGCACTCATTCCACAGCCTGCATTCAGTCTGCAGTCTCATTCTTACAATTTTTGATCATGTGCCCTTCACCAAAGGTTGGTTCTAGGCTACAGGGTCCACAGTTGTGAGTTAGAGTTAACTCTTGAGTTAAAATCAGTTCATTTTCAATGTTTTAACTCTAAGAGTCAAATTTAACTCACAACTGTGGAACTGGCTCCAGATGGATACCTGTTTTACCAGATAAAAAGTAGTTCTAAAAATCAGACACAAAATGTCCATAAAACAGAAACTTGCTCGGCTTACATTCGGTTTTTCTCTCATTGTTTCAGGGTAAATTTTATCAATGTCGTAAAGAAGACGAATCAGTCATACATCAATTCCATAGAGAATGTCAAATATTTCGAAACGGTAAATACTTGTGTCCACATTGCGGAGAGGAGTCCGTTCAACATGAGATCACAGTCAAACGATCAGACGCTAAAAAACAACTTCAATTTCAACGAGAGTAAGTCTCAAGTGCTCCATTGATTTTAGCTTTCTTCTCATAAACAGATGTTCGTTTGTCAATTATTGTAAGGTTTCTATGGTATAGATGTATAGCAAACTGTATCAAACGCTGTAGTATTCGGGCAGTCAATATTTTAATCAGGATAAATAGCGCTTTACGTACCCCACTTTGACCAGTACAGATGAAGCGAGGACCATGGGCCAGTTGCCCAAAAGTTGGTTAAAGATAATCTGCCGATATTTACCATAGTATAAATGAACAGTTAATTGTAACTATGTCAACTATCAACCGGTTTACTCTTCATTCTATAGATAATCTTAATAATAAACTAAAAACAAGCATCCAGAAATGAAGACCAGTTTTGGAACCCAGGGTCCGGTTTCATAGACTGGTATCAAAGTTATCCCTAGGGATAACTCCTAAATTTGGTGAACAACCACCACAGTAACAATGAGAAACCATGGCTATGACTGACGAATTTCAAAGTTCCCAGGGACTGTTTTGCTTGCACAACTATGAAACCCAGCCCTGAAGTTTAGTTTATTGAGCATATCTCGGTATTTGATGAGCCTTTATTGTTTTATTAAAGGAGAGCCAAGATGACCGGTTTATCATTTACGAAAGTTCGTCAGGAATCTGAAGAAGCAGAAGACGAAGGAAAATCATTAGAAATCATTTCCAATAATAAACGGTTAACGTCGAGTATGTGTTCAATATATTCACCGTCGTTTGAAACTTCATGTGGCAGATTTAAATCTGAAGAGGAAACTGCTTTTATAAACTGAAAGTCAGCAAAGTCAATCGATTTTTTGTTGAGTTAAAACCAGTCTATAAATCTTGAGTTAAAACCAGTCTATAAATCTGAGTTAAAACCAGTCTATAAATATGAGTTAAAACCAGTCTATAAATATGAGTTAAAACCAGTCTATAAATCTTGAGTTAAAACCAGTCTATAAATCTGAGTTAAAACCAGTCTATAAATATGAGTTAAAACCAGTCTATAAATATGAGTTAAAACCAGTCTATAAATCTGAGTTAAAACCAGTCTATAAATATGAGTTAAAACCAGTATATAAATCTGAGTTAAAACCAGTCTATAAATATGAGTTAAAACCAGTCTATAAATATGAGTTAAAACCAGTCTATAAATCTGAGTTAAAACCAGTCTATAAATCTGAGTTAAAACCAGTCTATAAATATGAGTTAAAACCAGTCTATAAATATGAGTTAAAACCAGTCTATAAATATGAGTTAAAACCAGTCTATAAATCTGAGTTAAAACCAGTCTATAAATCTGAGTTAAAACCAGTCTATAAATATGAGTTAAAACCAGTCTATAAATATGAGTTAAAACCAGTCTATAAATATGAGTTAAAACCAGTCTATAAATCTGAGTTAAAACCAGTCTATAAATCTGAGTTAAAACCAGTCTATAAATCTGAGTTAAAACCAGTCTATAAATATGAGTTAAAACCAGTCTATAAATATGAGTTAAAACCAGTCTATAAATATGAGTTAAAACCAGTCTATAAATATGAGTTAAAACCAGTCTATAAATCTGAGTTAAAACCAGTCTATAAATCTGAGTTAAAACCAGTCTATAAATCTGAGTTAAAACCAGTCTATAAATCTGAGTTAAAACCAGTCTATAAAGCTAGTGCCTTTAGTTTATATGATTATAGAATTGTGTACACATATCCTAAATATGTATAAGATTTACGTTCAGAAAATGTTTGAATGGAATGTAATTGTTTTTGATTGTAGAAGGGTTACCTCTAGGTCCAACTCGAACACAAATGGAACTTATTTTAACGTATATGGAAGCCGAGAGGTAAGAGAGAGAGATTGATTGATTCAGGGACCGTGTCGCTACTGTTATGAGGCACTGCTTCATCTTAAATCTGCATTTCTATTCTAGACCAAAGAAATTGCGACTGAGCGCCAAGAATTTATACATGGTCAGTAAAAACGGAGAATTAGATAAAGTGATATTCATGTTAGGTGCGTAAGACTGCTGTGTATGTTATTTACCCTCAGTAACTGTTATACGTGATGTTATATTCTGATTGTATATTGGTTTAGCTGAAGGTTTTGATCCTAATTGTGAAGTCGATGAATTCAAGAAACGTTCACCTCTTCACGCGGCAGCAACTTACGGACATCTCGCCATCGTTCATTGTTTATTACAGGTAAATAAATACTTTCTGATATAAATACTTACTATTGATGAAACGTTCTGAGTCTGTTGTAATGACAACACAAAATCCCTGGGGCTGGTTTTATAGACTGGTATTATCTTTAACCCGAGGGTTAACTCAATTGATAATGAATTGAGTCAGCCCCGGGGTTAAAGGTGATAAAACTATCAAAAACTAGAATAAAACTATATATAAGTCTATAAAACTGGGCCCTGCACGCTAAGAATAACGGGTCCAAAATGTTTAAGTTTGGGATTTTATGTAACTGATAATATAGAAAATAGGTTTTCATACGGTTACAGGGTTCCTACAGTCCCTCAAATCTCTCAAAAAGCTTTCAAATTCCAAAATTCAATTTCAAAATCCTCAAATTCTGAGTAAAAGCCCTTCGCTTCTCAAATACTCCTCAAATGTTGAAAATGTGCCTTAGGAAATCTTTTTAATCGCATATATTCCCTTCATATACACATTTCCTGCAAAACATACTAGCCTTTGGCTTGCTGGTATAACTGCCCTAAATTCAACTTGCAAATATTTCTAAAGAAAGATTCCTAAAACGATCTTTCTATATCATGATAACAATACGGTTAACATGTCGTCGATGGTAAATGACTGGATGTAGTTGTGATAATTCAGGCTGGTGCTAACCCGAATGTAGAAGATGAAGTCTTAGTAAAACCAATCATGTGCGCAGCGGAAAATAATCACGTGAATGTGATGAAATTACTGATTAAATCAGGAGCTGTCATTGAAACGAGGGTAAGAGTTAGAAATGTGCGATGGTATCGGGTTGTATCCTGTGTGTGTGTGTTTATGTGAACTGACCGGTTTCATTTCAGGATGATGATGGAATGACTTGTATACATTTAGCAGCTAAACACGGACATCTAGAAACACTGAAATATATCTTAGATGAAAAACTCATGGATATCTCGACACTAGTAAGTCCTGTTAATCTCTCTCACCCCCTACACCGGAGTTAGTGAGGGATTGATTATTCTGATCAGTAAGTGTCTGTTGTATATTGTAGGATGACGGTGGTTGGACTGCTTTAGTTTGGGCGTCTGAATATAAACGTATCGATACTGTGCGTTATTTATTATCTCAAGGCTCCGATCCGAATATTAAAGATAATGTAAGTTGAGACACCAATCAACCCTGCTGCCCACAGGTATCCTTTTGCCCAATCTACCTGCTGCCCACAGGTATCCTACTGCCCAATCTCCATGCTGTCCACAGGTATCCTTCTGCCCTATCTACCCTGCTATCCACAGGTACCCTACTGCCCCTATCTACCATGCTGCCTACATGTATCCTATTGCCCAATCTACCCTGCTGCCCACAGGTATCCTATTGCCCAATCTACCCTGCTGCCCACAGGTATCCTACTGCCCAAACTACCCTGCTGCCCAAACTACCCTGCTGCCCACAAGTATCCTATTGCCCAATCTACCCTGCTGCCCACATGTATCCTATTGCCCAATCTACCCTACTGGCCACAGGTATCCTATTGCCCAATCAACCCTTCTATCCACAGGTATCCTGCTATCCACAGGTACCCTAATATCCACTGGTTCCCTGCTATCCACTGGTACCCTGCTATCCACAGGCACCCTACTATCCACTGGTTCCCTGCTATCCACTGGTACCCTGCTATCCACAGGCACCCTGCTGCTGTCCATGTCACTGAATTGTGTAGATATAATTGATATTTTGTAGGAGGAGAATATAGCTTTACACTGGGCAGCATTCTCAGGAAGTGTTGATATAGTTGAATTATTCCTAACTCGTGGCTGTGATTTAGAATCGATGAATGAAGTCGGAGATCGACCTTTGTAAGTTTTATTCATTAAAACTCTGTTAACTCTTTAAAACCGGTATATTCAATTCCTCAACTGAAACAGTCTTATATGATATCAGCTTTCTAGGGTATACTTCAGTTATCTCTATTCTAGTGAATGGGGTTAAGTGGGGAGGTGGGAGGCTTTCGGTATCTCCATGGACTGTTACTGTGCACACCAGACCTGTTTGAATCCACTCCTGTTTAACATTTATTTATCAAAACATTAGAATGAAACTTAGAAAATATTATTTTCTGTCCACAGACATGTTGCTGCAAGACAGAATCATTACGAATGTGTTGCGTAAGTTTATAAATCATGGAAGTACCATTGCTGCTGCTGCTGCTGCTGCTGTTAACTGTGTGTTTATATTTCTAGGTTACTGTTAGCTCGTGGAGCCGATGTTGAAGCCGTAAATAATGCTTCACAGACTCCTCTAGAGGTTAGTTTATAGAATAGATTCACCTCCTCTACGCTGTTTGAATTTCAGTATTGTATGAATTGATCGGTATATTTTACTCTCTGTAGTGTTGTCCCGATAATGATTCTTCCGCGTGGATGGCTTTGAAAGTTAACAAACAACTGAAAAAATTCGCGGCCAAAAGATCAGACCGGCCAGAGAAACTACTGCATCGGTAAGCATTCTATTGATAGACGGATAATGTATGCGTAAACCACACCCATTTACCGGAGATATGTATTGATTGACAGCTGTGTTTTTATTGCAGTGATTTATCGTTTGGTAAGGATAAAACAGCGATGCCTGTCGTGAATTCAGTTGATGACGAAGATTGGCCTCGTGATTTCATGTATGTGACGGCAAATGTAGAAACGAGTCAACTAAATATCAATCGTACTATTACTAGTCTGCATGTAAGTTATATACAGGATACTGCATTTATACTAGACTAAAGATAACCGTTAAACTCAAAGAGATAACTGTTTAACTAAGAGATTTAACTGGTTAATACAGAGATAACTGTTTATCTATGAGATCACCGTTCAATTCTAGAGATAACTGTTTAACCATTTAAGAGAGTAGTCAGATAGTGATCGGATATTGTTGCATATTTGTAGAACTGCCAATGTGAAGATGATTGTTCCACCGTAACGTGTCCATGTACTCAAATTAGTATTAAATGTTGGTATGATAAGGTATGTATTCATCCATCTCTTTCTCTCCTCCAGCCAGCTCACTGTCTCCTCCAGCCAGCTCTCTCTCCTCCAGCCAGCTCACTGTCTCCTCCAGCCAGCTCACTGTCTCCTCCAGCCAGCTCACTGTCTCTTCCAGCCAGCTCACTGTCTCCTCCAGCCAGCTCACTGTCTCCTCCAGCCAGCTCACTGTCTCCTCCAGCCAGCTCACTGTCTCCTCCAGCCAGCTCACCTCTCTCTCTCCTGCGGTCTAGCTCACTGTCACTGAGAGACTCCTCAGTATTTCTCACACCCCTCTCTCCTGCAGTCTAGCTCACTGTCACTGAGAGACTCCTCAGTATTTCTCACACCCCTCTCTCCTGCAGTCTAGCTCACTGTCACTGAGAGACTCCTCAGTATTTCTCACACCTCTCTCTCCTGCAGTCTAGCTCACTGTCACTGAGAGACTCCTCAGTATTTCTCACACCCCTCCTGCGGTCTAGCTCACTGTCACTGAGAGACTCGGTATTTCCCCCCCTGCGGTCTAGCTCACTGTAGACTCACTGTTTATTTCAGGAAGGACGTCTATTGCCCGAGTTTAATATGTTAGAACCTCCGATATTATTTGAGTGTAATCGAAGTTGTCGATGTTGGGCGAATTGTTACAATCGAGTCGTACAAAATGGAGTCCTGTGAGTATTCATCCCATTGTGAGTAGAACCACTCTCTCTCTCTTCCCCTCGTGCCCCGCGGTACTAACTAGAGATGGATGGGTTTGTGTATTTGTAGGACTCGGTTACAGATATTCCGTACAGTCGGACGAGGTTGGGGAGTTCGTGCGTTATTAGATATACAACGTGGAACATTTATATGCGAGTAAGTGTCCTCACATCATCATCATCATCATCATCATCATCATCATCATCATCATCATCATCATCATCATCATCATCATCATCATCATCGAGATGAAACTCATCATTCACTGCTGTTCAGTAACATGTGTCTCTCTAATTATAGATATATAGGTGAATTGATATCTGATTCTGAAGCCGATATACGTGAAGATGATTCATATCTATTTGATCTTGATAACAGGGTAAGCAGTGACGTTTATACACATACTGTACAATGTGCTATGCCTCAGATTATCATGTCACTCAGTCTACTGTAGATCTGAGGCAAGCCCCTCGTCCATGCATTTACAAAATGTTTGATATTTTCCTACTATTACGCCCAACTGCCCCAGAATTCACTTGTGGCCTCACAGAGAATATCTATTGATCTCATGTGATCCAAAACAAGCCAACAATCTACTGTAAATCAGAGTCAGTCTACTGTAGATCAGAGTCTGTCTACTGTAGATCAGAGTCAGTCTACTGTAGATCAGAGTCAGTCTACTGTAGATCAGAGTCAGTCTACACAGTTATTGTTTCTATTATTTAACAGGATGGTGAGACATATTGTATCGATGCTCGTAAATATGGAAACATCGCCAGATTCATCAATCATCTCTGTGAACCGAATATAATTCCAGTTAAAGTATTCGTAGATCATCAGGATTTGAGATTCCCTCATATTTGTTTTTTCTCTTCGCGAGAAATAAAAGCAGGCGAAGAACTTGGGTTAGTATTCAAAATACAGCTGTCAATCATCTTTCTGTTCCCGCCCCCTCAGACAATTTACCGTCTGAATGGAAAATCAGACCATCCAAACTTTCCCCATCAAAAGGTGAGTGTCTGAGGGAAGCAGATTTTGTCCTTGCCTAAATAGAGAGTGCACTTGATACTAATTGCTCGGACAAGCCAAGTGAGTCCCATGCTAAAATTTGGCTGGAGCATGGTCTGACATTTTTGTTCGGGCCAAACAGGTACGGGGCCATTTGGCACCTGTGTGAACAGTTGTTCCGGGCCAAATTTTGCCAAAACTGTTTGTGTAATTGTGGCTATTGGTTTCACTTCTCATCTAATGAAACCGATGTTCGTTATTTTATAGTTTTGATTACGGAGTGAAATTCTGGGTGATAAAATGGAAGCAGTTTTTATGCGCGTGTGGAACTGCCAAATGTAAATACTCCAGTGATAGAATACAACAAACATTAGACGATTATCATAAACGTATGCAAGAGGAGGAGCATTATGATAATTAAACCACGCCCCCTTCCAACCAGTAGACCACACCCCTCTTCGGGCATTACTGATAACATTTCTACTCCGCGGTACAAAATTGAAGATTTATTGTTTGTCTTGTATTAATGGTTATAGACTCAGCTAAGGGAGATTTTGTTATGTATGTGAAACACTTTTTCCTAATTTTCAACCCATCTTCAACATTGTGTACAAAGGAAGACTAATTTTCGAGCCGTATCACTACATGGGTGCCTGAACATTGTACAGTCAAGCTTGCTCAAGTTGTCATTGTTGTGGCAACCATGACTTACACTTAGTAAATTGGAATGAAATGAATTGGGACTTAAAAATAGAAACTTCAGTAATGATGGAATTAACAGAGTTTGACTATTAGGATGGTCCTAAAGTCCTGTAAAAGCAGAGTCAAAATTCATAAACTAAAGCATTTTGTTACTATGTATTCATTAAAAAACTGCTCTTGTTTGTAAATGTCGTCGATCTACTTAGAAATCATGATTGTTCTACCGTAGACTGAGCAAATACTCACTAACCACAACCTGCTAAAAGGGGTACGACATCCAGCTAGAAGAGGTACTACACCCTGCTAGAAGGGGTGTCACATCCAGCTAGAAAGGGTACTACACCCTGCTAGTAGGGGTTGTCACGCCCTGCTGGAAGGGTTACCATACCCTGCCAGTAGGAGTATCACATCCAGCTAGAAGGGGTACCACACCTTGCTAGAAAAGGTGTCACCCCTGCTGAAAAGGGTCACACCCTGCTGGACAGGTGGTGTTATAAACCTGACTCAATAATCATGACTTTTCAATCATTATTCATTCAATCTTCAGTCATCGAAATTATGTATTTAGTAGAAATTGAAAACATTGTAGATATTTTTCTAGTTTATACGACTTTAAGAGAGGATGAATATTTCTTACAGAGTTTAAATGTAATAATGTATTTTAGTCGATTGTTTCCTTGGTGTAGATTAACCAGCCAGTCAAATGTACAACTGACCAGCCAGTCAGATGAACAACTGACCAGCCAGCCGGATGTACAACTGACCAGCCAGTCAGATGTACAACTGACCAGCCAGCCGGATGTACAACTGACCAGCCAGTCAGATGTACAACTGACCAGCCAGTCGGATGTAAAACTGACCAGCCAGTCGGATGTAAAACTGACCAGCCAGTCGGATGTAAAACTGACCAGCCAGTCAGATGTACAACTGACCAGCCAGTCAGATGTACAACTGACCTGCCAGTCAGATGTACAACTGACCAGCCAGTCAGATGTAAAACTGACCTGCCAGTTGTTGATCTTTGTGCATGTACTAATGTCAATTGAATGAACAAATTTTACCAATGTAAATTATTATGTAATAAAAAATGAAACGATTCTTAAAATATCAATGAATTTTTGTGTCTGTTTTCATCGGTGAAGACTTTTCGAATCATAATTAATGACCACAGGAAGTATCATTGGATTCCAGATGATTTATTTACAGTGAAGACAGAGAGAGAGGATTTAAATACGCTTATTAGTAGCCCGACCATGAAGTGCTGCCCCTAAATATAACGATAGCGGAAAAAATGGAAACTAAATTTCTGGTGCTATAGCCTTAGACTGGTCGCCTGTCCAATTCTGCACCAACTGTTCGCAGTTATCATTCGCACGGATCTGACTGAAGGTAGAGACCGGCAACCAGTCTACTATAGCCTTTGAACAGTGGCCGGGGACTAACTAGACCAATTTGCGGCGGGGCGGACTGAGAAAAATTCTGACATTCTTAAAACAATACTGAAACTCTGCTACTCGACATATTTATCATTTAACTGATCAACTCTGATAAGAAGAAATGGATGATTGGAATTTTGCTGAGTAATACAACCACTGAATGAATCGAAATATCACTTGAGAGTTCCGCTACGTTAGTTCACGATTTTACCGCTATCGTTATCTATAGGGGCAACACTTGACGGTAAAAGAGTCTATACATCGTGCTATTCTACCCTGGCATGCGAGCAATATACAGACATTTTCCGAATCAAATTTCGTTCATTATTCAATATCATATTCATATATTGTTTCAACCATAATTTCACTATTAATGAAAGAAGGTTTCGTACGAGGGGAATCAACTTTCATACAGATTTTCGAGTAGTATTGATAGAACCCTTTGCTCGGAACGGATGGTTAGTGGCGAGTAGCTTGGACGTGAAGCGGTCACTCACATGCCACATGAAGCATAGATAATATAAATAATGTTTTCCTTATAACCTAACATAACATAACATAATGACGTATCAAATTTGCCGTTAATTTGCTAATCTATTGTATCAAGGTGGATATTTTTACTTGTTCATTTTAAACTATCACTTGTAAGATAAGACGAAAGGGAAGCCAACCCCTACCTTCCATACTTATAATAACTAAGACGAGTAAGTCGGAAAAAATTCGAACTTTCAGCCAACAACGTTTCATCAATTCAGCGCCCAAAATAGGGGACCCCGTTTACACAGTGCTAAGAAAAGACACGGTAAAAGATGGTAAATATATCGATATCCAACTTTTGCATCGAACTTTGTGATGCTTCCTCGCACGTAGCGCATTCATTTCTATCATCTTCTATTCGATAATAATATTGTCTCCAATGATTGATTGACTGATGCCTTATTAGTGAAAACCCAGCGTATATCATCGGTGAAAGTAGTCAATCTACTTTTGACTTAAGTCTCTTTAGCCAGGAAGTACCAAACTGGCTTCGCTTCAATATGTTTTCGGGGTTTACTGAGGGTCCGTAACGGACTAGCAGTTCATGCGTGTATTATATCGTGTATCATCAATGAAAGCATAGTAAATTTAGTTCAGTTAGTAGCTGGTAGATGTCACTGAACACACATACTAATCGTGTCTATCCCTGTCAACCGGAGAGTGAGTGGTTTTGCGCCTGTTCTCGGTGGAGATTCGGAGGAAAACCAGCATCTCGGAGATTATTGTTCAAAACTGCTGGAGAATCTGACTGGACGCACGTCAAGAGTCATGTATTCTATCTGCGTGAAATATTGTTAAAGCGGATATACTAACATAGGTTAATTCTGGGCATCAGTTTCTGATAGTTTAAACGCGAGAGTGGCCCGCTGGAAAACTTGAGTAATCTCATACCTGTGGAATACATCATAACGACAGTCCGCCACGATGCAGAATTTCAGAACAAAGTTAATCATTATTTCACTGATATGTCTAGTGACAATTGGCGAGTGTCGCCGGAGAAGAACCGCAAAAAACTGTAAAGAAAAAGATAACCTGGCTCATCGTGAACAGATAGCTAATGTCGTAATGACCGGTACAGTGAAGGAACTTTACGGATTCGTGCGAACAGGTGGTGGATCTTATATGGGCGAAGTCGAGGTGAAACGAATTATGAAAGGTGAAAACTACATTGAAAAGTTGCCGACTAAAATGTCACACCGTCGCAGGAAGATGATCATGGTGGAAGGATTCGGCGATCCCGATATCTGTGTTAGCGACGTTCACAAGTACGACACGAGAATCTTTCTGTTGAAAGATTTAGGAAATGGACATTTACGACTAAACGGGAGCATCATTAGAATGACTCTGAGAAATATAGATCTGACTGAAGCGCTCGTCAAAGGTAAGCAGCAGCTCTAGAAACAGGTCTCAAAGTATTGTCACTTTCTGGATGCAATGTAGCCTCCTATATTTGACCGCATTTTACACGTTCATTCATATAACGTTGAATAGGTTACAGAGGTCCTTATTTCTACAAAATTGCGCGATGTTCAACTGACGTCTGGGTCAAAACCATCATCATCAACTAAACCACGTTGTACACGCACCAGTCCTTTTTATATCGTATATATATACACGAAAAATATGTATGAAATTTCGCTATGAAAATCATTCCGCGTTTCATTGCAAAGATGAGAGGTGTTTTTGATATTGAGTAGGACTCTCATAACGGCTCAGACTTACAGCAATACATAAACCAACAACATAACACTGACATTCTAGGTACATGCACATAAAAGCCTCTTGTCGCGAATTCTTTCGGAACAATAAGAAAAAAATCTCAATTGCCACATGGCAGTTCCTGTGCATGTGTTTAACGCTATGAATATAGCATTGAGACGATCACAAAAAACCGGACCCTTAATTGATAAATGTTGGTCGTCGATTCTATAGAATCAGAGACGACTGGCTTTTCGTTAAAGGCAAATTCTTTCAGTCGCCAAAAGAACCACGATTCATTCATATTTCGACCTAAAATCGGCTTTTGTTGATATGCGAAATCTTTCGGATTGATCGAAATGACGTTTTATTATTTCTTGAAAGATGATTTTTGAATCGTGAACAAAAAGTGATCTTTATTCAAAATTCGGCGTGAAACAAATTTGTTGTCATTGATGTACGAGTTTCCGCTAGTGTTGTGTATCCGGCCCTATTCACAATATTGCGCCCAAAGCGAGCGTCACACATTTTTTTCTTGAATATCTAACGTTTTCTATGGACCATTTCCTTCATTTCTTCCTCTACACATACATTATACCAGTGCCTAGAAGATTATAATTTTTTTAGCTGTTATAATGGCCTCCGGAATTGAATTTGAATTTCGAACATAATGACGGTCTTTGTTGGTCGCTAGAAATAAAAATCTTATCCGATTTCTTTATGCCAACAAACTACAGCTAAGAGTCTTAGTAAATATTTCACACCGAACATAAATATGTCAACAGTTAATCGGACGTATTTGACACTCGAGATTTTGTCGAATTCTATGTTAAGTAAGCTGGTAATTTTGTGTGTTTTAAGATTAAAATGTCGAAAAGGTTTCGCGTCGAACCGAGTTCGAAATACCAGCTTTACCTATGTAACATGATATTTGTATGCGTTTTTCCAAAAAAGAATATTACACCATTTACTTCGAAACATCTAGGGGCCAGTTCCATAGACGAGACTTCAAGTGTTATCAAATGTTATGGCTGTTCTTAAGAAGTTTTTAGATTGGCTATAGAACTAAGACGATTTTAGACTGGTTTTAAGCCTCTAAGCTATAATTATGGAACGGGTCCCAAAACAGATTTTTTACAAACTACAGAAGTTTTGATTCCCTGCTCCGTGAACTTGCCGACGCCGTCAGACAGTTGAGACTGTAATGCCGCCGGTTACTGAGATCACTTTAATAGCTCTTTGATGACGTTTAATTTCACACTCTGTAGTGATAGATGGGTTCATATCTAATCTCGCAATATCTCGATATATCGCGGCCATCAATGATACACTTCGATGGATTCAAGTGTTTCACATTGCCATATATCAGAAAATTGTGCAAATGTTTAAAAAGACGAAAACCCACAAACCATGAATTGTAAAACTGATTTCATCTTTAAAATGTAAAAGGTAACGCCAGAAGGGTATCAACCCACAAAGCAATACCGGTCACACTAACAATCAAGTGAATTCAATTTAATTGCGACCCGCATATCTCCCAAATCAGTGGCCTTGACACAAGCACCATTCGAGTATATGATAATGATATACAAGGGTTATTGACTTGTATTAGAGTCCAGAAATAGGATCACCTTTCTTTCCAACCAAAATTAACCCAAACCCGCATAGGTCAATGTATTCAAACATTGTCACAATATCGAAGATGAATTTCGATGTTTATTGTTATAACGGATATCCGGTAGAATAAATCCGGAAGAGCCAAATCCGCCATTATTCGCGGAAGGTTATGACCTGTTCCTAGATCTCGAGTTACAATAGTAAACGATTATAAGGTCTCATGTTATATGAGATTGTTCCTCCTTTTATGAGATTATTGTGTCTGGGTTAATAAATTATCGTTTATATATACATGGATGTGACAAGTGACACATCTTTAGAGTCTGATTGTTGATTGTTTGTGAGAGGCTTCGTATTGTGTTCGGTCGCATGAGAAGATGTTCTCGATGAACTGCACACAAGAGGATGTGACCGACTTAAACCGTCGCGATGTCCACCACTATTCACAAACTCAGGGACTCGGGGAGCTCTATTCTTCACTTCGGAGAATTCTACATGAATTCTCTGCTACACGCTCGGTGAACACAGACATAATACAAATACTTCAAAGGCTTCATTCGAAAAACGTTATCGAAATGACTTACAATGATATGTATAGGATCTCGAGTATAGCTGTCTAATCCTATTCGACATTCTCTAGTATCAATTTCATTAGCCGAATTGCGTATGGAATTATTGATATAATTGACTCTGATTAACCCCGAAATGTAGAATTATCAATGGATACTTCAACAGGTGCTCGCTGCTGCTGCTGCAACAACGATTTCCGATGAGATCGTACACTTTTTATCAATGCTTCTCATCTATAGTGTGACTGAGTCTCTCTTCTTCTCTCTTTCCTCTCAGTAACTCTTACTCGTAACCGCAATCTCATCACTAATAGCTTTATCGGTCGTGTTTAAATTGGAAATCAATAAATGTCACTTTATGTAAATATCGATATATCGATTGAGCGGATGAGATTAGTTGAGATTGGAAGAACGTCTCTGTCTGGTAACTGAGTTGACTTCTGAGAGGAAATGTGTGAGAAGAGAGAGGATGCTGGAAGGGTTCATCTCCATCTTCCCATCAGAGCTGTAACTATATGCCCCTATCTATACAGGATATGAATAATAAAATGCAGTCCAAACCATGCTAGATGCAGAATTGGAAAAGAATTTAGGGCGCTTTTGTGAAATGTAGGAACTTGCATCAAACGCAACAAGCTTGAAGACCATTGACAGGGGTTTGGGGATCTTATGAAGAAAATTTGAAATGTCAAGACTATTAGATTCATGGCATTTATATAGGCTTACTAACTCGTGAAAATGTGCCGTCAAAAAATATGGCCGGTGAAATGTCTTTGAAGGACACTAGAAATTCTAGACGGTATTGGACAATACGACTGGTATTGGACAATACGGCTGATACCAGCCTGCAGATTGTATGTACGTAGAAATATATAGTAAAACTATGGAAATAATTGTGTCAGAATCATTGAGAGACCCGTCATTAAGAGTAGTTCCCGCGGTGACAGTTATAATGAAGTCTACATTCCTACAAACCAATCTAACACTATATATCTACCCCTATACTACTGTGGAACAGAGTATAGAAGTTTGATTAGTTATGATCAATTTGTGTAAACATCCTCTTTATTGCGATAAATCACAAATGTTTCTTTTTAAATTGAGAATCTATGAACAAAACCGGCGAATACCCAATCTCCAACAGCCGGACAAGAGCCGAACATGAGCCGGACAAGAGTAGGGAATGTTTTCGGAAATCAAAAGTGTATATATTCATAATTCCTGAAGATGACTATTAGGACAAAAGTCGAAAAGTCTTAAATAGACTATTATTAGACTCAAGGAAACATTTCAGGCTTTTAAGCTTTTATTCTTAGCGTGGAATTTTGCATAATCTTTCAACAATCAGATTCACGCGAGTGTTTCATCAATAGTCGTTATTTGGGCTGATGAGTTTTGGACAGACAGCCGATGACGTCACTTTTGACATTTTAGTCTGTAGTTTTTTTCTTATTTTCGATGAATCTGTTTCGGCGCCGCCGTGATTCGAAAAGCTACACGCGATTTGATATTTCTCAGCAGTCACTCTCTCAGTTTAGACGTCGAATATGAAACAGAGTTTTTCGTGATGTCTGATGTTATGTTTTATCGGACAGAAATTAATCCTTCAGTCATAAAATATTCGCTGCCGATAAAACGAAACCGGCGGAAATTCGTTGTCGTCCATCTTTTGGGAATCGTCTGCTTGGAGATCTTGATTTATCGATCGCTCGCTGGCGCGCTATGAATGTTTGACTAGTATTTTATCTGAATCGATGCTGAATCGGTTTGTGGTCGTCTCCGGAGATTTCTCATACTACCGTATCACTCAGTCCACCGTCTTTAAGTTTCGAAGTTCTCGATATAGTTTTAGCGACGGTCAAAATGCCTCACCTCACTTGCCACGGCATCGTTTCGATAATATTTTAGCAACAAGTGAGTGATTTTTTTGTGAACGCGCGGGCCAAATTTGACTCGGGCTAAGTCGTCTACATGTGATCGTGGTTCACAAAATGGAAACACTGAGCTCCGAGGGTGTGACAAATATTGTGTAAATCCAACCCTGAAATCGGTTTATCAGTTTTAACATTATGCAATGAAGCATCTTTTGTCAAATTCTACGATATAAGGGGAAAAATTGAAATGAATTGTAATCGCCTGGAGGAGGAGAGGGAGGTCCATAAACTCATAAAAACCAGAGCAGGCCGTTTGAGAAAAACGCAATTAGTAATCATACCGCAAAGTATCTCAACATTTACATTCTGAGATCATCAACACTAATGCTTCATACCAAAAATACATTTATGTATTTTCATTCACACTGATATTCTATAAATCTGAATATGTTCTCATAACAACAAGAGAAACAAATGGACAGATGGGTATTCAATAATTATTTGGCCCGTATAAATGGACGGATTCAAACCTCTGATCGTACAGATACCGCTGCTGCTGCAGCTGCTGCTATGAATTGTTACAGTGATGTAATATTTAACTGTTGCCTGTATATATTGATCAATCCTAGGAAATTAATAATGATGACAATTTGATCTTCCGGTAATCAAACTCAATTACACTATACACTGAAGAGCTCCGCCACACCGGGAAAAGTCGAACTCTTTTGTGATTCCCACCATCAGCACAGGACATCTCCTTGTTGTCACAGAGCCGACTGGCGTCGATCACACTGTAAAACCCTACTGGTCCCCTACAACTATTTGTATTCTATGTCAGCACAGATGTATCGATCCTTAGATCCCATTGAATATTCTTAAAAATGACCCAGCCTTTTATTACTTTGTGGAGATTTTGTGCTTCTTGGTTATTAGAATATTATCGCATGAGTTATTTTTCCTATGAAAATGTCTTTCTGTGTTTCAATTGCATGTGAAATGTGAATACGTTTGAATCTGGAGATATAGATATGACATCAACAGCCTTCAAGTCGTCAATACGCGAGAGATGATTGTCTCTGAATTTTCCTTTATTGTACTGGGTTGAAATACAAGAATTTGTGAATACAAACTCTTGGGAAGATTTTATGTGATCTCGACTGACATATAAACGTGTACAAATAGTGCAGCTTATGATGATATTTCTAATGTAGCCTACATGACGAGAGATGAGAGGGAGGGGGAGAAGAAGAGGGGAAAGAGAGGAGAGGAGAAAGAGAGAGAGAGGAGAGAGAGAGAGAGAGGAAAGAGGAGCTCTCCACTCATCTCTCTGCTGAGATATGAGTACTCGATGTAATGACTCTATGTCTCTCTGAATGAACATCTCACATGAACCTCAATGATGAAAAAATCAATTTCATTTTCACATCTTTATTTCAGATAATCCGTTGTTACAGGGTATGAACTATTATTACTTATCTTTACTTAGTTTCGCTGCATTTAAAGTTAAAAGCTTCATTAATTGCTACAGGAATCGCAACCACAATCGCTTCTTATGTGTGATGTTTAACATTATCAGCACAATTGCTTTTCGTGTTTTAGCGAATCTGCACATTTTATTAGTTTGACCAATTAACAATAAACTTGGATATAGCTGTAAACCGGCGATAACGGGTTTTCTGCCGAACGGATAGAAAACCCTATAATTAATGTCTGGATTTTGTCTTTGCCTACCACAGTTCGTAGCTTAAAGAGAAGGTATGGCAATTGAGAAATGTGTGTCAGAATATTCAAGAGTTCGAAGATATTCATAGTCCCGCCTCCCTAGTTCAAACTATGGGTTAATTCATACAATGAAACCTTGCGGAATAATTTGACTTCTTTATATAGAATTACCCCCTCTTACACTGGTATAATGTTATATATAAATGTTTATAATAGTAGCCTCCAATTTCTATTATATTTCCATTATGAATATTTTGTTTGACGAATTTATTGATGTTTGTTTACAAAGATCGCGAACACGTGTCAGTTTCTATAGCAGACGAATGTCAGGGTCACGTCATATTCCTTTAAACTTGTCCGCTTTGATTTCATCCATAAAAATATATTAGCCGCTATTATTTACGTATGAACTTCCATAAAGAATGCTTCCTTAGCTCAAAGCACGTTTTACAAGAAGTACCTTATACTCTGATCATAGAGTCAGGTTGTACGTAATAACCCCCCCCCTCCCCCTGTAAAAATCGCTCCTGGTAAACCCACCCTCCGAAATTCAGTTTTCTATAAAACTATGAAAATGAATCTTAAATCTTTACAACAATATCTAGATAAACGTATGTGCATAGATATCTAACTATTACTATATCTCTTCGTGTACAGACTACGATTATAACATTTTTGATGTAGCTTGCTTTAAGCATTATACGTCCATGCTTTAAGTCACAGAATAATATCATTTTCAGTGTGTAGCATGTGTGACCATCACAACGACAACCTTAAATTTTTTTGAAATCTATAAAAGTTTTTTCAACATAAGAATATTGAATTAACTTTTTTTTGGTGGTGGGAGGGGCGGATTTTTACCTAGGCGGAATATTTACCGGGTGAATTATTTACCTGTTGCCACAGAAACAACCTCCAAATCGTGCACGAGCTGGTATATCGCAGTTTAATTTTGAAAAGAATCGAGATTATTTAAGAAGAAGATGTTCTTCTGTCAGAAACAGCTGGCATAAGGCTGGGATGGCAGTTTATCGGGGGGGATGGTGTATCGGGGATGAACCGGGGATTACCTACGATAAGAATTTTGGAACTCCCCACCAAAATCTCTCTAGTTTCCTAATGTGTCCATTCTCTATGAGGGCAATTAGCAAATCGCTGAGAAATTCCAATGAAGTGCTCAGTAATGACGCTATGATTGAGAGGAATAGAATGCGTAGATCCAACTAATTAAACCATTTAGAGACTGAATACATGTATACTAGGGTCTACATGTCAGTATGTCATTGTACACTTGATAAGTTGTAACCAGGGGTTATTATCGCATTGTTGACTGTCAATTTAGCTCAATAACTCGGTTGTGTGAAGTTATATTTGCATAGTTGAATAATTAGCGAAAATTCTACACGACTGGAATTCGGGACTCGAACCGTACCGGGTCACGTCAAAAAGTCGTCGTTGTTTTTGTCCGAGTGTCTTTAAGTGCAGTAGCTCCTCATAAATCATGGACTTAATGTTTCAATTTCTCCGAGCGTGCCTTAAAACTCGTTTTTTCTTCATCGACCCTCAATTCCGGTTCGCGTTACATAGAAACGCGTGTAAGACTAACGAACGACCGCGAAATATAATGTTTACAATAACTCGTAGATGGCGCATGGGTCGACCAGGTGTCTACTTTACGCTGATTACTCGTGTCCAAGTAGTTATATCGTTAATTGCAAATGGCATGAAATGAAGTGTATCCAGGGAAACCAATCTCAGCTTGGCTCACTTAGAACGAGTGGGAATTTGATATGTCTCATTTTTCCGACATTGAAACCACTTGGTTTAGATGTGGCGGTATTTATCAAGCCCTTCACATTTCCAGTAGCGATCTACATTACGCGCTGGCAAACGGTTTTTAGTGGACATTCTTTATTCAGATTTTAGCTACGTTACAGAGGAGGGTAGGAATCCAGGATTCAGCTGTAGATGATTATCTAAATATGGGAATTTCATTTGTTTTGCTTCTATGCATACCTAGGATTCATGCAGCCCCAGAAATTACATGGAGTCTTTTTATTCCAGTAAAGAATTCTCTTCCAAAATTAGTATATAGAAATTTTTGAAATAATGCTCAAATACCCGTCTTACGCGTCCGGGTTCGAGCCCCTGTTTTACGCGTCCGGATTCGAGCCCCTGTTATACGAGTCCGGGTTCGAGCCCTTGTTATATACGAGTCCGGGTTCGAGCCCCTGTTTTACGCGTCCGGGTTCGAACCCCTGTTTTACGAGTCCGGGTTCGAGCCCCTGTTTTACGCGCACGGTTTCGAGCCCCTGTTTTACGCGTCTGGTTTCGAGCCCCTGTTTTACGAGTCCGGGTTCGAGTCCCTGTTTTCCACGAGTGAGGATGAAATTGAGCAAGAAATTCTTCGATATTTTTCTCTCTATTGATTCAATGTTTCTGACACGTTTTATTGAAAGGTTGTTATCGGTTCGTCTCTGAACCGAGTCGTGCGCGCGTCAGCCGCAGGCGGCGCTGCACCCCGCTGAAGTACCTCCAGTAACTCTCATCCGGCGTCCTGTATCTGACAACCACCGCCACCATTAACAGCAGACGATAGAAATTACACCGCAAAACACTGCGTCTCCTGTTCATGACATCGAATAGAAACACTGTCTAGAAGACCGCACCAGCCCTGGGGCCAGACGAGGATGACATTACCAGGGCCAATACGGCCTGGTGCTATAGAGCGTGTCTGATTTGGTTGAGAAATGGTTTAACGACTAAAAAGCTGTAGCAATGTGTTTATATTAGTTCTTCGCAGACACCGAGACGTGTTGCTGTTTTATCTTAGTTTCGCGTCTCCTGTCGATTGATCGATCGTCTTAAAACATTTACTGACAAGAACGGGTTGGATAAAGTTTATCTGGTTTAACGCCTTGTCACGTGTTGCGGTCAGTTAATCTGTTTACTGGCTCATCAGATAGATACTGATGGCAACAATGCATGCATGGTCAGTAGAATGTTGTCAAGTTAGAATTTGACTCGCTGTAGACAGATAACAGATAACCGCGTTTACTGCTGGGTCTCGAGGCCGTCTGCCATCAGAGTCATAGCTTAGATTGAAGACCAGTCTAAGATCATGCTAGTTCCAGAGACAATCTAAAAGCAGTCGTAAGACTTAAGATATTTTGGACTGTGCACCAGGCTTCTGGGACCGGTACCATAGTATTAGACATAAGACTAGTCCATGACCATTCTAGTTCTTATAGCCAATCTAACCGTCTGTGATCAGTCTTGATTGCGACCACATTTTGCTATGGAACTGGGCCCTGGGCTCTGAAATTGAAGGGAGTATCTTCTTTGAGTCCACGGTGAAACAGCAGACTGCCGCACTCCAAGTGTCACTACAATCGATGATTAAGAACAATGTACCTTCTTTCAATGCGATCTACAGTTACTGGGAAAATCGCAATTCTGCACAAATAGAGAGTTTGAAATTGGGGTAAATTTGATACGATTAATCAAACATTGTTTCAGTGATCAGTTTATTTACCGAACAATGACTGAGACTAGCGCTGCGGCGCAGATAATAAATAATAAACAGCAGCTGAATTCTGTCACGTCACATCGACAATCATTATTACTGAACACGATTTAACCAGAAATTGAGAACAAAGTCAATATTTATAGAGAAGAATAAGATTCCAACCAGTTTTAGTCGGTGTGCCGGGTCGGTAACACAGTCCCGGTCTATTCAGGGTCGGTGCTACAGCTGAGAGATAGGCCCGGTCTATTCAGGGTTGGCCCAGAGCTGGGAGATAGGCCCGGTCTATTCAGGGTTGGCCCAGAGCTGACTGAGAGCCATAGGCCCGGTCTATTCAGGGTCGGTGCTACAGCTGAGAGATAGGCCCGGTCTATTCAGGGTTGGCCCAGAGCTGGGAGATAGGCCCGGTCTATTCATGGGTTGTCTTAAAGCTGAGAGATAGGCCCGGTCTATTGAAAAGGTTTGATTCCTTTTTTCTCGACCGCAGTCTAACTGGCGCCACGCTATTCCGTGCCGTTATACATCAAACGTCTCTGGGGCTCCGTTTTTACGAGAAAACGTTGTTTTTACTAAATCGGTTTTTATCGATAAATTTCAGCGGTTTTATCGGCTCAATAGTAAACGGTCGATTGAACCGAACACTCGGAGTACTTTTAGCAAACCATGCAGTGTGTGTAAACCGGTCCACGATATGGTTTTCAGCATTTCATTTAGATACTCAAAACCTCCTTACGCCGGACAGTAACACGATATGAACAACCTCCATTGACATCAATAAGTGAGCACCAACCCCATTAATATACTGACAGACAGAGACAGAGAGAGAAAGAGAGAGGGAGAGAGAGAGGAGAGTTAGCGCGACATTGTGGGTACTGTAAACTTGTACGTACAACCAAGCGCAATGTCACGAATCTATGACATCCTGCGCTGTTTTATTGACAGCTCTGATAATTATCTCATCGCTAACATCACCGCTGCTGCTGCTGCTGCTGCTTCCCCGTGTTTCAAAAGAGAAAAATAACTAACTTCGATAAATTCGAATCCGTCGACGACAACGAGATTTCACTCTTTGAAGTTGTTTAAGTGGAAATTGTTCTAGAATCAGCGATGAATGTGATGTGAAAACAAACTCACTATATCGGGTGCCACTGCTGCTACTGCTGTTACTGCTGCTGCTGTTGTTGTTGATGGTGCTGGTGGTGGTAGTTGCCGCTGCTATTGCTGCTGATGGTGCTGCTGCTGCTGTCGTTGTTGTTAGTAGTGGTGGTGCTGCCGGTGCTGTTGGTGGTGGTGGTGGTGCTGTTGGTGCTGCTGCTGCTGCTGCTGCTGCTGCTGCTGCTGCTGCTGCTGCTGCTGCTGCTGCTGCTGCTGCTGCTGCTGCTGCTGCTGCTGCTGCTGCTGCTGCTGCTGCTGCTGCTGCTGCTGCTGCTGCTGCTGCTGCTGCTGCTGCTGCTGCTGCTGCTGTTGTTATTGTCAAGGACTCTTGATGTTTTGACTTGTTTTGCCTCGAGTAGAATCTGAACTGAACCGTCAAACACGTTTGAAATCTATACACGATTAAAGGGACGCTTTAGGGCAACCGACAAATTCCCATAAATCCTACATCAAACAGTTTTACATCTGAACAACTTTCATATCAATAGACATTTTCACTGGTCGTTCGTGGACTCATCCTTAATAGAACCCTAATCCATCCGACAGTAAGAGAGCGAGTGAGGCATATCTGTGCGCTATAAAATGATGGTGGAAATCAGATTATTGTTGGTGTATATTCATTCGATTTGTGCCCGTCTCTTTCCGTCAGCAAATAACATTCAGCAGACCGACCACGGTTCTGGCGGAGAGTGAGACTTACTGGATAAAATCAAGGATGGACGGCAATATATACAACACCATGCGGAATATGTCAAAATAATGGTTTCTTTAGAAAGAATCCGCCGCGCTTTTTTTCTGTCATGAATACGATCGGAATGTAATCTGGCCAGGGGAGGTGGTTCAAGAATATCTGGAAAGGCTGATACAACTACCACAGCTATATATATCCTCATACAGCGATATCCAGCACCCAGTTCCACAATCCAGCACCCAGTTCCACATACCACCCAGTTCTACAGTTCAGGACCCAGTTCCACAGTTCTGAACCCAGTCCCACAGTTCTGGATCTAGTTTTACAGTTCAGGACTCATCTCGATAGTTCAGGCTCCAATTCCACAGTTCTGGACCCAGTTCCACAGTTCAGGCCCCAATTCCACAGTTCTGGACCCAGCTCCACAGGATCCAGGTCCACAGTTCACGATCCAGGTCCACAGTTCTTGGTCTTGGTCAATATGTAACTCTATCAGGTAATTGCAAAGTGAACTAATTGGTCTCCAGAGTCCCACTAAACTGACAACTGTGGAACTGAGTCGTGATCTTGACGACGAGTTTATTCTGATATTCTGTGATCGTCTATCGTGCTCCGATAAGTTCTCTATATGTCAGTTATTTGGATCTTCAATCACAGACGATGTTGTATAATCCACACCCGTTTCAGGTAAACCCACTGATTTATAGAAGTAGTGACTGCAGTAAGTCCGACTAGCACCTGAATTAATCACATCTTCATTCTGATGTGTGGCTGGAACAGTAACCGTGCTGCTGGTTCTACCGCTCCTCACTGATATTACTCAAATCGATCAGATACGGTCAGAAAGGTCACGATTCTCTGAATTCCTGTTTACATCAATGATTTATTATTCAAAATAGAGAATATTCTCAATCAAACACACGCAGGGAGAAGGTTCTATTGGAAATTCGAATATTTGTGTTTTTCAAGCGCTAGAATGTGATCGAAATTATCAATGATATCAGTCAACACTTCAATCCTCACAGTCGCACAGTCGCCACCTCCCCCTCTCTGTGGCTGTACAGATCACCCCCTCTCCCTCTCTGTCGCTGTATAGATCACCCCCCTCTCTGTCGCTGTATAGATCACTCCCTCCCCTCCAGTCGCTGTATAGCTCACCCCCTCTCCCCTCCAGTCGCTGTATAGACCACCCCCTCTCCCCTCCAGTCGCTGTATAGACCACCCCCTCTCCTCTCCAGTCACTGTATAGATCACCCCCCTCCCCTTCAATCGCTGTATAGATCACCCCTCCCCTCCAGTCGCTGTATAGATCACCCCTCCCCTCCAGTCGCTGTATAGATCACCCCCTCCCCTTCAATCGCTGTATAGATCACCTCTCCCCTCCAGTCACTGTATAGATCACCCCTCCCCTCCAGTCGCTGTATAGATCACCCCCTCCCCTCCAGTCGCTGTATCTAACCCCCTCTCCCCTCCAGTCGCTGTATAGATCACCCCCTCTCCCCACCAGTCACTGTATAGATCACCCCCTCTCCCCTCCAGTCACTGTATAGATCACCTCCTCCCCTCCAGTCGCTGTATAGATCACCCCCTCCCCTCCAGTCGCTGTATCTAACCCCCTCTCCCCTCCAGTCGCTGTATAGATCACCCCCTCTCCCCTCCAGTCACTGTATAGATCACCCCCTCTCCCCTCCAGTCACTGTATAGATCACCCCCTCCCCTCCAGTCGCTGTATAGATCACCCCCTCCCCTCCTCGGTTACTGATGCCTCTGTAAATTGTAGTTTGTCACGCGAATTTGTTTTACAATCTGTCGATATTAAAACGATAAAACTGGCGCATTTTTGTCATAGTTGAAACATCGCGACGCTGTTTATCTCTTGGAGTAATCATCTGAATGACAGTCTCCAAGCTTTCTCTCTGTAACCGCCTCCAGTCGCCGTGAAGATCGAAATGGGAGTTATACCGCCGGATTGTCACGTGACTCATGATGGTACGATGGATCGGTCACGTGATCGATAGGAAGACAGATTGTCTACGTGACTGATGAGAAGTTATGGGGTAATTTTGGTAATTGGATTTCTCGAAATATTTTTGCAATGGAAAATATTCGATCAAACCGGCGTAATGAATTCGACGTAAACGTTTTCACCCATCCACCGACCTGCGGAGTGATACTAGGGTGGCTCCTGTATTTCGATGAAGGCCGGAGCAGGTTAATTCCTAATGAGCGAATCTGCGACGGCTGCCGGTGCGGTCAGTACCCCTAACTCCACCGCGCAGCCTTTCAGATGTAGACTTGCAGATAATTCGATGATGGGCAGTTACACTTCCGGTGGTTACCGGTGGTCATTATCGCGCAGTAACGGCGTCAGCTTACGCGGTCAGTGTATTGTGTGATAGGACACGTTTTATCACCGCGTTAGTGTCTAACAAACCTCGATTGAACGGAAATAAGATAAAGATTATCCGTGACTCGTAAAGAATTGCTCGCCAGACATAGATAGAAAAACGACACCGACATAAACGGCGTATTTCACAGGAAATTAGCTGCAGTCTGAATGAGTCAAGATTCAGGGTCAAACAGCCCGTTAACACAACGTAAATTCACACGAACAACGGCTTTTTTATTATCGATAGCCATTGAAAAGGTTACGATAAAATTCTCACTCTGTCGGTCATACGGCCATTGATGGGACTGTAAACTCATTATCACGAGTGATTTGCGGGCGGCATTAGTGAGGGTTCTTAAATGTCGAGAATATATCTTACATTCAGCATCCACTTGCTTGGAGTGCAATACAGTCAATCCTGTTTAACTTAGCAAAATAGGAACCGACAGAATTGTTTCAAGTTAAGAACAGAAAAGAGAAAAGATCAGAAAATATATGAGGAATGTCAGATTTCTAGGATTTGTCATGTTAGCCATGCTTGAGTAAGAATTGAAAGTGAACTGTTTTCAACTGTAAACCTCATAATTCAGATCTATGGAACTGGCCCATGAAAAGCTTGAAATCCTTATTCATTCATGGAGTTTACTTATATGCAAATGGCCTTGTGATGTCAATCAATGGCGCGCTATTGGTTCTGGTATTGGTGGGTTCGAGTCCATGTATGCTTTCAGGATGATTACTGCGTTCGAATCCCGGTTACGATTGAATTTACAACACGTTTTCTTTTCTATTGTAATCTATGCCTCGGTGGCCGTTTCTGATGGCAGTCGTGTGGTGTTCGCGATAGATTTCCACTATATAATCCCGTCGTCATCAGTAAGAATGCTAAGCCTCAGTCAAGGTTTTCGCTTGACGTCCACTTGACAGCTATTCGTAATTACCAACTTATGATACTTAAGAGTAATTCCATCAAGTGGGTATAAAGTCGATGATAGCAATGGCCCTGACTAGCGGCTAATAGCATTGTATTATAGGATAGGTCTATTCTAATCACTGCATTAGAAAAGGCGAAGGAACAAGGTACTAACAACCCTACGAAGACAATAAGCTTTTCAGCACTGTTCTTTTACAGGAAGTTTCTGAAAAAGATGAAAAAAATCAAATGTATATTTTCAGCATTTTTGCATTTTCTGCTAAAATCTATATTTGATGGTTCTATCTAAGAATTCACCAGTGCAAGCGTCAATTAGAGAGTCTTATTCATCCCCGACATTGCCCTATAGCTGCCGCGCTTACATCGCCTTCACAGTTGAAATAGGGAGAAACCGTTTAAACGCCAGAAAAAAACAATTTTCGATTCGCTCGGTGTATGCTGCTGCTGCTGCTGCTGCTGCTGCTGCGGTGCTGGGGCAGAGAATATTAGACTCTATAGAGTTAAAACTAGCTGTAAAAATGAATGGAAATTCCTATCGGTTGAAATTCCTTTACAATAGAATACAGACCCGTTACGAGTACTAGAGAATGAGGGAGAGAGAGAGTGGAGTTTGAGAGAGAGAGGGAGAGAGAGTGGAGTTTGAGAGGGAAAAACTGAAAGATAACACAGATGTTTGAAATCAAATACGTTCACTTCGCGTCGTATTTAACGTTGAATATTTTATGCCGTTACTTTCAAATCGAATTTCCTTATTTCCGATAACGAATTAGAATTCGATTTCGTTTGAAAACCCAATCACTTAATGGCTGAGAAATAAAAAAGAAGCTTAGAGTGGGTAGGTGAAACCTCACTTTTACTGTTTGTGATTTTATGGGTGATGTACACTATTTTGGTTAAATATAGTTCCTTATGGATGAAGAATAGAATTTTTAAAGATGTTTTATATTTTCAGAATGTTTGTGTATATACATGTATATATGATGAGCTCAATGATCACTTTATATTCTGTATTGATTAACAATCAATCGATGATTTTGATCGGGCAATTTACAGCGTGTAAATTGAGGTCGATGCTATCAGCTCGAGTTGATCTGATCTCGAACACATCTCCCATTGATCTACACGACGAACTAAACGGTATTTCCCGGTCTTGTTTCAGTTAGAGCACCGAGAAATGAGACGAAAACCTCTTCGATTTGAATTATTTGTTTCGCTGTATAGTTTGCTTCGTTTTATGATCACGACTGAGCTCACGTGATCCTTCTAAAAACTGCCTCTTTACGAGTCCATGAAACCAAACCAACAAAACAGCAAGATATTTTTAATCACTATTCAGTTCCGCAGTTGGAACCTCGAGTAAACTCTGAACTCAGGATCCAATTCCGCAGTTGGAACTTCGAGTTAACTCTGAACTCAGGATCCAGTTCCGCAGTTGGAACTTCCAGTTAACTCTGAACTCCGGATCCAGTTGCACAGTTGTGAGTTAGAGTTAACTCTGAACTCAGGATCCAGTTCCGCAGTTGGAACTTCGAGTTAACTCTGAACTCCGGATCCAGTTGCACAGTTGTGAGTTAGTGCTGTGAACTCAGGTTCCAGTTGCACAGTTTGCAATGAGAGTGAACTCTCAAAATCGTTTTATTTTCAAGGTTTTTACTGTGCTGTGATCAGAACTCAGAACTCTATAGACCTGGGTCCAACTGACGTTTCGGGCATCTTCAGAATATCTATTTGAAACAGTCTGATGCGAAGATACTGAGTTTTTTTTTCTCTTAGCATCTTAGAACACTAAATTCCCTCTTTCTGGTAATTCCTTGGTCGCCAGAGTAGCATTATCTCTCGGATCTAGTAATCGGTTTAGAAACAACCATTAACTTCCTCTACTGAAAATCAACTTAGAACCGGGAATTGAAAATGAAAAAAAAAAACACCGCGCTGTTTCAATCCCCCCATTCAATACGATCTAATTTCACTCGAATTTTAAAATTAACTTTTTATCGCCTCAGTGAATGAAACATTGCGTCCTTCTTTCTCCGGCGTCTCTCTATTTTGTCTCACTCCACACGCGTGCGCGCGGTAACTCTTCACGGCGACGTCTCCTGTTGAAAAGGGAATTGAATTAAAACATGTGAAAGTAATCGAAGCCGGCGCCGGGGCAGGTGCGCGCAGGTGCGCTTCGCTAATTAGTGAGTAGTAAGATTGTGTTTTAAGGAGGCCTGCTACTGCTACGAAGAATCCTGTGAAGATTGTCTCTTTCTAACGGTAAATGTCTATAATACGCCTACACTGAGTATCATCACTGATTTTATGATCTAATAAAATATAATATAATGATAAGAATTATGAGTCCGAAAAGAGACATAAAAACAATCAGCTCTTCTTTGGGCATCTTTATGTCGTCCATTAGTGATTGTATTTCTGTGTATAAAACTTAATGCAACTCGAAACTAGAATAAGAAGTTCTTACACTTATATTCTTAGCTCATTCAACGAATGAAAAAAAAAACCATATATTTCAATGGCTAATTAAAAAATAAGAAAACGTTACCGGAGTATGTATCGCGTGAAAGGTCGGGTTGGATTCGATCCCGGCAGCACCACGAGTGAAATAGGGACTGCCTAACTCACTGGGCCAACCTGACAAGTTGATAGCGTCGTTCATGACTGAACCTGGTGAACGAACCTTGCGAATTCATGATGACGTCAAATTAGGGTAGACCTCTGACGTCATTAAACGTATGCGTTGTACTGAATATGATTTTGAACTACTTCATTTAGTAAAGTCCCAAGGCGTATCTATGTATTATAAAGATATATATTCGATATTCTATAAAGTCTAGAGAGTTAGTATTTATAGGAATTGACCAGACATTTCCAGGGTTCAATAATCTATCACTTCCGCCAAAATGGTGACCTGTTCTCTCTCTAGGAGGGCGGGATTGAGTCGATCGTTTTAAACCACGAGGATCAGTTTTTGTTCGATAAATGATAAAATGTCATCGCATTTCAGCCGCATCAGACTCTTATCCGTTTAAACCACCGACTTATTTTCAGAGGGATTATAGCTTGTACCGGGGTGTATTGTCAGTTGTCGGGCGCTCAGGAGACGAGTCGGATGGAGTTTGGAGTGCTCCAATGATGTAGATACGGTAGTTCTGTGTAGTATGTGCACTGAACGCATCTCCCGCGCTCCTCGCTAGCTAGCTCTCTCTCTCTCGCTTCGTGTCCGGGTTCTGAGAGTGCGTGTGCAGCCAATACAACTCACTGATCATTCTTCACGTTCTCATACTAACTACACCGTGTTCGCGTTCGCATAGGTAGGAAAACTTACCTCATTCTTACCTCATCGAGGATAAGCGTTTATTCTGTTGATGTTACAATTAATTGTTCATACACTTGGATTAACTACCGTATTTGTATCGCTTGATTGGATTATAATCGTCGGATACTTATCAGTCTTATCAGTTACTTATCACCTGCACGTAAAAACGGAGTTAATATCAATTGCGATAGATGTGATAGCGTTAATGAATATCATTTAGTTTTATACGGTGAAACTTGAGAGTTTAAGTCGAGTTTTAGTTGTGACGATGATGATCGTTATTGCGTCGACGACTTTAATTTAGTAAATCGAATTAGAAATTTACAAATAGAGACGACTTCAGTATTTGACAAATTATCCGTCTGTTCGACTGTAGTTTAATCTCATTCGTAGGTAGGATAGGATGATGATACATGTGTATTTTAAAGTTGATTTCTTCCTTTTATACAAATATTCGATCAGTGTTTGTGGTTAGGATGAAGAATCAGATGATTCTTTCGGCTCATTTCACTTTTTCATTATCGAGTATATTGTAGTGAGTCGATGTGTGGTGTGTATTCTATTTCTATAAGTCGCGGGTTTGACAGTTGTATTCAACTGTCTCACCGAGCCGGGTCCCATTCTTCCAGTCTTCGCCCCGGCGTGTCTCTGAATTATTACCCGCATTCACAGTTTATCGCTTTGACATTTCTAATTTAAATATTCAACATCAATTAAAATTTGTTCCACTTGTCGTTCACGCGTCGCGGATTAGCTGAAAATTGAATTCCTAGTGCGAAGCAGAATTTCTAATCCTATTTGCCGTTGATAGATTCTATTGTCGGCAGGTAACAGATATAGAAAGAAAAATGAATGATAAAAACCTGCGCTTAATCTGATATATGGAGGCAGTAACGTATTAGTAGAATAATAGTCCGCGCATTGGCGTGCAGAATTTATAGATAATCAGATTAAGATCCACTTAAAGAAATCAAAAAGAATTCATTTATCAAGAATTGTAATCATGAATTTAGAATACACAACGTTACGGGCTCTCTCTCCCCCCCTCTCTCTCTCTCTCTCTCTCTCTCTCTCTCTCTCTCTCTCTCACTCTCTCTCCAGAGAATCATCAGGTGTTTTTTTTAAATTTTCTATTAAGAAGTATTAACAGGATAGTAGACTAACTGACTGATGCTTTCCCTCTCGTTGTTTATACATAGATTCATAGAAATCACATCTTGTTTATTTTAACAAGCAGATTTTGAAGGCAGTAAAATTGGGATATTTTGAAGGCAGTGGATTGGGATATTTTGAAGGCAGTGGATTGGGATATTTTGAAGGCAGTGGACTGGGATCTGGGATAATTTCCGCAGTCTGTCAAATAAAAACCCACCACATTTGATGAAATATCCCATTTATTTTCTAACCATTTCGAACGAGATTTTGTAATTACCAGATCTACAATAAAGCCCCGCGCAACTATACACGCAACGCGAAACTCGATGTTTCGAACTGAATTGTAAATAGATAACTATTAAATTGTAATTAACTAATTTAACATTGATCCCAGTTTTATACAAGACGCAATCATGTAACGGTTTAGATTTGTTTAGTAAACACGTTACACACACTACCAGCAGCAGCAGCATCACGTAGTTATAGGTTTGGTATGTGAGCTAGGATCGAGAGAGGGAGAGAGAGGATGGGTGTGTTGATGTTGTATCTTGAGTATTACGTGTATAGGTAAATACCATACCACAATACATACACTTTATACCAATAACCACCGCTATCCCTGCCGTACTGGTTCAGCTCTTCTTATACCCCGAATAACCCGGATATCTCAACAGCCAAAACCCACTTATCGAACTCAATCGCTGGATATCAACGGCTTTTTTCTGGTAAAGATGTTAATTGCCACTTAAGCATATTATGAAATGAATGCATGATATATTTCATACATCAATTTCACAGTTTTTTTGTTGGTTGGATCTCAATTTACTCTACTATGGATCCTTCAAGCACTGAATAACTCGTAATATTTTTCTAGCGCAAGCAGCTGGCTTATTCTCTTTTGGAAAATCAATCGATTGACAGCTATTTCTACGATGCATATTGATAATTCTTTTAGAAATTGAAAAAATTAAAGTACATAATAATATTCTGAGATATCATAATAGCTAATTAACCAGTCCCAGGATTTCATATATAACAAATGATAATTGAGGATATGATGATCATTGTCGGATTTATTTAGATACTACATGTATGTACAGCACATAATTCGTGAAATATGTTAGCAACATGATGAATTTCAAAGTGCATTGCTAGTAACTTATACACGTCAGGTAGTCATTACTGGTTACAGTGGCTTTAGGAGGCAATAAACCATATACTCAATCGTTCCTTAAATACTGCTTAGATTGATAATAGAATCTATTATTTACCGAGATGGTGATAAGACCGAATTCTGACGTTTGTCGTGTGATAAGTTTCTGATAAGACTAATTTGAAATTCGTACAGTGTCTAAGCGAAGGAGTAGCGAAGTTGCGCAATGAGGATTGTGTCGGATTTCAGGACGGTATTAACCGGATAGATTGAAGCGCAGACTGTTTGTGTCTGTGTAAAATACATCGGAAATATAACTGATTAATCATTATATGATGGATATCACGTAACGTCGTGTAATCAGTGGAAGACATCGAGTATCGGATGAAAATGTCAAAACAGCGTTGAGACACTAAAATGACAGTCCTCCTAAAATTGTAGTGATTTCACATACGCTGAAATGCTGGTAGAGTTACAGTGATCGAAGCCGCAGTTCGGGCTGTCTGAGAAAAAATCGTGAATGCGAAAAATGCCAAAGATGAATCAAGTTTATGTGTATTCACCTCAATCGGGGTCCACTAAAACTTCATTATTTACAGAACCGCCTAGTAAATCAGCGCTATGTTTGAGGTCGATAAAACGATTTATACGCAGGAATTTACTGGCGATTCTGTGCGTTCTGTTCGCTCTGTTCTGGTGCAGTTTAGCCGTCGTTATGATTCTCGTTTATTCGCAATATTTACATTACGTTCCGCCGCAAAATAAAACAATAACAACAACAATGTTAACTCCAACTGAAAATGGAATTATCCTCAGACCGACCATTCGAGCAATAATTGAAAAGCCTTCCGATAAAACAGGTAAGTAATAGAACAAATCAACATTAGAACGTGCTCCACCGCTGTTTACTCACTCCCACTCCCATAAACAACGCCATCTCCCTTAAAAATAGTATCGAATAAAAAAGTCCTGCAGTCGCCCAAAATCCTATCAATGGCGTAAATTTTCTTTCCAAAAACCACTATATACTTTATATTAAGGTAACTATTTTGGAATCTGATGAAAATCCATTATGGTGACGTTTATATGAAGTAGGTGTTTTCCCCGGAGAGTGCTCGCAGATACCCCTCAGTTTCACCATGGACTCTGTTTCAGAGTTTCGTTTCGACTCCAGACACCCCCCCCCCCGTCAAACTGAACCATTCATCAATTACCTCATATATCAACCTCGTATATAAACAAATCTATTGTCAATCAATATTGTGGAAAGGTTTCCAATTATTGTACCACTGTTTATCCGAAATCTTTGTTCTTCTACGTATCGTCATAAAGCGTGCGGTGCCTACCGGTCCCATAATGCATTATATATTTATTGAAGAATGATGGGTAATTGGGTAACAATGGATCCGTTGAGTGGTAACAATGTTAACCGTTGATCGCCGTTGGTTACGACCTGTGTGCAGACGACAGATTCCTGTTGTTCGGATAATGGCATCGCGATGGATGTCGGATAGCGGGGGATTACACCCCGTATTAAACCAAGCGTCCGATCAATTAACATTGTACAAACACTGGAGAAAATGCCACTCGAATACGCATCATCTAGACCTACGTGGTAACATCGAAATGGCTGAAACTGAAATTATAGTGAATGTATGAATAAGTCTACAGTCCATTTATTGATTAATAAGATTTGTTTTTCTGTGGTATTTCGCTTAAATATTGGAATACATACCTATAGGACCTTAACGTGACCCCGAGAAACTCAAAATGCCCCGGTCTGGTACCAGTTCAGTACTGATTTCAAGGACTGTCAACGAGCGTCTTCTATTTCTCAAAAATAAATCACAGAAAAAAGAACAATTTGCCCTACGAAATCATGGCACGTTTCATGGTAACAATATCAGTCTCTTAAAACAGTATTTCAAAATTCGTTGGTGAAAGAACGGAATTGATAGCGCCAATATTTTTCCTGTCGCTGTCGTTGTCGTGTCAGTGATAAGGATGTATTAATTGCCATTTTTCATTTATTATTAGATCACATTGAATTAACAGAAATATCGCGTATATCAGTAAAAAAGTGACCGGTTTTGGCCGCATGTAAATCGGCCACAGATGGTCGCAGCTTTGATGCACTTATTTTCTATCTCAGCAGTTTTATCAGCTACATGTAATACGTTTAGCCAATTGGTTTTCGCTGAAATGAAGCTGATATAAACCACTTCCAATACTCTATGCCTCATTGCTGCTGTGATAAGCGAGGTTGGCTATTTTTCAAACGCGTAGTTGTTTTTCTGAACTCATGTCCGCAATCCTTACCACGCCGTATGTCACTATATATCGTGCAGACCTTTTTTTTTGGTTAGTCCATGTGTATTTGAATTCAACTCACGCTAAGACCTCAGAGCTGAAGAATTCTCTTAAGAGTTTGAGCTTTGGTATTTTTGGTCAGCGATCGAAAACATGAAGAAATCCTACCTGTTTTGTAAACACCTGGGCCCGGTTTCATAGACTGAGTATCAAAGTTATCCCTAGGGTTAAATCCTCAATCTGGGTGACAACCACCATAGTAACAATGAGAAACCATGGTTATAACTGACAAATTTCAAAATGTTCCCAGGGATTATTTTGCTTCCACATCTATGAAACCAGGCCAAGGGGTTGCAGTTGCTCAAATGGTGGTCAAAGATAATCAACGGATAGATACCATAAACCTTTAATTGTCACTATGTCAACTATCCACTGGTTAACTGTAACACATTTTTGAGCAACTGGCCCCAGGGCTCTGTACAACAGACATTCCTTTTGCCAGGCGTTTATTTGTATTATCTAAGTTATATTTTAAGATAAAATTTATTACAGTATCATCTAGCTGGCAATCGTGTCCTGAGCATTACCGTAAGCTTTTAAAAATGAAGAATGTTTCCACAATAAATTGCTTAATTTGACAGAATGCGGCATTCAATTAATGATGTCTACTGGAATTAACGGATCGCTATGTATTCTGGGGGAATGTAGACATTGACCGCCACTGTTCGAGCTCCTGTGAGATAGACTGACTGTGTGTCGTCTTTAGTAAGAAGCGATAGTAAATGAAAATTCTACCCATGACAATAACAATGATAAACATGTAGTAGGTTTATCGCGGTGAAACAAACTCCGCAAGGAGAACAGTTTGAGTACGGTGACTATTTATACCTATCTGTAGCGGTTAAATGACCACTCGACGCGATACAACGTCCATGTCAACTTAATGGACTATCACAACGTGTTGTACATTACTAAGTGATTCGTCCTTTTTCTGGTGAAAATTCGATTTTTTTTGTGTGTGTGTGTGTGTGCAACGAAACGCAACTGCGTCGCTGCGAGAAGGCGGTAGGTTCATTCTACCTTGACTAATGATACCGACGTGTTAGATTGGTTCATCTAGTACCCATAGTACCGAGATAAGCCAAGTCGACCAGTTGTACGGTCAAGAAAGCTTTTAGTTCAGTCTATAAGCTAGATAGTCAATCTAATAACTCAAGACCAGTCTAAGACTAATTTTTGGTTCTATACCCAATCTAACAACGCAAGACCAGTCCAAATACCATTTTTCTTCTAAAATCTAACAACTTATGGCAAGGCTTAAGAATTAAGACCATTTTCAAGATTTCGGTATTTGGTTTTTGAATCTAAAGCGATCTGGAGCTGTTGAGGATTTTACTGTACACTGCGCCTCTATTTCTATTCTCTAGCTCTAAGTTGTGTTTTCGTCTGCGAATCTTTTTTGATTCGATAAGCGACGAGATCACGTGATCACACCTGTCAGCTCCCGTTTCTAATGAACATCTTCGGGGCTACAATCTTATCACCGTCGCCTGGGCCGAAATTACAAATTATACCAGTATTATCCGGTCTTATCAGTAAGATAAATTGCTCCGACGATGATAAGTCTTCGTGTCAGCTAAATTTGGTCTGAAATTAGCGAACGTGCTGGCGAGAGATGCTATCGGCTGCTGTTTAGGATGACATAACACGCAATGGGCAGAAATTGCTTCCTCACACGCCCGAAAGGTCAATTTTATTCGGTTCTCAAAGCATCACGCAAACTGCATTTCACTGCCGTTTCAAAAGGCGCCGTGACATAATATCGTTTCTGGTTTTCCAGCCAGTTTAAAATGCTGTATATTCTCACTGAAGTATTGTCTTCCATATTTGGACGTCGATAATATTGTAACTAGTCACTTGACGGCCAATAGAGGTCGTGCAGTCCTGTTTTTTTTTCGAATGTAGGAAAAAATGGCCAAGGCAAGAATGGCCACGGGTTTTTTCACGTACTTACTGACGCCATATTCTACTCTTTGCATGAACAGAGACTCCCGGAGTTCATGAATGACCATTCATATCATCTGTTGTTGTTTCGTATGGGCAAATCACAAACAACACATGATGTCACGTTCACGGACTCTATAGACCGCATGACGTCACGGGTTAATGTTAGGAGTCTCTTTCTTCGAGCGAATTACACCCAACATAAAGATAGTAGGCCTCACCACCGCAGTCAATGATGTTGGATCTAGTGAATATTGTTTGTATTTCTTTGCAATCAATTTATTTCGTTGAATTATTAACACTACTTACATTCGTAAGGTGTGACTATATTTACTGTGTGGGGGAGAGGGATATCAGTAATTTTACTGAAAGCACAGATTCTCTAACTATCCGGTCAACAGCGGATATCTCACGGATATGTTGTAATGATAGTTTGGTTAAATCATTTCTATATACATAAAATATATTATTATAAGATTATTATAAAATGTATGATTGTTAATATTGAATTCTGTGAGTATAACTTGCGGTATCACGGTATCACGGTATCACGGATCACGGTATCACGGATCACGGTACCACGGATCACGGTATCACGGTATCACGGGATCACGGATCACGGTATCACGGTATCACGGATCACGGTATCACGGATCACGGATCACGGTATCACGGTATCACGGTATCACGGATCACGGTATCACGGTATCACGGTATCACGGTATCACGGTATCACGGATCACGGTATCAACGATCCTCATCGTGGTTTCATTAACGATATTTGATTCAACCTTAGAAGTGCAATAGAATCAGAAACGTGTATTATTAATTCCTATCGCATACGAATAGCTTAGAATCAAAGAGTTGAGGGTGAGAGGAAATTATGAAGCCGTATCACGGTATATATTGCGTGTGTGTGGGTTTTGGTAAAAGCAGACAGCGGATATTTCATTCCGTACCGGAGACATATTATAGTACAGTAATTCGTGTTTTATAAGGACAGTAAATTTTTCCAGGAAAATCTCATAAAACTTGTCCTGATTTAATCGATGAAGAGAGAGAGAGAGAGGAGTGTTCACAGACTATATACACGCTTCATTAGAAAGAGAATCCATTGTTCGTCACTGATCCAGTGTCATCGACTAAAATACCCGAACAATGAAAATCTATGATGTCTTTATTAATGAAGTCTAAGCGAAAATTCATTAATATCCGGGACTCAATTCCACAGTATAACCATACTTAACGAGACAACTGCGGAACTATGGAACTAATTCCTGAACTGTGGAACTAATTCCTAAAGTGTGGAACTGATTCCTGAACAGTGGAACTGATTCCTGAACTGTAGAACTGATTCCTGAACTGTGGAACTGATTCCTGAACAGTGGAACTGATTCCTGAACTGTAGAACTGATTTCTGAACTGTGGAACTGATTCCTGAACTGTGGAACTGATTCCTGAACTGTAGAACTGATTTCTGAACTGTGGAACTGATTCCTGAACTGTGGAACTGATTCCTGAACAGTGGAACTGATTCCTGAACTGTAGAACTGATTTCTGAACTGTGGAACTGATTCCTGAACTGTGGAACTGATTCCTGAACTGTAGAACTGATTTCTGAACTGTGGAACTGATTCCTGAACTGTAGAACTGATTTCTGAACTGTGGAACTGATTCCTGAACTGTGGAACTGATTCCTGAACAGTGGAACTGATTCCTGAACTGTAGAACTGATTTCTGAACTGTGGAACTGATTCCTGAACTGTGGAACTGATTCCTGAACTGTAGAACTGATTTCTGAACTGTGGAACTGATTCCTGAACTGTGGAACTGATTCCTGAACTGTAGAACTGATTTCTGAACTGTGGAACTGATTCCTGAACTGTAGAACTGATTTCTGAACTGTGGAACTGATTCCTGAACAGTGGAACTGATTCCTGAACTGTAGAACTGATTTCTGAACTGTGGAACTGATTCCTGAACAGTGGAACTGATTCCTGAACTGTAGAACTGATTTCTGAACTGTGGAACTGATTCCTGAACTGTGGAACTGATTCCTGAACTGTAGAACTGATTTCTGAACTGTGGAACTGATTCCTGAACAGTGGAACTGATTCCTGAACTGTGGAACTGATTCCTGAACTGTAACTGCTGATCGAAAGGATGACATAATTTTTAAGGGAGGTTGCTGTCTACCTGTCGATAAATTTCCAAATCCATTTTCATCCAATGATTGCATTCGATATAAAAATCAAGTATACATCACGTCTGAATGATGGTATCGTAGTTGCTGAGATGGAGTGGTCGGGGAGGGGGTGGTTGGGGGAGGGGGTGGTTGGGGGGTGCTTGTGCTATTTCATGGTATGTAAAATGAATAGTTGGTTTATCTGAGGGATTCTCGCTGTATTTTATCTATGAATTAATGAGTGACTTCTCACTACAACAGTTACCCTTAACATCCGTTAACTGAAAATATACATACCTACAGCAAAGCTTCGGCGTGAAAAAATATACCTTCTAACTTTATCAACCAGGAGCTTAAAAATATATAAACCACTACAGGCTGAGAAATAATTGCTGAATATATTCTAGACAATAAGTGACGTCTGGTGGTTTGAATGGTAGATGTAACAGTCGGGAAGTTATGAGTTCAATTGGTTAGTTTCAGGGTTCGTAGTTCAGTTGTCGGCTTGTGTCACTATCGTCGACATGATTGATGACAAAATCACCACTAATTGCCACAAATCGGAAAATACGAAGAAGTTGTTTTTTATTGATATATCCGCGGTCAGCGGTCACTTGTACCATTGATTTATTGCCGGCTATCGCTGCACAGTTATTATTCTTATATATGAAAGAAATCTCGTAATTTCGTTAGCGGAATTTCGGATAATATATTTAGGCCCACGACCAGCGGATAAATCAGAATACATATTAGTTTAACCACGAGAAACATTACGGGGAGATTTAGCCATCAATTTCATGGTTTCGAATCCCGCAATATCGTCTTATCTGTAGCGAGAAGTTTCGCTTCGATATGAATACGACATCGCGCGAGCGTACTGAAATCTGTATGTGGTTTGTTACGCTCGATACTTTGGGTTCTGTAACTTACCTGTATCTAGAGTTGGGTAGCTTACCTGGGTTAGTCACTTACGAAGCTCTGGAATCAGCTCCGTAGCTATCGTTAAACACCTCTCTTATCGTTGAAACATATTCTAACACATCAACTTATTCAAATTCAAAGAGAGTTTAATACCTAAACCATGAACTGTGTTTAAATTCAAGTCTGAAAATCTGAACCTATATCGGTTTCGTCGTGTAGCACTGAAAAAAGGAAACGAAAGATAATTAATTATGAGATTAGTTTACGAGACAGCTAAAGCTTATTTACTGAACGGATTATTTTTAGGCTATTTTTAGACAGTCAATTACGTTAAAGTGCTAAGTATCAGCGACACATCAGGATTTTAGAACAAGATGAACGAGAAAATTCTTCAATTCATCGCTTTATTCTTTATTCTGAAATTCAATCGCTATTTTGGAGCATTGAAATTTTTCAGTTGTAATCTTTGGGAGTGTTAAAAACTGTTTGTGTTCATTTCAATAGAAATGGTTAAAAAATTGTGCCTAAATTTCTAATCGGATACAGAAAAAAACTCGACACAATGAGTGAAATTGGGAAAAAAACTGCTAATTATGCTAAAATTCAGCGATTCAGTGGTTTATCTTTTCATAGTAGTCCGAACATCCCATCTGTGCTGGTCATTTCAACAGATTATTTGCTAGCGAAACTGACTGAGTTTTTGCACCCGAAATTCGTTCAAACCAACTTGAGATAGACACAGAATATAGATTGTTACGAATAGTTTATTAAGTGGATATTTAACATTTAGTGGTATGTGTGGATTGTATTGAGATGTTATGTAATACATACCCGTGCTGTTACATGCGATTATCAGATCAACGCGTTTATATCGTGTTTACCTTTACGAAGTAACCAAATCTAAAAGATAAACACTTATCATCTTACAACCATACCGATCATAGTCTTACCAGTACCAACCACCCCACGCAGTCGTCAGAGGTACATGTTACATCTACACAATCTATTTTTCTAAACATTAGCGTTATGTTGATATTAATTCTTTACATTTGAACTTTATTATAACGATATCAAGGCTGGACAATCGTTGTAGGGCAAGGTCGCAATTAACCGCCTTTTCATTGGCTGAGCGAACGTTGCGATTTGCATAATAATTAGTTCACTCTCTCTCTACACTCTAATCTTAGTTCATTCAGGAACTTGAACTGGGAACAGAGCTTGATTCACACTACCGTCTCTCCCTCTCCCCTCTTTCTCTCTCTCCACCTCTCTCTCTCTCTCCCCTCTTTCTCTCTCTCCCCATCTCCTCCACTCCCCTCCCTCTCCCCTCTCTTGTCCCTCTCCCCTCTCTCTACCTTCTCCCCCTCTCTCTCCCCGCCCCTCTCTCCGTCTCCTCCTCTCCCCTCTCTCTCCCCTCTTCCCCCTCACTCCCCGTCCCCTCTCTTGTCCCTCTCCCCTCTCTCTCCCCTCT
This sequence comes from Tubulanus polymorphus, assembly GCF_964204645.1. Classification (NCBI taxonomy): domain Eukaryota; kingdom Metazoa; phylum Nemertea; class Palaeonemertea; order Tubulaniformes; family Tubulanidae; genus Tubulanus; species Tubulanus polymorphus. Next base: position 813,849 of record NC_134031.1, read on the forward strand.
CCCCTCTCCCTCCCCTCTCCCTCTCCCCCCTCTCTCTCCCCTCTCACTCCCCATCTCTCCCTCTGTTGTCTACTGAATTGATATTCACCTGTGGTTACTTTCTCGTTTGTACAACACGGTTGTTCATTCAGAATGTATTACTGATTTTCCAGTTGACTGGTTATTGTAATTACCAGTAGGAAATGAGTCCTCTTCAAAACTCAGTAATCATTTTTCCCGTCGCCAGCAGCGTGGCGCTTTGTGGCGCTTTGATGAAAACCTTTTGATTTTTCACATAAAGCGTGTTGAGCCGACCCCCGCTAGATTTCCCGTCTCTCAGAAATGCAGAAGAATAAAATGTTGATCTAATGACTAGTGATGAATGAAAAATACCTCACACTGAAAATCTATGGAAAAATAGTCCCGAAAGTTTATCAAATTGAAACCACAAAGTTTCGGCCATTGACGGAATAGCCATCAACAGACGCATACAGCCATCATCAGACGCGTACAGCCATCATCAGACGCGTACAGCCATCACCAGGCACATACAGCCATCACCAGGCGCATACAGCCATCATCAGACGCGTACAGCAATCATCAGACGCAATGACAAGAAAACTTATAAAATTATTCCTCGCACAATTTTTGCCAGTGAATTTATCTCGTTCAGGACTAAAAGATCTCTCTGGAATATCAGAAATAACGCCAAAAATCACACGTTGACTTTCGATAAATCTATTAACGTCATTAGAAGTAACCTATCAATTCACAGACAGACAGTTGACGTGTTGTGGTGTTGTGGTGTTGTGACTTTCCGACAAGCCCTTCGCGTGATTCGGGATTATTTCTCTTAAGAGCTGTCGCGTCAGACTAAACCGACATCAAGGTTAACACTCAGCTTCCCCGGGTACAGAGGCTTCTCATCACAATCGGTAATTAAATACACGCAATATGGAAGCCGGTAGAAAGAGTGACGAAAGATGACTCGACGTCTTACCGGACGAGGACACCATTAAACAACACAACATTATGTTATCTAAATATACTGCAAATGACTCTTGTCAAAATCCTCTGTTTATACGGATGATTGATTATAAGATGAATCTATCTTATAATTGTCTACAAAAGTACGATAGTAAAATGGTCATATGGTTAGAATTATTGCTGTGGTGGTTTATTCTGGAAAATTTCATTCACTTTACAATACGCAGTGGCAGAGGCATCTACATGCTTCACCAAGAACCTTAGTGTCTGATGTAAAACAGGGTTGATGGTGATTGTGCTGCTGCTGCTTCTGCTGTTGCTGTGCTGATCCTGTTGTTGGGGATACTGTTGCTGCTGCTGCTGTTGCTGTTGCTGATCCTGTTGTTGGGAATACTGCTGCTGCTGCTGCTGCTGCTGCTGCCGCTGCTGCTGCTGCTGGAAGTGGTGGTGCTACTGCTGCTGGAAGTTGTGGTGGTGGAGGTGGGGGTGGTGATGGTGCTACTGCTGTTGCTGATCCTGTTGTTTGGGATACTGCCGCTGCTGCTGTTGATGACTTAGTGTGGGACGCAGAAGCCATTCGTATCCGCGGTGTCTAGTGAATCTATTAGGGATCACTGGTAATGTTGATAACACGTCATGTTCGAGGACAAATTGACTAATGAGTCGATCATGTTGTTAACACGACCCCGAGGTCAGTGCGCAGTTAATGCGTTCTCTCCCGGTCCGTCTCGTGTTCAAGTGGCAAGACATGTTAAACGTCTTTACACCGGTAAAACATCATTAACAGTTTAATGCTCGTTTGACCGCGCAGTTCGCTGCCCTTACAGCAAACACACACATCTATCTATACTGACATTTAATCGACGTTCCACTAATGTAAATTACATGGTTTTTAGATGATGAAAACTTAACGAACTCGAGATAATGTTTGTTTTTGGTTCGACGGAAAGCTCGGTACATCAGGTTTATTTGATGTATTCTGTCTCGTGGAATCCCAGACTGCCAGGGTAAACTTCGCTTTCCTAGTCGACTATTTGCGAACTAAGTGAAACCGAATGTCGCGGTTAGTTAACCACGTATACAGTTCACTTCAGTTGTGAGTTAATAGTTGGACTCAATAATCAACACATTTAACATGAAATAATTATTACTCTAGAATCAATGTCGGTTAGTCATCCCAGATCCAGTTCAACAGTTCGCAACGAAAATTTGGCTCAGAGTTAAATCATTGAAAATGAAACAACTTTTACTCACAGAGACAAATCGTACTCGCTGAGGAAATAGGTCCAGGGCCCTGTTTCACAAAAAGGTTAGACTCAAATTTTTGGTGTAATTACCATTGTAATTACTTCATGTTTTCAATGAGGACAGCAATTCAAACTCAACCGTTTTAGGCTTAAACTTTTTCATGAAACTGGGCCCAGAACTATAGTCTGAAAATACCGAACCACGTGATTGAGCACCTGGTCGCTTTAGCTAGCTCTTCTAAGATGGCCGACACTATGTGAAATGATACTGCGTCCAATTATCAGTTCACCCATTCTAGCGGACAGTAAAACGACGTCTCCTCTTGCCGGAAAAAGAAACCTTCAATATTTCAGGATAATTGCGATACATTTATTACTGTCTGATATCTCGTTTATGAGTACTCCGTGGTCGTCACCAATTAAGGACAATTCAAATCCCACAATTGTGATTCTGTACTCATTAGTCGCCGAGGCTCCACGCGGTTAAGTATTATCCGCAGAGTTTTTGCGTCTCATCGCGTTTCGTCTCAGCAATTTGTAATTTCTGATGATCTCGGATAAGGTCACGTGCCGGTCTGCACGTGACCTATTAAATTATTACGGTTGCGCGGGAAGCGATGGCGAGTGAAGTATTATACGTCGCCATATGTATGGTTGAGTACTTCCGGCTTGTGACCTCTTACTCGAGAAAAACAATTTTTTTTTCACTAGAAACTCTTAAACATTTCTGTTTGACAAATACAACGTACTCGAAAAAATCTCCATTATTTACGAGTTAAAATATCTCCCACTTAACAAACGTTTGATTTAACTTAAGATTCAGAAATTCCAACGCATAAATAAGAAGCCGCAATCTAGTAAAAAGAAATGACTGCAATTTAGATAATATCTGAGAGCTAAGTGTTGGATGTCTCTGATAGTCTGGAATTTATCGCCATCTTGAATCTAGCGTCCGATTATCACTGAGATAACGATCGCGAACATGGGTTAACTTTGGACGGAAAGTTGTTTGATTTAATGTCTATGGAACCAAAATAAGCATACACCGGTCTTATGAAGTTGTTAAGTTGCCTATAGAATTAAGATGGCCTTAGACTGGTCTAAAATCTCAGCCATGACTGTATAACTGGCCCCAGTGGATTATGAAATGTGTACGAGATTTTGTACCGCGTTAAAATATACACGATTTTTTGAGCGAGAGCAATATTAGATTGAGAGAATTGCCGCCAGTGGAAAGAAAATGTAATATTATTCCCACTAGGGCCGTGCAGCCACAGCGTTCTAAATCTTCTATCCAGAGCCTTCGACGGTCTCTCCTGAATTCCGTCTCTGAATTTGTAAATCCGTTGTTACTGGTTGTAGTTGTTTTTATCAATCTCGAATCGATCATCGTCGCCTGCTGTTTCTATCCACGCATTCAAATATGCGACGCGGTCATTTGTATGTTATTCATATACGAACGGATCACAAATCAAGTTGATATTCATGACTCTGCTCCGGCTATACTGAGCAGCACCAGCTCCATCGCGTCACTTCTATCCCTCTCATATTTTTCGTATTTTTTTCACTCTGTAGTTGAACGAATAGAGACGCTCTAACTCGAGCCCAAGGGCCCCTGGTTATTTGTCACTGTAAAGTGATGATATTCTACGCAATAGTTTCTATATCATTTTTTAGAACTACGCTTTTCACAACCTTTAAATTCAGCTATTGCGACTATGCTGGATTTTTCTGAGCAACACTTCATTGAATCTATTGCTATAACAGCAGTCTACATTTTTTCCAAGGCTTCAAATAATCTATTTACGTATAATTAATTTTCTTGTTCTTTCGGAATGCAGGAAAAATGGGGGATCTTCTCTTTCTTATATTCCTCGTGTTATTCTCTGTGAATTGTCGTTGTGTTTTACAGGACGTTGAGTGAGAGAGAGAGGGATCGATGCAAGTCCTGAAATCTCGTTAAGCGCTACTGCTACGGATGACACCGAGGCAGTAATCGAGTCGATTTCGTTCGGTAATTAGCACACGAATTTCCGACTTGTAACGAACGCTTTTTTGTGACCGACGCGACATCGACCAAAAACATGTCTAAATTCCTCCAGTTTCACGCTCAGAACTCAGCGATAAAATAACCCGCGGATCCTCAATTTCTCCAAATCGATTTTTTCTTCAGTTTCCCTCGCAAATTTTCAAGTGCTTTTTAGAAGCCGCTGCGTTTATCTCCTCGAAGTGAGGAGAATCTGTCTCTCTAAAAACGTATCCGATTTAGAAGTGTGTCACATTTCACACGGAAAATTTCGACTTTATTTTCAACTCTTCGATAAGTTTAGAAATCCGGTTAACAGGTGCCGTGTAAAGCTGGTATCAAATCAATAAACTTGAGAAAAAGGTTCCGTGGACCCAGTTTAGACAGACAAGTTGTGAGTTAGAGTTAACTGAGTTGGAACAAATTAATCTTCAATGAATAAACTCTTGAGCCACTACTCAAATATGAAACCGAATCCTATAAATCTTAATAAACAGATATTCTAATTTATTATTTTTTTAATAAACAGAAATTCAAATAAACAGATTGATAAATTTTGAATATCGTAAAAATGAACTTTTTCTTTAAACATTATATTAATGAATTTTTTTGTCGTAGATTCCAATAGTGTTACACCGCAGCTGAGGCTGGTTAGAGCAAAGTCAAGGAACCAGTTCGTCCCGTGCAGCTGCGTGATAATATGATACTCAATCTAGCCGCCAGCATCCCATCATCATCTCTATTATCATTCATACTCATTTTCCAAGGGATGCATTTGCATCTTTTTCATCTTGGTTATCTTTTTGTTGTGGAAGCGGCTTTGTTGTAATTGGATCATTTTTCATGCGTATCATTTCTTATTTATCTCAAGCAACACCGGCAACTGGTGGTAAGGGAAGTCATCCAGCATCATAAGGTTACAGCAAGCACCGGTGCTGCCGCTGCTGCTGCTGCTGCTGCTGCTGCTGCTGCTGCTGCTGCTGCTGCTGCTGCTGCTGCTGCTGCTGCTGCAATGATGCTGATTGATGATGCGTTCATCAATTATAACGATAGAAAACAATGACAGAAGTTTCCATGAATCGATTCCACCTGAGGGACGAATTCTGACAACTGTAACAATTCTACAATTACTGCTTTATGATTTATACACCTTAGACGTTAATACAATATCCCACAATATACCACAATATAGCATAATATACCATAATGTACCATAACATACCACAATATACCTCAATATACCACAATAAAGCATAATATACCAATATACCATAATATGCCACTGCATACCACAATATACCTCAATATAGCATAATATAGCATAATATACTCTAATATAACAATAAGGCATAATATACTACAATATACCCTGATATACCATGATATATCGCAATATACCTCAATATACCACAATATACCATAATATACCACAATATACCATAATATACCACAATATACCACCATCGATATACTACTGCATACCACATCACACTACAGCATACCGCATACCAAATACCATACCAACTTAATCATACCATACCACGCTGTACCATATCAAACTTAGACTTAACGTAATGTACAATGCAAAACTAAAGTAATGTCATTCAATGCCACTTTGTAATACCAAGAAAAACGATACCACGTTTCATCGACGTTGAGAGATGCGCTTTTTAAAGGGTAGATACCGGAAGAAAAAGCGGGCCTAGTTTAACAGGGATTCAGAGGCAATTTAGTAGTTGTTATAAGAGTAATACCGATGACAGCAGAATTCATGTTTACCGAATTAATCCGGAAATCGGTTTGAAAAGTGATATCTCATGTGAACCAATCACTGGTCGGCATCAATTCACACTGTGTGATAATGGGAAATGTGATTGCAAGCTTAAACGGGATCAGTAGAGTAATCAGGGTAATACGGGTGGGGAGGGGGGTGAGAGACGGTACCGGCATACCGGTAGACATCGGGGATCGGGGGAGTATTGCATCTGAGGGCCAAGTTTCATAAAAATATGTTAACTCTTCCTTATATCGATTTAAGTTAAAATGAATTGATGAAGATATTATTTTGATTTAAGAGTTAAACCTTTTTTGGTAGAGATTGGACCTAGAATGATTGAGTGTGATTAGTAATCATTGAGAATTTCAGACCGTACTAGGCAGCCATCCACCGTTCCCTCTCCTCCATTGTTCCCTATACTAGGCATCCATCCACCGTTCCCTCTCCTCCACTGTTCCCTATACTAGGCATCCATCCACCGTCCCCTCTCCTCCACTGTTCCCTATACTAGGCATCCATCCACCGTTCCCTCTCCTCCACTGTTCCCTGTACGAGGCACCGACGTAAATTCACTGTTGTGAAATTTCTCTCGACATTCAGTCAGATGATTACTGTTTTTCTACACGGTAGCGTCAGACGAGATAAAGTCAAGGATTTAATAGGTATACAGCCGTTTTTACAGCCTGAATCTCCTCTACTATAAAACCGCGTATCTCGTCAAAAGATCATCTACATTTTACCCGGTGGCGTTCCAGCAATGAATGCAGCGCGTCGTTACTGATAGTAACTGATAGTTTCTGTACGTAAATGAAGAATTAAAGTTTGATAAATGACACATAAATATAGCGTGTCTTCCGTCGTCTCGTTACCTCTCACAGAACGACTCAACCTGAGACCCGCAGAAACTGCTGCTTATAGCGTGACAGTGAATTGTTCTGAATTAATTTCGAATCCAGCTGATTTACGCATTAAATCTCTCGAGTTCAAACGACTAAGATAGAATATTTATTCATAAGGGTTGGATTAATCGGGGGATTCCGAATTGAAAAACGTGAGTTTCGCCCGGTGCCAGTGACTGTCACATGATAAGATGTTTCTCGCTGTTTCTGAGAAGACACTAATTTCTATTAAAACGCGATTTATCACTGCAGTAATTTCTAAGTGGAAATAATCGAAAGTCAAAATTCGTAGATTTATTACATTACTGCATTGGAGAAAATTCTTCAAGAGAAAATAATTGAAGAATCTAATAGACAACCCATATACAAATACCGTCGACAATTAGATAGACCATAAATTTAGTTGTTGAACGATGCGCGGATTAATGTCTGTGTATTTTAACTATATTTGCTTTTATACTTCGTGGCGGAAGAAAAGAAATCATCGAAACTTGTTTCATTTCGAAAAAATACCGAAGAAATACAAGGGCCAGCTTAGGCTAAGCTTAGGTCGTAAAATTGTCTTTAAATGTGCCAGTTGGTCCTGTGGGTACCCTCAGAATCCCTAGTAGGTATATTATACGTATCAAAAAATGTATACTCAGGAAAATGAAAAACAGATTCCTGCCGAAACCCGGGATCGAACCAGGGACCTTTAGATCTTCAGTCTAACGCTCTCCCAACTGAGCTATTTCGGCTGGTGATTTATCGCCGGATTAGTTTCGAGTCGACGAACCCTGCTGGAAGTAGAAATTGAAACATTTATCTAACGAATTCATTTGGTTTCTTATCTATTTACAGATCAACCTTTTGTTCCAAAGACGCCTCCAACTGAAGGTAAGAGTTTAATTTCAATCCTAATTTACGTTATAACAATAACATCATTTGAAATCCAATGATTAAGAATGAAAAAATAGTCCGACATTTCTATTCTTTTAGTCCTATCTTAATTGATGTACATATCCTAATAATCATCTTCATGATATTCCTTATGATGACCATTAGAAACATTCAATAAACAACTGCGTAGCTTAAGGAGACAATGTGCGATTTTATATCATTTCTACAACACGGATTTTAGATAGTTTCATCATTGATTATAACCACAATAAGATATACGTGTATCGTATCGGTTTGGTAAATAGATATATCTCTGCTATGAGAGTTGAACGGGTCAGTGAGGCGTGATCGACCACGTGTTGTTAGTGAAAGGTTACTGTAACTTCTACAGAAGCTGAATGAAATTACCAATCATCCGTATCCCACGTTTCGCGATACTGACTTTTACTCCCTTGGCAACGAGCAGCAAGCTCCGGTGAAAATAGATACAGATAGAACTATTCAACAATAAGATGAGGTCGGTCGGCCGACAGTATTCGGCTCCTAGCGACAAACAGTGACTAATACCCTTCCCTCCTTCCTCCTACAGTAGCGTGGTTGAAACATCACAGTTAACAAGAAATGCTACTTGACTTGTGAAAAAATGAGCTTTTTCCTGCGAATGAAAAATGAGACGAAATCCATACAAGATGGTGCCGTTTCAGTCTAACAGCATAACGTGAATTCTTTAGTCAGCAGCAATCTGAACAGATCGGGTCTAAAGAGTAATCTGAACACATCGGGTCTAAAGAGTAATCTGAACACATCGGGTCTAAAGAGCAATCTGAACAGATCGGATCTAAAGAGCAATCTGAACAGATCGGGTCTAAAGAGCAATCTGAACAGATCGGATCTAAAGAGCAATCTGAACAGATCGGGTCTAAAGGGCAATCTGAACACATCGGGTCTAAAGAGCAATCTGAACACATCGGGTCTAAAGAGCAATCTGAACAGATCGGATCTAAAGAGCAATCTGAACAGATCGGATCTAAAGAGCAATCTGAACAGATCGGATCTAAAGAGCAATCTGAACAGATCGGATCTAAAGAGCAATCTGAACAGATCGGATCTAAAGAGCAATCTGAACACATCGGGTCTAAAGAGCAATCTGAACAGATCGGGTCTAAAGAGCAATCTGAACAGATCGGATCTAAAGAGCAATCTGAACACATCGGGTCTAAAGAGCAATCTGAACAGATCGGGTCTAAAGAGCAATCTGAACACATCGGGTCTAAAGAGTAATCTGAACACATCGGGTCTAAAGAGCAATCTGAACAGATCGGATCTAAAGAGCAATCTGAACAGATCGGATCTAAAGAGCAATCTGAACACATCGGGTCTAAAGAGCAATCTGAACAGATCGGATCTAAAGAGCAATCTGAACAGATCGGGTCTAAAGAGCAATCTGAACACATCGGGTCTAAAGAGCAATCTGAACAGATCGGATCTAAAGAGCAATCTGAACACATCGGATCTAAAGAGCAATCTGAACAGATCGGGTCTAAAGAGTAATCTGAACAGATCGGGTCTAAAGAGTAATCTGAACACATCGGGTCTAAAGAGCAATCTGAACACATCGGGTCTAAAGAGCAATCTGAACAGATCGGATCTAAAGAGCAATCTGAACAGATCGGGTCTAAAGAGTAATCTGAACAGATCGGGTCTAAAGAGTAATCTGAACACATCGGGTCTAAAGAGCAATCTGAACAGATCGGATCTAAAGAGCAATCTGAACACATCGGATCTAAAGAGCAATCTGAACAGATCGGGTCTAAAGAGTAATCTGAACAGATCGGGTCTAAAGAGTAATCTGAACACATCGGGTCTAAAGAGCAATCTGAACACATCGGGTCTAAAGAGCAATCTGAACAGATCGGGTCTAAAGAGCAATCTGAACACATCGGGTCTAAAGAGTAATCTGAACAGATCGGGTCTAAAGAGCAATCTGAACACATCGGGTCTAAAGAGCAATCTGAACAGATCGGATCTAAAGAGCAATCTGAACACATCGGATCTAAAGAGCAATCTGAACAGATCGGGTCTAAAGAGTAATCTGAACAGATCGGGTCTAAAGAGTAATCTGAACACATCGGGTCTAAAGAGCAATCTGAACACATCGGGTCTAAAGAGCAATCTGAACAGATCGGATCTAAAGAGCAATCTGAACAGATCGGGTCTAAAGAGTAATCTGAACAGATCGGGTCTAAAGAGTAATCTGAACACATCGGGTCTAAAGAGCAATCTGAACAGATCGGATCTAAAGAGCAATCTGAACACATCGGATCTAAAGAGCAATCTGAACAGATCGGGTCTAAAGAGTAATCTGAACAGATCGGGTCTAAAGAGTAATCTGAACACATCGGGTCTAAAGAGCAATCTGAACACATCGGGTCTAAAGAGTAAGTCTCTTACCCCCGAACTCCCACTCCGCACAGGCCTGAGACTCTTAGGAAAAATGGGCAAGACGATAATCTAGAAAAGAAGATGTTTGTGCGGAATACAAATGAATCTGAGAACCGCAGTGAAGATTCAGGACTCTGTTTAGATGGCGTTTTGACGCAAAATCCGAATTGACTTGATTTATTCTGAAAGTTTCGGAGATTTTGACTAAACTTTATCATCAGAGAATCGAAAGTTACACCAAGGGTCTAGTAATTCTAGTGGTATTTTGATTCATGGGCCAATTCATCGCTGTCTTAAGCAGTAACCAAGAAGGTTCAGTTTCTAATTTTTAGAATTAGTTTATGATTGCTTCATATTTCCGATGAGGACAGCAATTCAAACTAGCTTAACTGTTATCCGCTGAGCTTAAACTTAAATATCTCAATTAGGACCTGGTGGGATGTGTTTATTATCAATGCGACTCATGAAAGCGAAATGATCGCAATTCAATCAGTTTGAATACACGCCGTCGTGTCACGTGACACGTGCGCGTTGATTAATGAGATGTACTACACAATTCGCTACATCTACTGCATAACAATCTGTTGTGATCTTTACGAGTGAGATCTTTACGAGATACGACTAAAGATTGAAGTCACACGTAAAACAGACACATGATATGCGCTGGATGGATGATCAGTGAATCAATGAAATTACACAAACCTTAGAATCAGATTCTATAAATAAGAAGTGAAGCATCCCCTTGAGTAGCGCTTGAATTTCCATCTCCTCAGGCTTTGGAAAATTATGGCCCCGTCGAGTTAGAGTGTATCGATGATCGTTTCTATAATCGTTCATCTTTATTCGGAAAGCAAAAATGCGTATACAAATATTTAAATGTCCTCGCAAATCGCCTAAGGTGGCAATGTATGCAAGTGTGTCGATAATGTCTGGTGTAAGTGTAAAATAGTCAGATGCGATTGTGAAGAGATGCGAAATTCGCTCCGTTTAACATCGAAATGACAGATACAGATATAGATATAATATAGCTATAAATACGTCTCGGAGTCTGTCACCTGACCGGAATATCTCATACTGATTCCGCTATTGTAAGATGTCGCTACAAATACTGCCCCCCCCCCATAATTAACTCTTATCTAAATACTGATACGAACATATCTGCCAAAAATTCCTTGTCTATGTATCTGCTGTCTTATCTGTATTTCAGCGATTGTCTCAGTTCCTGTTCTTAACCTTCCGCGGTAACATCCATATTTTTGAGAATACTGTTTATATCATTAATGCTTCATTGTCGTTTTGTCTGAGATGAGTATTAATTAAAACCTCGAAACGTAAGATAATAAATGTATAATCAACGATGGGTTTCGCTTGTTCAACTTGTAAGATATTGTTTTCTTTTCTAAATATATCGTGTTTGAGTGAAATAATGCGAGTCAGTGTCCTCTCCTGACGATCGTTGTATAAACGATTATCGCCATCAATAAATCGTAACGTTGAAATATTGCGACGAAACAGGTGAAAAATGGAATTTTGAAAAAGGTGACTGTGACGGGAAACGGAAATTACGAGGTGAACTTTTGAGTATTGCGCTAAGACGATTCAGAATTTCTTAAAATACGCTTGGTTCTACATTTCTGAGTAAAGTTTGACTCATCTGGTGTCAAATGAAATCATTTCCACCAACAAAAGGACAGGACACAGTTCTATAGGATTCAGGACTCTCTACAGGATCCGGCATCTCAGGACCCAATTTATAGGACCTGATTCCACAGTTCTGTCGTTTGAATCTACAGTTAGAATGTTAGTTTATTCTCGATATTTTGATGTAGGGTAAGATTGAACTCGAGTGTGAAGAGAGATATTTTATCCGATGATTTACGGCGATCGTATCTGGGATGAATCAGCGAACCGAATGATCGCGCTCATTTACAACAACTCATTCCTTATTTTACAGCAAACTGTTTAAGGAAAAGGTGATTGACTATAAATAATTGTCGCGCGCGCGCGCGTTATCAACGGTGTGAAGTCGTTCAATTGGAATTTATCAATGTTTAATGGCAACTGGAGACAATTTGAGCAGAATCGGAAATGATTTGAAATAAGAACGGAAACATTGCCTCGGGGAAATAAACCGACGACAGATTTCTTTCTGGGAAACGATTGATTTGCTGGACTCCGCGCGCGACACGAATTATAATTTAAACACAGTCGTATCGTCGTCATCGTGTTGTTACTCTGTGATTCCGTAATAAACTGCAAATTACAAACTATCGCCAGAGATTCCGGCGAGTATCGGCAGCGATACCCGCGATCAGAGAAAACTATACTAACATAGGCTTAATGGGTCTAACGTTACAAACGGACAGCAGGACCCGGTTTTATAGACTGGTATTAACTTTAACCCGGGGGCTAACTCAATTCATTTTCAATTGAGTTAACCCTCAGGTTAAAGGCAATACCAGTCTATAAAACCGGGCCCAGAAGTATAAAATATGCTGTAATCATTTTTCTAATGATCGTTGAGTTTGATTTTATTATTTCCCATTCCGTGGTACACAGTCTGTGAACGGGGGATTCTGGGGAACAGGGGATCCTAGGAATAGTTCACGTGGGGAATCCTGGACAGGCATCACGTAGTGTATACAAATATCTAATTTTGAGGCTTCTCAGATCGTTGTACTGCTATAAATGTATGTTCGGTATTCCGTGTTTTCAATCGTTTCACTACTTGGATCAATTATAGGAATCTGATAAGCTATGAAGCGAACTGACTCGAGCTGTGTGAAGTGTGTTAGATACGATGTTGATAGATCATTAGATAATTACTGAATAAATAGTCAGTTCTAGGTGTAACACTAACCTTTACCAACTGAATCATTAAATTCTCACCCGCCTGAAACAGCTTCAGTGGCTGGTCTCATGTCCGGATGGCGCCCTATGACGCGTCAACGAAAGCCTTGGACAAAATGGGAAACTTGGCTGAAATGGTTAACATTGGGCAAAATGGTTTACATAGGGCAAAATAGTTAACATTGGGCAAAATGGTTTATATTGGGCAAAATGGCTTATATTTTGCCAAAGTATTGTGATTTTATTGTAAAGTGTCTGGTTCTTATATTCATTTCTTTCAATCTCTCATTTCAGAACCATGTGAACGCCATTATTGCGCTTATGGCGCCACCTGTGTGAATAATTACGAACTGAATAAGGCTGAATGTAAATGCGTGGAATCGTGCGGTCGAACGTTCGCTCCTGTTTGTGGATCTGATGACGTCAGCTATAGTTCGCAATGTCACCTGAAACTAGCGAGCTGTGCGCAACAAAAACGTATTAGGCCTAAGTTCAGGGGGCGCTGCACGTCTCGTTTAGGTATGTTTAGAGAAATCCCAGGTATACGTAAAACTGGGATACCCTAATGGATTCCAAAATATCAGAACATCCCTAACTAACCCCACAATGTCGGAACATCCCTTACTAACCCCACAATATCGGAACAACCCTAACTAACCCCACAATGTCGGAACATCCCTTACTAACCCCACAATATCGGAACATCCTTAACTAACCCCACAATGTCGGAACATCCCTAACTAACCCCACAATGTCGGAACATCCCTTACTAACCCCACAATATTGGGACATCCTTAACTAACCCCGCAAATTCAGAATATTTTAGCTGATTGTGCAATACACCCGCGGCTGATGGGAAACAATAGTGTTTGTGTGAGGAAGTTGTGAGAGGAATTTTACGTTTGTTACACAACAGATCTTACACACGCACACAGCATACACACAGACAGGGCTGGATGATGTACCGAGGAGAGCAACAACAAAAACAACTTTATCTTACATCATCGGTGTAAAGGTTATTCCTGTACGGTACCAGCAGCAGCACTGGTGGGTCGTGCCGGGACCCCCAACCAGAACACCGGGCACCGATTGTTTCCGACCAATTTGTAGGGAACCCTGCTGCTGCTGCTGAAATTTTACGAAAAAAATTCAAGTACTTGTTGAACAACAGTGCAAGATCAACTGATAGATAGTTTTACTCTGGCCCGTGTGAACGATCGTTATTCAGTTATCGGATTTGTGTCACAACTATTGAAGTCCGGTTTCTATTTTTTGTCTCAATTTCTATACGAGTTGTAAGTCGTCAACAGAATTATCGTTCCAACTGAAAGACAATTTGGCTGTAGGCCTAATCAGACGGGCAGTGGCATTTCTAAATTCCGTTTCATTATCTCTCGAACCGCTCTACCCCTCGTGGCCTAAAACTTGCTTATGATTAAAAGGCACTTACAAAAACCATGATCAACGTCGATTTATGACAGGGAATCAACTAGAGATGCGCGGCCTCCATTGATTCACTGAGGACATTAGTAAATTGATCATTAACCGGCGTCGATTGGTTACATCGCTTTACTGATCACGCGCTCGTCGTCGGAAAACTCTGTTGCCATCTATCGCATAAAATCGACACTATTTTCCACCGATATTCAGATTGGTAAAAACATCAGAAGAAATACATACACGAAATGATTTCATTAAATTTCGACAGTTGCCCCGAGAACAAATGCGGCCTTTAATTCACCCGAATCAGGGCTGGGTGGATTTAATGCCGATATGAAAAGACCTTTCGAACGAAACCACGAGCAATTCGTGATCTGACATTAACCGGAATAAATAAATCAAAGAACTTTGAATAAAACGATAGGTTTTTTTCTATCGCTCGAGGCTTCCTTCGAATAGAACACGAGGAGGATCATCGATCGAATTTAATTAACAAATGAAGAGATGATATTCATATTGTTAATGATTAATGAATGTACAGTTAACACCCTTCCTTTCAGGGATACTAGTATCATCCTACACGGTAGATTAAGTTATCGATTACTGAAAGGCCTCGGTATTCACGAGAGGTGAAAAGGTCGCTTTATTTTTCTCAGTGGTCACGGAATAAGCCAGATCTGTTGTGATCTGATAAGCATCGAGTATCACTTCAAAAGACGAACGAAATGTTCAGATGTATTTATACAAACGATTCTGACCTGAAGGTTTGTTCCGGCGTTTTCTAAGAAAACTGTACCGAAACGGTATCTAGGATTTCGGTAGAATGATGATCTCTATCTTACAATTAATGGTCAAAAATCTCGGTGTTTTGATGAAAACCTTTCTTTCACAAGTCACATGAACAATATTTGTCGCATACTGCATAGGTAAACTTCACCATCTTCTCGATGATGTTTCGTGCAAGGTAGCTATCTCTTCACTGGTCGTTTCAAGACTTAACTATTCCAATTCTCTTCGGATTGGTTTATCTATATAGCGCTATATAAATAAATGAATTATCATTATCATTATCATCATTATCATAATTACTATTATCAGATGATAGAATAAAAACCCACTGTCTGTCTGTCTGTCTGTCTTTCTGTCTGTCTTTCTGTCTGTCTTTCTGTCTGTCTGTCTGTCTGTCTGTCTGTCTGTCTGTCTGTCTGTCTGTCTGTCTGTCTGTCTGTCTGTCTGTCTGTCTGTCTGTCTGTCTGTCTGTCTGTCTGTCTGTCTGTCTGTCTGTCTGTCTGTCTGTCTGTCTGTCTGTCTGTCTGTCTGTCTGTCTGTCTGTCTGTCTGTCTGTCTGTCTGTCTGTCTGTCTGTCTCTGTCGAGATCGTTGTCAGGTGTTAGCTAGGATGGCTCCGGGTAGATTAATATTAACGATACGATCAGTATTCACAGGGTAAGTATATGTAATATAATTCGTTGGTGTAAATGGTATTTTCATTCTCGGGAGGCCAAAAACCAGCTCTGACTTGATCCAATAAAAACCACGCCGACCCGAAACTGCCTGGTATTACTGGCCTCAAACACGCGATTATCCCGTTCTGAAACCCATTTCAGGTACAGATCCCGTAATGTATATATACTGATGGCTTGACTCATGTGAGTTACTGGATGAAAAAACTCCTAACGCTCCCGCGATCGTTGAATCGATGAGACGTAGGCCGAGATTCTATATTGTTCAAATAAAAAGATTATTAGAATAATAAAAAAGGAATGTAAGAATTTGCTTTTTCCGAGACTGGGAAACCATCAGAGTATGAAAATAATCACCACCCGTCCACCCGTCCACCCATCCACCCGTCCACCCATCCACCCGTCCACCCATCCACCTGTCCGCCGCCCGCCAGTAAGGTGTGAAGTCATTCTTCATTCATGTGGGACCCTGTCGCAGTCCTTGGAGCCCCATGGGTCCGCCGTCCCATGTCAGGGGCCGATCCAGGATTTTGTAGAAGATTTTGCCCTAAAATAGGGCACATTGGACAATAGGGCAAAATAGGGTCCAGTAACATAAACGTCTTATTTTC
Source organism: Tubulanus polymorphus (assembly GCF_964204645.1). Lineage (NCBI taxonomy): Eukaryota > Metazoa > Nemertea > Palaeonemertea > Tubulaniformes > Tubulanidae > Tubulanus > Tubulanus polymorphus. Next base: position 830,448 of record NC_134031.1, read on the forward strand.
ACTTAGTTTTTGTTTGCGCATAAATATCTCTAAAAAGATATATTAAATTTTTATTTCAAGACTTTTTGCAAGAAGGGCACTCTATTTTTGAGGGCCGGGCTACGGACACCCTCCCCTGGATCCGCTCTTGTATGGGGTCGTATGGGGAACCGCGAGCTGCAGACCGTTGAGTCCCACGGGCTCGCCCGGGTCCCATGGGCTGATATGAATCGTGTTATGGAATGAATCTTGACGGTTTTATACACGAGAATGTGTCGGTTAATGAAGCTATTATAAATCGTGATGTTTATCCCTCTAGGGTAATCATTGTTATTGTGCTACTGCCGCAAATATATTATTTACAGCCCGAACGAGTGTATTGAGATCGGGCTCAGATGGATGGATGATCGGTAAATTAATATACAACTCGTACCACAACGCAATAACCGGCACTGGCAGGCGAGGGAAAAATAAAACAGTTCCAGATCACCAAACACAACGCGCTGTATATATCAGAGAAGAGTAATACCACACCTTCATATCAGCCTCATTTCATCTAAAGTGTTAACTTTTTGTGACGTTGATTAGCTAAGAGCTTTTTCTCGGAAAATACGCGCGTTTTTTCTATAAAGTATTAGTGACAGGGCGGTGTTTTATCTAAGGTTGAGAAACTAATGTCGCGCATTGACGAGGAAATAACCACGCAACGTCACAGGCGTTAATGGTTTCTATGTTGTGGTCGTGTTCGTTGTTTAATCTCTATCGATCCTATATTTCTGTGTGTTACGCGCACAAACATTCAAAAACTAAACCTAACCATAAATCATTAATGGAAGTTACTGGCGCCCTATTGTTTGTATCGGTAGAGCTCTGTGTTTCGCTATCTCGACTCCTGCGACGCCTGCGATTTAACGCTCTGATCGCTCGCACTCTCTATAGTTTCACCGTTACCAGCCGCGGATGCCGTTACGTTACGCCGTATTCCGACGTTACGTTTACGTACACGCTACCGCTTTACGTAATTAACGTTTTCTCGATCGGGTTTTATTCCGCGGTAAAATCATACGCTTGATTAAATCTGCAAAAACAAACTGGGAATAAAAAAAGCGCCCGTGAACGCGGCGGCTGCGAGTCGTCGTATAGCGGAGCAACGCATCGAGCCGCAACTCTGCGTAATATCACCATCACATGACTAACCATAGAACAACCATTACTGAGAACCGACACGCCAAACGACGAACATCATTCTTCTGTTTTCAGTTTTAAGGATACATCGTTCTAACCCTTCCTGACGCGTTACGGGGAGAGAGTGCATTTCAATCGAAAATTGCCACCAGACATCAATATTAAGGGACCTCGCCGAGAAGAATAACGGAGGATATATTTAACATTCAGGTCGATATGGAATCGGTTTTTGCTGTGGTAATAATGTCGATCGTATTATGACGAGTAATTGATAGTTTTTTTTTTGGTTTGTGTTTGTGTAATTGAGGATTTCGATTTATCTGCTCTGTGACCGGGAAATCACGAATTAGGACATTACATCATCATCATCATTATTGTGGTTTATTGGAAGGAACACCTGAAAGAGTCGCTCAGTAAAGGGGACATCACGGCGACTTTAACTACCGCTGGAAATCATCTTAGTGAATCTTAGTGATTTTCTAATGGATTTCGTCCCAAATCGTGTAGTGATTCAATAACTCATATGGAACCAGTTGGATATCATATATATATCTGTGTAGTTTATAGAATAAATGCATCTACACTCGGCTTAAAACGGGATAAATGAACATGCGCGACTCAAGAGCGAACTGCTCATTTGAAATATGATTTTTCAAATCTGATTTTTCTCGTAGCCGGAGATGAAGATATGTTGTTATAAATATCAACGGAAGCCGGAATTCAATCAGTGTTAAGGGAATACTGGAGTTACGCACGCAGCAGCCACTAGACGCCTGGCGACCAGTTGAAATTTGATTGAGAACTAACGCATTAATTTTTAATTGCTCTCCCCTCCCCATCCCTCCCCCACCACTCTCTCTCTCTCTCGATCTGTCTCGCGATATCTTTGAGTCAGTCTATTTACTAATGACTCTGATAGACACAGCGATTCGAGGCAGTCTTAAACCACGTCGCGTCGCATTCATCAGATTACTAGCGATTTTATTCGGCTGAGCATTTCGTTTTTAAATACGAGCGCGAGTTTTTTCTGCTCTCGTCTCGTTTTCTGCGGTGTCTTCCACATTCTGACGACAGCGACTGAGACGACGGCTAGTAGACGTATATATATATATACATACCGACCGGGCGGCGCGAGTATCTGAGAAATAGATCGGGTGACGATGAACGTGTGTTTAAAAACGATATAAAACTGATCTGTGTTCAGATCTTAGTGAACTGATAACATGTTATATCAGTATAGGATTAGTTACCGGACTACGCAGCACCCGGCTGTAGCCTATCCCGTTGTCACCGGCAAATCAAAATGTCGACACATTGTTGCCGCTGTTGTTATGATTATGTTAACGTTACTAAGACCGTGTTACGGTTGTTATATTTATCTCCCAGGTAAAGTGGATCCGTGTTTGAAGATGAATTGCACGAACGGAGCTCGGTGCGTACCGTCGCTGGTCGGTTCCACTGCGAGATGCGAGTGTCCCACCAAGTGTTATTCTTTCGGTAGCAGTTTAGAAGATCGCGAAATCTGCGCTTCCGACGGCAAGGAATATCAAAACAAATGCGAAATGGATCGAGCTTCGTGTCTGGCTATGAAACCAATATCGATGAAATTCTACGGAAAATGCGGTAAGTCATTTTTTTCTTTAATTGATTTTCAATCATAAAAATTGATTAAAATCTATGATATTTTGTCAATTGATCTCTACTAGGGCCCAATTTCATATAATGGTTTCCTTCATTAATTCAGTTTGTTCCAAATTGATTTTTCGAGTTAATCCTTCCTGTGAAACTGGAGTCGTAGGTACCCGGTGTCATAGAATGTAATCCCCACCCCCTATTCATGCCCTCTGACAATAGATCTCAGGAGTAAGGGTTAGGGTCAGTAGCCCCATTATGACTCTCCACTTAATTCGTCAATCTATTGTTGGGGGGAGGGGGCATCTGACAGCATGGTTTATCTTTAAATATATCATTTAAAAGATATTAAGATTAGGTCACCAGGACCCGGTTTCAGGTTCATCTTATCCATGTACTGATACAGTTTTTACAATTATTTTGATTAAGTAAAAAAATATTCCTTATATTGAAAACATATATCTGTGAGCTGAACCACTGGGACCCAGAACACAGACATCATAATACACAAAATATTTAAACTATTTATATAAAATAACAACCGAACAGTAGCTGAACAGAGCTAGATTATTCTCTTGACTCATGGTCTAATCACTCTCCTCGGAATAATGGTCCAGATAAAGTCATAACTGTTTGATAAATATAATATAATCCAACGGATCGAAAAACGCACATTTTCACTTCTAAAATCTGCTTATTCATTTCTTTACATTACGTGCGATTTGAATCAGATAAACCTGATTTCTTTAGGTCGCGATTATCATTGCAAACCACAAAGGTTTTTAAGACCAGTTTTACGAGTCAAACTCACAAGGTCAAGGTTAACAAAACCGCTCAATATCTTAACAAAGTTTCATATCAGGTTCAGGATCAAGAGTCAGATCTTAACTCCGAACTATGGAACTGAATCCAGTATCCAGTAACGTGGAACCAGGTCCATAATATTTTTGTCAATAATCGCTAATATGAAACTTTTCCTCACGAGATGTTGATGCCAATTCTAGTTCAACTCGGTTACGATATTTACGATATTTCATCTATATTATATAATACACATAATGTATGAATCTGCGGTCGCTATATGTTTCCAACCATCGATTTTCAAGCTTATAGGAGTTGTCTACACGTTCGACCCCCTGAAGTCTTATCTTTGATTCAATATTGATATTCATTCAATGAAATATCACACACGTGATACTGCTTTATCGACAGTAGATATTTCTCAAAATGATTAGTCGTCAGTTCATCGGTAAAGTTAATTTTTATGACTGGTTATTTTATACGAACGCCTCGTTGACATTTAATGCATCGATCGATTAGAAGTTCTGTATCAGTCTAATTGAGTATATATCAATAGTAACTATAATACTGAAAACCGATCCGTCATATCAAACTCGAGCGAAGTCGCGTGTTTCATTAGTAATCTGAAATGAAGGATACAAGTGATATTCGAATTCATTTTATATTCAAGTTTAAAATCAGATGATAGAATAATGTGAGATGAATGCACGCATGTGACGGCCGTGGCCATTTTGTCCTTCGTCGTGATAAAAATATCCCTCATATCTTTACTTTTAGAATTTCTGTAAGTCACGCGAAATGATTCAGTTTGAAATGTAATATTGAGGGATTGATGTAAAACCATTGATGGAACACTTTGAGTCCGTGTTGTAAATATCATATGAAATCCAATACTAAGTGCGAAGAAATGAGTCCGATAACGCCTCCCTTTAGCTATAGTCAGTGTTCCTGATGATGACTATATGACGATATAGTTACTAGCTCGAAAAAACATTTCGAATTTAATTGCTGCATAGAGTGGGATTTTATAAGATCGTTGTATTTTGTAAACCTTGTTTTAACTGGAAAAGAATCGAAAAAAATATACACTTGAATATTTGTGTAAATTTGATAACATTGAAGTGAATTGAAAATGACGAAGTTGATTTGAAAAGTTGAATGTTAAACTCAATTTACAGCCGCCAGTTTTATGTGACATATATTTGAAGTCAAGCAGATGAAATATCAACTCCTAAAGGCTTCAAACACAGCACGATATAAACAAACAAATGATTTAAATTTCAAGCCGAGAACTTCATAGAATAGTCGTTTACCCTCCCCTAGACCTCAGGCGAATACACCTGGCATTCACAGTCTCAATTCTACATAACCATTCTATGCCGTCGTCATTTATGAAGTTGAAACTAAAAGTTACAGGTTACGGCACTCAAGTAGATGATAAAAACCGCATCAAAATCTACTTTCCACAAAGTTAATGATCAATATATTCTAAAATGGGAAATATACATATTATGTTCTCATTTCATACCCGGTGGCTGAAAACTATTCAGTAACTTGTTCGAATTAATGGATACAATTTCAAAGTTCGGCGTAATAACTAATGGACAGATATCCGCGCTAAGTCATTCGTGCAGGAAGGGATGACGGGGTTAGTGAAATATGATAATATGATTAACTATTAATTACTTAAGAGTGCTTTACAGGACTTTACTTAAAATATCGAATTGTTTTATGAATATTATCTAATATTATTATATTATTTAATAATGTATCCGTGTAAGGGATAAATTATCAGATAATCTTGATAATCCTGTGTCAATGTTGTACGATAAAATGCCACAAAACAACTGTATCTTATCCTAATAATCGTCTTCAAGAATACAGCATTCTTTGAGCTGATTTTCACTAATTACAAATAACCAGATTATGACATTCATTCATAAGTACATTCGTTTTCGCGTCAATAATGAGACCTTTCGTAAATTAAAGATCATCAACACTTGAATAATGACATTCTATTTGAAATAGCGCATTATTCGATATGTAATCATCCCCAATGGCTTCTTGTCGGTGATCATTGTAGTCTGATGATCTGAGTCGTTTTCACTATAATAAACGTATTGAATACGAATGCGGAACCCGGTATTTATTGAACATAATACAATCGATAAATAGATGAATCAATTGGGTTTTAATTGACTAAAGATCGTTGTTTAGACAACTATTTAAAGACGACGGTATTTATTTCATACTCTGTTGCGTAATTGATTTATTCTTTTGCGGCGTCTTTTTTATTTCGTATGATTCGTGTTTCGTGACCTTTAAAAAAAGTTCTATATAAAAAGATGGATGTAGATGGTGAAAGATTAACCGGTGTCATCGCGGATAGCGGATCGTAGATTAGTCTCGTCGGCGCGTTGTATTTCTGTCCCAGCCTGAAAGTAAGTAACATATTAAGCCGATGAAGCTGCGACGAATGAAATCCGAGTCAGGAGCGGGTGCGAAACTTGTCATTCGAAACTTCCTTAATCGGCTTAAAATGCGCCGAATAAAAGTACGAGGAAGTCGAGAAAATGCTTCCGGGACAATAATGATGTCTAAATAGCGTGCGATGGTTTTGTGTGCGGCGATGAAATTATTGTAAGCAGAAATTCGAGATCATATTTTTCCGTTTAAGTCTGGCAGCAAAATGACAAACAATACTCGTAAGCTTGTATAGAATGACAGTGATAGAAAAAACGTTACGTAGATTATAATAAATTCATGCCGTAATTTCATCGAAGATTAAATCAAACATATTCAGGTATACGACTGATTCCCTGCTGCTTGTAGCACATAGGAAGGACACTAGTTCACGTATAAACTAGAAAGTCCATGATTACTACCACTTTTCTTCAGTCTAAAACGATATGGTATAACTTAAGACTGGTGACGGATGGTAGGAGCCCCGCCTGTTAGTATTTTATATAAATTTTTTCTTAGTCTTTTAGCAATTGTGGGATTTTATTGTTTCGTCACGGATATTGTGATTTTACTGATTAACCATAGGTCATATAATTATGTTCCTTCACTAGATGATAGCATAATAAATTTTATAACTCTGTCAGTCGTTAAAGTCTCCTAGGAAAAACAGCCTTCTATTGAAATTCTCGTGTTCAGCACTGAGCCTCACAGCCGTCATCACGTAACAATAACGTGAACTTTTGTCGTACATGCCACAAACTGCTTTGTACCAGAACGACCCAGTTCCGAACTAATACGATAGATCTATAGACTGTGCATGAGTGGTGTGTTTAAGGTTTAAGTGCCGTCTTGACCTGATCATGATCGCACAAACTGCGGTCACCTAAAATGATAATCGCGATGTTGCTAGATGCCACGACCAACAAAAGCGAGCAGAAAAGCCGGAACTTTTGAAAATGATTTATAGATTTCTAAAACTTTGAATATAGTTATATCCGAAGCACGGTTTGAAAACACGGGCTTTACATATATGGAAAATCTTAAACAGGTTACAAAACTGAAATAGTCAGTAATGGATTGACTTTGATGAGATTACGATCGATTTGAAGAATCTAAATTTTACTTCATTAAACCTGTTCTGACATTTCCGATTTAACGCCTTAATTCTGACATTTCCCTCGCAGACTTAACCGGCAGCATCAACACGCGGTAAAACAAAGATACACGAGGTATAACACCCCCTTAAAGGCCTCAAATCCTTTTCATTGACAAACTTTTGAGAAATGGCCGCGAGGATTCATTACTCAACGACTTATTGTGAATTGAACGTCACCGTACGGTTGATGTATTGATGTACATAATTGACATTAAGCTTTAAACTGTATAAAGATTGATTTGATGTGACACGGCCTCGAGGCAAATTTACTCAACTTTTTGTTTTTAATTTAAGTTATAGTTTAAATGCCTTCAGTATCGATGAAAAATATGTCAGTAACCTTGGTTACCGACAGATAACAGATAAGCGGCTCGATATGTCAAAAAGAAGAAGGCGCCACAATTCGGGATTGAACATTGAGAGGTCGAATGAAATTCTCTTTGTGTATCGTTGAAATTGTATATCAAGGTTGGAATGAGTCTAAGATCTGGACTCAGTTCCACAGCTTTTAACAGACGAATTAATATCATTTCGTTTTCAATGAGTTTCGAAATTAGTTCAATTTCAGTGTTTGACTTAAATCTTAATGTGGAACTGTGGAACCGTGTCCTGTGCAATCCCTAGCAACCCCTGGGTTAAAACCAGAGGAAAAACTTCCCAATTCATCAAGAACGTAGGTTGGAATTTCCCACTTTGAGACGCAAATAGATTAAATTCTAAGTTTAACTCTCGTATTTCACTGTATTATATAAGAATATCATGAGCATTCGAGCTATTGTAAAAGTTTTTATCGAAAAATATTTCAAATCAAAATACTAAAAATTATCGCCGAGCTCAAATATGTCACACATTTTTACCCCTTTATGAATCTCAACGGAGCCAATTATTCGTTTAATCGTGAAAGTTACTGCTGCCTAGGGATTTCAATATAATCAAACTCGTTTAGTTATATCCGTATGAAATTCAAAATCAGATGGTTTGTAGCCGTAGACATAACGTGGGCTGAAGTCGACAAAACGTGGGCTGGAGTCGACAAAACGTGGGCTGAAGTCGACATAACGTAGGCTGAAGTCAACAAAACGTGGGCTGAAGTCGAGAACAACGTGGGCTGAAGTCGACTGACCAGTAGATACATTACACGTGGGCGACGCCCAATTCTGTTAAGTTTCTATCACGTGACTGCGTTCATTATTCAATCCTATCCGTCCTTCTCGAATATCGCCGACACATATGTAATCTGGGAAGATTTTCACACAGACTACACGGAAATGTAATCCCTCGTATTTGAAGAGTGGTTTCCTCTTCCTGTCGACGATGAATGATATATATATACCGGTATGTATATGTGATCTGACGATGAAATATTATCCGATATATGAGGTCGGTTGTCGGTGCATACCGCAGAGACATAGAAAATATCAAGCCTTTCATCCCGTCTCGTCACTGAACAGCTTAAACCAGCATCCAGTTCCTCGGTAGTGGACCCAGTTCCTCGGTACCGGACCCAGTTCCACGGTACCGGCCCCAGTTCCTCGGTACCGGACCCAGTTCCACAGTACCGGCCCCAGTTCCTCAATACCGGCCCCAGTTCCTTAGTGTACCGGACCCAGTTCCACAGTTCTGCAATCAATTCCACGGTTTTGGACCAAATTCCATGGTTTTGGACCCAATTCCACGGTTTTGGACCCAGTTCCAAAGTTCAGGACGCAGTTCCACGTTTTTTGACCCATTTCCACTGTTCCAAATTCTATGAATACGCGCTGAAATCACGTTGGTTTTTTTTCAAATGCAGGTGATTTCAAACTTAAAATGATTTTTATATCGACGTTTCTTAAACCGTTATATTCGGTATTCATTTTAAGTAGCTTCAGTTCCCGCAGCTATTTGACTATTTGTTACCGGCGTCAATTACTGATTGTACCAACTCTGTCTATAATTCGCTTACATATAAATATTTTATATGAATCGTTTTAAAAACTGTTTGATTCTATTTTAAGGTCAAGTAGACCATTATTGGTGTAAAGTTATTGCTTTTCTATATTTAAAGATGATGTAAATATTTGTGTAGTTGACACGAATCAATAAATGACCAATTTTTGAATTATTTCACTAAAACGCTTGTATCGTGACGTAACACGCCCGCGTTTTTGTAGAATAAACAGATTCCAAAATGTCTCCTTCGGCTTAAGAATAATTCGTCATTTTGACTATATTCTAGCCATCTTCGGCAATACTTAAAGATGTATCGCAGAAGATGATTATTAGAATATAGTCGAAACGTCGAATAGATATTAGCTCGAGGAAACATGACGTCATCAATGGTGCCATTGTCACGTGATTTGGTTACATTTCTATAAACAGAAATAAATACATACGACAAACTCTCGTCTGCGCTTGTAATTACTTATCAATATTCTCGGCGCGATAATTACTAATATAGCTATACATATAGAGTTTTTATTGTTATTGATCGGTCAGTGATGATATTTGCGCCGTCTGCGAGTCCATCATAGGCGTCTCTTCTCCGCCATAAACCTCGGTACATTAGGGGCATTAGGGGCCGTAGAGAACTGATAAAATTAGCGACGGCTAACGTCGAATGGTTGTTTTATACGCGCATTAACGGCGGTTATAAAGGACACGGGATATCTCAATCGAAATCATTCGTATCATGTATTAGGTAGTTATATATCGGCTCTTGCTGAGACTCACACGTAATAAACTAGGTGAACCCTGATACAAAACAACACGAATGTCGACAATAGACGCAATATAACACGCGTAAATCAATTATCGAATATTGTAACTGAATAAAATGACACTTTATATTTTGCTTTTGAAAAATAAACAATGAGGACTAGACGTTTGTTTGTGTGGCAACTGAGGATTTCGCCTGTGGCAAGCGAGAATCCACCAGTGTCGCTAGTATGCGAGTAGCGTTTTTCAGAACTAGGCCAAGCGCGCACAAATAAACCCAAACAAACAGCTTTTTATCCAATTTATCAAAGACGCTCCCGAAGTTTTTTTTTGTCGATGTGTATTTGTATGTGCGTCGATATATGCTTAAATCATCTGCTGATATCAACCGCATTCATTATTGTAATATTCATAACTTTTGTTTTGTTCATGAGCTGTTAGCAAATGTAGCAACATAACATATTCTCTATTCTATTCAATGATTATTCTATACTACGCGCCTAGTCATATTATCAAGCGTGCACAAAATTACCCAACTAATGATTGATAAAGATTAACAGTAGCTTCAACAACGAACCCAATTTATCAAAACCGTTTAACTATTTGTTGATTATCCGCTTATGCGAACCGAATTAATTCTTGTAATTTCTATAATTTTTTGATGTTTCTGTTTTTGGTCTTTAAACAACTGCATTTTTGTCGAGCAACAAAACATACTCTATTCTATTCTCAATTCTCAAAATAGTGTAAAACTCGATGACGTTTAGCTCTCAGCTTCTCTGATATTTCTATATCACATGCAATCGATCTAAACCGTCAACATTATGACAATAACGATGATACAGTCGGTTCTGTATCGATTAATGAAGTAACGTCGCTTCCTGTTCACACGTCACAAGGTGTCGCTAGTGTATATCGAGTGATGGTTTCCTGTATTATTATACGCGCTGAACCGGAAACAGCCATCAACAATCGGAGAGGACTGCCGTTACACTTAACTTCACAATATAAACCGTATCCATTCACTTCAATTTCACGCAATACAACGTTACAGGTTTAATAGACGTCGTATCAATAAAACAATATCGCTGTCACAATCAGTGCAAAGTAGGATTTTGTAAATTAATCAAAATTGAAACCATCAAATATTCGGCTGTTGTCAAACAGCAATCATCAGGAGAATGACAAGAAAACTTACAAAGTCTTTTTTGTTGTTTTGTGTTTGGCTTTTACGTCGCTTGGATCTTGGTTTCTCGGGACTAACCCTATTGGATTATTCATTTAACTTCACGACGGGACCACAGCCTCTGAAGTGTTGCCCGCACGCTGTAAGCAGCCAGCAGGACTCGAACCCACTTGCTACTCAGCACGGATGCAACAGTATCTTTACTGAGCTACTCAGGCCGATAATTTATTTCTCGTCAAGGCACAGCTGGATGGGGAACAAGTTAAACATGTATACGAGTATTTTTTTTCGACTTGACAGTGTTTTTTATTTTTCATTTTTACTCCAAAATACAAATCTAGACACGACGAATCATGAGGATATCTTGATTTTCATTTTTCTTACGTGAACTTCACTCAGTCCTGCGCAGTGTGGCTGTCTCCACAGAGATCTCCGTTGCTCTACGATCCTAGTGTACCCACCATGTGGTACATCAGACACCAAAGGTTCTTGGTGAAACGTGAACTAAATCCCACCAATCAGAGAACCAGAGAAGGGATCGTTCTTCTTCCCTGAGAATTCATCTGTCACAGATCCAAACATTTTTGGAAACGATTTCCTGTCTTCTGCACATGATCCTCACGGCGGGCAATTCTTCATATCGAAGTTTATGATATTGTTTTAACGGCGATCCCTGAAATCGATATGAATAGCTAGTCGGTCACAGCACCAGGCAATCCTGTTGAATGATTGATGAAATGTCTTCTGCTATTCGACCTTTCTATTCATTAGTTCGATGGATATCGGATTCCATTCGAACAATTATGGGATTGGAAATGAACTTTAAGACTGATAATCCTCCGCGATTAACTAGTAATAGACGAACATTAAAACATGAAGGGTATCGTATTTTCCGGAATCTAAAATCGTATTCGAGTCTCAGAGACCGATCGGGCCTGGCGTCCGCACAAGTGATTAATAAGCTTATTACGGAGAAATCTCTTCAGAGCGAATAATGCATTCTTTTTGAGAGTCTTTTGACGAACTTTCGGCTTCTTATTTCAAAACTTACGAGCTAACTGCGGACTTGCGTGGTTAGAGATATTAATATCGTGGACAAAAGTGATCTTCAGCTTTGATCGGAAGGATTTTTAAGTAAAATGAATTTCTTTACTAAAGATTTCTTTATGGTTTCCCTACAAGGCTTTCAGCGCGTTTACAAGGAGAGACTGCGACGTAACCGAATCATTCGCCGTGATTTCAACTCGACTCGAATGAAACAATTAAATTACAAAGAAACAACAGAATCAGAACGAGTTGTTTTCAGATGAAAGACAGACTTTGATTGAAACGGTAGAAAACAGTGAGAGTGATTGAGATGAGGAGATTGAGTTGACTCTGTCGATTGATCCGCGATCCTTCCAACCATCCTTACTCCTATTCACCAATTCATCCCTATTATCCGCGCTGTGAGACTGGATACAGCGAGAGATGATGGATTTAATCCGAAATGAGTAAACGTCGCAACGAATCGGTCTTTGATCTGATAATAGTGATCCAATCAACCACTGGTTAGAGGGGGGGGGGGGGGGGGGTGGACGGGGGCCGATGGCAAACAATATGAAAGAGCAGGAATATCCTTCCCTACTTTTCGTATAAAAGTGCCGGCAGCCTTTCGGGGAAAAGGAATGCATTCACTTTAGAGTCACATGACCGGTAGAGGTCGGAATTTGTCTATATCCATGGTTGTCAACTGCACCGGGTAAAATCTGTTAGGAGATTGGTGGACAGTGTGTGGTTTAAACAATGAGAATTCCCACACAAAAGAACCGTTCTCTTGAACTCTACCCCACGTTATAGAATCGCGTAGCGATGTCCGTCGGTCCAGAATAGTCGACCTCGTTCCAGAGAATGTCGTAGACAAATTCGATAATCAACCCAGACATTTAGTTGCGTTCAATGCGTTTTAATCTTTCATTCGATGAATGTTGATGCTTCAAGGACGCGTTTTAGACATCTGGGAGATGGAGAACACAAAAGAGGATGGCTCCGTTTTAATTCAATTAACTATCGTCGGAAAGCGAATCCAGATACGGCAGTTAAACTGAAGGTCGTCGGTTCGTCTCTCGCTCTTATTCTGTGCCGTAACGATGATTTACACCTCATCTCATATTTTTACCATAAAACTAGTGTAGAATATGAAGAAACATTTCGGGACTTTTTAAATCTTAGTGTGGTATTTCATATTATCATGTCTGAGTGGGGGGGGGGGGGGGGGAGAGAGCTTTGTGTTTTATTGTATATCGTGAACAACATCGTCATGTCAAATTATTTCTCTCATATATCAATTATGCGGTAATATCTGTGTATGCAGGGTTTACAATATTCGTGGCCGCATAACATTCACCTATACAATACGTATCACCGAGTTGGAAAACAGCATGTCGAACGACCTGCCTCAAAAACCTGCTGTTTACAGAAATAAATGAAAAATACTTGACGCCTTCACTTAGAACTTCTTTTATATGATATTAATTGAATGAAATAGTTTCATTTGAATTGATGACGTTTTATCTAAATGATGACTTGCACTTAGTGGATTGATTTGGAAATACAAAATATACGGGGAACTAGAGACGAACTCAGTTAGTGATGTCACTAGATTGACTGTATTCATTTACGTATTGCAAAAATATCACGTGTTATGCTGAAGTTTATTTTTTTTGTATCCATTCTGGTTCATTTCGTATTCTCGTCGCCTCGTGGTTCCAGGCGACACAAGAACAAAAAAACTCTGAGCTAAGTTAAAACCACCGCTGGGCTCGAGAGTTGTTGCTGCTGCTGCTTCTGCTGCTGGCTGATGCTGCTTTGAGTCTCTGGAGGGTTTATGAAACACCCCACGATACCGAAAATCAATGCATTTCCATCTATTTGAAAGCGGCGGTGGCGGCGGTGATGATATTTCACAGTTTCAATTAAAACGCCCAAAACGCGCACCTGTTACAACACACACATATATACCTATAGATACCGGGACCATCTCTTCAGCTTAAAGCGGATATGACGTAGCACGTTTATAACTGTACCGTTCTTTCGAAAATAACCATATGAAAAAATATCGGCACTAGAAAATATATATTTGAGTTATCCACCTGATATCGATCGGGTTTTATTTGATATTGCTCTAATGGAAAATCCGTTACTGCTATTTTGAATATTTACCGCGCGATGTTGTATCGGATTTCACACGTAAAGCCGTTTGAAATCGCGGCTTCTGCGTTAAATGCGTATTGTTAAAATGCATACCGTCAGATTTAATTTTAACATTTTTTCGACTTTTGATATTTTAGTCGCCTGTGGCATGTGAGAGATTGAGAACAATAAGAGCTATTAGTCGTTACACCCTCTGGTATTAAACGTGGTATATGAAATTATCTGTTTCGATCAGTATTCTGATTCAGTTGTCTGAGCCCTTCAGATATTTCACTTCTAAATCGACATTTCCTTTGAGCGGAGACAAAACACTAAGCATCAGGGATCGGTTCAATCATCAGCAGTTAAGTCAACTGTAGTCAGACTGAGATCGGTTTCATGAACAAGTTCAAGCTTAAACCGGTTGTTAAGTTTGAATTGTTGTCCTCATCGAAAGCATGAAACGACATAAAATGAGTTCATCCTGTTTCGTGAGACTGGATCCTGGTTTCAGCGCCTGCACTGTTGGAGTCATAATGAAACGGTGATACTGGTTTCCCGTCCCCAGAATAACGGCCATTTTGTCGTCCAGTAAGACGCCCTTACATATTTGTGCATATAAATAGTGCAGACTGTTGTCAACAAATTTCAATTAATATATTTTTGCTTCTCTACCGTTCATTAAATTATCGCCGTCTCTACGAAATTGACCGCGAAAGAATTTGTAACTGCGCTCTTTCGAATGACCAACTTTCCGAGCTTTGTTATTCATTTTCACAAACCGGTTTGTGAACCGCGCCGCCGCCAGCTCAGTGTATATGAGAATAACAACTTTATAATGCGGTGAATGTTGTGATGCGTCTATGATGTTACAACGAGGGATTTCATAGCGTCGCTACTGGTCAGGAAAAATAGGATTTGACTGTCAAATAAAAGTGAGAATTTATGGTTGATGCACATTATCCGATTTATGTTGCCGTTATTGAAAAAAATATTTATGTGGCATTCTGCTCCGCGATACCAATAAAAATGTATATTCAAGTGGCGGTGCTTGGCTGCCTCGATTTACAAAATTACTGCCGAAACCCGGGATCGAACCAGGGACCTTTAGATCTTCAGTCTAACGCTCTCCCAACTGAGCTATTTCGGCTGGTTGAACACTTTTCTTCATATCGTTTCATAATTCGCATGCGACGTGATATTGAGATTGTTATTAATGTCAGGTTTTCACACGCATCATAAAATCCCAATCTTCCTTAAGATGTGTATCGCTGTTAACTTCCTTAGGAAAACAATCAAAACGTCTCTTTATGACAGGACACCCCGGGCTTTACCTACAACACTGTCTATTTGATTACTGATCACTGATTGGTTCGTTTGAACTGAAAACCGTTATTGCTAATTGGATATTGATACAACTAGACTCAGTTCCACGATACATTGCTAGAAAATAATAATTCATGCTGAAATAGTTCGTGGATATAACCTTAAAGAACTCGGTTCATGTCCTTGCGACGTACTTGCTCGTTTCTCGTTCAATATGGCCCCCAGGCAGCTATATATTTACTTTTATTGGAATCTGTTTGTGCTCAAGAATCGCGACGACTTAATCCGGTTAGGATTAACGTATCTCAGCGGATTAATCGTAACGTCTGAAATACGTGAGGTGCGGTTAATGTCAGCAGTATGGCTGAGCTACTGTAACTGTACGGTTTAAACACAGACTAACCCGTCCATGCGATTCAGCAGTTGCGGTGATGTTTTTATCAAGTGGTCAATAAGAGTTAGCCATACTCCGCTGTATTATAGCTATAATAATCCTTCACGATGTCAGATTGTGTTCTCTACATCGAGACTTTATATAACATAAAGGCAGAGACTCATTACGAAGATTAGTGTAGTGAGAGCGAGCGAGAGACTGAACGCGGTTTTTCCAATCCAGGGTTCGTACATTAATACATCCAGGAACCTGGCTGCTAGGAGCAATACGGCTGGGATTGGCCCTTCGTATTTAGCACGTAACATATTATTTGATCGGTTCTGGGGAAAATTAGATTTTACGATCAAATATCATGAACAACCGGTCAAATTCAGTGAGAATGTCAAAATGTGTTTTCTGCAATAAGTGTAAGTCGTCATTTCGATAAGTCGTCAACAGAATGAGTGGAAACCGCTCCACACTAGGTGGCGCTCAGCGTTGGAAGGATGAAGAAAATATTCATCAATTTGCTCTCGATAATGGACATAAAACGACCCTTATATTCATCTACCGTACGACCAGAAGTGTGAATGAACTCTGTGAAATAAAACGCTCAGGTTTAGTTATAGTTTGAAGAACGTGTAGAGATAGAACCTGAAGTATAAATAAAACAGGTGAAGTAGCTGAGGCAATGGTCGGGATATGAAACACTCTCTCCGTCTCTCGCTACTCACTGTGTTTGAATAGGACGGTTACCCTATACGTTAATGTCAATCGATAATATCGCGTTGAAAATTGAGTTCCTGTAAAAAGTGTCGTTTTTTGTGTGTGTGATTATGAGACTAATGTGTTGATACATCTACTCGAGGGAGAGAGAAGGCAGAGATGGGGAGAGAGATGGGAGAGAGAGGAGAGAGGAGAGATGAGGTGGTGAGAGGAGAGGGAGGAGAGAGGAGAGAGGAGAGAGGAGGGAGGAGAGAGGAGAAAGGAGAGAGGAGAGAGGAGGTGGTGAGAGGAGAGAGGAGAGAGGAGAGAGAGAGGAGGAGAGAGGAGAGAGAATGGAGGAGAGAGGAGGTGGTGAGAGGAGGGGAGAGGAGAGGGAGGAGAGAGGAGAGAGTAGAGAGGAGGTGGTGAGAGGAGAGAGGGGAGGAGAGAGAGGGAGAGAGGAGAGAGGAGAGAGAGAGGGAGAGAGGAGGTGGTGAGAGGAGGAGAAACGATAGGTATAGCACATCATATTACCATCCGATCGAACACTATACGGTTTCTTTAAATCATACAAACATTTGATACAACATTTACTGCCGCGATTTCTGTAGACTGTTTCAGTCTTAGTTCAAGTACCAGTTTCATAAAGAGTCCAGTCTCAGTTCATATGACTCGTTTATAAAGTCGCGACTAACATCAAAATGTGGTCATTGCATAAGTTTATACATAGTCTATCGATAGAACTAAGATCGTACTAGACAACTTAAACCTCAACCGTTTAAATGGCCGAAACTGAGCCACAATTTCACAGTGTGGCTGTAGTTCAGATATCGAATCTTCAAACTGGTCCGGGCTGTTTGAACCAAGATGAACGTAGATTGGTCTAAATGTAAGCCATCACCGAATACAATCCCCAGGCCTCTCCCTCAGAACCCCGGTCCACAAACCACACCTGACCCGTGGGATTAACTGGTAATTCGTGCTACGAAAGAACACGATATCCATCAATCGTGCTTGTCAATATCTACAGACATATCACCTAGACATCTCAGCAACGTTAGTTAATTAAATTTGAATAATTAATATTCGACAAGAGAAGATGATGATCTGTGATCCCGTGACACCCGACGATAAACCGGAGCCTTCCGCTTTCATATCATCAATTTATCATCGAGTCTATATTAAACGGGCTACCCGTCCAGGTCCTGTTATGAATCATCGTTAATGTCATTTTACCCATTAAAGATTTATTCATAATTATTGCAAACCATATTCGAGCGCCAGCAACAGCAACCGCAACAGCAGCGGCAGCAGCATCGAGTGGAGAGCGCTCATGACCCTTTAACCACCGCGGGAGTAATTATACCATTTATCTTACACAAAGAAACGTACACAGTTATACAGTGAAACCTCGTTACAACGAACTTCAGGAGACCAGAAAATCTGTTGATTATAACTGATAGTTCTATATACAGCGGAACCTCGTTACAACGAACTTCAGGAGACCAGAAAATCTGTTAATTATAACTGATAGTTCTATATACAGTGGAAACTCGTTACAACGAACTTCAGGAGACCAGAAAATCTGTTCATTATAACCGACAGTTCTATATACAGTGGAAACTCGTTACAGCGAACATTATGAGTCCAGAAAAATCTTCGTTTGTTTATATCCAGGATACTATTATCAAAATTGTCCTATTTGGGGCAAAATTCTAGGTTTGTGATAACCAGATAAATTGTTATAGCTAAGGTCGTTATAACGAGGTTCCGCCGTAGTTACTGATAGAACATTAAAACCCTCATCCTCAACACTGGTGTGTGTGTGACTTTCATACGTGTATATATACACGATAACATTTGCCGTTCGTAACATTTTTAATCGAAAAATCAATCCTTAAGAAGCTTCTTCCATACAAAAATTAATCGTATGGCCACGACGGGCATCATGTCATCATCTTATCTGTCATCGTGTATGTATTTCTACAAGCTCTGTTCATTCGATCCTTTTTTTGAATTTCATTTTTCTAAAAAGTGTCCGTCCAAAATTGATCTGTAAACAGAAATAAACATTGAATAAAGGCGTCTTGATATTGCGTCAAAATATTTTTTTCAATTCTAAAGCGATCATCACACAGCTGGTCTCGCTAGACTATAGGCTACAAATCGATGGAATTCCTAGGTTAATACAATTAGACCGATTATGTTCATTCAAAAATATAAGATTAATCATCAAATGCAACATCAGTAAATGTCACCGTTTAAACTACGTTCGTAAATGTCGTAATCGGTTTGTGTGTCGTATGAAATGCCAACAGTATTTTTTCTTCGCGCTCTATAACAGAAATAACTGCATCGTTGTGTCTATAAGTGCTGTTTTCATTCGAGGGAAATGTCGATCGAATGTTATAGTTTCTCATTCAATGAAAATTTAGTTTGTGATGAATTCGATGAATAAAAGTGACAGTGAATTAAAAACGTATTAAACAATACGTGCAACTCACATTTGACATTATACGCGATGAAACTTTCTCTTCTTTCTCTCTCCCTCTCCCTCTCCCTCTCTCCCTCTCCCTCTCCCTCTCTCCCTCTCCCTCTCCCCCTCTCCCTCCTCTCCTCTCCCTCTCCCTCTCCCTCTCCCTCTCCCTCTCCCTCTCCTCTCCCTCTCCCTCTCTCCGTCTCCCTCTCCCTCTCCCTCTCCCTCTCTCCGTCTCCCTCTCCCTCTCCCTCTCCCTCTCTCCGTCTCCCTCTCCCTCTCCCTCTCCCTCTCCCTCTCCCTCTCCCTCTCCCTCTCCCTCTCTCCGTCTCCCTCTCCCTCTCCCTCTCCCTCTCTCCGTCTCCCTCTCCCTCTCCCTCTCCCTCTCTCCGTCTCCTCCCCTCTCCCTCTCCCTCTCCCTCTCCCTCTCCTTCTCCCTCTCCCTCTCCTCTCCCTCTCCCTCTCCCTCTCCCTCTCCCTCTCCCTCCTCTCCGTCTCCCTCTCCCTCTCCCTCTCCCTCTCTCCGTCCCTCTCCCTCTCCCTCTCCCTCTCCCTCTCCCTCTCTCCGTCTCCCTCTCCCTCTCCCTCTCTCCGTCTCCCTCTCCCTCTCCCTCTCCCTCTCCCTCTCCCTCTCCCTCTCCCTCTCCTTCTCCCTTCTCCCTCCTTCCCTCTCTCTTCTCTTGCTTCTTCTTTCTCTTCGGTTCAGTTCATTCAGGGATTTTCGCGCGGAAATAAATGGGTATATATATATATAAACATATTTTTATATATATCTTTATGAATCGATATTCATTGCACCCGGTAACGCTGCGTATATTAAATCAGGCAATTTAGTATAAATCGAGCGAGTATATTGTTTTGAATGTTGATCAAAGAATGCCGAAAAATGAATAAATGGCCTCAAAGGTGATCAACCAGGGACCTTTAGATCTTCAGTCTTAACGCTCTCCCAACTGAGCTATTTCGGCTGGTGACACACAAATCGTGTCGTGTAACCGATTGGTGACCGCCACACATCACCGATGTATTTCTATATACTATAATCTTCATTAGCATAATATAAGGGATACTATTGAGTTATCATTTCACAAAAATTTGCCCGTACACTGTATGGGCGTTGCTGGCAGGTAAGCCCGAAGGCCGCGTAACCCGGCTACCCTTAGAACAAACAAATCATAAACAAAGGGGAAGAAAACAACAAAATGTTTATACATCAATTGTGTCTAATTTTCGGGTTTATTTTCTTACATATGTTTCAGATCCGTGTCACGACCATGTGTGCGAGGTGAATCAAGTATGTCGTCTGGATAACGATAGGAAGCCGGTTTGTAGGTGTCCAGTCGTATGTACGGATGAGTACGCTCCCGTCTGCGCTAATGATGGTAATACGTACAGTAATGAGTGTATAATGACAGGCGAAGCTTGTAAACTGAGTAAAAGTCTGCGGGATTCTATACCACGGAGCTTGCACTGGTAAGTGATCATATCGAAACAACACAAAATACACGATCGAGTATTTGTATTCAGTGTGTATTTCATTTTGCGACGGAATTGAAAATGAGGTTTTCTCATACCTAAAAAAACATCAAATAGCTAGAAATAATATTTTATTTAAGAAAAAGAAATATAAGTTATACACGAAATCTGTCTAAATTATGAAGAATTTTATTGTATTCAGTGTGTATTTCGTTTTGCGACGGAAATCAAAATTAAATTTTCTCATAAAAACTCATAAATAGAAATTCTATCAATTCCATGCATCAGAGTTGCTGTAGTTGATTGATCTTATGGAAAAAAGTTTAAGTTTTAATCGAAATCTGTCCAAGTTATGAAAACTAACTAAAACACGTAGATATTTCTATGAATATTGACAGCTGATTTCCAGTCAAACCGACACGTCAACACGAATTAGCGCATGTCGTATTGACGATCAAATTGAATTGAATTGACGCCTATTTTCATCTCCTATTATCAGCTCTTTAAATTCTCCGGTATCGTCAGGTAAATTCTACCGATCGCTTTAAGCGAAAGCGGTGAAGTCTAAATAATCAGTGATTGTTCACTAAACTAGAGCTGCGTGGAATTGAGAAACATCGGAGAACAATCCATCGTAATTTAATTCAAATCACACGATTCGAATTCGTGATTTACCGCATTATCGGAACTCCAATCTAGAAACAGCGATTGCATTCTTTTTTCGTCAGCTGAAAAACCTCCATCGCGTCGCCTCCTTTTCACCTTTGGCGGATTTTTCATAGAATATTTATTATATTTCCTCCGTTTTAGTTTTCCTGTCAGGTAAAAATGAAAAATCGTTAAAATAACAATAACGTTTTGCGCGAGCAAAATAACAGCACAAGCAAAATAACTTTAACGCCTTTCGTCGAAGCTTCGGAAAAAAGATTCTAACCAATCGAAAATAGCGTTTTCGCATTGAATATAATCCAATCACTTTCGAGCACAAAACTAAATCTTATCAATAAAAGTATTAAACCTAAGCGAATCGAGGCGCTTGATTGATCTTCTAACGTATCTCGATCCAATCAGGCAATGTAACCATTAATAACCGATTCATTTATCTTTGATTTACGAGCTTTTAATCATATTTTAATCCCGTTGCCTGGCAATCATAGATTGATCACTAATTGTTGTGTTCGATGAAGTGCGCGTCCTGTTATATTTCCAGCCAGGCATCCCGTACACGGCGCAGGAGTGTGTGGTTTTAACGATTAATCTTTGCTTTCAGGTTCATGATGTTTGTTTCTAAAACTCGTGTTGTTTTTAATATATAACTTAACTTATGTCCGCCCTTTGATTTTTCCTGCCAGACAAACCTGTGGAAGGTACTGCCGCCGATGACCAGTTTGTTAAACCTGGTAATCCCCTCACTTTCCGTGTTTTAGTGTTACTTAAAAACTTTGCTGTTGCCAACACTATCCACTCACTACTTCACTTTATAAAATCAACATTTATCAGAATGATCTGATTTTCGCAGTGGCGTCAAATTCTGTTTTATTCTGAGTCAAAACGGTATCGATAAAACGTTGAAAAAAAGAATAACCGTTAAAACCGTTATAAAATTCAAAAAATCAAAATCACTGCGAAGATTTGACACTTTTTCTGATCACCCATATATGTATGACATTCACCTCACAATCAAGGTCATTCTCTATGACGTCGTCGCGTGACGTCATCGAAATGGCAATGATACAATAAAACAATTTGCACTATCTCGGAACTGAGGCTGATCAAAACCCATACATATATGATATATTATATTATACTCTGTACTGAAATAAATTCTCTTCGTTTCATTTTATTTTTGCCAAAATATCGTCGCATTTTTAGAACAAAACTTCGCGCACTGTTATCGAAAAAACTATGCTACAATGAAATCATCTTTTTAATTGTTTTTACCAACACTAGGGGCTTGTTGCTCGAAACGTGGTTGTTAAAGTTATCTATTGGACAAATACCATGGCATCAATGTTATTTCCATTGCTGCTATGGAATTCATCCACCAGATAAACTTTAGCCAACTTTTGAAGTCAGCCAAGGTGCTTTTCCAATATTCCGCCGGTAGGAGGCGTTGTGGTTGGTAATTATGGTTAAAGAGTGGTTGAATCTCTTTCTTGTGATTTCTCTCTACCTTTCAGCTACATATTGTAAACATCTCAGTACCTCACAACAGCTTCTCTAACCCTCCACTAGGGGGCGCTCCGCAACCCCACGATCCTCACATCATATTCTTACATGTAAAATACAGTTTCCATCGACTTCATCCATTTTTTTCCAAACTTTCTTCACCAACATTCACCAAAATCTAGACCAGTTCTCTTTCAGGTATAGCTAATGATCGAGTGTTGTCAGTGTTGATTGGTCAGAAGTCGCAATATTTAAATCAATATAGACATTAATTTAATTAGATAAATGTCAGTTAATTCCATAACTCAATATATTGATGTTGATTATCATTATTAGGGCCAAAAACCAATGTTTTAGTCTAGAGGGATCCCAGACCTACCCAGGCGCTGCCTATGTGTATAGTAGGGCTATGATAGGTAGAAATCACTCTGGACACAGTTCCACAGTTAATGGCGAGGTTTGACTCTAGGCATGAAAATACTTAATTTTTCAGTTATTTAAAAGTCCATTTATCCTAGTCCACACCTGTGGAACCGAATCCCAGGATAGATTAGATTTAACTCCTGCGATTAGTTGCACGATACGATAGTGGCTTAGATATAAACCAGTCTAGGACTATCATAGTTTTATAGTCAATCAAACGAGTTGAGTCCTGTCTAAAGGTTCGAGACCACTCTGAAGTAACGACTGTGGAACTGGGCCTAGCGGGAGTCGGACTTTGGAACTGGGCCTAGCGGAATCGGACTGTGGAACTGTGTCCTGCTCTATATATATATATCTCCTCACTTAGCTTCTAATAGAAATTCATATCGACATTTTGCCTTCTGTTTAAACTGTTTTAATATAATGAACATATCATGAAATCACGTCTGCCATCATTGATTAATCATTTATAGCGTGTTCATGGTAATATTCACATTGAAACAACAATCTTATATCCCGGGATATCGACAAAAATGGAGACTATTTTTCTGTCCCTTTCTTCAAGGCCCGGTTCCACAGTTGAGAGTTAGTTAAGATTTGACTCGTAGTTAAAACATTGAAACTCAACCAATTTTAACTAAAAGTCGACTCTAACTGTGGAACTGGATCTATTAGTACATTGATTTGATTAGGCATTATCTGATATCAAAAGCCTAAACATTATCAATGCTTGGTTGTCATAGACAAGTAACGCAACGGTGCAGTATCAAAAGAAAACCCACAACCGATAGCTAAACGCCATTATGAGTTATCTTATCTTAACGTTTCGACTTAGATATTATGATAAGCCATTTTCAAAACTGTTGCTATTTCTTCATAACTGGATAAAAATGGTTAGGATATTAGATTGATATTGATGAGATATTGTAAGATGTTGTTATGGTATCTGGCGGCAAGCCCTCCAGCCATGTGTCTTCATCCACTCCGTACCAACGATCAACATCCATATTAAATCTACTTCTAGTCCGATAAGCAAATAGCCGAGTATCTGCTTCATAGAGCGTGAGATTTAACCGTCAGAAATCAGGACGAATAACTATGATTCATTGTTTCACATTGACTATTTGTCGATTCATTGTTTTTGTATCATCGGATACAGGACGAAACAATGGGAAACTATGTTTCCCCTGTTTGCTTACAGGAGGAAGCGATGGAAAACTATGTTTCCTTGTTTGTATTCAGGGGAAGCGATAGAAAGCTGTTTCCGTTTATACGTCCATGTATTCCTGTCACATATAAGGCTGGAGATAGTTTAAATATTTATCCAAGACCGCAGAATGTCCATCAGTCACAATCGAGCCACCGAATAGATTCTAGTCATGACAAAAAGCTGACACTACTGCATCAGTCATAAACAATCTCCTTTCTCCCAAGGGTGATGGCGGCTTAAGCCTTCTGAAGATCGCGTCATCTGTGTCTCCTAGACGCTTTTTGCGCGGTACTAATCCAAACGTAGGATTGCCGCAAAAACATCTATGAAAATCTACAGTTTATCAGAAGTTTTCACTGCGTTTACTCATTGTACGCAAAAATCAAGTCGAATTGAATAATTTGCATATAATTTGCATGTGTAACCAATCGATTCCGTGGCGCAACGGTAGCGCGTCTGACTCCAGATCAGAAGGTTGCGTGTTCGAATCACGTCGGGGTCATTGTTTTTTTTTTTCAATTTGTTAGATTTATTTCTGCTCATAGATTCATGAAGGGATTTTTTTCTCGGCCACGAAATGGTTAAAACATTCAATCAATAACGATATAAAAATGTTTTCGAGTCACGTCCGGTTCTTGTTGCGCGAATACAAATAATTCATGAACCATTGCGCGAATAAACGTCAGATTGAGTTTATTTGACGTTCATTCCCTTGACATTGAATCAACTGATGTTTAATATCAGGCTCGGTTAAAACTATACCCGCTGTGTGTGTGAGTGTGTGTTTGTGTGTGCTCGAAATGAACCTCATCAGCTCTATATCAACCTAACATGGTCAGTATAGCACGAATTCGAGAATAAAATCGCGGTAAAAGGTCGTCAAGTGCACATACGTGTATTATTTGATTATGACTCGTCACATGTAGCTGGGGTATCTCGGTATCATTCAATTCCACGATAAAAACAGTCAGAAATATTTCATTGTAAGTTAGTAGTTCATTTCTTAAACGTTTTAACTATATATATCCTAATAGTCATCTACAAGGAATTCAAGAATAAAGTCGAGACGTCGAATAGACTACTAGCTCATGGAAACATTTCAGACTCTTTAAGATGTTAGGATTCTCGTTATATAATCTTTACAACACGGACTCAGAGTGTTTCATCAATCGTATTATATTGCATAGAACGATAACGCTTCTTGACGTAGAGTCCCAGCTTATGAAAACATTGATTAGACGCGCCTTGTTGGTAAACTTGTTGTATTTAAATTCTAAAAAAACATTCCTTTAAGCATATTTAGTTGCATCAATAAATAATATCTGATTACAAGTAACTTAATCACTATTAATTAATTCCAGTCAGGCTGTTAGAATTGATTGATTGGTGTTGTAGTTTAGGGCAGACAGCTCCTGGCCTATACACGATGTGTAACTATAGAATTTGAAACTGTTATATATTTCATGCCCCAAGTGAGCGTCGGCGAGAATTCTAACACGTCAATGTTATTGTGTAACATGAAGTGATGTTTGGTTTCTCAGTAAAAACCACAATTTTTATCACCGCTTTATCTATGTTAGGATCGATAATCAAGAAATAGAACAGCACCCAGTGGCTTGGGGGCAAAACATATTTTCAAGATCAATCCGTCCATCTTACTATAACCTACTGAGACCACAGTAGCCTGTTAGCTGGGGCCCGATACAGTATGCATTTCTTTGCAAAAGACCTGACTGTTGCGGCAAGCAAACTACTCCGAGTCGAAACGCCTTGTTGCCTTGTTGCAGTGGATTTTTTAAAGAAGGCTAGTCTGAGCCAGTCGTAAATACGTGTTTGAGATCATTAAGGCAATGATTGGATTGGACTCGCATTACATTCTCACATATAAAATACAGTTTCTATCGAAGTCGCGAAACTTCGTCTAGACGAGACACTGCACATACTGATCGAGATCATACACAGTTTCCGTGTAAGACGAGTGACGTAGACAATCCCACAATCAAATAGACGAAATCTTCTACCCGACGATGGCTAGAGGAATAAAGCTGCAGTTAAATATACTCACAATTCGTCTTTTTATCGCGGGATTTTCTACGAAAAGACCCAGTGATTCAGGTTCACGTCCATCATTCTCAATATATAAGAATATTGTTGTTTCAATGTGTGAATATATGCTATATATATATATGAGGAGAGAATCCCACAATGATAATAAAAAGTCCGAAAAAGAAACTTCGAGATAGTAGTTTATTTCAACGTTTCGACTATATCCTAATAGTCATCTTCAGGAAAAGTCATCTTCATTTCCTGAAGATGACTATTAGGATATAGTCGAAACGTTGAAATAAACTACTATCTCGAAGTTTCTTTTTCGGACTTTTTATTATCATTGTGGGATTCTCTCCTCATCGCGTCAACACGGATATAGTGTTCTACCAATCGTGGTATATATATATATATATATATATATATATATATATATATATATATATATATATATATATATATATATATATATATATATATATATATATATATATATATATATATATATATATATATATATATATATATATATATATATATATGATATAATGTAGTATTTATTGAGACGATTCGGTGATAATAAGAAATGAAACTGATTGATTTTCAGGTGTAAATCCGTGTAATTCAGTAGCGTGTAATCCCGGTGAAGAGTGTCGGGTTGACAGACGAGGTAAACCGAGATGTTCATGTCCAGATGAGTGTTCACCAGTTATCCGTCCGGTTTGTGGTTCAGATGGACTCACCTACGACAATGTATGTGAATTGAGGAGACAGGCTTGTCTCAATAAAAACGACATCACTGTCGACTTCATGGCGCCTTGCAGTAAGTTTTTTTTATGTAACGCGTTTCCGATGACGTCGTGAATATTCGTTAAAAGTTGCTGTTTCTCTATTTCTGACATCAATGTCTCTTGTTTGTTCAGTTTATTAACGGTTCAGTCAGTTGTTGTAAACTGTGTAGCATCGATTACTCGTTGTCCGTTCAATTTGACTCATTTTGATGTTTCAACTTTGGAATCTAATTTCAACCAATAAAACTACAGAACTGAATGCCGTTTCTTTTCTGAGGGACACAGGAGGGCTGAGGGCACGGGAGGGCTGAGGGGCACAGGAGAGCTGAGGGCACAAGAGGGCCGAGGGGCACAGTGGGGCTGTGGGACATAGGAGCTGTGGGCCCAGGGGGGCTGAGGGGTACAGGAGGGCTGAGGGGTACAGTGGGGTTGTGGGACATAGGAGCTGTGTGGCCCAGGGGGGGGGCTGAAGGGCACACGAGAGCTGAGTGGTAGCAAACACTTAATAATTCTAATAATGATAACAATAAAACATTTTCTGTTTTTGTTCTATTAAGTCAATATTTCCGCCTCTCAGTTTTTGCGCTGCGCAATTAAAAAGTGCAGAAAACGTGACGGTCACGCAATTTACATCACAACACATCGAATCAAGTTTCCGTTTGTCCTTAGGGGTAAATAATCTAGTATAGAAAATATATGCGCGGGTAAAGAATGATGAACTCCTCCCGGGACGGTGTCGTCTGTTTTCAATGTCTGTATTTATTTTGGGTTTATTTCAGCTGATAAACGACCTTGTATCGATCATAAATGTGGAAGCTACGCGGTTTGCGTTGTTCTCAATAACCAGCCGCATTGTCAATGTCCGACGTGTCCGAACGATTTTAATCCAGTAAGTGCAAATATTGATCCTCTGTATCATCAACATGATATATGTATATATACATCATTTATCATAATCGCTGATGGATTTTCTCGGTAAGATGATGATATCATACACACAAACAACACAGTCACATCATGAAGAGAGAATCCCCTACAAAGAAGTCCGAAAATGTTACTTTGAGCTTATTCAACGTTTAGACTTAGTCCTAATAGTCATATTCAGGAATACTGTATTCCTTGAGCTAGTGTAGTTTATTCAACGTTTCGACTATATCCTAATAGTCATTTTCAGGAATACTGTATTCCTTGAGCTAGTGTAGTTTATTCAACGTTTCGACTATATCCTAATAGTCATCTTCAGGAATACTGTATTCCTTGAGCTAGTGTAGTTTATTCAGCGTTTCGACTATATCCTAATAGTCATCTTCAGGAATAATGAATTCTCTCTTCATCGCTTCAACGCGGATATAGTGTTTTTTATAAATCATGACTGTCGCATCATATGGGGTGGATCTATGTGGTTCGGGCCCCTGACTTCCCATTGAGGTTGCCAGCCCTTTTTATCTAGACAAGTTGTCTAGCTCGTTAAAACCTGTACAAATTTGCAAAATATATTTCTTCGGAAATTTCTAACGCCTGCATGCGGCTTTCGGCGCAACTACTTGTTCCGAGGAATGCCATTCCTTTTCTATCCCCGCCCTTGACAGTCACGATAATGAATACACCCGGTTGTTCTTCCCTCGTCCTGTGTCAGACCCGTTATATTCGCTGTTATATATTTATACAGGTTTGTGGTATGGATGGAATAACCTACGAGAACGAGTGTAAAATGAAAGCTGAAAATTGCGAGAAAAATACAGACGTTCGCTTGAAGCATACCGGAGCGTGTGGTGCGTATTAAAATCGCTAGGGGGCGTCAATATCAATGTCCTTCAGTCCTAAATTAGTCATTGATAAGTCATTAAATCTGTCATCGAGAATTCCACGTTTTCCAGTTCGGGGCCAATTTGTCTGTGTTTTACGGGCGTTTTCCCGCGGCAGCTGGAAAAAGCTATCTGTTGAGAAGTTAAAGCTTAAAACGATTAAGTTTGAATTGTTGTCCTCGTTGAAAACAAGAAGTCGCCATTATTGCAATCAAACCGAAATATTGTGTTTACCGTGAAACTATCGGCGGTCCATCTCTTTAATGATAGGTGATTGTTGTTAGGAGGATGAATGTTGATACAGCGTTAATGTATATGTGGTTCCATGTAGTTCCCTGATTAACACGCAAAGGCTGTAACGAGTCAGTCAGTTAGTCGGTCCTATGAAGGGTATTGATAATTCCAGTTTTCTGCTGCACAAGTTGTTTATTCTTACACTTACCGCCAGTCGTCCTGTCCGTTTGTTCATCATTAACAGTCAATCTGCATTTATAGTAAATCTAGTTTCCTGAGAACCTCAGGGGCTGAAAACCCGCGCCACGGCGCATGCACACGGTATGCACAGTTTTCAGATTAAAACACTGGCTCGCTAATGGATTTACTAACATAGTTACCGACACATCGGATAAAACCGCAACAATAACCGAATTATGCGAAAAGCACTCTAAGAGTTTCTCTCTCGCTAAATGAGTTAACCCTTTTACTGTCACTACGTATTTCTATCGCATCGAATTTGATTTATTTTGATAGTGAGACGATCGAGCGATGATTTCAATCAGAAAAGAAAAATGTCTCGTGCCTTCATTTCCCAATCAGAGAGCAATTTACACATCTCTCATCCATTCCAGTCTGATATTTGCATAACTACATTTTTTTCTGGGGGGGGGGGGGGTTGGCGGATTGGGGGGTATTCTGCCTTTCGTGTGTTGGTTTGTTATTTTTATGATACTGTATATGTTCTTCTATTGTAAAGTGTAGTCTTTTTATTAATATTAAGATGTCTTGTTTGATCCTAGAAAGTGAATTCTCTTTAGGGAGTTTATAATGATAAATTGTGTAAAAATAATCTCGTATATTTGTAGATGGTTGCGGGCATCATCAATGCGAATACTATTCAATGTGCGAAGCAAGAGAAGAAGGAGGTCATAAATGTATCTGTCCAACGAGTTGTGTCCAGGTGAGTACGTCAAATATTGAGGCATTCAATATCAGGGTCCAGTTTCAACGAAAAGGCTGAACTCTTAAATCGATGCATAATTTCATCATAAATCAATTAATATCATTACTCGATTTAGGAATTGATTCTTTCTGCGACCGCAAAGTTAGATCCAGGATCCAGTTCAACAGTTCTCACCACGCACTCTCGAGTTAAAACATTGAAATAATTCTATAAACAGTCAGAATTAGTTGAGAACTGTGGCGCTGGCTTCGTTACGATATCGTATAACTATAGGTTTAAAATAGCTGCCTATAATTAACAATATAACAATAACATTCATAGTTTGTGATGATGTCATTAGTGAATCAGCTTAACTAACGATTTGTGTGAATTTGTATTAAACTACGTGTTTAATAAAGCTTTAAAGCTGTGCTAGATTAAGTACGTACTTCCCGTGTTAGCGAAACGTCTTGTGTTAAGAGTTGATTAAAACGAATTCCTTCACTCTTACTCGATCTCTCTGTATTTCTCTAATCTCTCTATACTTTGCTTTCAATTTTTACTATCGTTGGTTTGTTAGAAGTCTGAAAATGTAAGATTCTTGTTCTTCATGTATAATATTTCGTATTTCATTGATTCCCACTTTATTTCTGTTCAAATCCTCTTGATATCAAAACTACTTTAAAGAACACGTGTTTGTCCCGTGTACGACAAACCGTTACAGTAACAGCTCCGTCCTGTGTATGCTTTAACTGAAGAGTTAATTGATTTTACTAACATATCTTTATTTTGATCTCAGCAGTTTTTTTAAACTGCATCATCAGCGAAACCAAAAAAATATGAACTGAATTTTTGATTCTCTGATGATGGAGTTTTAATAAACTTTGAAACTTGAGATGAGAATAAACTATAAGCCATCAACTGTTTGATTTTACTTATTATATCTTTATTTCTTTAAAGTCTGTTCTCTAAGTTCATCGTATTGTCATATAAACCTTTCATATAGATTTACTAACATCTTTAGAATACGTATGTTAACGTTAATGTCCAGTTACGCCGCTAGAGGGCGTTTTAATCACGAGGATATGGCCGTCGCCAGTAGAAATATTGTGTTTATTTTGAATTCACAAAGTGTATTTTTAACGCATCTGAACGTGTATAACCATTCTATATGTGATCATTAACAGCATGGATTTGTTTCAGTGACCGACAACTAACAATCAATAATCTGATATAAAATGTGTCTTTCATCGTGTTTCATATGAATGTATTTTTTGTATTTTTCCCCTGAATGATGCTGGTGTGTGTTTTAGATACCGGGCTATGAGCATGCAGAGGTTAGGATTGTGCTCAATGTGTAAAGTGCACATCGAAAATCATTCGTTCAAAAGTCTTCATGTTTTTTTTCAATATTTTTGATATCGTTTCTTGTTGATGTCGGTTGCATGTTTGACCTATTTGCATCTGATTCTATAGTTGGCTGTGTTCAGTTGGCTGAATCAAGTTGGCTGAATAGAGTTGGCTGATTCCAGTTGACTGAATCCAGTTGCCTATATCTGGTTGGCTGATTTAAGGAAATACTGTAATGTTTAGTATTTTAGAAGAAACATTGTTTGAGAAAAAAAGGTCAAAATTATCAACATTTGTCTACCGAATAGAAAGATCGGTGTTTGGTCCCAGTTTTATAAAAAAGTTGTAGAGAATTCTAAGTCAAATGGTGTTTTTGATTCGCTCAACATTTCGAACTTTTGTGAACTTTTTTTTTGTGAAACTGGGGCCTCGTTTTTCTTACAAGATTCAGTCTCGTCCCCAATACATGTAATACAATGACCATCTCAGCATGCAAACTATCCATTATCCATACTACTTACTCGAGCATATAACTATCCAGCATCCAAAATAACTCAGTACCTTCTCAGAAATTTACCATTTACCAAACGGTGCATCATACTGATCGAACGCTTACTAATGTAATGACTAAGGCACGGCTGTGTTTTGAGATACGCTCAGATGTAGAGATGTAGTTCGCATTTAATGAAACCATCAAAAACACTTCGCACAACAATTCGTGTTGTAAACGTGAGCGAATCGTGTTGAATATGAACATTATCTGAACGAAACGGTTGCCGTTAATTTCACACGTTACACTCTGTGTGACGGTGTAGCATTCGTCAGCGTTTTCTCAGACATCTATTTCAATATTATCAATATATCGCATTTTAAACTATATTTTCTCTATCTCTCGCTCTCTTTGTGTCTATACAGTTACAAATCTATTTTACTTGCGCTCTCTACCTCAAAACCCGCTACCCTGCTGACTGGACCAGACCGTCCTGAACCCGCTACCCTGCTGACTGGACCAGACCGTCCCGAACCCGCTACCCTGCTGACTGGACCAGACCGTCCTGAACCCGCTACCCTGCTGACTGGAACAGACCGTCCTGAACCCGCTACCCTGCTGACTGGACCAGACAGTCCTGAAACCGCTACCCAGCTGACTGGACCAGACCGTCCTGAACCCGCTACCCTGCTGACTGGACCAGACAGTCCTGAACCCGCTACCCTGCTGACTGGACCAGACCGTCCTGAACCCGCTACCCTGCTGACTGGAACAGACCGTCCTGAACCCGCTACCCTGCTGACTGGACCAGACAGTCCTGAACCCGCTACCCAGCTGACTGGACCAGACTGTCCTGAACCCGCTACCCTGCTGACTGGACCAGACCGTCCCGAACCCGCTACCCTGCTGACTGGACCAGACCGTCCTGAACCCGCTACCCTGCTGACTGGACCAGACTGTCCTGAACCCGCTACCCTGCTGACTGGACCAGACCGTCCTGAACCCGCTACCCTGCTGACTGGACCAGACAGTCCTGAACCCGCTACCCTGCTGACTGGACCAGACAGTCCTGAACCCGCTACCCTGCTGACTGGACCAGACAGTCCTGAACCCGCTACCCTGCTGACTGGACCAGACTGTCCTGAACCCGCTACCCTGCTGACTGGACCAGACCGTCCTGAACCCGCTACCCTGCTGACTGGACCAGACCGTCCTGACTGAACGTACGACATCGACCACGACGGACTACGATGATACAAGAATCCCACTATGAAAGATTTAGAGTCTGAAATGTTTCTTTAAGCTGTACGTATCGAATATCCTCAATTCCTAAAGACATCTATATAGATTCAGTCCAAACACCGATTAATATTAACTCAAGGAGACATTTCAAACTCTTTTTATCCTTAGTGTTGGATTTCATATCATCTTTACAACATGGATCAAGAATGTTTTATCAATGGTTGTGACGGATACGATTTTTGTGGAAATGTTCGTGAAAGTGAATCTCACTGAATGTATTTCACAGAATCACAGACTTTGTGTCGAAAATCACCGAAAAATTATTCGTTCTGAAATTGTTTATCAAACTATTGAATATATTGATATTGTGAAGCAATCTCGCATTGTCCACATTTCTGTGGGTGTAAAATCTATCGCCCGTCTTCATCAGCTTCAATCGCTTCGCTGTCTCATTATAAACATCGTCAATGTATGGCTGTATACTGACTCTATACTCCGGGAGGGCTGCTTATATTCGAGAGAAGTTCTTTATTTCAGATTTTTATTTATCTATGGCCCCCCAGACTAGATGTATTGACAAAAAATTCAAAATAAAATTTAGCCTCAGAAATGTACATTGGTTCCTATCAGAAAATTGCCACTACCGATACTTATTACGAACTGCCAATAGCCCTGATATGAATTTTCCATTAAGCCTGGCCTGGCGGATTCGAACCTGGGACCTCCAGTGTGCGAACCCTCTGTCCTAACAAATAGACCACACAGTCGTAGTGACAGAAAGTGCTTGTCTGTGGTGACTGTTTAGCTGTCGTGACCAGTCAGGCGTGGTAATTCATTTACAATACCCAGGGTTTGTTCACTACTCAGGGACAGTTCTAGGGTGTCTCCGGGACTGAAACTCTAGGAGTGGCTCCGGGCCTTTTATTCTGGTCGGCTCCGAGTCTGATACCCGTGTAATACACACGTGTATATGCAGATTAATGGTGGTTTTAAAGCCATTGTTTGAATACCGCAGTTAAAATCTAATTAATCACACTTCCAATCATTCTCTATTGACAGAACCGAATTTAAAACGTCTCAATAGTGAAAATAGTATTTGAATTGTTCCCCAGGGGAAAATACGCCCTAATTGTATCCATGGTTACAATAGAAATTAGTTAATCTTATTCAACGTTGGGGGGAACGGTGTTGGCGGCGTCATTGTAACACCGTGTTTTAAACAGCGCGATCCAGAACCACGGTATACAGCCAAACATGATCGGTTAGTTTTACATAAAGATTCCATTAAGATCAACATCATAAGTTGCAGTCATGACAACCTGTTAAAATTATCGATTTCTATACTTCCATGGCAACAAATATTATGTTATACATAATACGAACATGTACTAAAAAAGCACATAAACTCCATGGATATCATCTTACTAACATATTATTAACATTTATTATCTTTAATTATCATTAAATTGAATATCAAATCAACCCTCTACAGATGAGTACCGAGTCTTGATGATAATCTGGTTGCTGATGATAATCACTGCTGTTTTGTAATTATGAATGCGGTTTTTATGTTAGGTTGACGCAAAGGTTTGCGGAACTGATGGCGTCACTTACGAAAACGAATGTCATTTGAGGATCGCTTCTTGTAGAAAACAACAGTTCATTATTCTAGCTCATCATGGTCCATGTGGTTAGTATGATCTCATAAACATTACCTCCCTTCACATTCCTCCATTCTCCCACCTCCCTGTGACTACCTCCATAACTCCCACCTCCCTGTGACTACCTCCATACTACCGCCTCCACGTGCCTACCTCTATGTGACTACCTCCCTCGAAACCTGCGACCATGGTTGAAAGAGAATTCATTTGGGACGAACGATAAGATAATGAAGCATAATGATTCCATTCGTCTGGAGTCTCTTCTTATTTTGACAGTAACATTTTTTAACTGCTACATTCTATTTTGTATGTATAACACGTATCGAATGTTTTCAGACCAATGTGAGAATATCGTTTGTCGTTACTCGTCACGGTGTGAGAATGGTAAATGTGTTTGTCCTCAGGAATGTCCTCCGATGTTGGACCCTGTTTGCGGCAGCGATGTCGTCACTTACGACAATGAATGCGAACTATTACGAGCCGCTTGTATCAACTCGCATAAAGAGTTATTACACAGAGGAGCCTGCGATGACGATTCGAACTCAGGAGCCGGTTCAGGAGGTAAGGAGCCAATCGCCTGTTGCTTCTGTTGCTTTAAACGCTCACTATATCAGCTTCATTATGATAATTCATGCACACAAGCACACTGACATCTACTAGTCATTGTTGTAACTATTATTCTAGTTAACTCACGGATGAACATTGCAAATTCTAGTAAATAGTTATTTCCGATTTTTACTGATGTTCATCTTTTCTTTCTTTTCCTCGTTATTTTCATCATTTTCATTTTCTTCTCCTCGTCGCACGTAATTCAACGACATTTTTCGTTTCTCGCTTTTCCTTTGACCTTGACCTTGACCTATTCCGTGTCTTGACCTTGACCCTACGTACATATAGCAATCGTCGTATTAACAGTTGGCTATTGTATTTCAGCGGACTTGGTAGTTTTTTCGTCGGAACAGCGACGTTTTGGAACGCGTTTAATATTCTTACTTTAGATGTATAAAATTAGTAAAATCT
Source organism: Tubulanus polymorphus (assembly GCF_964204645.1). Classification (NCBI taxonomy): domain Eukaryota; kingdom Metazoa; phylum Nemertea; class Palaeonemertea; order Tubulaniformes; family Tubulanidae; genus Tubulanus; species Tubulanus polymorphus. Next base: position 866,440 of record NC_134031.1, read on the forward strand.
GCTTCCTGTAATATTCGCTATTTATATTTATAGCTACTTTCAAATCACTCTCTTTTTTAACTACTATGTATATATATATATATGATAGTATCTGTCTCCTGATTGGCTGCTTGTGTCGGGTGCTGCGCACTGTTGGATGTCGTAATCCTTACATAAACACCGCTCTCTCTCTCTATCTCTATCTCTGCTACAGGTAAATGTTTGCACCACAAGTTTTTTCCATCTGAATTCTCATTCGACGTTACCTCTTCCGATATAGGCCTAACAGACGAACTTCAGAAATAAGTTCTAGTATTCAAAACGTTCTAGAATTTGAAATAGATTTTTTCGAACGTCTTGTGTCCGTTAAACGAACGAAAAAACGGAAACTGCTTAAAGCGATCTTTACCTATAAATAAACTTAGTCTATTGATTTTATTGAAAATTCACAAGTTTTATTGCCTATTTATAACAAATGAACTTTGAATAAATCTATTCAGTATTTATTTACAGAATCCGGTGATGGTGCATTCAACGACTATTGCGACGAGGACACGTGTCAATACGGCGGGACGTGTGACATGGATGCAGAAATGTATCCGAAATGTATCTGTAGTTTTAACTGTAACGAAGACAGGTCCGTTCTGATTCAACTTCTTGACCATTCTTAACGTTCAACTTAACATAGTTATGCAATTTAGGGAAGAGAAGCAACTACTAAAAACATCAGAGCCCAAGCAGGGGCGGACCCAGAGGCCAATTTTAAAGGACTTTTCGCATTCTAAAAGGACACTTTGATGCCCAAAAAGGCAATATAAGGCGTACTCTTGCACTGAAATGCTTTTGTTTGTTGACAAAATGAAAAATATTTGATGAATTCGTAAAGGTCCCCCTTGAACCGCCCCTGACTGTAGTTGCATAGTCGTGACAGTCGTTTTAAATCCTTTGACTGGTTATAATTAGTAGGATTGGTTTATAGTATTAGAATAGTCTATGGTTGGTCTGAAGTCGTATAATGGCTGTACAACCACACATACAACAGAGGCCTGTTAATATTTCATTATAGTATCGTGTATGACCATCTAATGAAACGAGTTGCAGGTCTCCGTTATCTGAATAAGTTTGAGAATTGTATTATTTTCAGTAAAGAGAATCAGATTTGTGGATCTGATGGCAGAGTTTATATGAGTAAATGTCATCTACGAGAAGCGGCTTGTTACGCGCAAATGGAAATCACTCCACAGCCAATCAGAAAGTGTCAAAGTAAGTTCATCCACCAATCAGAACGCCTCATTCAATGTGATCATCAGATGGTTCCAGTTCCACATTTTAATGGGGTTGTAATTTGACTGCGGGTTGAAAAAAGCCCTTGTTTAAACGATTAAATGGGACCGAGTTCTGGTTGCTTGATAATACGATAGATCTTTCAACCTCCTGATAAACCTGAAAATCCTGAAATAATACTCGCATTGTTTACATGCTTTCAGTAATGGGTAAACCATGCGACGGTAATGCACCTTTGATCAATCCTAAAACTGGATACGAGTTTGACTGTAGTTTCGGTAGAGATATTTGCAGTGCTGGAACGTACTGTCATCGAGGACCGAATTATGCTAAATGCTGTCGTGAAAGTATGTCATCATGTATGTGTCTAAATCAACCGCTGGTTTGTTGTTTTTTGTTCAAAATTTTGTTTCATCAATTTCTTTAATCATTTTCGTCGTTTTATTTTTTCGAACGTTTTATTTCTCAAACAGGAAATCTCTTCATTGTATTACATAGAATCCTTACACTAAGAATCATGAGTCTGAAGTGTTCCATCGAGTGAATTAATGCGGGTTGTAATTCGAGGAAAAATAAAAATATTAATATCAACGTTTTGACCAAATCTTGATACTCATCTTCAGGAATACATGTACTGTTTGTTGAAATAAAATAATAAGATAATTAGATCCAAAAGACATTATGTGCTTCATAATCTTTTTGAAATTTTAATATTCCTGAAGAAGACTGTTAGGATAAAGTCGAAATGTTGAATTAGTCTAGTCTAGGTAATATTTCGGACTCTGTTTTATTCAAAGTGTGCGATTTGATATCATCTTTAGACCACGGACTCAAATCGTTTCATCAATGTTTGCTCTTCATTCTGTGTCTTACGCCTTGTCTCCATCATTCATGTTATTTCACGTAGACTTTTAAAATCAAAAAATATTCGCATTATTTAATTAAAACACGCGACTATTTCTGTCACTTGTTTCACGGTTCGTGTATCATTTATTTCTTCTGCATTTTTATGATTTTATTTTGATTGATATTGAATGAATTTTAATAATTTATTAATCCGAAATAATGTCACATTTTGCACATTCTCTTGCACTCGACCTTGAGTTTGTTAATGTTTGTGAAACCCTCGCGCACAAGTCTTAACCATTTATTGATGATGCACAGAAATAAATGTCATTGTGTGGTTTTAAAAATTAGACAAATCTCTTATGATATAATGATTATGTAAATCTAGTATACGAAAGCCTTTGGGTTTATTTGAATATCGATTCTACACGAAATTAGAATTAGAAATTTCAAAATGATAATCCGTTATTTCTAATTTTCAGACGAACCGACGAAGACTTGTGAAGACAGTAAATACGGCTGTTGTCCGGATAAACTAACCCCAGCGCCCGGAATAAACGGCGCCGGTTGCCCGAGTAAGTCTCACTTAATCCTGAAACAGCTCTCTCAGACCCTAAAAAATTAAATCTCGAGAGTTTAAGAACTAACGTTTCCGAGTAGGTATCTGGAAATGAATGAACTCGTCCGCTTACCTTTGAGGTCAAGGTCAAACTTATCCACATACATTTTCATTTTTCACCTATTTCAGGAATGAATCGAATTGTTTTTTTTTCGCTTCGTGCAAATAGTTCTAGTTTTTTTGTTAAGATAAACAGGAGTGCTTTTTATTTTTAATGGATTTTATCCTATAATACATGCTGCATGTCAGTAATAGTTGCTGATTAGTTTATTTCATTTTCGTTTTATCAAATTATTGCTGCATCTTGCTCGATTATAACAAATATATTTCACCAACAATCACCAGAACTCAGTTCCCCATTTCTGGGTTGAATTTGACTCTGGAGTCGAATCCGAAAAACACAAGGCGAACATTTTAGATCCAGTTTTTGTTATACAAAAAAATATTGTTGACATATTTTGGCGGTAATCCATGTTCCTTCATCAGAATAAATGATTGCCGTTTTGTTTACTATTGACACTCGTGACTTTTTCATTGAATAAGTTAATTTTCAATAAGTTTGAGTCAAATTTAACCAGAAAATTGGGAACTGGGTCCCGGCTATATATAAGTATATCGATTTTTAATTATTTCTCTATGAACTATACAGACGTGTGCCATTGTAATAAACTTGGATCGTTAAGAAACGTGTGCGTCCCGAGCACGAGACAATGTCACTGTAAACCAGGTGTCGGCGGTAAACAGTGTAACCGATGTAAAGTGCAATATTGGGGCATGCATAAAATAGCCGAGGGCAACAGTGGATGTATCCGTAAGTATCAGTGACCTCTTCTCAATATATTGTATCTTTATCTTAAAACGTGTAAGCGCGTAGTGCTGTGTTATAGGTTAAGTTGATTAATCAGAAATCTCGAAGAATTTGAGAATCAGTTCAGACAATCAAACATGTTTAACACTCATTTAGCTGATGAAGCTACATGTACGAATAGCTTCCAGTAGCGAAAGCTCGTAATTTCTAGATAGAATCGTCAACCTTTAAACTACAGCCAGTTTTTGATGTGATTTGATACCAGGTTATCCGGGCTCCTCTAAAGCTTTTCTCGATATCATTGATCTCTTCGGCTGAATTTTTTATCTAGGCCAGTTTGAGTACTAACCTCGGTTCTTAAACAGTTAACTCGATATTTCCTCATTAATTAAGGTATTATGTTTTGCAGCCTGTAATTGTAACATGTTCGGATCAGTTAGAGATGACTGTGAACAGATGACTGGTAGATGTATGTGCAAGAAGAACATACACGGAATGAAATGTAACCGTTGTCCGGACGGGACGATTCTCGGTCCTGGAGGCTGCAGCTCTGGTATGTCATTTTTCCTTCGTAAAATTTTTCCCGGTTTGAATTTCTCCTGAAACATACAAAAAAAAGGCAAAAATGAGAATAACCCGAGGTCTTGAAAATGCCTATAGGATTTGGACAGATATTTTCATACATGTATATAATACTTTTGTCAGATCTTCAGTCTAAACTCGGTAAGTTTAAATCGATTCACGGGGAATTATCATTAGCTTAATATCATATTACACGACTGTGTTAGAAACAGAAATATCACGAATCATTGACAGGATCTAGTTTCACAGTCACGAGTGAACACACTCGACGTCAATATTTCTTGTTATTGAATGTTTACGATAGATTCAGATATTTGTCATCCGAATCAGTTCCGCGAATGAATAATTGGATCACGTGACTAAAGAGCGACCTCTATCGACGCTTTTTTGCATCAAAATAGGAAAAATGGATTTGAAAGATTTCAAGTTAATTGCTATACTGTGTAATTAGATCCTGATTCCTATCATTAGAGATATTACATAGAGTTTAATTTTTGACTAACGTATTCAATTTTTTTTTAAATGATCAACATAGATTCGTGTATAGACCTCACATCTCATGCACTGACACAAAAACAGTCGTCTGTCTAAAGAGCACGATATTCCGAAAATGGTGTCGGTTGTTTTTAAGGTGGTGGAATAATGAATATATTTGCAACTTGGCGATGCTCATAATTTCATTTTCAACGTTTTATTTTGAATTTTATAAGGATTCAATTTTCATCGATTAAGATATTTTCTGTAGCATCAGAAATGTGCATTTATATACGTATTGAATCTGATAGGTAAACGGAGTTTTGAAGTTGAGCCGTAACGAGAATGAATTCAACCGTACATAGAACACCATGAATAAATTCACAATTCATTCAGAGTAATTTCAACTATCTACATATCTATATATTTGTTAATAGACAGATGTTTATTTGTAAAACCGCGATCACATGCCAAGTGCTTGATCAAGTGTTTGACCTGAGCTAGGTATTTTGGACTGGGCCTAATTGTAGCACGGTCAAATTATTTCGACTGGTTCCGGAAGTGACTCGCCTCGCTTGCAACAGCACCGTTTTGATAGCATTTTAGCAAGGAGTGATTGTTACGTGTGAACACGCTCTTTTATAAAGTACAGGCTAAATTTGACTCAGGTCTGATCCGGGCAAAAACGTCTCCATGTGATCAATTTGACTTGGGTCCAAGTCCGGACCAGTTTGACCAGTTCACGTGTGATCGCGGTAAATTCATGTACCTATGTTTCACGCACATTTCTGTGATCAGTGTTAGAGGAAAGATCACGCATTCTCCTTTCATTCTTTTCTTCCTCTTCATTTTTCTCACATCGTTTGTAGGTCCCTCACCTGTCACGTGCCATAAAGTACAGTGTTTCCATGGCAGCAAATGCCAAGTAGAAAACGGACGCGCCAAATGTTTATGTTTGTTTGAATGTGATGACCGCGAGGGGGCGCTCGTTTGCGGGTCGAATAAGGAGACGTATGGCGGACTGTGTAGTCTCCAGTTCGAGGCTTGCCGTCTGCAAGAGGAGATAACCGTTGAGCATTATGGCGCTTGTTCAGGTAAATTTGAAAACAGCTCTAAAATGATTGTTTGGAGGTTTCGGTCATTCAGACCATAAAACTGTTAGGGAATTTACCAGGGCTGTTCTTATAGACCGTTTATTGGAACCAGTTCTACAGTAGTTGATAAATTTGACTGTAGACTGTTGAGATCAATGTTTCAACCCGACGTCAAATCTAAATCGAGAAACGTAGAGCTGGTTCCAGACCACCAGTGCCCATTCTCCCGAAACATCGAGTTGGGTTCGAATCCCCCGTAATGAGAATTTATTTTTGATGGAGTATTAATTACGAGCTGTCTGTTAAACCATGCTGGCTGTGTAGGTATGTTTACTATTTGGCGCAAACGTAAGTATAGAGAAGAAATGGTAGCAATTTTTAAGTGAATTAGGTATATGTGTTCATTGATACTGGACCTAATAAATACATGAACTAACACAAAAATTAAATGAAAAACACGTAATTAAAAGTTGCTATCGTAAACAGAAATATTCAAGAAAACTTTTTCATTCAATCGATGTTTTTCAGGATTATCATCACAACGCATCAATATAATAAATTCTCTATATGGTAATTTTTGATATTTTTACAAATTAATGTATTTTATCATCATTTTATTCACCCGAAGTTCAATCAATTTCGAATCGCGAAGTGTGACAGTGTTTGAACGTATGGATGAGAGTGAAGTGTGAATTCGGAATCTTGTTGCTACAAAATCTTAGCTTTACAACAAGATCATCACTCTGCTATTTTTCAATTTTCAATATTTCATTATTTCATCGTTATTGAATTCTAATATAAACATTAGTCAAACAAAGGAAAGTTATAATCTTTTATTTCAGAAAATTTTCTTGAATCCAGGAAGCACTTCCTGCATGTACACAAATATTTTGAATGATGTTTTTGTTCCGAAAAAAATCTATTACAAAAAATAAAAGTCTCCTCCATATCCAATTCAAAGGAATAAACTAGGAAATAAGATTATACCAAAAACTCGAGGATTTCAACTTTTCATATACACTTAAAAGTAACTAGAATAGCAACTAGCAATTCTAATATCATTCTAGTAAAATCAACAAAACCGTAAGCCGCAGCTTCTGTGTATTTCGAGTATTGAATGATGAACTTTTTGCACTTTACAGATAAATACTATGGACCGACTCCATCTCCGTCGAGATCGCGTAAAACAACCAGACATATTCATATATCAGCTCCTAAAACAACCCGACATGTCCTAACACCAACAGAAAAACCAAAATCGCGTAAGTGTCTTGAATCTCTATTTCAAAAATATTCAATATAATTTACTTGTTAATTAGATATTTTGTTTTAAGAAGGTTTTTTTGCCCGCATGTTAATTTTACTTTTTGGGTTAATCGAGAAATAGAATTTTAGGCGGATTCATTTTAGAGAATATATTTTTCATGTTGTCGTGAATCGTCATTTAAATGGATACGGATCCTTTTCTATAATTGAACGGCATGAGAAGCTGCTGTGCGGCGCATCTCTTCCAGCTCTTGTATTCGTAATGTTGTAATTTTCACTGATTTACAGCCGCCTGTCGCCTGCCGCCACCAACCGTCGTTTCAGTTTAACCGAAAATATTTTCAAAATTTGAAAATTGCCTGCTGTATATGTATATGTTGTTGTGTTTGTCTTGTCGTAGATAAAAAACGAAAATGGAAAGGTAAAAAGAAGAAAGGCGGTAAAGTAATTAGTGATCGGCTCCAGGGGGATGAGGGTATGTAAGGCGTTGAACGATTGATCACTAGCACTGTAAACAGTAAACTGCCTTCTACCTCCACGCTTTCCTTAACCATCAACAACATTATGTATTCAGTTGAAAATTTCATAGCGTTTCGACGGCGAAAAAATGCCTCATTTGCATATGCAAATGCGGCGAGAATTTTATCGATTGTGAGGTCTTTGTTTTTGCAACAAGTGCAGGAGGCTTGCAAAACATTACATAAAAGATAGAGGGACCCGCGTCAAAATTTCTTGGTTAAATTTGACCATGCAAAAGTTTTAAATGCTGCAATAGCATTATCTTGACTCAGAGTCAACTCTTAACACGATTAGGGAACCGGGTCCAGGAGAATTACATCAAATATGCCGTCGGTGACATGAAAAGGCACAGAGCTGCCAGACCTGGATAATATGTTTCAACGCTATCAAATTTTCACGTACCTCTCAGTTTGGAGAAAACCTAGAAAACCAAATCGGGTTTCGTGTTTAGAACCGTGTGCATTTTTAACGAGGGAAATGGCTCGATTATATTCCGGTTAGCACCATTAGATACTAACGACATTTATTTCAGAACGAGGTGAGATAACACGCACTTCCAATGAAACATTCATGGACATTTTAATGGCCTATGGGTGTAGTTTCGTGAAATGGTTTAATCAGGGGCGGATCCAGGGGCATGTTGTGACCATGTCGACCAATAAAAAGGGCATACATTCTTAATTTAGGGTGGAAAGGCATATCAGCAAAATTTTTGAAATTTTACTATCATTTTAGAGCTTTCTGAGCATCTATGAGAGGCATTTAGTCAAGAAACATAAGTTACATATTTAGGAAAAATAACTTATGTGTATCTCACGAGGTTACAACGGCTAATTTTCATACAGAGAAAAAATTAAAGGGCACTTTAAAATTCCGACCGTGTCGGGCGGCACGGTCGACACGGTCTGATCCGCCCCTGGTTTAATTGCGGCCGTCTCTGACAATATGAAGTACCAAAAAGCAATAAAATTTCGCGAAGCTTCACCCTGAGCGCCGTTTACTCGACTGTGGTCACAAATTGATAAAATTTGGTACAATAGTTACAACAAGGAGCACGGTATTTTGAGAAACTGGGCTGAACTTTCAAAGTCTTAAATTGGACCCGAAAACTGTTCCAGATTTTTGAAAATGCAGCCCAGGATTTCGTAGTACAATTCCCAAACCCTGTTGCCGGTAGCAACTCCCGATAACCATCATTACTGTAGCAACTAACAACCACATGTTAGTTTTCCGTTTATAGAGGGCACTCTCTTTACAATCAGACTGGAATGAATTATTCAAAATGCGTTCGGTATTTCTTAAAGAAATTTGTGACGAAAACACGAAAAGCGCTTCTCTAAAAACGGTTTATGTTTTATTCCTTATTTTTATCCGGTGATTGGGAAAATTTACATTCCTTACGTTAGAATGTAGTTTATATTAGCAATAAAACTTCATTTGCAACGTCAGAGTTATCGGAATCATTGTCATATCGTTGATGAGAATTAATTCCCTCTTTTCTGCGATCTCCGATCTTATTAACGGATTATTTCACATAAAGATCCCTGAATCTACCGAACTCTACAGTAAGAAATGCTCAATTTTTGGATAGCTGATGGGACAGAATCTGACCGTACGCTTTGAGAGCGATATCTCAGTTGACAAACATGTGCGAATGCAAAGTTGCAAATCGACATTTTTTGCGACAGAAAATAAGAGCGATTCGCGGTTGTCCAGCTGGTGGCGCCGCCGTTGAGCTCATTGGCAACCAACCAGTCAGAACCGTGGAGGCACCTCAGACATAAAGTTAACATTCAACATCTAATCAGTTAATCTCCCTGAGTTAAACAGTTATCTCTTGGGACTTGGGCAGAGTCTACTGTATTTCGATAAGACGTAGGGTATTGATTGTGAATTATGACGATAAGATCAATGTCTACGATCGAAAAGTTTATTTCCGATAACTCACGCATGCAAGGCATCCAACCCTACCTACCCGACCCCGCATAACATCATGTATATAATATTACTCTTAAAAATCATGTTTAATTCTAACAGGAAAAGTTGGTGGCTCGTGTTTAGTCAACGACGATTGTTTAGCTCCAAATACTCATTGTAAATGGGGTCGTTGCGAATGTAACGGAGATTACTTCAAATCGACTGATTTAAGATTCTGCTATCCCGGTAAACATATCTGATCTCCTATCGTCACTCGTGTCGATACCGAGCGGTCTCAACGCAGACTATTCTCTCTCCTGCGATATTGAGGCAGTAATTACAGGGCGTTTGAGGCCGCGATGTATCGAATGAAAACATCTACAATCAATATCGGTCGTAAAATCTTAATTCTGGCTCCCAGGTTATGATTTGATTCGAGAGCAGTTAGAAAACTGAAAATGAACTTCACACTTAAACTCGACTGAACTGGGAATTCCATATTTGCGGAACGGGACCCTAATTTTCATATCGGGTACTATTCAATTAGATTCACACAAATTGGCAGAATAGACAGCACGGTCTTGTGTCGTAATGATGATGTATTTACTATGTCGTGCAATGAAACGATAAATAGTGAATACAGTGGCGCTGACTGACAGACGGACAACAGACTGATCATTTTATTGCATGTTAAAACATCAAACAGTTTTTATGATCGATGATTTCTATTTGTATGATTTGAATGATATCTGTCTGTTATTTTTTACTGATATGATTGACACCGACTTTGATTATTTAATCACGTGACGTTGAGATATCGAATATTTTGTCTGTGATCGATTTGATGAATTTCAACATCGCAAAAACATTGTTTCATAGTGTGTTACGAATTTATCAATCGTAAACATTGAGCCGGATGCGACTTTCTGATCTAACATTACAAATTACAGATCAAACACGTAGTCAACTTCAAATATCACGTGGAAATAAAAGACTTAATTCGAAAGGCCTCAATAAATCACATTTTATGCCCCCCACGGCGCTTCCGTAGCGAAGGACCGATATTGATTGTAGATACTATTGGCTATTCCACGGAGATTCTTTGCTGCATCGTCAACTCCTAAAACGCTTTATTACTGACACATTATATTTTAGATGTTTAACACATTATTGTTATTGTATATTTACGGTTGCACTTTGTGTGAGTTTTCATTTTACATGTAATATATCATCATTTAACGTGTATTGGGTGTAAATTGTAAAAATGGTTGCTGTTTCAGTCGGCGTGTATCACATCTTAAAGTAAAAAAAAACTTCTTGAACTTGTTTTCTGATTTCCGTGTCACTGAGTATCACTATTTAAACATTGATGTGCCTTTTTTTGTTCTGCATACTGAATAAATCGACAAACGGTATAATCTGAATGTTGGGCAATCTACTCTGTGCGGGGGAGTTACGTTTGTCATAAATTCAATGAAATGTGATTTCTAATTTTGATTTCTCTCTGCGCATGAGTTGTTTCTTTAGTCACGTGTATCTTGTTATCACAGCAACCTGACATGACTGATGTCACTTCCGGTGTCCTTGACACTTCTATCCCATGACGTAACGCATGCATGAAGGTTTCCACTTATATTCTGTTTAAGAATTCTAATTAAGAAACATATTTTATATTGTAGCTGCAGCGGTGAAAGTTCCTCAGTTCTCTGGCTCTAGTTTCATGGAGTTGACAATGATGCCGATGCCTAATCGTGACATCGAAGTTCAGATGGAATTTCGCTCGTTGAATAACGATGGAATACTGTTATATTGCGGTAAAATGGCGAACGGTCGAGGAGATTTTATATCACTGGCAGTACGAAACGGTTATGTAGAATTCAGGTATAAACCGCCGTCCTTATCCGGACACTAGTGAAATTCCCTGCACTAAGCACATTACTTATATGTATATATCAGACCCTGTAGTTTATGTCAATTGATTCGTTGTATAATAATTCCTACATTCAAAGAAACACTTTGCTCTTATTTCTATGAGCCATTTACACATTAAAGGGAATGGCTCGTAGCATTTGAGTTAAAATCTCTAAATCCTCGTACAATTTTATTCTTCTACTAATAAAGACAGCCACGTCTTGTCAATGAAAACCAACAGAAGAGTTGTTTTCGTTGATTCGTTATGAAACTTGTTACATATATTACCTGGTATGATTATTTCAGATTCAATTTGGGAACAGGGGCAGCCGTGATAATCAGCCAAAATAGAATAATACTGAATCACTATCATCGTATACTCGCAAAACGACACGGACAAACCGGAAGTTTACAGTTAGACGATGACCTTGAGAAGACGGGACAAAGTCAAGGCAGTGCCCTCTCGATGAACATCGAGGAACCATTTTATATGGGTTTCGTTCCTAACGCGACAGACAGGTATGTATGTATAAAAATTGATTTGGTCATTTAATTTTCGAAGAATCCGTTAAGATGTCAGTTTGTTTTCTGTTATTTTGATAGGATTATGGGCGATATTGGAGTCAGTGTTGGTTTAGTCGGATGTATACAGAGTTTAACGGTTTCAAGTCGTAAAGGATCGAAATCTTATAATTTCTACTATCCGGGATCCCCTGACGTCATTAAAGCCCATAAAATAGGTAGGTATCAGCGGTGGCGGCACTAGTGAAGCTATGATATCCTCCTCACGTGTGCTGATTGGTATCACGTCATCTTAATCAGATAAAACCTGCAACAGAATTCAACATTTCCCTAATCCGTTAATAACCGAATACTGCTTATAACATCTCTTTTGATTGCTTCACTTTCCGACCTGTAACAACCTGTTATTAACTAATAACTACCTTTACCCGCTGATAATTCGGATAATATCCCCGCAAGTTAATTCTGGGTTGTAAAAATGCTGACACTTGCTGAAAGTCATTAATTTGTAACCAAGGATCCAGTTCTACAGTTTGAGTTTTAAGTTTAATTCTTAGGAGGGAAACTGCTTGGTATACTGGCACGACTATGGAACTGACTCAGTCGTACTGTCGAGATTTGACTCTAAAAGTGGTCTTAAAGTCTGGTCTTAAGTTGTCAGATAAGCTATAGAACTGAGTTGGTCCTAGACCGGTCTTAGACATTACTGTGTTACTGGATCCAGGTTTATTACCTGCACTGCTTTATTTCTCTCCTGCTGCGTTTCTAACCAATGAGTTATATATTAATGCATCTATGAATTCTATCGCGTTCAATAATTTACTAAATTTACGAATAAAGATTGAGATAATCTCCTGATTGAGCCTAAAACGCGTTATTGGTCACGATAGATTATTTACGATTAGTCCGAATCCGGAGAATTACCGATAAGAATCCAGAGCTCAGATCCACGGTTATCAAACAGTTAGGATTTGACTCGAGGGTTTAAACATCTGTGGAACTGGGCCCTGAACCAACGCCCAAACTCGAACGCGATAGAATACGTGAATTTATTTATATACTGATATCATCATTACTATTATCATCATAATAATCATTATGAAACCGAGCACGCATTAACCCTTTGCTCCTCACTCCCTCTCACGCAGCGGAATGTGGACATACTCCATGCAGTAGTTTACCCTGTCAAAATGGCGGACTATGTCTAGTTATTGATACTGATACATTTGAATGCATCTGCGATCAAAACTTCGAAGGTACGTGTATGTTATATGTGTGGACTACTATCACGTGACGTGGCGAGTTTTTGTCATGGTAAAGGTCGCCATTAAGTAACTTAAATCGAATTTAGTGGAATTTCAGTGGAACTTAACAAAACTGGCTATACTCTAAATTCTAAATGAGTTCATATAGAGTCATGGTTTATCTGTAGATGGTAAACACTGAAGACGGTAACTTCATCAGGTAATGACTCACTCATTTACCTGATGAATCTACCATCTTGGAGTAATCATTGTCAAATGATTACTCAAAGCTACTATGAAGCTACAACGTACTATAAGCACGTGGTGCTTGTTATGTCTAAAACAAGTCAGTAAACCTGACTTCCAGGTCTTAATCGTGTTTACTGATTTGACACCTGGGTCTAGTTCCACAGTTCTGAGTTAAGATTTGACTCAAAGTTTACTCATTGAAAATGAACAAACTTTAACTCTAACTCGCAACCCGTGGATCTGGATCCTGGTTACTATGGCACATCTTCGACTATTTAGGCGTTTGAACATTTCTCCGGATGATATTAAAGAGTTTCCGTGTATGAATATTCCAGGTCCACTTTGCTCTAAAGGAGTTAATCCTTGTTCGACGAATCCGTGTCCAGTCGGCACAACGTGTGTCCTACAACCGAATAGTAAATTCGTTTGCAGACCAGGTAATAACATAAAACACCGATTATAACGAGAAAATGAAGATAATCCAAGAAAAACTTGCCTCAAATCTTTTGTATGAATTTGTTTCTTCATTAGATAATTTGCAGTACGATCGACATTTTATACCCGAATTTCACGGAGATTCCTACATCGAATATAAATATTCAGCCAGTGCCTATACGAATATCACTTTTGAAGTATGGTTCATATCTACGCAACCAAATGGTAAGTATTATATAAAAACGAACAGATCTCGTGGAATGGAAACAAAAAATAGTTATTAGTAGAAGTCGATAATAGATCGATAAGATTAAAATCCACCATATGCAAAGTCAAAAGATTAAAAACGATATTCATTTTATCAGGAATCGAAATAGAAAATTAAACAGCACTATGTTTTGGGCTCTCTCCCTCTCCCTCTCTCTCTCTCTCTCTCTAGTTACCATCGTCAGGTGCGAAGAAAATAACGGGGTTTATAGTTAGACTGCCTCCAGAAGCAGTAACTAATATCCACAAAATAAATAACATGGTTTGCGCCTGTTTTAACGAACCCCTTTTGGTTAGATAACTGACTATAATTTACTTTCAAAAGACTCGAAACGGAATGAAGTTGAAACGTATGATGTGCTGGTTTTGTTTTAGGTTTATTGTTATATAACGGTCAAGGAACAGAAGGAAGAGGAGATTTCATCTCATTAAACATCATTGATAGATACATTCACTTTAGATTCAATTTAGGCAGTGGCGCGGCCGATATTGTGTAAGTACCCCCGCCGAATGGAATCAGTTGATATATCTAAAATGGGTTCAGTGGTTAGTATTAGTAGCAATTCATTTGCAAGGGAATCAAATTTGTTTTTTACATTAATTGTCATTCATTCCTCATAGTACAAACTCCTAGGTTTCATTAAGCATATAAAATATTTAAAAGGCAAAAAACCAAAATAACGTTGGAATTATTGGTTAAACTGAACCAAGTTCTGTTTAAAGTCGCCTGATTTCTTGTCCTAATTTCGCACTCTATCTTTTAACAGGAGCGAAGAGAAAATCAAGTTAAATCACTGGTATAAAGTAACTGCTGAAAGACGTAGAAAGCACGGTTTCCTAATCATCAATGGCGCCAACCCGATCAGGGGTAAAGCACCGGTACGTATATACACCAATAGGGGGCGATACTGTACGGCATTTCTATGACCTTCACCTCTAACGTAACGGATATCTCTTCTATCTCTTTTATCGCTGGTCATACGTGTAAACGATATAAACCGTTATTTTCATCTAATAATTTGCATAATTTATGTGCGTTTCATATTCAAATCTATATATGAGACTATGGTGTAATTCAATTTTAGGGTCATAAAATAAGACGTCATAGGGGCGCGTCTAAACGCAAGGTATCAATAAAATACTTGCTGCTTTGTATCTCCACCAATACGCTATACTGATTGATATCTATATAATCACGTGTCTTTCTTAAAAACCACCTCAGCTGCCAGAGTCGACTCTTCAACAAATCATCGTGCACCGATCAATTTCTATCTCGCCGCCATCTTTAAATTCTTCAGTTTTTGTCGTCATATTGATGTTGTTTTCATATAAACCGCCAGGGGTCACTACGTTAGATACGGAAGCATCCCTGGGATTCTTTGATTGTTTAAAGAGATTTCAATATCTCAGAGTTACATTTGACTCTTGAGTTGAAATTGATTTGCAAATGTTTGAAATTTTCAGAACAAATCTCAGAATTTCTTGCTCTACCAATGAGTCCCTGGGGGAAGCTTCCATTGATATGTAAAAACCATCTTCTACTCCACAAAACACATGTTAATTTCAGGTCGATTTTTGTTTTGACGATTCAAAGCTTGTCACACACCATATCTGCAAAATCCAATATGGAATTTTATTTAATTTTTCTAATTATACTATCGTACTAGGCACCGAGACAAGGCTTCATCTTAGATCGAAGTTTAGAGTATAGTTATTTCTGATATTATATTTTTTCAATGTTAGCACACTACTTTATTATGTGTTTCACAATAGCTATTGTTTACATACGGGTGTGTGGACTGTATGCAAATCGGCGTTAAATTATGCAGAATACTATAGCAACAGTCACGCCCACCGCTAGTTCTAACAACTGAGCTCAGGTATTCGTGTACTATTTTGAAATTCCGGTCAGCCATTGATAAATATTTGGATATGAGAATTTAGTTATCTCTACCGGAGCCATCCCTCCCTCACTGGCGCTCACTCGCAATTATTCGGATGTTCGCTTGTTCGGATGTCCCCAGCTTGTGTATCTGCTATATTTCAGTTTTGGTTAAATTGATTGTTATTCTAATTTTTAGGGTGATTTGATCTCATTAAATCTCGATCAGCCGTTGTTGATTGGTGGATTCAGTGACGCTAGGATCATTAACCCTTTGTCCGGTGTGACGACAGGCTTGCGAGGTGCTGTACAACGGGTAAGTTACAAAAACTTGGAGGGTCGTTTTATTCACTTCATAAGTGTTGGAAAACGCGGTGTACTAATATAGCGTAGTCAAGTCGAAAAAGCACTTTGCTCTCGAACCAAAAGGGCCAAATGAATGTTCTGAACGAGAGACTTATATTAACATCTTATGCTCTTTATTTAAGTTGTTGATAAATGGTGAATATATCGAAAGATTGATGGAAACCGCTGTTTCCGTGCATAAGATAACGCCATACGACGGTCCTCCCTGTGACAATAATCCTTGTCTTAATGGCGGAAAATGTTACGCAGTTTTCAACAGGGCCAAATGTGATTGTCCCCTGCAGTATGGTGGACGCCATTGCGAGCGTTGTAAGTAGTTTCACGATTCATTCATCGTGCCCTGATAGTTGTTCTAACTTTGTCGATAATCCCGAAACTTATTTTGCAGATCTTCATGAAATGATGAGCTCTTCCAATAGTAAACCGGTCCACTGTGACGGCACAACTTATCTCCAGTATCTCAACAGGATACACATAGGGTACGTATATCTGAAGGTATATGGAGCCTGGACCCTCTATTCCCTCTGACATCCAAAGACCGATCGTCCACACTTCACATGTGTTCAGAATTTGACCTGAGACATTCTTAATTAAAGATTAAATACAATCACTAAACATGAGATATTTTATCAGCGCACTTTCGTGTTATCGTCCAGACTTTAAGAGTAAATTCTGGAGGGTTTAGGGGCTGCAGATTGGTACCTTTATTAATACAAAAACACGTTAACGATACCTATTGTAGTATATATACCATTTATGATACCTATTTCAGTGAAAAAGGCCAGAAAGTCAATGATTTCCGGGTTCGCCTAAAGACAAACTCTTCCAATGGCTTAGTTTTGATTCAGCATCAAGGGAAAACCGTCAATCAAGATTATTTGAGTTTGGCGATTAGAGACGGATTCGTAGAACTAAGTTACAACTTGGGTAAAAATACAGTCGACGCGTTGTTCGTTTTGAAGTCTTCAATGAAGGTTGACGATGGAGTCTGGCATACTATAATAGCTAAAAGGTAATTAGATAGGTAGATTATAAGTGACATAGTTCTCTGACTCGGCGGTGATTTAAGCAATTTAAATAAACTCATTTTAATGATATCTACTGCAAGCACCACACGGCCCTACAATCCTGTGAACTTATATAATACCGCAGGTGACCTTAACCCCCGATACATTGAACTTAGTCCGCTGAAACGACGTATCTTGAGATTGGTGGCAGCACCGTACGGTAATACATGTAGTGATGTCGTTGTTTAATTCGATTGTTACAGAGAGAAAAGGAAAAGCACGTTACAGATCGATAATACAGAACCAGTAACTGATAGATCTGCTAAAGGAGCTTCACAGTTAGACACTAACTCATTTCTATGGATCGGTAACTATTTGACACATTCTACCATCACACAGGGGCCTGGCACATATTTAGTGACCCCATAGTATCCTAGGTACCAAATCAACTGGTTTGGGTGAAACAATTTTTGTCAGTTCCCTCTGTAGTGTACTACATAAATGAACCATTTGGATCCGGTTGCATAGTAGCAGTAACATATCCAGTTCCAGAGTTTTGTATAAGTTTGACTCGTCAGTTAAAATCAGTCGATTGCAAAATGTTCGAATTCTTGATACAAATTGAAATCAGAACTGTGGAACTTCAGAGCTTTGGAAGTCTTCCTCGTAATAATCCGTAAATTTAAATATCACTATCCTAGGACAGTTTTTAGGGGGGGGGGGTGTTTACGGGGCACACACTACTGTCTCCATCAATAAGACGTACCAAGATTTTGAAACCGGCACATTTTTTATACTCATCCCTTCAGAAATTGTATTCCTTCAGAAACATCTAACACGAATAGAGAAACCCCAGTTGTTAGAGTGGCTAACTGTTTGGGCTTAGAGCTGCCTTTTCTTCCTCCCATCATTCTGATTTTCCTTGCTCCAAACCCCACTTGTGGCCTTAAGGTTATGAGTTGCCTTTTCTTCCTCCGAGCCTTTAGATTTTACTAGCTCCAGCCCCTGTGTTGGATCTAATTGTTTGTTTGTGTGTGTTTTAAAGGTGGTATGAAACATTTACCCAGTGGATTTCCTCGTCAATATTCTCACGGTTTTAATGGATGTATCGTCGAGGTTTTCATCGATGGAGAACGACTGGACTTGGTCAATAATCGCCAGAACCAAGTCACACTGGCTTTCTGTGATAAATAACCTACAGCGACGCTCGGTGGCGATCGACCACACTATAATTTACCTGTATCCTGGAATAACTCTTCATCGTCAAAATGACCATTTCGATTATCGTGTCTTTTATAGAAGGCTAGAATGTGGTGTAAAATGCTTAATCAGTTTGAACCAGTAGATCAAATCGGTTAACGTTAACCATTTTTTGAGTAACTGGCCACTGATTTCATTTCGTCATATTTGAAATACGTTGCTTGTATCTAACAGTTGAGTTTGTATGTAGTGTGTATAAGATATTATAATGAGATGTATATAATTCTGAGAAGCTGCCATCTAGCGGACAAACGTGGCACTAAAACAAATTGAAATAGATAAACCAATTGAAATGAACATACATAGTGTGACGTCATAATACACGTGTACATACCCATCATCAAATATCTTTATAATTACTGTAATTAACTAAAAACAAATGATGAATAAATATCGATTATTATTAAATCTATGTCTTCGTTTTCGGAGTCTAAATTCATGGAACCAGAAATGTTGAAGCAGTGCAACTATCGTACTAGTATTCCGGTCAATCCATCCTCGCTTGCCAGGGGTCCGGTATCGCTCCCGAACTCGCTTCCACCAGCGAAACGGCTTTAGCAGAGTGGGTTCGAATCCCCTGACGGGTGAAGATGGGCCAATAGGGTACACCTTGAAACATAGCTAGCTCGGTGGCAGCATCTTACTGTACGTCCCCTGGCGGGCATTCTGTGAAGTAATTGTGTGATACCGAAGGCTGACGATAGTTGTCCTCAATTTTGCCTAGTTCACTTAAACAGCACGCGAATTTGACGATGGCAGCACCGTACGGTACCCTACCGGAATTTCTGTGAACTAATGTAATTGTAGACTGGTTACCGGTTTCTATCTTCAATTTAGACTGGTTGCCTGTCCCATTCAATATATATATTCTAATTGAAGATAGAGACCGGTAACCAGTCTATCTTCAATTATGAATGGCTGAGAGGCAACCAGTCTGGTAATTTTGTGTTTTTTTAACAGACGCTATTGCGGGACAGCAATCAGCTGTTTTCGTATATAGTCAACTAGAACAATTTCCGGGATATAATTCTGACTAACTGACATTCGGTTTCACTAAGTTCGACAATAGATTCGATGTAGGTTAAAACCAGCAGTTCATTGTCGCTGATGCCGAGTGATGGTCCCGATACTTATGCGATCGCTGGGACCGTACAGTGCTGCCACCAAGTCTCGTTAGAATCTGAGAAATATGATCGATTATTTCGTAAAAAAAGCTGCTGATGCGCAACATGGCGCAACATATTATACTACAATTAGTATCATCTACCTCTGGCAATCGAGGATGATGGAGAATGGAGAATTATTGGCTGATAAAGAATATTTTTTATTATAACTTAAAATGAATAATGATTGCAGTATGTACAGTAGTTCACCAAGAATCTTAGTGTCTGATGTACCACAGGTGGTTACCACAGGATCGTAGATACACTGTGGAGACAGCCACACTGCCAGCACTGGGTGAAGTACAGTAGAAGCCCGATACAAAAAGTCCTGTAATATTACCCGAAATCAGAACTTGAATTTACAACGCGGACAATCCTAAGATATATAGTCAACTCCTTCATTCAAAATATCTCTCAGGGTAGGAATTCAATTGTATATACGATAAAATGTATAAACACAATATTAGTACAACTTTAATCGATGCCGCTTGTCAATGTATGGAAGTCTTAGTTAATTGTGTTGTAGCGTTTAAACTGCTTGAAAAAAATGGATTGATTATTCATTGAATGACACGAAAATGTTTATTTGTTTTTTTTTTCACAATCACATGAGACACTTAATCAGATTTCATTCCAGTGGCGGATTTAGCCTACCGCACTTGCCGCTAATGCGGTAGTCAACATTTTTCCTCTAACAACATTTTATTCATTTCATGGATGGACTTGACTTAGCTGATTCCTTGGAAAAAAGTACCCATATTAAAACAGGATTTTTCTCTTCCAAAACCCAGGAAATGTCATCTCAGCCCTTTAAATTTTTCAAAATTATCATATTATGCCTCTGGATCCGCCACTGCATTCTACATTTCTTACCACGATGACAACTAAAACACAAGTTTCTAATCGTATCTCTAAACACGGGTAATGTACGTAAGTATATAAAGAAATTAATTCGGTAAACAAATTGACGCTGGCCGTATAACAAAACCGTGCATACAAGATTGAATAGTCTCAAGGCACCGCGGACAGATGCACTGCGCGCTACAGTAACGGAGAAACCGTATAATTCGTATGGAAAAACAACGACTACAAATATAAGAATCGTATAAAACATGGTTTTATTTGCGCTATTTAAGATTGTAGTTCCAGTAGCTCTATTACGTATTCGGGCGGTTAAACCGATTAGTACTAGAACCACTAAACACGGCACCAAGCCTCGAAAAAAAGATACAAGGCCAAGTGAAAGGAGCCAAACTCTAAGACTTGTATAATGAGAAGAATACACGAGGAGGCTTTCACAACAAATTGTGTCATTTCCACAATTTCTGATAACAACAAGAACACCGCCATTATTAAGACTGCAACTCACAAGGAACATTAGAAACACTACTACCCGTCTCCTTGAGTTAGTGACATGTTTTCGGTGAAAGAATGGCCACGCTATTGACAAATACCTCTCTACGGCGATAGCAACTACGATCCAATTTGAGAAACCCTCTGATAAATAGCGTGTAATATTTCCTAATATCATTATGCATCCTTTATCCGTGTTAATATTAATTAAACGTGCGATCGATGCAAATCTTTTCAAGGATATTGAACACTGGTTTCCCGTTAAGATTCCTTGATAATGAATTGTACAATCGATGTTTACTATGTACAAATATAATCGAATAAAGAAAAGGGGAAATTGGGTCAAACTATTTAGCACATAGACACCGTCAGAAACAGCCATCGTAAATAGATAGATGAAAGTCGCTCGAACTGAACGAAAATATCGACATTTGATCAGTGCAATGATCGTCAGCAAATTGAGCGCCAAAAACAGAGGATCAAAACTACAGATTAACGCATCCATGGCATAAAAAATATCAAACAAAATAGTCGCTGCGTTCCGTTCGAAACCCATCACAGTAATACCCGGTGATACGTAGTAATATTTTCGTGTGGTCAGTGGTAAATACCGTAGTTTAACTCATTTGGATTTACAATATATCTAGAAATACGATCAGACGAAAGTTGCGCGAACAAAACGGAAACGACGATGTTTGATCAGTGAAACGACGTAGAGAGGATATAAACTTATAACTAGTGCTTCCGAGGCAAAATAAACACGTATCAATATAATCTGCAGTTTCCGTTCAAAACCCATCCGAGCAGTAACACCACCTAATGGTGTATGTACTACGTCAGACTAGCGAACGTTAAACTGTTCAAGACACGTATGTAATTAGTAACCGATACATCACAGATCTATGAAACCAATTTTATTTTTAATTTAGGGCGCTTGTTAAAATAGTCATGCTTATTTTTGTAACTGGAAAATCGTGATATATTTTCTATATCCATTCATCATGTTTGCATGGCACATGTTAAACTGGCTGTAGTGGATTCCCTCAAGTTTGCATCGATGGAGAACGACTCGATTTGGTCAACAATCGCCAGAAACCAGTCACACTGGCTTTCTGTCAGGTCGGAATCACATTTGCGTGACGTCCTAGCGATACATAGAAATGATCCCTAAAAGTATGATCTTGATAAATAGCCTACAGCGACGCGCGGCGGCGATCGACCACACTATAATTTACCTGTATCCTGGAATAACTCTTCATCGTCGAAATGACCATTTCGATTATCGTTTCTTTTATAGAACGCTTGAACGTGGTGTAAAATGCTCAATCAATTTGAACAATAAAACACCAAAATGTCGGTTGTTAAAAAGTCGTCTGTCAACCAGCGAGTCAAATTAAACACACACAACTGTTGAAGTGCATCCTCGTGGTTTACATCGACCAACGTTAGAGTAACTGGACACTTATTTCATTTCGTCGTATTTGAAATAAGTTGCTTGTATCTAACAGTTGATTTTGTACGCAGTGTGTATAAGATATTATAATGAGATGCACGAATACGAATATCATCTACCCCTGGCAGTCGAGGATGATGGAGAATGGGAAATAATTGGAACTGATGAAATATTTGTGAGAATTGATTCTTCATTATACCTTCAATAATTAATGATTCTTATATAAACAGTGAGATGTTTGATGGAGAAAACACTAAAATACTTCCGATAATAAGTATTCGATAAGAGAAACAAGAAACGAATAAAGACCAAAAACGATTACCAAATACCGAATTGAATATGGCCGATTTATATCGTCAAACTTGAAACAAACTCTCACATTAAACGAATCTCTCGGGATGCATTTTGACATACGATAACACGAATACATGTTTAAAGAAATGTCACCAAGAACATATAGAATGGTATTCGGAAATAATATTTTAAAACTCTGCAAAAAAGATCGTGAAGTGAAGTTGCATTTGTCTTGATAATGAATTCAATAATAGTACAACTTTAATCAATGCAGCTTGTAAATGTATGGACGTCTTTTAGTAAATTGTGTTGTAGCATTTGAACTGCTTGAAATGAAGGATTGATGATTCATTGAACGACACGAAAATGTTTATTTGGTTTTTTTTTCACAATCACAGGAGACACTTAATCAGATTTCATTCTCTACGTATTTCTTACCACGATGACAACTAAAACACAAGTTTCTAATCGTATCTCTAAACACGGGTAATGTACGTAAGTATATAAAGAAATTTTTTCGGTAAACAAATTTACGCTGGCCGTATAACAAAACCGTGCATACAAAATTGAATAGTCTCAAGCTACTATTGACAGATGCACTACGTGCAACAGTAACGAGGAAAGCGTATAATTCGTATGGAAAAACAACGACTACAAATATAAGGATCGTATAAAACATGGTTTTATTTGCGCTATTTGAGATTGTAGTTCCAGTAGCTCTATTACGTATTCGGGCGGTTAGAGTCATTAGAACTAGAACCACTAAACACGGCACCAAGCCTCGAAAAAAACTAATAATAGCACTAGAAAAAAGTCGAGCATCTCGACCTTTATTAGTATACGTGAGGAGGGTTTCACAACAAATTGTGTTATTTCCACATTTTCCGATAACAACAAGAACACCGCCATCGTTGAGACTGCAACTCACAAGGAACATTAGAAACACTACTACCCGTCTCCTTGAGTTAGTGACATGTTGTCGGTGAAAGAATGGCCACGCTATTGACAAATACCTCTCCACGGCGAGACCAACTACGATCCAATTTGAGAAACCCTCTGATAAATAGCGTGTAATATTTCCTAATATCATTATGCATCCTTTATCCGTGTTAATATTAATTATACGAGCGATCGATGCAATTTTTTTCAAAGGTATTGAACACTGGTTTCCCGTTAAATCTCCTCGATAATGAATTGTACAATCGATGTTTACTATGTTCAAATATAATCGAATAAAGGAAAGGGGAAATTGGGTCAAACTATTTAGCACATAGACACCGTCAGAAACAGCCATCGTAAATAGATACACGAAAGTCGCTCGAACTGAACGGAAATAACGACATTTGATCAGTGCAATGATCGTAAGAAAATTAAGCGCGAAAAACAGAGGATCAAAACTACACATTAACGCATCCATGGCATAATATATGTCCATCAAAATAGCAATTGCGTTCAGATTGGAATCCATCATCAGATATTACGTGTGGTCTGTGGTAAACACCGTAGGTTTACCGATCGAGATTTAGATTACAAAGAAAATTAGACGAAAGTTGCGCGAACAAAACGGAAACGACGATGTTTGATCAGTGAAACGACGTAGAGAGGATATAAACTTATAACTAGTGCTTCCGAGGCAAAATAAACACGTATCAATATAATCTGCAGTTTCCGTTCAAAACCCATCCGAGCAGTAACACCACCTAATGGTGTATGTACTACGTGATAGTAGCGAACGTTAAACTGTTCAAGACACGTAATTCATGTAATTAGTAATCGATACATCACAGATCTATGAAACCAATCCTCAATTTCTACGTTTTAATCGGCGCAAAAAAGTAAAGGTTATTTTTGTATCTAGAAAGTCACGATATATTTTCTCTGTTTATCCGAATTCATCGTACATCATTTAATGAAAATAACAACCTATAATTCTTCATACATAACTCGTACATCATAAACATGTGACGATATCTATATACAATCTAAACACGGTATTTAAAATGAGAGAATTATGGTATAAATGGTCAAAGGATCTTTACCCCGATTGAAACGGAATTGACTTGATTGACCATAACGAACTATATAATATTATACAATCGAAATATTCATTCCCAACAAGACAGCTTACAATCTAAACTGACATTTGTCCACGGTCATTAAAGCTATGAACGAATTAATGATAAATTATGAATTAACTCAGTTCATTCTTTTTCAATCATCGAAATTCTTAATGAGAGAACTTTACACAGCAAAATACGAAAAAAATCATATTTGTCGATCTTATATTGTTTGGACAACTGCGCAGTTCCTGTTTAAGATACCGGTCGAAAATTGATAGTGGGAAAATTGTTCTTCACTAGAATGCTTTAATCTATTTACTGCTGATCTTCCCTCAGGTGAGATCTTTACACAAGTAAATGCATGTATTGTACCAAATACATTTTCTAAAACCTACGATAAAAACTTTACCAATCACAAATTAATATAACAATCGTAAGATCCGTGTCTTTCTTGTCAATCATATGTCAGTCTATTCATATGTCTTCCAAAATAGACACGTCTTCTGAAAGATTATTAAATTCATAGCAAGTATTAGATTCTAATGGTATTCACCTCTATAATATGTCCCATTTCATATTACGTAGGGTGACAATTTCTTTGATCTTCACTTCATGCCATTTTTTCAATGTCTGCGTATTTAAACTATAGCAACAAGTAGAGAACGAACAAATATGCACTCGTATTTTTCAAAAAGTAGTTTTAATGTTTCTGTGACAAGCACATTCGGCGAAAATATTGAAGTCGCAACGCATTCAAACAGTCAACCACGAGTTTTACGAATTATTAATAGCTTTTGTCTACTAATTTAATAGTCGAAGTCACCGGAAGTCGGGATTGTTTTATAAGCACGTGCTTCCATTGGATGTCGTTTCTAATATACATGTAATATACATAGCCTAAGCACAGGGGAAGGATGAGGCGATCCTGGAGGACAAATCAGAAAAACAGCTCTACATTTCTGTAGATACCACAAACTAGCTTTCAGAAAAATCGGAGGAAATTTCTTGGACAACAAAATACATGTATCTTAACGACCATGTTATTACAAGCATTTTTATCGTATACACAGCGTCCCCATTCTCACCAACTTACAAAACTAAATTGAAGTCTTTCGCATGTTAAAAATTTATCAGAGAAAGTAACCATAAAATTGTTCATAAATCGGATATTTTAATGGTAAAAACTCATGTGATGATATGTGAATACAACTTGAATACGGTGTTTGTGTCTTGGTAAAAAATTAAGAGCAAAAACAAAACAAGGGATAGGAAGCCAGTTTTAGGCAGATTTCGATTGAACGCGTCATCACCGTGAAGAAATGTTGTAATGTCTATTGACACTGATGTCTTTCCCAATCGAGAAACGACTTTTATCTTTATAGTCCTTCTTTTACAAACACCGGACTGTTATCATCTTCATAACCTTTCTACAACTCTAATCATCTTTACAGTCCTTTTACGATACTAGACTCTTATCATCTTTATCGGACAAGCCTTAACTAACCTGTCTCAACGAGAGTCAAAAACCCACACGACGAGACATGGCTGAACGCGTCAAGATCCAAACAAAGACTGCTACGCTGATTACACGTGACCAGTGTGAAAAAAGAACAATTGAAACCTGCCTAATTATAAGCGTGCTTGCATGTAGATGTAAAAAGGCGACAATTCTATCCGGAAACGATGTTAGGATGAACGGCTGTTATTGAAGTAATCGACCGTGGAGTGGCTGAACCAAAATCCGATTCAGAATCGGACATGTCTTCTGAATTGTCTTCTGTTGTGAATTCGTGTACTTTAGTTTGTTGGAACGGAGGTTTTTTCAGCAATCTGATTATCAGAAATATCGGTCCGATCAGAAGAACCAGAGCACCCATAGCAGAACCAACTGCAACTGCTATTACAGGGAATGCATCTACCGGTGCATCAGTAGCGGCGAGTGTGGTGATCACTGAAATATGATTATAACATAGTTTATACCTAGATGAGGAGGCTTCATTAGCCTTGCATCATTCAATGTTTCCAGTTTGAGAGAAAGTACAACATGCAGCACAAACGTTTTTATCACAAATAATTTTCACAAATAATGTTCTAGTTTACCTTTGGAAGTTGTCTGTTTAGAAATTGTTTCTGATGCGGTTGTTGATAATGTCGTAGTTGGCATAAGTTGCTTCAGTGTCCCGTAAACCTGAACCTCACAGACAGTAAGAGGGCTCCCGATAGAGTTCTGTTTCATCAACACGACATACCGACCTACAGCACCAGGTGGACATTCTATCAGCATAATCTGACCTTCTTTTAATTGAGAAATTGTGCCACAACTTGTGAAATTTCCAGGTTTTCTAGGTGTTGTTGGTGCTACAGTTGATCCATCTGTTGTAGTGGTATCATCATTAACAGTAGATGTTGCGCTAGAAGTTCCAGACGTTTGACCGGTGTTAGGATCAGTAGACGTTGTGACAGATGAACTTGAACTTGCTGTCGAGGTTAGATCTGATGCTGATGATGATGTTGATGCTTCTGACAATGTTGTATCTTGTATTGAAGTCGGGCTTTCTATAAGCAAAACATCAGTGTTGTTTTCATTTACCTATCATTTACGAAGGCCCAAACAATTTCGAATTTTACGTTCAGAATAGAAACTGATACAGCTTAAGTAATAAGTGTCAATTGATTTCAAGGAACTACGGAGTTCGTAGAAGATTACAAATAACCTCTTATAAACATAGGCAAATAATTTCCAAAGAGGAACTTTTTTTGCATCCAGTGCAGGTCATTACTGATGTAAAGGAAAAATGATAAGGAGGATTATATTTTCCTCCTCCATGAGGACCTACCAGGAGATGTTGACGCGGTCTCTTCATCTATTGGGTTTATGTTGTACAGATCACTTGGTAAAAATTCATCCACGACAAAGATAGTAACGTTCGAAAAATCTGATCCTGAAAATGTACAAACATTCGGAATCTTGAGGACTGAAATATGTCGTGCCATAACGAATTAACGGAGCCAAATTAGAATTTTTGATATGTGTACCATAATTATCTGCGACATTTGTAACGACGACTTTCTCAACTTGATAAACATTCACCAGAAACACGGCCCACCATTCAGTTCTGTGGACACCAGCAGTGCGAGAACATTTGGTATATTTGGATTCGATATTTCCATCAGTGGCCAAATCACTTGTTAAATTCGACGTTGTTGAACTTTGAGATGTCGATTTATTCAATGCCAAATTTTCTACAGTATTCTCTGGAAATTAAGAAAATTTGATGTTTTACTTAGGTTTCATATTTTCATCTAAATAGACATTTTCAAAACGAACTTTTGAGGCCGTCTAATAAAAATGTTTGACAACCAATCGTTACAGTTCTAATCGTTACCACATTGACCTGACAAACTTACAAACCCAGTCAATCACTACGACTCCGTGGTCCAGTGGTAAACACGCTCACCTGGTTTGCTAGCGGTCCCTGGTTCGAGTCCAGCTGGAGAGCTATAGCAATTCTTTTTTGTGAAAATGATTGGAGGGAAATTTCCATTTGGGAATTTAGAACTGCCCCTGAAGATGCCTTAGATGGAGCTACCTGGAATTTAGCAATACCTTTTGTGGCATTGTACACATATCCCGCTACTTCCACTTCACACAATACGATAGGATTAATTCGACTCCGTTTTACTATTGATAAATATCGGCCCCAGATATTCGGTTGGCATCGTGTTTCCTGAACCTCAGTTGTTACGTAGTTAGTCGCGGTATCCTGTGTACAGTAAAAGCGAGAAGTTCGGTTTGTGTCAGAGTCGTGCCATTTCGGAGACAACCATATCTCATAATCCGTTAGCCATACATCTGTAGAAAATAAAAGGAACTTATGCAGACAAAGTATGAAGCTTTTCTTAAGAACAGACATTCAAACTTACTTCCAATGCCATCCGTATTTATTATAACAACTTGTTTGACTTTATATTCAATCTCAAGATCGACGCTCCACCATATCGTCTGTTCGTCCTCGTTAACGGTTATCATGGTGCAGCGTGACATATCGTAAACGCCATCGGCTGCCAGGTTTGATAGTTCTCCGCCCTCAGCGTGATCAGATTGTTTACAGTTTTTACCAACTGCAGCGTTCAGTACGACATCTGTAATGCAAGTTTTGTCACGATTTCTTTTTCTAATTCTTCGTGGTCATTTTCATTGATGCTACGATTGAACTGCATTTCATCTTTAAAAAAACGTTAAATAAAGACCTCATACCTTTAGAGCATTTATCGATAATACAGAATTCCCAGCGTGATCCCGTAGTTTGATAACACCAGGGGAAATTTTCATCCAAACGTCGGCAGTAATTCTTTGCCGCTATGTGTGACTGTTCAGGAAAATCTTTCGATTTTGTATCGAATGGATGCGATTGCGGTTTCTGTCTATTCCAACGTTGACATTTGTTTCCTTTTTCTGTCTGGCTTTGTGTTCCGTGATATTCGACGCCTTCTGATGTCCATACACATTCTTCCCCTGTTACCAGATAGATATTATAAAATGTTTTAAATTTAACATTAAGTTTTCATTTCAATTTTCTATAAATTGAGATACATCGATACTCTCCAACACCAAATGTGATTGGCAGAGTCTATTTTGTCACTCGTTTGATGGGATGCAAGGAAGGCTGTAACTAAAAGCACCTCGGATGGCTTTAGAGGTTGGTACCGCTGGTTCCAATTAGCTGAAAATTAGGAACCAACGTGGTGGATAATCTCACTGATAAGAACAAGCCTATACCATAAAAGATACGACAAAAGATTTTACCGAATGCTTCTGTTCCATAGATGTCTATTTCACAGATAACCAGTGGACTGGGATGAACTGGTTTGTAGACGAAAACATGCGATGCCATCACTGGTTTTATGCATTTCACCTCCGTAACCGAGTCTGTAGAGATTGTTACGTCATCTGCGCATAATTTCAACTTGCCGGATGCTCGACTGGACGACACCTTTGCAGGCGCCAAGTCAACGAAATCGACCGAAGTGTAAATATGAATATCTTCTTGGGCTTTAAGCGGAAAATATAGAATACAATTTTATTCCCACAATTAAAAAGTAGAGGGGTCCGAATTGTTACTTGAGCAAATATGTCTATCAGGAAACATTTCTGACTCTTTTTTCCATTTATTGAAGGATTTGATATCATATATCTTTCAACACCGACTCATTTAACAACCGTTTTATTGAATAAAGCTTAGAATACAATACATTTACCTCACACATTATGTCAGGATGTAAACGCCGCACATAATGATTGATACTCACTACAACAGTTTTCAGGTCCGAAGAATCGGATTTTTCGTACAAAATAAACCGCATGGTACAGATCTATAAACCAATATCTATCATGGCTAGTATAACAAGAGACAGGCGGAGGTGCTTTAGTTAATTCTACGGTTGCAGCGCGTTCTTTACGTGGTACTATTCCATCCAGCGCGAGATGTCCGCCATTTCTAACTGCTCTGAACGGCTGAACGGCTATATTACCTAAATCAAGATAACACAAGTCAAATTTTCGATGTTCTCTTTTCACAAAATGGGGATGATGATAACATTAGCTAGAGGCTCATGTAATTCGGGAGTTTGTGTTGCGATACTGTGGAGGTGCTTCCTACAGCTGCTAAAAGTATGATATATGAAATCCCACACTTACGTGTGTAATGAAAAATGTAGTCCAAAATGCTCGTAGTATTCTTCAGGAATACTTAAGTTATGATAAATCACTAAGCAATCCTTTTCGGACTCTTTTTTCTTTTTGTTAGGATTTCAGATTATAGTTATATAACATGGACAGTGATTTTCGTCAATGCTTATCATAATGATATTACATATTTGACGTAAAAAGGCACTGTTACTTTTTACTTCAGTTAGCTGTGTGCTTTGATGTCAAATGTGACGCCAGGTGCATACGTACCCCTGTATTTAGACTTCACGGTATAAACGGAACGTTGGAATGACCGCCCCGCAAGATGAGTCGCATGCATGTGTATCAGAGCTACAGTTTTACTGATGAATTACCTGTGTGTTTTGCGCTGTATATCTTCACTTCTCTAAAGACGAGTGCACGAGTTCTTGGTTGTGTGATTTTGACAAATTTACCTCGACGTATCGGGTTACAGGGTACCTTCCTAGTTTCCAGCGACCTCACAATATTATTTCCCTTGTCATCGAAACATAACTCGTAGTTTGAATTATCTTCTGATACATCGATTGTCCATTCCCACGACATACACGGCGCTAGTTCTATACAAATATTAGATATTAGAATATTAAACAACTATTTCATATTGAGGCGGCCATCCTGGTCCATGCGCTTGTACGGCGGCCATCTTAGGTTCATGAACAAATGCGGCCATGTTGACTCAAGCTTGGCTTCTGGTCATTTTGGCAAAATGTCAGTAGTTAAAGTCAAAATCATTTCGATATCATTGCATACATTCATCAAAATCCAAGAAGATAGTAAAATATATGTTAACGATATGAATGTTTTTTGCGATGCATTAATTTCACTGTCTGTAGTTTGATTATCGATGACTTACGTATCGGTTTTTCACAGTAATATATATGATCGCTGCCTGTACATGAAATATCGTTCCATCTGCCTCTTGAGTCTCTATTCGTCACACAATCTTCACCAGATTTATCGTTCGGTTCATCGTCATCCCAGTTTAAGAAGCGCGGCTGAAATATGAATCTCAGCATCAGCTTCGAAATGATTATATATATTATACCACTGATTATACTGTACCGGTTTCGTGTCGGAATTCCAAACAAACTTATTTTCATCCTTGATATCATTTAATCCTATGGTAAAGCTATTCGAATTATCAGCTGCAATGAAAAAAAAATTAAACATCTTGGGTGAAAAATGGAATGAACTCTCAGTGAGTGCATGTTTTTTACCCAGGAAGTCTAGAGTACATTTTGTCTATGACGCCTCAATAGAGTATGAATTCGATTTAGGATTTTAAACGATTTCATGTTTAATTTACGGAAAGTAGATATGCTATAAAAAGAAGCGGGCGCCGAATATCGAGTCAAGTATAACATACCCTGAAGCCATTTCCACGTCTCCCAGTTTCTAATTGTTATAAGTTGGCCTCCTTTCTTCTCACATTCAGTCCTGGCCTCATTAGCATTCAACAACTTCTTCGAAAATGAAGCCAAACACTTTTTATTACTGGGATCTAGTTTCCAGTCCGGATCGTTACCACATGGATAGTTGTCCAATTCTGTATTGAAACGGTCGACATAAAATAAATAAGTTTCTAAAATGAATTATTTAAATTTTCTCTCTGCATGACTCATCGAAATCTACCAAAAAGTACAGTAAAACTGACCGCGGTGACGACCAACTCTTTTGATTAATTCGGACAAAATATTTCAACTTTGTAAAACGTATAATTCGATCATTATCTCGGCCGGTGTCCGGTGATTGGCTGAGTTAGGCGAGGTTTACTGTAAAAATCTAGTTTAGCTATACATTATATGATATAAAGTAGATGACAATCTTAGCAGTCGATCCAACGGAATAAAGACTCCAAAGTTTAATCATTAGTGAACAAAACGACATCCTAGGTACGTAGATATTATGTCAGTCCTTGCCCATTCTGACGATAACAAATTTCCTCAATGTTTTGTATTATGCAATGTTCAAAATAGAAATATCTCACCATTGTTTGTACATACAGGCATCTGTATAGAGACCCATGCGACATCTATTGTAAATGCCAATTCAACTTTCCACCAATTAGGACGTATTGTGACCGTTCGTAACGTCATCGAAAATCGTGATAGAAAGTCTGGATGCACATCACCATCGATAGCATTATCAGCCTGATAATGCGAGTAAGTCGTGAATTGAGATGCTTTTCCGGTTACCGCAAAATTACCTTTGGGAAAATGAGCCATGAGATGCTGATGAAAATTTACCGACAAAGACCACAACTCATTGAAATTTGTCGACTAAACATAGGAATAAGAAAGTTTACACTTTTTGATCAACGCCACATCAGTCTGGTGAATTCCTTTATTGGAAATGTCGCTATGATATTTTCCTACATGTGAAAACTAAAGAACGTAGCTAAATGAATACCTACCATCAAATGGGAGGCCATATACCTCAAGCTCAGCAAGATTCAGTGCTGCAGTAGGACCACTGATATCCTCTATATAAACATATACATATCTACCAAGATTTCCACGCGTACAGTGCAGGATTAAAGCGTGATTTTTAGCTATTACTGTCGCTTTTTTATTCTGGTAGCACATTCTACAGTGATTGAAGTCAACAGTATTGAGATCCGGATGTCGATAGCAAACTGCAACTTTTTGATGAACGCTTCCAGCTAAAAATGATGTCGAGAATATGGTTTGATTAAAAATAAATAGGGAGGTACTATATCATTCTAAACCCAGACATGATAGGATATGTTAACCTAGTATAAATCCTGTTAACACGAAAAGTAGTCGTATGTGTATGAGAAATTACGAGCTTTCGCTGTTAGTGTAAACAGTAGGCAGGTAATTTGGCAGGTAAACGGGTAGTACTGTGTAGATGATGCGAGGACGCCTTTGGATACTTATGCCTCTCGTAGCTTGATAGGGTAAATGAATTTTTATGAAACGCCCAGACAGAAATAACGAAAGATTTCTAATAAAATCAGTTAACCTACAAAATACTACCTCTGTTTTTCACGTTAAATGATTCTACATGAAGTTCAGTGATTGTTTGTTGGAAAATCTAATAAATAGTTAACCTGTTCCACCCGACATTAGTTTTCCAATACCATTCGATCCTGTTATCAGAACAACAGTTTTGATATTGAACCAGCCAGAAAGATCGACTACAATGAAATCCACGTTGCTGCTGCTGGACCCTGTATATTCCGTATCCCTCCGGCCGTCCAGCATCGGACTGACAACTGTTCCCGATTCTGGTCCGTACCATTGATCACCACCGACCATTATTCTACGACCTAACGCGAGGTTTTCTGGAACAAGCAAAATTAAAGCAATGTAACCAACTTTGCTACAAATGCAGAACATATCATTAGAGGTCATTAATACACAATACTATTATATTACAATCCCCATTCTTATTTATTGTTGTTTGAGTCATTTTATTTCGTTTTCTTTCCGTTTGTTTCTGTTTGCGGTGTTTATGATATTCTATGCAAATAAAGATGACAGTTTTAAACGTACATCCGGCGGGCACCAACTACTCACAACGATACAGCAGACTTAATCAACAGCCGAAATAGCTCAGTTGGGAGAGCGTTAGACTGAAGATCTAAAGGTCCCTGGTTCGATCCCGGGTTTCGGCAAATTCTTTTCCAAAAAGATGACTTGAATTATTTTATAAGCTTTAATCTATATTCTCTTACCACCGATTAACGGGTTCCCATACACCTCTACCTCACATAGAGCTAGTCGAATCGACGGCTGATCCAGACCCTGTTGGATGACTACGTGTCGACCGATTTCATTGGTTAATATCAGAAAATTTTCGCCGAATCCTATGAGACCAGTTTTTCGGAAAAGGAATTTCACATCGAAGTCTGTTGGTTTTATTAGCTGTCCGTGAAACTCAGTAGTCAAATAACCCTCTAGGTACGACATTCTGTAGTCTGCAGATAAACAACAACATTACAGATACAAACATTTCATGTGATAAACTTCCCAAAATTCAAGGAATCTGATAGAATACGAATTCATAGAAATATTTGTCTTTTTCGATTTGTAGGATACAGATCCTCTTGGTCTGGTATCGCAGAGTGGGTAGTCAAGAGTAAATCTTCGACCTCAGTGACAAACACAATAGAAATAATTAAAAAAACTGTCGTAAAACTGACAAATTATTCTCGGAGATTATTTGCCCCAATTTCAATGAAATTCCACTCATGTATAAAAACGATTTATCTTTATTGGAAATCATCTAAATGTTTTCTCTTCCCTGAATAATCTATAAAACAGAAAACAACTAAACCTGCGAGTGGAGTGGCGCTTGCGACGACGATTACTTTACGAATGTGATGTAGTTTCGCTAAGTCAACGTGCCACCAATTCTGTTTCGCGTTATCAGAAACTGCACAGATTGAGTAGAAACTGTTATAATACGAATCAGGTTCAGTTTGTCGACTCGAATCGACGGCTAATGCGGGCACTAAATTTGCTTCATTGCCATTAACTCGGAATTGTGCAGACTTTCGAGCTGCTAAGTTTTCTGAAAATGAAGAAAAATCACTGGTTCGGTTATCAGTTATCAGTTATCCGATTTTTAAACTTCCACTAACAATAGGTTTGAAGGATAACTATGTTTTCCATCGGTGAAAGTAGTTATGAAGTTATTGCAATGAGCGCAGTTGAGGTTCGTACAAAAAACGGTATAGAGATAACGAACAATCCCATGTAAAAATAACGTAAGAGACAATGAAAATCCCATCATCGATGATTATAGCAGAGATTGATTTAGTGAGATTGTTCATAAGCTTCTAAACTGCGAATACATCAGTTTATGAAATAATCAAAATAAACATGGCGCTGATTTACCGAAACTATTTCGCGAATAAACTTCAACTTCACAGATGGAAAATCCGTATTTTTGTTTCGTTATTCGTCGAATGATGACGTAACGACCGGAAGCTTCAGATGTACAGATAAACCTCGTGACTCGTCCCGTCACTAGTTCACCGACGTCACACAACGTGTAATTATCTGGATTCGCTTCTAATGCGTTTTGAAATAGATCCGTAACGATCACCTCGACGTATTCGTTACTGAACGCTGAAAAAAACGTGCAGAAATTATAATTATTACATACAGTTGATCTGTCGCACAGCGCGTCATATTGGACGTCACTCAACTAATTCCACCGCACGTGACGCGGGGAAACCCTCGGAAACATGTTTCTGTCTCCCGTTTCCATGTTCTACATGTGTCGTATGTGTTGAGCTTGCAGTAGTAACAAATTGACTGTCATGTCTGTGTTGACGGCAAACAATAAGTGTTTCATGAACCTCAAATAAGATCTTACTTCACTTATATATTTACCACCTCAGTTAGTGCATATGCGCAACATGAATAAATCTGTCTCAATTACTATCGCCAGTATCTAACCGAAAGGTGGCCTTACAAGTCACTCAGCGTACTTACAAAACTGAAATTCAGTTCGTTATTGCGATACAGTAATATTGGCCGTCAATATTGTGACTTCCTACTTACAATTAGTCGCTCGCACTTGAGGCCAATATGACGCACTGTGACATCATGTGCATACATAAAGAGGTCGAACAGATGACGTCACGGTTTGTTGGTGAAAACGTAACAACAAAAAATTTGATTCACAGATTTCGGAGGAACTGCCATGAAATCACCACCAATATGGCGTCGGTCACGTGATCAAAACACGTGAATGCACGACCTCAATACGGATATAAGAATTTACCATTCTGACGAGCTAAAACGAGCACTTCTCTGATATCATACGATTCGCCTAGATCCAGATACCACCAGGCCCAATCCCACCAATCAGGTTTAGCCTCAGAACACGAGTACGGTTTCGAGAACGCTTCCGGTTCGTGGCGACCATCGATTGCTAGTTCCGGTCCCATGTTCGATGTGGATAGAGGCGCCATGTACGCTTTTGTAAACAGATTTATGTTTTCTGAAATAATTCAATACATTTCAATAAGTATAGATATATTTAAAGGAATCGTGATAACCCGGTGTAACAGTTAACGTGAAAACTAGTAGTACTTTGTAAGTTTACTGAAATCATATAGTTTTCGTGTGCTAGTGCACAGAGTAGCTTTATCGGGTAAATGATGGGATTTTGATGAAGCTACTGCTATACACTGTATGATGCTCGTTTCGTAATAAGGTCAGTTAACCTACACAGTTACCTTTTTTCAATCCTTATTACCTTATTATCTATTATTTATTATTAACGAAAAAAATTAAGCATATTTTAGAATTAATAGAATTAATAGAATTAAGCATATTTTTATACTGTATATAAAATTGTTTTTTCGTTAATATAGCTACTTATAACCTACACAGTTCTACCTGTCTGCTCGCTTATTGATTAGATCTAAATTTCTAACTATTCAATTGTCCGTTGATCGTTGAATAAATTACCTCCAATTTGTTTTGAATTGAGCTGCGGTGCTGAAATAGAGGACGCACAAACGAATTGAGATTCAAATTTCATACGAATAAAAATGAATGCGATTTTTTCTTAAAACTTACATTTCAATGTATAAAGCCAGTCCCACCAGACTCGTGTGTTAGTTGATGGAACGGGAAGTGATGGGTATAAGATACAACCGCCAGTTTTTGCATCAGTTTTAATTCCGGCCAGAAATGCTTTACACCTTGGAACCTCACTACATTTCTGTTCACATCGATCGAACGTCCAAGACCTATAACCCCCTAAATGGGCCACTCCAGTGTACGACTGATGTGCGGTGTAGTTTGACCGTAACTCTTAAAAGAAGACAACTACATGAGACGAAAAGATACACAATATCCGTGTATGATGAATAACGGAAGAAATCCCGCAGTAAATTCATTGGCTGAATTTGTAGTGGGATTTCTCTCGTTAAGACAGCTAGATATAACCGACAAATAATCTTCACTCCGAGTGTAAGGAACGGCCTCAATGGTTACCTCTTCTATTAAACAAAGTTCGATCATTTCGTATGGTTGATGTGCCGCATCTCGGGGCACTTTTAATATAACATTTACCGGTACTTGGGTGAAGGATAAATAGATCACACCGACTGTCAATATCGCAGTAATAACGACATTCGTCAGGAGTATGAATTGTTATCATATATAAATCTTTCGCGTAGCATTCACTTTTAACAAGTCGTGAGTATCCAGCAAAATAGTTAGCTGAAAAATAAACGAAATGTAATAATTTGTTTTTTTAGAAATCTACAAAGCAGGATCCAGTTTTATAAAAATGATTAAAAACTCTAAAATCTAGATACGAATTAGACGTTTTTGTGACATTGTGGCCTACATTTTACACAATTACACTTCCATACTTACATCATCAATTAAATAATCAACTATAAACAAACAAACTTTATTTATGAGAGGTGCAGCTATCCAGTTCATAACTCAAAATGTATCGATTCATTATACTGTATGTACGGCTTACGAACATAAGATATACATATATACTACTATTATAATCGAAATATTCGACAGTAAGACAACTTACAATCTAAACTGACTCCATTTTCCACGATGATTAACGCTATGAACGAATGAATCGCGAATAATAAGTTGTTCATTTTTCATAAAGAAATCTTCGTGATCCTTGGTGGCAGAACTTCACATAGCAAAATACAAAAACCAAATGTGTCGATCTTATATCACTAGGGCGACTGCGCAGTTCCTTATTTGGAATACCGGTCGAAAATTGATAACAGGAAAAATTATTCTTACGTATTTTTAAACTTGCCGATGGCCTCCACGAGCATATTCTAATCTCTTTACTGCTGATCCTCCCCGAGGTGAGATCTTTATTCAAATAAATGCATGTATTGCGGGCTGTATAAAGCAAATTATCATTTTCGACGAGGAACCAAATACATTTTCTAAAACCTACGTTAAAAAGTCTACCAATCACTAATAGTCTCTTCAATAATAGTCTTTTTTCCTCCCATAAACACTTCTGAAAGATTATCAAATGCATACTACTATTGAATTCTAATGGTAAATAGTTCTATAATCTTCCCGTTTCATATTACAAGGGTGAACATTCTATTCTTTCAATCTTCATTTCATGCTAGTTTCTTTATGTCCACGAGTAAAAACGATAGCAACAAGAAGAGTTGCGCAAACTGTTCGAGACTCGTAATTCATGTAATTAGTAACCAATACATCACAGATCTATGAAACCAATCCTCAACTTTTACCTTTTAATTGGTGTAAAAAAAAGTAACGTATATTTTGTAGTAAGTCGTGATTATATTTCATCTCTTTTAATCCATCGTACATCATTTACAAAATTATAGTTGTTCATACACAACTCGTATATTTCAAAACTCAAAAACATGTTTTGATGGAAGTATCTTAGTACAAATTGAAGCCAGACCAAGGCAGGTCGCGATAACCGATTCCAGATAACTCTTTAACTACCGCTTATATCAGGTTAATAAACTATAACGATAATAATGATGATAATAATAATTATAATAATTGTTATTATAATTATTCATTCTCTAAGGGCAATCAATACAAAAACTCCGAACGAATTTCAATCAGTGCACTGTTCTAGAAAAGATAGAGCTTATTCTGGTCGAAACGAACGTACGAGAGGAGATCGGTAGAAACCTGCCGTATTGTATGTGTGCGAATACAAATGTGAGTCTTATAAACACTTTTACAGTTGCTAGTGCTAGACGTGATTTTGGTTTTTTTTCTATCCGGAAACGATGTTAGGATGAACGGCTGTTATTGAAGTAATCGATCGTGGAGTGGCTGAACCAAAATCCGATTCAGAATCGGACCAGTCTTCTGAATTGTCTTCTGTTGTGAATTCGTGTACTTTAGTTTGTTGGAACGGAGGTTTTTTCAGCAATCTGAGTATCAGAAATATCAGTCCGATCAGAAGAACTAGAGCACCCATAGCAGAACCAACTGCAACTGCTATTACAGGGAATGCATCTACTGGTGCATCAGTAGCGGCGAGTGTGGTGATCACTGAAATATGATTATAACATAGCTTATACCTAGATGAGGAGGCTTCATTAGCCTTGCATCATTCAATGTTTCCAGTTTGAAAAGCACCATGAAGATTTTATTAATGATCATTTCATTCGTACTCAAGCGTATATCTAAATTATTATTTATTATTTTGGTGAATCTAATTTTAAGAAAGCGCGAAGATTCAGCATTCTAATGAGTCCTGGTTCTACACTCAGCGTTCTAATGAGTCCCAGTTCTACACTCAGCGTTCTAATGAGTCCCAGTTCTACTCTCAGCGTTCTAATGAGTCCCAGTTCTACACTCAGCGTTCTAATGAGTCCCAGTTCTACACTCAGCGTTCTAATGAGTCCCAGTTCTACACTCAGCGTTCTAATGAGTCCCAGTTCTACACTCAGCGTTCTAATGAGTCCCAGTTCTACACTCAGCGTTCTAATGAGTCCTAATCCTACACTGAATTAATGAAGTCTTTTTGATAGTCTTTTCATATAATCTTTTTAGATTTACCTGTGAAGGTTGATTCTGATGCGGTCGCTGATAATGTCGTAGTTGGCACAATTTTCTTTAGTCTCGTGGTTGTTGATAATGTCGTAGTTGGCATAAGTTGCTTCAGTGTCCCGTAAACCTGAACCTCACAGACTGTAAGAGGGCTCCCGATAGCGTTCTGTTTCATCAACACGACATACCGACCTACAGCACCAGGTGGACATTCTATCAGCATAATCTGACCTTCTTTTAATTGTGAAATAGAGCCGCAAGTTGTAAAATTTCCAGGTTTTCTAGGTGTTGTTGGTGCAACAGTTGATCCATCTGTTGTCGTGGTATCAGCATCGTTAACAGTAGATGTTGCGCTAGAAGTTCCAGACGCTTGACCGGTGTTTGGATCAGTAGACGTTGTGACAGATGAACTTGAACTTACTGTCGAGGTTAGATCTGATGCTGATGATGATGTTGATGCTTCTGACAATGTTGCATCTTTTATTGAACTCGAGCTATCTATAAAAAAACATCAGTTTTGTATTTTGCGTCAAAGTTTGTTGCAGCTTAACCTTATACAAACATAACTGATTTTTAAGTGGATTATTTCCATAAGGAATTTGTTTGCGTAAAGTGCAGGTCAATATTGGTGTGAAGAAAAAATAGTCAGAAAAAAAAGAAAAAAAAGCAGGATGACATTGTCCTCCTCGGGAGGACCTACCAGTAGATGTTGAAGTGGTCTCTTCGTCTATTGGGTACAAGTCGTACAGATCACTTGGTAGAAATACATCCACGACAGAAATAGTAACATTGAAAAAATCCGATCCTAAAAAAATGTACAAATATTCGAAATCTAAATTCTACAAATATTCGATATTCAAATAACTGAACTACGAAGAGCCATAACGATCTTACGGAGGCACATTTGATTTAATTTTTGATATGTGTACCATAATTATCTGCGACATTTGTAACGACGACTTTCTCAACTTGATAAACATTCACCAGAAACACGGCCCACCATTCAGTTCTGTGGACACCAGCAGTGCGAGAACATTTGGTATATTTGGATTCGATATTTCCATCAGTGGCCAAATCACTTGTTAAATTCGACGTTGTTGAACTTTGAGATGTCGATTTATTCAATGCCAAATTTTCTACAGTATTCTCTGGAAATGAAGAAAATTTGATAGATAATCTACTTTTGACTAGTACTGCTATCTTAATAAGCTAGGGTTCTTTTGTGAAAATCTTTTGAGAGAAATCCCCTGGCCTCTCCAGTCGTGAACTAAGAACTGCTCTTGAAGATCCCTTGGATGGAACCACCGAAAAAAGCAATACCTTTTGTGGCATTGTACACATATCCCGCTACTTCCACTTCACACAATACGATAGGATCAATAATTTGACTCCGTTTTACTATTGATAAATATCGGCCCCAGATATTCGGTTGGCATCTTGTTTCCTGAACCTCAGTTGTTACATAGTTAGTCGCGGTATCCTGTGTACAGTAAAAGCGAGAAGTTCGGTCTGTGTCGGAGTCGTGCCATTTCGGAGACAACCATATCTCATAATCCGTTAGCCATACATCTGTAGAAAATAAAAGGAACTTATGCAGACAAAGTATGAAGCTTTTCTTAAGAACAGACATTCAAACTTACTTCCAATGCCATCCGTATTTATTATAACAACTTGTTTGACTTTATATTCAATCTCAAGGTCGATGCTCCACCATATCGTCTGTTCGCCCTCGTTAACGGTTATCATGGTGCAGCGTGACATATCGTAAACGCCATCGGCTGCCAGGTTTGATAGTTCTCCGTCCTCAGCGTGGTCAGATTGTTTACAGTTTTTACCAACTGCAGCGTTCAGTACGACATCTGTAATGAAAGTTTTGTCACAATTTCTTTTTCAAATTCTTCGTGGTCATTTTCAGTTATGCTACGATTGAACTGCATTTCATCTTTAGAAAACATTAAAGACCTCATACCTTTAGAGCATTTATCAATAATACAGAATTCCCAGCTAGATCCCGTAGTTTGATAACACCAGGGGAAATTTTCATCCAAACGTCGGCAGTAATTCTTTGCAGCTATGTGTGACTGTTCAGGAAAATCTTTTGATTTTGTATCGAATGGATGCGATTGCGGTTTCTGTTTATTCCAACGTTGACATTTGTTTCCTTTTTCTGTATGGCTTTGTGTTCCGTGATATTCGACGCCTTCTGATGTCCATACACATTCTTCCCCTGTTACCAGATAGATATTATAAAATGTTTCAAGTTTAATATGATGTTTCCATTTCAATTTTCTGTACATCAAAGCCCTCCAACCCCAAATGTGATTGGCAGAGTCTATTTTGTCACTCGTTGATGGGAAGGATGCCTGGAA
The DNA here is from genome assembly GCF_964204645.1 of Tubulanus polymorphus. Classification (NCBI taxonomy): domain Eukaryota; kingdom Metazoa; phylum Nemertea; class Palaeonemertea; order Tubulaniformes; family Tubulanidae; genus Tubulanus; species Tubulanus polymorphus. Next base: position 908,927 of record NC_134031.1, read on the forward strand.
GGCTGTATCTAAAAGCACCTAAGATGGCTTTAGGTTGTATGTCAAAGCTTCTGGGATGGTATTAGGTGTTAGTACAATGCTCCAATCAGTGAAGAATTAGGAACCAACATGGCGCATATTCCCATTGATAGTAAATGATACGACAAAAGATTTTACCGAATGCTTCTGTTCCGTAGATGTCTATTTCACAGATAACCAGTGGACTGGGATGAACTGGTTTGTAGACGTAAACATGCGATGCCATCACTGGTTTTATGCATTTCACCTCCGTAACCGAGTCTGTAGAGATTGTTACGTCATCTGCGCATAATTTCAGCTTGCCGGATGCTCGACTGGACGACACCTTTGCAGGCGCCAAGTCAACGAAATCGACCGAAGTGTAAATATGAATATCTTCTTGGGCTTAAAGCGAAAAGAAAACATTCGACCACAAAAACAAGTAGTGAGGTCCGAAATGTTTCTTTGAGCAAATATGTCTACCAGGAAACATTTCGGAGTCGTTATATCATCATTAAAACATCGACACAGAACGTTTCATCGAATATAGGTTAAAATACGATGCGTTCAAATCACTTCAGGATGTAAACGCCGCACATAATGATTGATACTCACTACAACAGTTTTCAGGACCGAAGAATCGGATTTTTCGTACAAAATAAACCGCGTGGTACAGATCTATAAACCAAAATCTATCATGGCTAGTATAACAAGAGACAGGCGGAGGAGCTTTAGTTAATTCTACGGTTGTAGCGCGTTCTTTACGTGGTACTATTCCATCCAGCGCGAGATGTCCGCCATTTCCAACTGCTCTGAACGGCTGAACGGCTATATTACCTAAATCAAGAAAGCACATGTCGAACTTTCATTATTTTTTTAACTACAGAATTAAAAGGAACTTAAGCAAGAGCATGGACGTAAAAGAGTCCGTGGCTAGAGGGACATGATGTAAGCATTTAAATGAAGAGGCTTCGTTGCGATAGTGCGGAACCCCAGTAGAGTGAGTTTGTGGCTCGACCAATGGCTTCCTGGAATAGACGTGAAATGGTTCCCAAATTGTGACGTTTTACTTCAGTTATCCGCGTGCTTTGACGTCAAATATGACATATGACGTCAGTTGCACCGTCTTCCCGCAAGATGAGTCGCATGCATGTGTATCAGAGCTACAGTTCTACTGATGAATTACCTGTATGTTTTGCGCTGTATATCTTTACTTCTCTAAAGACGAGTGCACGAGTTCTTGGTTGTGTGATTTTGACGAATTTACCTCGACGTATCGGGTTACAGGGTACCTTCCTAGTTTCAAGTGACTTCACAGCATTATTTCCCTTGTCATCGAAACATAACTCGTAGTTTGAATTATCTTCTGATACATCGATTGTCCATTCCCATGACATACACGGCGCTAGTTCTATACAAAATGAATTGGGTCATCTCGACCATCTTGCACTTGGCCATCTTGGGTTCATTCACGTATGCGGCGATGTTGGTTTTAATCACATCATGCAAGAATTCGGCAATGTATCAGTGGCTAAGGCTCAAATGATTTTGCCGAGTTATTGCGTCTATTCTCAAAAATCCAAGATGCCAGTTTTAATCCAAATCCGAAATCCAAGATGGCCATCCTGGTCCATGCGCATGTTAGGCGGCCATTTTGGGTTCATGAACAAATGCGGCCATGTTGATTCAAGCTTGGCTTCTGATCATTATGGCAAAATATCAGTAGTTAAAGTCCAAATCATTTCGCTATATCATTGCATACATTCATCAAAATCCAAGAAGGTGGCCAAATATATGTTAAAGATATGAATGTTTTTGCGAGGCATTAATTTCACTGTCTGCAGTATGTTATTATTAATGACTTACGTATTGGTTTTTCACAGTAATATACATGATCGCTGCCTGTACATGGAATATCGTTCCAACTGCCTCCTTGAAAATTCGTCACACAATCTTCATTATTTTTATCGTTCGGTTCACCGTTGTTCCAGTTAATGAATCGTGCCTGTAATGTGAATCTAAGCAAAACTATTCCTATCAGCTTAGTAAAGATTATATATGTATCGTTCATATTGTACCGGTTTTGTTTCGGAATTCCAAACAAACTTATTTTCATCCTTGATATCATTTAATCCTATGAGATAGCTTCTCGAATTTTCGGCTGCAATGAAAAAATTATACATCGTGGGTCAAACATGGAATACTCAGTGGATGCTGGTCGGTGAAATTGTTTACCTACAGCGGGCGCCACTTTATCTATGACGCCCCAATATTTGTGTTGAATTCGATACTGGATTTAAGACGACGCCTTGTTGAACCTTCGAAATTTCATGTTTATTTCACGGAAAGCAAATATCATAAATACAGTAAAAATCAAATAGCGAGTCATTTAAATCATAAGTACCACATCTACATGTACAACATACCCTGAAGCCATTTCCACGTCTCCCAGTTTCTAATTGTTATAAGTTGGTTTCCTTTCTTCTCACATTCAGCCCTGGCCTTATTACCATTCAGCGCCCTCTTCAGAATAGAAACCAAACACTTTCTATTACCAGGATCTAGTTTCCAGTCCGGACCTTTACCACATGGATAGTTATTCAATTCTGTATGGAAATGGTCGATATAATGTAAAGCTTTTAATTATTGCGATGTTCGTGTGTTTTCTGCCTTATTCACTATGATTTGCCGAACAGTAGAATACAGTAAAGCTGAACTTTTAGTGATTCGGACAAAAATTGAATCATATTCTGACTTCCGATTGGATCGTCGGATAGTCGCTTATCTCAGACCCAATTTAATCGGTTTCCATTCGTTGGATGAGTTAGGTGAGGTTGACTGTAAATCTAGTTTAGAAGTCGGAAGTACTCTTAGCGTTCAACGTAATAAATATCTTAAAGATTTTAAAGGTAGAAATTCTGTGAACAAGAAAACAACCAGAAGCAGCTACTATGGATTTAATCACCATCAGATATCTCACCATTGTTTGTACATACAGGCATCTGTATAGAGACCCATGCGACATCTATTGTAAATGCCAATTCAACTTTCCACCAATTAGGACGTATTTTGACCGTTCGTAACGTCATCGAAAATCGTGATAGAAAGTCTGGATACGCATCACCATCGATAGCATTATCAGCCTGATAATGCGAGTAAGTCGTGAATTGAGATGCTTTTCCGGTTACCGCCAAATTACCTTTGGGAAAATGAACCATGGGATGCTGATGAAAATTTACCGACAAAGATTATAATGATTCGAAATGTATCGAGTACAATGAGGACTTGGAAATAAAAAGATGACGCATTTTGATTGATGCGACATCATTAACGTTGATCTCTGTATAAGAAAAGTTGTAATGTTTTCTCCTACATATAAAACTAAAGAATGTAACTAAATAAATACCAACCATCAAATGGGAGGCCATATACCTCAAGCTCAGCTAGATTCAGTGCTGCAGTAGGACCACTGTTATCCTCTATATAAACATATACATATCTTCCAAGATTTCCACGCGTACAGTGCAGGATTAAAGCGTGATTTTTAGCAATTACTGTCGCTTTTTTATTCTGGTAGCACATTCTACAGTGATTGAAGTCAACAAAGTAGAGATCCGGATGTCGATAGCAAACTGCAACTTTTAGATGAATACTTCCAGCTACAATAAAAAAACGAGGGGGTTTGATGTATATTGAATAAATACGGAAAAAAAGATAGTACATTCATATCAGGTAAACAATCGTACAAAACGCCAAAGCAGGTAATACTATGTAGACTACTTAATGTTGTTGGATATAACGAGCTAGGGCAGTGTCCTTCCTGATACCAGGGAAAACTGTCTGGAGCTCCTCGATTCCTACGACCGCCGTGAATCCCAAAGTTCACGGCATTCCATTGACAAACGTGTTAGATGTTTTCCTACGCATGATTTGTGGAAAAGCGTATTTCTGTTGTGGGCACTCACCCGATGGTCTGTGATCGTCATACATACTCTTGGCCCAGTTTCCTGAGAAGTTATTGGTGGTCACTACATCATCACTCCACATAGTTGTACCATGCACTCTGCCTTGTCTCTGTACCTTACTGTATACGTGCGCTGTTTCATTGAACGCTTCACGCTTGGCAATTACTTCCACTTAGCCTTCTTCGAGAGCGTGTTAGCTTTACTGGCCTTAAGTTCTCTCACCTCAACTGTCATCCTATCAGCGTGCTTTATCCTGTTCCTAACCCTGGCATGTTTTACCGCTCTTCTGACCTTGGAGACTATATGTTTACTCCTGAATGAGTAGTTGAAACTCCCATACCTTTATTTGGTATTCTTCCCTGTGATTGAGGTAAGGGTCAGGCGTTGATCACTATCCATCACTTTTTCATCCACTGTTGGCAACTAACATGCAACATTAGTTGGCCCATAGCTGGGGACAAGATTGGTGAGTGATTGGAATAATCAGACTGATCAAAGGTGAGTGCCAGGGCATGCTGTCCAGTGCCAGTGGGCCATGCACATCACGGCTTTAGGTCTCAGCTTGCTCCGAAGGCAAATGAGTCCTTGATGGAGCTGTATTATATTTACTAATAGCCAAATCTTGTAATTTCGAATAAAATCAGTTTAACCACAAAGTACTACCTGTTTTCACGTTTAAATGATTTGAAATGGAATCAATGGTTTTATTTTGGAATATCTGATTATCTAGATAGTTAACCTGTTCCACCCGACATTAGTTTTCCAATACCATTCGATCCTGTAATCAGAACAACAGTTTTGATATTGAACCAGCCAGAAAGATCGACTACAATGAAATCCACGTTGCTGCTGCTGGACCCTGTATATTCCGTATCCCTCCGGCCGTCCAGCATCGGACTGACAACTGTTCCCGATTCTGGTCCGTACCATTGATCACCACCGACCATTATTCTACGACCTAACGCAAGGTTTTCTGGAACAAGCAACATAAAGCAATGTTATAACCATTCTAATTTCAATAACTTCTCGTCACGATCATTGTATGATTTATTGAATGAATATTATATGTGTGTAGTGGTCAGCGATTACTCACAACGATACGACATAGCAATTCAATTCAAATATATTTAATCACCAGCCGAAATAGCTCAGTTGGGAGAGCGTTAGACTGAAGATCTAAAGGTCCCTGGTTCGATCCCGGGTTTCGGCAGGTGCGCATATTTTTTGTCATGTTGCCTTCTCTTTTGATACATGTAAATCGTGTTTCAAATTTTTTTCTGAATCGAAATACTGTCAAATGTCGGTATTCTCTTACCGCCGATTAACGGGTTCCCATATACCTCTACTTCACATAGAGCTAGTCGAATCGACGGCTGATCCAGACCCTGTTGGATGACTACGTGTCGACCGATTTCATTGGTTAATATCAGAAAATGTTCGCCGAATCCTATGAGACCAGTTTTTCGGAATAGGAATTTCACACCGAAGTCTGTTGGTTTTATTAGCTGTCCGTGAAACTCAGTAGTCAAATAACCCTCTAGGTACGACATTCTGTAGTCTGCAGATAAAAATCGACATAGATACATTCATTTCATGTGATAATCTGATAGAATTCTATTTCATAGAAATGCGTATCGTTCTATATACTCAAAAATGGCAACACACTTGTAAATTTCATCGACTCGGTATCATAGACATTAAAGTTACCCTAAATACACCCCTGACCTCAACCTGGGCACGGTTTCATAGACAGGATACCAAAGTTACCCCGAGGGATACATCCTCAACCAGGGTGACAACCAATATAGTAACAATGAGAAGCTATTGTAGTAATTGAGACGAATTTCCAAATTTCCCACTCATTAACATAACGCCTTCCACTCCTCCCTCCCATGTGAATGAAACACAGCCAAGGGACGCACGAAACCCTTTAGATGAAACCTAAAACTAATTGAAAAATAGATATATTCCCGTCGTACGTAATCTAAACGATTTCGTTACGTATTTGGATATGTCCAAATTAACTCCAGAAAATCTACTAAACGAAAAACAACTAAACCTGCGAGTGGAGTGGCGCTTGCGACGACGATTACTTTACGAATGTGATGTAGTTTCGCTAAGTCAACGTGCCACCAATTCTGTTTCGCGTTATCAGAAACTGCACAGATTGAGTAGAAACTGTTATAATACGAATCAGGTTCAGTTTGTCGACTCGAATCGACGGCTAATGCAGGCACTAAATTCGATTCATTGCCACCGACTCGGAATTGTGCAGACTTTCGAGCCGCTAAGTTTTCTGAAAATGAAGAAAAAATCACTGGTTCAGTTATCTGATTCTTAACCTTCCACTGAAAATAGGTTTAATGTATACTGATGACTATGTTTTCCATCATTGAAAGAATTTGCGAAATGATTGCAATGAGCACAGTTGTGAGGGAGGTCGTGCAAAAACGGCATGGAAGATAATGAACGAACACAATCTGAAGTTCATTTTTGTCCGACAGTTTCGAGATTTATTAAATCCCATTTTCACAGAAATCTTCAGAGAAAACAGTAATGAATATTGCTTTATAGAAATTCAAAAAGCGAAAATTGAAAAAAAAGCAAAAATTCGATTATTCCGTGATGAAACGAAGTCGCTTGGCTCAGTAGAAAATAAACATGGCGCTGATTTACCGAAACTATTTCGCGAATAAACTTCAACTTCACAGATTGAAAATCCGTATTTTCGTTTCGTTATTCGTCGAATGATGACGTAACGACCGGAAGCTTCAGATGTACAGATAAACCTCGTGACTCGTCCCGTCACTAGTTCACCGACGTCACACAACGTGTAATTATCCGGATTCGCTTCTGCTGCGTTTTGAAATAGATCCGTAACAATCACCTCGACGTATTCGTTACTGAACGCTGAAACAAACGTGCGGAAATTATAATTATTACTTACCAGTTGATCTGTCGCACAGCGCGTCATATTGGACGTCACTCAACTAATTCCACCGCACGTGACGCAGGGAAACCCTCGGAAACATGTTTCTGTTTCCATGTTTCCATGCATCGTGTGCGTTGAGCTTTTAGAAAAATCAACAAGTCAGTGGGCAAAACAATAATTGTGACATGAATCACCGCAGTCAAACGTAATATTGGCCGTCACTTATTACTTGAATCAGTCACTCGTACTTAAGGCCATTGTGACAACACTATTGCATCACGTGCATACAGGGTCAAGAACTTACCATTCTGACGAGCTAAAACGAGCACTTCTCTGATATCATACGATTCACCTAGATCCAGATACCACCAGGCCCAATCCCACCAATCAGGTTTAGCCTCAGAACACGAGTACGGTTTCGAGAACGCTTCCGGTTCGTGGCGACCATCGATTGCTAGTTCCGGTCCCATGTTCGATGTGGATACAGGCGCCATGTACGCTTTTGTAAACAAATTTATGTTTTCTGAAATAATTCAATACATTTCAATAAGTATAGATATATTTAAAGGAATCGTGATAACCCGGTGTAACAGTAAACGTGAAAACTAGTAGTATTTTGTAAGTTTACTGAAAACATATAGTTTTCGTGTGCTAGTGCACAGAGTAGCTTTATCGGGTAAATGATGGGATTTTGATGAACGAAAGAAGCTCGTATTTCTAATAAGGTCAGTTAACCTACACAGTTATCTTTTTTTCAATCCTTATTATCTGTTGTTTATCATTAACGCAAATTATTAATATAGATTCATAGTTTAATATTACATTCAACTTTGTACTATTTCTTAAGTAACATTTTGTAAATTATTTTTAGTAGCAAATAAACTGTTTATGTACTTGCTAATAATGTCAAAAGACTTAAGCATATTTTTATACTGTATATAAAATTGTTTTTTCGTTAATATAGCTACTTATAACCTACACAGTTCTACCTGTCTGCTCGCTTATTGATTAGATTTAAATTTCTAACTATTCAATTGTCTGTTGATCGTTGAATAAATTACCTCCAGTTTGTTTTGAATTGAGCTGCGGTGCTGAAATAGATGGCACACGAAGGAATTGAGAAAAACAAGAATTAATTCCATTTTACGAGTAAAAATGAATGCGATTTTCCTTTCCGCTTACATTTCAATGTATAGATCCAGTTCCACCAGTTTCGTGAATCAGGAAATGCGATAGGAATGGATGGGTATAACAAACAAGAACCAGTTCTTGCATCATTTCTAATTGCAGACAGAAATGCTTTACACCTTGGAACCTCATTACATTTCAGTTCACACTTATCGAACGTCAAAGAGTTATATTTCCCTAGATGTCGCGAGTTAGTGTGCCTGCGATGTGCGGTGTAGTGTGATCTTAGCTCTAAATAGAAGAGAATGTATAGTAAAAATGGGCAAAGGATCTTTACCCCGAGTGAAACGGAACTGACTTGATTGTAATTACCTCTTTTATTAAACAGCTTTAGATGATTTCGTAGATGGGGATTGCTGCATCTCGGCGCGCTTTTAATCAAACATTTCGTGTCGAAAGTAAGAAATAGATCGCATCGACTTTCAATATCGCAATAATAACGACATTGATCTGGAGTATCAACTATTTTCCTATATAAATCTTTCGCGAAGCAGTCACCTTTAACAAGTCGCGAGTATCCAGCAAAATAGTTAGCTAAATAGAAATACACGAAATTCATTCAGTTCGATTTTAAAGAAATCAACACAGTTTTGTCGAGATCTATAAAACTGATTAATAAATGTTCAATCGAGTTACGAATTAGACGTTTTTGTGACATTGTGGCCTACATTTTACACAATTACACTTCCATACGTATATCATCAATTAAATAATCAACTATAAACAAACAAACTTTATTTATGTATCGATTCATTATACTGTATGTATGGCTTACGAACATAAGATATACATATACCACTACTATATAATCGAAATATTCGACAGTAAGACAACTTACAATCTAAACTGACTCCATTTTCCACGATGATTAAAGCTATGAACGAATGAATCGCGAATAATAAGTTGTTCATTTTTCATAAAGAAATCTTCGTGATCCTTGGTGGCAGAACTTCACATAGCAAAATACCAAAAAAAAACAAATGTGTCGATCTTATATCGCTAGGACAACTGCGCAGTTCCTTTATTGGAATACCGGTCGAACATTGACTGTGGGAAAATTGATAACAGGAAAAATTATTCTTACGTATTTTTAAACTTGCCGATGGCCTCCACGAGCATGTTCTTATCTCTTTACTGCTGATCCTCCCCGAGGTGAGATCTTTATTCAAATAAATGCATGTATTGTGGGCTGTATATTATAAAAATTATCATTTTCGACGAGGAACCAAATATATACACTCTCTAAAACCTACGTCCAAAAGTCAGCTAAACACTAATAGATATATCAAATTACAGTTGTTTAGATATTGATATCATGGGTGTCTCCTAATGATATTCATCATGACTAGTCATAATCAATAGTCAATATTCATCATTAAATAGTCTCAACTAACTATTTACAATCCCTGACATTCCCGTAATGTTTAACGAAGAAAGCTACTGGTAGCTGTAATTATTGAAACTGGTGTCAAGGTCTATATCCTGTGCTGCTGGTTGTTGGTTGAAAAGTGCAGGATTCAGTTCCACTCGGTAAGAAGAGTTCATTTTCATAAAATCGAGACCAGGAATTTGCACGCTTTCCAGTTGTGAAATAGCTCAGGGATCAACACAATAGAAATGAACTAAATCTAGTTAAATGTAGAACCATGTATTACGTTGAAAATACATTGATTTATTCAATGCTCAGATTTGAAACATGTTTCGACTTGTTTGAAATTTGAATCCGTTGCTTTAGATGTTATCCCCAATACGTGTGCCATTGCCTGGTAATCTGCTGTGATAGGAAAACCATCGACCACTTTTCCTTTTTCGAAAGCTGAAATTTGAATGATGTCGTTAATAGAAAGCAACGTTTATTCTTCATCGAATTGGTCACGAGTTGATGATATACCGGGACCCATCGCGAGAAAGATGCCTCCCATATCGGGTAGATTGTTGTCATATCCATGGTTACCGATGTACGAAGCTGCTAACTCCAGAACTGATACAGTAAGTTTCATGATTGTATTCGAACCTACAAAACCACTATTCAATATCGTATCTACGACCTAGAATGAATGAAAGATGTTGATAATAGTCGGTCGAGATTTTGTTTGCATTTAAAAAAAAGATTCTTTCGCTGCTATTTAACAGTTCTCTAAATCGGCTGCGATTTGTCGCAAATTGGCGCTAAGGTCGACCGCATAGATGAATGAAGAAGTCTCACAATTCAACCACAACGTTTCGGCTGTTGACGAACTACAGCCATCATCAGATAGAATGACCAGAAACAGAAGTGACAATGCGTATAAACTCATAAAATTCTTCTATACACTGAATGATTACGTAGATAGGAAGTAACTAAGTAGAGTAGAAGGGGATGGAGATTACAGAGTGACACATAGTGACATTGACGAAAATCAGTATGCGACTAGTCTATGTCAGTTGAAAGAGCAGCGTCTAGGTCGGCTGCGACTAGTTGCAAGTGGGGTCACTTGGCAATTACATTCTCAAGGCTTAACCTTTATTTATACTTACTGGCCAAACGCCTTTAATGAGAATATAACCAGGATCGGCGACTAACAGTATCGGTGGAACGCGAAGATTATTTCTGAAGTGCCATCGTTTCGGAATGCGGTTTTTGGAGTATATTTTCATGTGGTCCGCCCCCAGAACTGCTTGCTCCTTCCCTGCGACCAAACCCCTGTAAACCTTTAATAAATGTTTAACGAGTGTTAAAGTGTAAATGAACTACTTATTTCGTGGATTTTCTTTGTGTCTGTATGTTGAGAATAATAATACAAACCCGCTGTTCGTTTCCATCTTTCGGCCAAACTAAAAGGACCGACCCGACTCCCGGTACTTGATTCTCCAGCGAGCCGAGTATGAAATCGCATTCTTCCACAAGCGGCGGATAGAGGGCGCTAACATTGATGTACGCGTTGATGATTTTGCTGATATCATTAGCATACAATAGATTCGTCATACCATGATCAGAAACAACCATCACATTCAAACTGTCCGTCAAATTCGTGTTGCTTTCGATTTTGGTTAAAACGTTGCCGATTATTTTGTCGAATGATTCTAGATGTTCGGCATATTTGCTGGTGTGACTTCCATCGTGGTGGCCGTCGTTATCAGTTTGAACCGTATAAACAACTACAAAATATCAATTCTTCATAAATATTTAAACTTATTCAACGCCTCGATCGAAATGGGACCTAAGAATCATTGTTTAATCGTGACCCTTGGCTAACACCAAGTCCCAAAAAGTCGTGAGTGAAAGTGAACTCTGAATGAAAATCAGTTCATTTCGGTCAAGTCTTCACTCACAATTGTGGAACTGGGTTCAACTGCATGAAGGTACGGTGTAATGCGAAACCCAGCCATTTTCAGGACTAGGCGAAGATGATCCTTGTTACTTGATGTGCCTTGTGGTGGAACTTACTTACCCGCAAAGTCAGCCCGTCCTGTAGCCAAATTATCAACAGCCTCATCGGCGGCTTCGATAAACTGTCCTTCAGCTATCGATCGATTTGCGTTGTTTAAACTGCTGTAAGGACGACAAAACGTTGGTCTTACACCGAATATCTTAGCTTCACAACCAGGCCAATAATACATATACGATCGTTTACCCTGAATATATAATTCACAATTGCTTCAGCCATCTAGATTCGGTTAGACTGATAGTATTGTTCATATACTTGCTTTTGATTCAGAAAAAAAATTTCCTGTATCACACGTAATATTCAGCGGTGTCATATTGGACGTAAAATGGTAGTGACCGCCGACTTTTTACTACTAGCCGCACAGCACTCTTAGACGTTAGGTGTTATAGTTCTATAGGCAACGGTCAGTTTAACCCAGAAATACCTGTTTTTCAGCAGTAATCCACACTGGTTCTGAATCCTCCCACCAGAACGATTCAGGCGCTGATTTTTCATTAAACATCGGACATGAGGACTTGTTGCAATGGTTTGGATCGACAAAAAAGTTACCGACAATTCCATGTTTATCAACATGGTTTCCTAGAATGAAACAGAATGCATTGAAATAAAACATTTTGGTGTAATCAGATATTTCGTAAAGTGTATAATGTAAAGAAGACTTTTTTAGCAATCATGCAACACAGTGCAGTACAAAATTGATATTTTAGTTCAACTACCCATCTGTACTGGTCATTTTGACACCTTACTGACTGGGTTATGGCAACCTATGTCCATTCAATTAAGTTTGAATAGACATTACACTTACCTGTCATCATACTGTAAAAATTCGGCAACGATAAAGTAGGAAAATCAGGAGTTACATATTTCGCCCAAACACCGTTCGCTCTTATTCTATCGAAACCCTGAGAGAGTGAAATCGATGGATTGTTGATCGCATAGTGTGGTATTCCATCTAAAACTATAGTCAGTAATTTACCGCCGCTAGCTCGAATCCCGTCGTATCTAAATCCAAAAAATACCATCCATATTGTTCCCAGTAAACTAAATCTAGGCAGCATTTTTAAATGTCAGGATTTGTTGTTCAGGTCACTGCATGAAATACGGGTCAAGAGGAAAACAAATGTGAATTTTAACGCAACTAGCAGTTTGTCTATTGTTAACGATAGAGTTGCAGTGTCCAGTATTTATCGGAGCTATTATTCCGCCGCAGGTGCACTGCATGATGCACTGCAGCTGGTGTCAGTGAACGCAGTGATAGTATGACAATAGACATTAGGTATGTGGTACACGTTTTCAATAATCCCTAACTGTTAATACATACAAAAAATAAAGATTTACCCTCAGCGTCAGCTGGTGCCCGATAAAGCTGACACTTTCTCGAATTCATTTTAGATTGCAGCACAAGTTTCATCTACTCAAAATTGATTGAAATTATGAAATCAAATAATATTCCTGCCCTTCAGGTACAATCAATGATCTAAAACATGAATTTTTTGTTCCGAGTGTTGATCCAGCAAAAAGAAAATCGGCGAAAATCTAAATACAGCTTTTTTGGTTGTAAAAGTGAATTCGTATCATTAGATGGTCTATACTGATTTATAAAACCAATATGGTATAGTACGCGTGCGAAAAATGTGCCGAAAAAATTTTGTAATTGGTGAATATTGCGCCGGGAGATGTTATGGCTCTTTCTGTCCTAGGAAAAAGATCGTAATTTTATCACCCTAGATAAAAATACCCTACTGAAACGTTCGTCGTTTCGGATTTGCTGAGTAAGTTTGAGATTTATGTTAACACAGTCAGCGATAGCGAGAACATGGTCGAGCCGGCGACCGACTCCTGGTAGTCAGCGTTAGTAGAGTGCGCCGTATGGAGAATGTAGTAAACACTTTCGGTTCAGCGAGAAGCGATGTTTGGATAAACGGCGTTTTTTAATCATGATTCATAACTGGAACACGCGTAGTAAACTATAGGAATATTAACAGCGAGAAGATAGCTGTTTATTACAGACAGTATTTATTACAAACACGGCTGAATTCGTGTATTTAACGACTGAGGAAAAAAGAAAGGTAATCACGAGAAACAACAACCGGTTGATTAATTGAATTCAATTAATTGTTTATTTACGCTTATCAAACAACTAAACTATGACTCCTCGGTAATATAAGAATATAGGAAGCATATAGTATATGTAGTATTTGTGCTGCTGAAAATTTTTGATTTATTTGGGCTATGCAGTTGACAGTTGAAAGTGGATAAACTACAGGCATGACTGGGCCGGGGCCCTTCACACTTCAGCCTTGGCTTTAGGCCCTCCACTCATCAGGCAGGCAGGGGCAGATTCGCTCAGGTCTGCTGGTTGAACTAAGTTTGTTTTAGTTATGTGACTCGGCAGGATACGTGTCCCTAAATCTTGGCTAACATGTGTTGGTATTGGTTTGGTAGGGCGGAGTCCCTTCCTGAAATGAGTGCGGGGAGGGGGGTGACCCACAACCGAGTCCTGCTGGTGCTGGTAAAATGTCAAACTATTTCAATAATTCAGTAGAAGCCTGTAGGTGGTAGTTTCACTAGGCTTGACTTCAGAGTCAATTAGGCCTATTTAAACCAATGACTGTGAACTGTGAGTCCTGTCCTAAGTCTTGGTGTATTGAATCTTTATGTATTGATTATTGAAACTACTTCAACTTATTTCTAATGAACGGTCTATTATTTATTGTCCACCATCTGTTTATTAAGAACTGTTGAAATTGTATAGTTTTAATTTTTAAGTCATTCGAGTTTGTAGTTTAGTGTATGAATTGTTTTGTAGGCTGTTGTAGGGTAGGGTCTTATTGCGCTGTATTATTTCAAAGTAATGATAAATTGATAAGTTATTTGTACACCTGTCAACATTCCAGTGTTATCAAACAGAAATGCTTACCACCGACCGCTGCCAGTATAGTCAGTTTTACTGAGTCTTCAGTTATAATCGCTACAAGATCATCATTATTTTCAATGAACGCCATAAATTTTATAGCAACCTTAATATTTTGAAAATCATATTTCAAAGTAACTTGAATGATAAATATTCATAGAAAAAAATTACATTTGCTGTATTATATAAGTTGAGTGAATAATGAATTTGATACTATACCATCTGACGTATTGTTGTGCAGGGTTTGACAGACCTATATATGTGTGTTACTAGTTTCTATATGGTTAGATATCAATTTTACATCAGTTCTTCCAGCTGGTTAAATTATAGATCAAAAATAAAAACGCAAAGCGAGTATTTATTCAATATGTGAATGTAGGTTTTATATTTCAATAATTTCTACATATTTTATTGACTTTAACAGTCAATTTACAGTTTTATTTCATTTACACTGATATTTCATATTTCAATAATAGTTTTTTTTGGAATTTTTATCAAAATCAAATCTGGGTCAAATTAGATTCACTGAGAAATCACTCGCTCGTTACTGAAATGCTTCACACAGAATGATTGGAGGACCTGTGCTATAATTTGGCATGATGGACCTCCTCTGGCGTTTTTAGTTGGGCCAAATTTGGTTTGTGTCCCATTTGGTACCTGCCTGACCAGTTGGCTCGGGTTTCGACTCGGAACTGTTGAACTGGTTACAGATCATTCTCCGAGGCTTATTATGTAAACCACACCTTTGATTTCTATATCAATCTGTTTAGAATGTCAGAAATGAAGATCTAAATAAATCTATCGCGGAGTCACAGAAAAAGCCTCTTCGGCGTTGAATGAATGCAGCGTTAGCAAATATCCGCTAGAATTTATATCAATTATTAATTCCTGTTTCGGAACCTGTTGAAAATATTTGATGAAAATTTCCTGAATTTGTTAAATGGTTTTAGTTGTTAAATGTTAGTATTTTACATCTGACTATGAGCATCTCTCACAGTCTCTCCCCCTCTCTCTCTCTCTCTCCTCTCTCCTCTCTCTCACTCTCTCTCTCTCTCTCTCTCTCTCTCTCCTCTCTCCTCTCTCTCTCTCTCCTCTCCTCTCTCCTTTCAATTTTAAGCACCTCCCTCTGCGTACTCAGAGGTGACTACATTTATTGGAGTATTTTCAAACTGTCAGACAAGAGGGTAGCATTGTTCCGTGTTGTCATGGTGATTTCGGTCAATTGGTATGTTTGATACGTGTATTATTGGAAGTTTAAAATGTTTCTCTAATTGCTGCTGTCGTTGTTCCTTGCTGTAGTTAATGACAGGTGTCTGATGTCAAGATGTCTGACATTTTTTGGTGTATGTACAGACTTATGTACAGGTCTATGTATATTCGAAAGGATCCATAACTTTTCCTTAAGTACTTCCTCCAGTCGTCCTTACAGTTATTTTACAGTTTTAAACTTTCCCCTTCCCTCTTGAATTAATGTTCATTTATGATTAATAGATTGACACCCTAGGTCAACTATATACTGAGTCGTTTGAAGCTATTTCATCAAGCACTTTTTAAACATCTTCCCTCTATTTCGTTATGTCCCTTGAGACCTCTCCCCCCTCTTCCTGTATTCATATATATGTATTATATATCTCCTCTTTCTCTCTCCTCTCTCTCTCCCAATATCTATCAATGATAACTTGTTAATATACATGTTAGTAATTGAAGTGTAATGTTAGTATGTTTTATATTGATAACACTGAGAGGAGGATGTTCTGAACACTTGTATTCGAGTGATCATCGCTTAAAGCGATCAATTTAAAAAAAATACATCTCTGATGTCAAGTTGTTCTAAATCTAATTTCACTGGTAGCGATCGTGCAGTGATCAGGGTATATAGTTCTAGACCATTGAGCGAAACTGAGTTCCACACTCATAGCTTATCAACGTAGAGTTTGGGCGTCGCGACGGATTCTGATGAAAAGTGCTATTTCTGGAAAGGATTTAGGAAAAGGCCTCGATGCTTGCTTTTATGTCATTACGGGAATGTTTTATCGCGGTCTATCATGACTTTGTAGTTTTGCAGTTGTTACTTTCAAAATAGATTTTGAATTAGATGATAAATGCATTATTACTGAATTATTGACAATACAAGCTGAGCTAGTGTTTGTATTGAGGATCAGTACTCTGAAATTATGGATACGTAGGATATTGTATGAGTTCCATTGTCTCAATTTAGACTTAAGACCAGTCTAAGAAAGAAAGACAATCGTAGTTCTACCATCAGCCGATGTAACAACGTAAGAAAAGCGTTAAGATTTAAAAACACTTTTTTCAATGAAGTCTCGATGGATGTTTTTTTTTCTATTTCAGATAAGATGCTGATGTTAGCGGTATTATTCGTACTGATTCAGTCGATGAGCGCCACCTCCGTTCCTGTTTATTTCCCTTCGAACTCATCTAATTTACAAATCTCGTCGTCGACTCTGGATTTACAAACTCTGACGTCGTTTAGTTTCCGTACATGCAGCACGTCTGGACTGATTCTCAGTCAGACCGGAACGAGCGGTGATTACTTTCACGTTTACCTGACGCCCGTCGGTGGTTTAACGTTTGACTCACGAGGTGGCGCTAGCGTCTCTAGCGTAAACCTCGGGCGCGGGTTTAATGATAATAACTGGTACGTGTTTCGGATGGAATCGTCGCTGGGGAATATTACGGCGAGCGTTAGTTCCGGTTCCGTGTCGCTAGGTAGCGCTGTTTTAGCTACGGGTACGCTGCGTCGGTATCTATGGAATATAAATCTATCCGGTGGACCGATGATTGTAGGTAACGGGTTCGTCGGTTGTCTAATAGAGGGCCCCGGTGTTCCGATCAGTTCATTTACCGCAAATAATGGCGTACAGATGAATCAATGTCCGCTCGAGAATCAAATCAGTTGTCGTGAGTATCTTTATTTTCCTTGAGGTACCGGTACGATCCACCAGGTGTCGCTAGTGGTTACTCAATTTCAACTACATTTTGGTTACTTTCAAGCTGACTCTTCCAATGAGTAAAATCAGTATAACATTCAGTGGAAAAGTGAAAAGCTTCAATCACGACCTGTTTGTCGGATTTCTAAAAAAAACAGTCCAAATTTCAACGAAAATCGACCAATTTTCTATGCAAATATCCCGGGGCTGGTTTTATAGACTGGTATTATCTTTAACCCGGGGGCTTAGTCGATTCATTTTCAATTAAGTTAGTCCCAGCTGTCTGCAAAACCGAAACCCTGTGTATTGTAACGCCATCTAGCGGGCGTCGCCAGTATCTCAAGAAATTAAATTCATCGATTTTTTATTTCAATACATACGATACACTGAACGTTCAATCTTGTATTTTAATTGCAGCGAATTTGGATATAGTAAACGACTGCTGGAGCGCCCCCTGTAAGTTCGGCGGTACTTGTATCGATCGTTTCAGGTCGTTTACGTGTAAATGTTTACCGTCGTATAACGGCACGACGTGTGAGACTTATATCGGTAAGAGACAGCGGTCGCGATCTAAACTATTAAACAATCAAACTCGGTTTAATCGCTGTAGTCTGATCACCTGATTGTCGACTGATCAAAATGATGCTAAATAAATCGAATTGGAATTACAAATTGAGACTTGACATAAAAACGACTTACACTTTGGGACTCAAATTAGAAATATGTGACGACTTATGGCGACTTCACCGAGTTTGACTGTTATCAGCAACTGCCTGTGCAACAGGTCTGAACTGCTATTTTTAAAATTGCATCTTGCTAGATTATTAAATATTATAATGATTAATATTTTTAAACGTAAGCGCATGGCTGGCGATCTGCATAATGTTTTCATAAAACTGCTGATATATCATACAACTGCTGATATATCATAAAACTGCTGATATATCATAAAACTGCTGATATATCATACAACTGCTGATATATCATAAAACTGTTGATATATCATACAACTGTTGATATATCATACAACTGTTGATATATCATACAACTGCTGATAGAGTCATTGTTTCAATTTAATAATTGTCTTTATTCATTAAATTAACTGAATATGTATTATATATGCATGTAGGCTCGAATCCAATCAGTGGACCTAACGGTAATTATTACTCACTGCAACCATTAGGGGGCAGTGTTATATACCTCAATTCCTCCTAGATATTTTCATCTAACAATCAATTTGTTTTTTTGTGTGTGTTCTAATCATCTATTCTGCTCAAATCGGGTCAAATATCTTATATGAAAAACTCAATTCTTGTGAGTTTTTTTTTGTTGATTATATAATCTCGGGACCCAAATGACTAGGAACTACAGTTGGCTACGCTGTCTCTCGCAACTAAAGCAATTCCCTGAGGCAGTTAATCAATCCGGGGGGCGAGTGGTGATGGGTCATTTATATTTTGTTCAGAGGGGCACGTGATAATCTGAGACTCCTTTAGCCAGCGCAGTCTAATGTTTGTAGAGGGTAGATATCAGTATTCATTGTATATCATCCTCCCTCTGCAGGGACTCGAACCTGATGGCATCGCTACACTCAGCCACGGCACGAACCCCTGCATCAGTAGACCGGGTGCGCAGGTACATGGGCAGCTTTCCCAACGAAAACTTGCGGCACCAATCAGATTGCTCGTTGTATAATCGTTGAGGCAAATTTCAAGGAAGAACTATAAATGGGAAAACCCGGGCTAAAATAAATTGGGACTTCTGATTGGCTAAAAATCACATCACCTGAACTGCGCATGTATCTGCGCACACGGTCGATTATGGCAGGGTTTCGTGCCGTGGCAATCTCGATGCCATCAGGTTCGAATCCCTGCCGGGGGAGGATGATTGTATATAGACTTCGATTGATGTATCATTCTACTCACACATGCATTCACCTCTACAGTTCAACTGACTTGAATATCATGCATTTGACACTTGATTTTGAACATGTTATTTTATTCCTAGTGTCGAGTAAGAAAATTGCATAGAAATCAGTTTTATGATATAGCCTTTACACTTGACAAGTAATTGAGCAAAAATTGTATTTGAAATGGTTTTATTTTGATTATAGAAATAGCACTAACTCTATACATTAAAGTGAGCAGTCAGTTGAAATTATTAGTGGTCTTAGTAAACAAACTGACACATTCCTCAGTAGATAAAATCCATACTTGAGTAAATACAATCACTATTAGAAACACTACTGCCATATTTCAATAACTAACTCAGTGGTTTTCTTTACCTCAGGGAATTGATTCATTTTATTTTCATTATGCCGTGTATAGATTAGAAACTGACTGACCCTACTACCCGCTGATAATTCCTGTCATCTTAGAAAGCTAATGCTGATTTCCTATTTCATATCTACTTCGTGTTTTATGTTTGGCTGATTTTTATTTAATGTATATATTCACATGTGCTTTAATTCGTTTGACTCTATATCAAGCTGCCATTATGTACACGTACATGTATTATGTTGTTTGTAGGTATCGTGTTTCACTAATTAACATCTAAATTAATTCAGCTCATTAATTGATTCTGTTTTCTGTGTGATTTTTCGGTAAAAGTCTTTCAGGTCTTTTCTTACCAATTCTGTGATAATTAATAAGCTATCAGGGGTTTGAGTCCTGTAGAAATGTATAGCTTTGGTGTATGTTCTTAAACCTCATCCTCCCTAGCTAACCCACTAATCCCCCCTCTTTTGTTTGATTTCTATGAAAGTGCTTTCGTGATTTTATTTCCAATGACCATACACAGGTTTCAATTTGATAACAAGAATCAATTCTTTCCCAGTCACAGGATATAAATCTGTAAAAATGACCCTCAAATAATCATTGTATATTGTCAAATAATTTGCTTCTCATGTTTATATTCAGTGCAATGAAATAAATACTGATATATACTACTGATGATTTTTCACTATGAGTTGTTTGTTATGAAAGCATCAGGGGCATGTTTTATAAGACCAGTTTCAAACTGATTAAAGCTATGATTTCTGGTCAGTTGAAGTAAACAAACAGTCACATGACTGGTCATAGAATGATCTGTTTGGTCTAAAGCTGTCTTGAATAATCAGGCCAACGCTAGGGTAAGTATGTTTACAAACCCTAGCTGTTATTGGTCTAGAGTTGGTCACCTGATGTAAACAAACAGCCCTCACTCTAACCCTAGCTGTGATTGGCTAGAACTGGTCACCTGATGTCAACAAACCATTGACCCTAGGGTTTTGATTGGTCTGTTATCGTCTAATTTGAATAATGAGGCCAAAGCTAGGGTTAGTACGTTAAATAACCCTAGCTGTTATTGGTCTAGGACTGGTCACCTGATGTTAACAAACTGGCCACACCTGGGGTTAGTATGGTTGATTGACCCTAGGGTTTTGATCGGTCTGCGATCATCTAATTTGAATAAACAGGCCAAAGCTAGGGTTAGCATGGTTTACTAACCCTAGTTCTAATTGGTCTCGAGCTGGTCACCTGATGTATAGAAATAATGAATCAAACTGCAGAAGTTCAAAATCAAACTTCAGTAGTAACAAATCATGATTAGGCAACTAATAAAATCGGACACAGTTATTTTCATAATCGACCATTTCTAACCGCTCTGATTGTTGTGTTATTAAACTGTAAAGTACCCGGTGAATGGTTCATGAAATTCCAACCTAAAAAGCTGTTTCATAAATACGTACATACTTCTACGAGAGACTATGTATAGAATAGACACGTTTGTGTGAGAATAAAGCTGTTAAGTGGCTGTTCATTGAAATATGTGTCGTCTCGCTATATTTGTACTTAGTGTCAAGATCATGCATGAACGACATAATATTCTCGAACAAAATAACTGGAAATGACGTCGTTTGAAACATTTTGATATCTACGATATATTTTGTAATATTCATAATTCCCCAAAATCTTATAGTAGTCCGGTCTATATTAGAGATATCAGGAAGTTCGGTCTGCAAAATTACATCATATCACAAAATATCTATCAACTTCTTTTTAACAGTTTCGAGTGTTCTGAAATGAGACATTTTTCTCTGATATTTTTTCCTGTTCAAAATGTCACTGGAATATGATGGTATATATATATATATATATATTGTGTTTGCAGGTCAACTTGGTTGTTCGATAAAACCGTGTCTGAACGGCGGAACCTGTAAACCTGACACTAATGTAGACTATGTATGTCAATGCACTGCAGGTAATGTTACATTCGCTATGAAATATAATCTGTGCGAATTCTTTCCAATCTTGAGTCAAATATTGATTAAATATTCCGCCTCTCGAGAGAAATCAATCTTCTCAAACAATATGTAACGTCTTATGAAATTTAAATGACTTCAGGAGCCGTTCATTTCAAGTACATAGGAATCCATGGGAGGAGAGGGATAAACAATGGGATACCTAAATGAATACTTATAACTAAGTACTTGCAGGAGTCTCCAAAATTTTCCATACATACTTCATGTAAAGCCCGCCTGAATATCTACTAGTGAATGAGATGCTCAAAAAAATTTTGGATTTGATTTTAAACTTTCATGACATTGTTTTATTATATCTCGGTTGTCTTGGATACAACCTTAACTATGAAATACCTCGAATTTCGCTGGTTTCAGTTGAAGATAATGTTAATGAATTGTTTTGCAGCTTACAGCGGCAGAAATTGTCAAACAAAAATCAACTATTGCGGTTCGTCGCCGTGTAAGAACAGAGGAATCTGTTCCGATCAACCGAGTAACTATACGTGTAGCTGTGCTGGAACAGGTACAGTCAAACATCAATCCCTTCGCACTGTGAATAAAAAGAGTCTGAAATGTCTTCTTGAGTTCAGTGTTTCAATTATATTATTTCAATTA
The DNA here is from genome assembly GCF_964204645.1 of Tubulanus polymorphus. Taxonomy (NCBI): domain Eukaryota; kingdom Metazoa; phylum Nemertea; class Palaeonemertea; order Tubulaniformes; family Tubulanidae; genus Tubulanus; species Tubulanus polymorphus. The sequence continues at coordinate 931,199 of NC_134031.1, forward strand.
TAGTTGTCGTCTTCGGTTAGATAATTCAGTTGTAACCTCAGTACCTGGTATTCCTGAAGATGACTATTAGGATAGTCAATGTTTAGTAAGCTACCTTTAGCTCGAGGAAACATTTTTGACTGTTATTTTTTTCATGTATTTCCTGTTTTAGCTTTGTACATGTTTTAATTATTGATGATTGCGTTTGCGTTTCAGGATACGGAGGATCGCAGTGCACTAATAACATCAATGAATGTTTGAACAATCCCTGCCAGAATCAAGCACCGTGCGTTGATATGCCTGGTACATATATATGTAATTGTCCTCCCGGATATACAGGACAGAATTGTGAAATGGTACGTCATTCTACCAAAAAATCATCATCAAGACTTATCTTTCATTATATTAACTTCCCGAGGACATTGCTATAAAATGAAAACTGATGCAGGCTTTATTTATTCGGTAGAATGTGACTAAATGTATGTCGAGTCCATGTCGTAATGGAGGAGTATGTACAGACAGTGGAAACTCTTATAACTGCACATGTCCTAATGGATTTACGGGTAGAAACTGTGAGAATGATGTAAATGATTGTTTGGGCGTCACTTGTGCTGCTAATAGAGAATGCATCGATATGAATAACACTTATTCCTGTAACTGTAAAACAAACTTCACCGGTAAGTCCTTATAACTGACACCTTCTAACTGACAGTCACTGTGTCAGTGTTAACTCTGAACTCAGGATCCAGTTCCACAGTTGTGAGTTAGAGCTAACTCTGAACTCTGGATGCAGTAGTCCTTTACAGTTGTGAGAATTTGAGTTAACTCTGAACTCAGGATCCAGTTCCACAGTTATGAGTTAAAGTTAACTCCTAAGACGTGTTAATTTTCAATGAGTAAACTCCGATGAGTCGTTTCATAACTTACTACCGAAGAACTGGATTCAGGATGATATCTATGACTATCGCTGGAATAATCTGTTGGTTAAATTGTAGGTATAGCTAATGATACAAGTGCGTGTCAGGATATTGATGAATGTCAACCTTCAAATCCTTGTTTAAACGGTGCTAATTGTACGAATCTGATTGGTGGATATAACTGCACGTGTGTGGCTGGTTACATCGGTAATCATTGTGAAACAAAGATCAACAAATGTGTTCCTAATCCGTGTAATAACAGTGTGAGGTAAGATCAATTATATTTCAGTAATCTGAGGGTGACAGCTAACCAGGAGAACCTGTGTAAATCACTGAACACACGCCAAAGAATCACATATTGCCTAGAATCACATATTGTTTGATCATATGGACAGTTGAGTACTTTCTGTTTTAGATGTAAAGATCTATTGAATGATTTTCAATGTGAATGTTTACGCGGCTGGGGCGGCAAAACATGTTCTACTAACATCAACAATTGCAACCCAAACCCGTGTCAAAATGGAGTCTGCGCTGATCTCGTAAGTTATATTCATTTTCATTATACATACCGGTACAATCAAACTTGTTCCTGTTCTCATATTATGAACTGGATCATCTATTGCAACTTGAAACATCCAAATGATGAATTAGGCTCAGTGAATTGATTCGGGACTCTAAAATACAGATGACGACTAACACTTTGTCAATTGTATTAGAAATACAAATCGAGATTCAGAAATATGGATGACTTCAGTCGACTTATTTGAAGATGACTGAATCGAATTTGACTGTAACTTTTTCTCACTTGGTTTAGTGTCTACAATAATAGAAGCACCTGGTTCCGCAGTTCTCTGTTAGATTAGTTTATTTTTTTCTGTTAAGAAGTCAAATATAACTGTTTGAACTGGGTCCAGATTGCTTGAATATTGACGCTTGAGTTGAATTCATACTTTTTCAGTAAGTTTGACTCTGGAATCAAATCTTAACTCACTCATCACTCTGGAAGCGAGTGCAGTATTGCGAGTTTGATGCGAGAGAGTAAAATTGTAATCGTTCTATTTCAGATTGATGGTTATAACTGCACTTGTAATAAAGGATTTGTTGGATTACGTTGTCAGAGTCTGTATAAATCCTGTTATCCGAACCCGTGTAAGAATTACGCGACTTGTGTGAATAAAATCGCTGATTATCAATGCAATTGTCAACCTGGCTACAAAGGTAAATATCTTTATCTATATCAGTAGACTGTTACTCCATTAGATTTACTAGGAGGTAGCTGAAGATTATTGCGAGGCAGTTGAGAGTGATGACGGGTTCTCATGGCATGAATTGGGATAGGAAATTATCTGATATTTTGTAGTGTGGCATGTGATGATCTGATGCTATGGGCTCCGTGCCAAGAGAGTGTGATCCTTAACAGATCCATGATCTGCAGAGAAAAGTTTTAGGGGATCAGGGGATTCCGGATTAATTTTTCCCTCAGGCAATCCCCGCTGAGAATATCTTATGTATAGTTTAATCAGGGAATTTTTCGTCAATTTAGGATCCCCTGATCTGTTAAGTAAACCCTGATTTATGAGGGTTGATTTATATGAATTTTGTAGGTAAACATTGTGAGATCGATATCAATGAATGTCAACCGGTGAATCCCTGTCAGAATAACGGAGTGTGCTCGCATTTAGTAGCTGATTATAACTGTTCGTGCGCAGCTGGATGGATGGGTAAAAACTGTACGCAACCATACGACGCGTGCTCGTTCAAACCATGCGCAAACAGCGCCACTTGTACGACGACGATACCGCAGACGCAGTACGCGTGTCAGTGTCCGCCTGGTTTCAACGGCACTAACTGTGATAATAACATCGATGATTGCATCGGAGTGAAATGTCCGAATGGTCAAGTGTGCTTCGATCTCGTACAGAATTATAAATGCGCATGTCCTACAGGTAAATATTCATTTTCATTCAATCGTAGAGAGTTTTAGAGATTGAGTGGTTTAAATCATTGAACCCTAACTGGTCTCTCGTAAATCAGTCATCGGTTTAAATCCTAGTGAAGCTTCTTGTCCAATAGTTCTTCTCTGATCTCTCATCCTTCAATTGAGAAAATGAAACCTTGAACCTACTAATACCCTGAGTAACGAAGCTGTGTGGGTTGAGAGTAACCTGCTAATACCCTGAGATGAGAAGCTGAGTGGATTAAGAGTAACCTGTTTAAACTGCCCTGATATACTATTGGATTAAATCATTTAACCTCATGACGTGACCACGGCCTTTGAAGTGTTGCCCGCACACTGTAAGCAGCCAGCAGGACTCGTATCCGCTTGTTACTCAGCGCTGATAGCGGATGCATCAGCATCACGCCTTATCTCACTGAGCTACTCGGGCCGTGTCCAATTGATTTAGGAAATTTCTGCTTAAATAAAGAATATTTTGGAAGATGAGACAATCTTTAGATATCCCTAGAGTGTACTTTAAAAAAAAAACCATTGTATTTTTAGGATTTGATGGAGTGAATTGTTTGAATAATATACAGGAATGTGTAGTGAATGGAAACCCGTGTTTAAACGGAGGTCGGTGTAAAGATGGGATCGGTGATTATACGTGTGAATGTCTTCAGGAAACGATCGACCTGACCCCGTACGTCAATGAGTTCCGTGTCTATACGACTGGCTGGACCGGTAAAAACTGTCAGACCAGTATCAACGAATGCGCTTACAAACCGCCTATCTGTCTGAACAGTGGTCGCTGTATAGAACTTTCTGGATTCACTAAATTTGAATGTGGTTGCGTTTCACCACAAGTCGGATATTATGCAACTGGTAAGTTGAACAATCTTTATGAAGAAATCTTGCCAATGATTCAATGAATTTCCGCATTAAGCTTGCGTCAATCTTAACAGTTGATTCATCAATTAAGCAGTTCTTTGTCTAGTTCTTTGGTTAAATTAAGCAGTTGTTTAGTTAATTAAAGCCACCGGTCACTGGTCTCGTCAATCCAGGGTTTATGGGTTCAAACCCTGTGTGGCGAAAGTTCTTCTCTGGTCTCTCCCCCATTGGGAAAAAGAAACATCAAACCCGGTTATAATGCCCTGCGTGGGGCTTTGCGGGTTGAGGGTGTTTATAAAAAATTTAAGTAGCTCTTTAGCTCTTCAATTAGATTAAGGAGATCTTTGCGATATTTTCAATGCGTTTTATTTTGTCAGGTCGATTTTGTGAAAAAGTTGAAGGTTACTGTAAGACGAATCCTCCATCTTGTAAGAATAATGGAACATGTATAGGAGTTGATGGTGGATTTGATTGTCGATGTCTGCCTGGTTTCACTGGTACGTACCTGTGTGTGTGTGCAGTTTATAAATACAGCTAAATTATCAATTTTCAGTCAATAATAAATTGAACTAAGATGATGGCTTCACTGTGTTGAGACCACGGTCCAACCACCAAACTATCATAGCTGAAATAACCAGGGCCCAGTTGCATAGTCATGGCTTAGACTTGAGTAAGCCCTTGGGTTAAGGTTAAAACTGATCTATAAAGCCAGTCCAAGTAGTTCATTTTCACAGGCAGGTTTATGGATTGATAATAACTTTCACCTGGTGAATTGAATTGAGTTAATACTCAGGGTCAGTTCCACAGTTGTGAGTTAAGATTTGACTCAAGATTTAAGTCATTGAAACTCACAAAAAAATGAACTACTAGTTAGTTCAATATCAGGATTCATTCTAACTCAATACTGTTGAACTGGATTCAGAGTCAAATTCTGAAGCCATTTTCACAGATCTCAGTTAAACTTCAACTTCAGAATTAAAAAACATTGAAGATGAACTGATTTCCTCCCTAAGGAGAAATATAGAACTGGATCATCGGTTCATAAGTTTATTTTGTTCTGTTTTTTAGGTGATGATTGCGGAGTGAATATCAATGATTGCGAATTAAACCCGTGTTTTAATAACGGTACCTGCGTCGATGAAGTGAACGGATTCACGTGTAATTGTCCTTCCGGATTCAACGGAAAACAATGCGAAAATAACATCAATGAATGTTTGACGAACCCGTGTAAGAACAACGCTCGATGTATCGACACTCTCGGCAGGTACTGTATCGTACGCATAGCATCCTGTTACATGGTTCAGGTTAGGGTCGGATTCCACAGACAAAAGACTGGAAATGATTTAATTAAAGAAAAAACTCAATTATGAACGCAAAATCATGTTCCGACTCAATTCTACGAGCCATTTTCAAAACTGTCAGGAAAACTGTTCATAGAAATTAGTCAAAACATCAAATACTCAATTAAAAATTGTGGGTTTTTTTCAACAAGTGGTTGACGTTGATGGTAGATACAAATGCAGTTAAATCTGTTCGTTTTGAATAAGAGAATCAAATCAAACTCTGAACTGTGAAACTTGGTCCCGTTTGGAAATGTGCATGTATCTCTGCTAAAAGAAAGCCAAAAACTTGAGTTCCCTGCACGTAGAATTTCAAAGAAAGTTTTGCTCATTGAAGTCTGAGGAGTCAATCATTCATGACCCTCGTTCATCAAACATTATGAAGGTTATGAATATGTATATATATGTGTACTGTATATAGGTTTCGAGGACATACAGTCACGACTAGTAGGCCTATACCTGATGATCAACGGTAATCATTAAAACCACATTTTATAAAGCATGAATTCACAACATGTTCGATCATCAAGATCATTTTGATTCAGTTACAAATCTTGTTGATTCGAAGTTTTGACTACAGTTTACTACAGTTCAAGGCATGTTTTCATCAATTATTCATTTATTTACTAATCATTCACTACTAACTAAAACTAGAATCAAAAGAAGATAAAGTTTCACAAACTGAAGCATGGTTCGAATCTAACCCCCAAACCTGTACACGATGTTACAAATTTCAGCTGTTTTATTCATTTCTCGTTAAAAAGACAAGTTCTTTATTAAAATGAATGCATTATTCAAAACTTAAAGAATAAGGACATAAGTTATACACGTAGGTTGTGCAGAATGCATTGTGTTATTATTGCTTGATTCTTTTTGCATCCACCAAAATCTGGTCATGAAAACAAAAATTCCATTCAGTAGACATGTGTTAGATATTGATTTCATCGTGAGAAATCTACTATTATCTATCTGTATGTGTGTGTGGTTTTATTTTTAAGCTATAAATGTGACTGCACTGGTACTGGTTTTATTGGTGCTACATGTGAACTGAACGTCAACGACTGCATGCCGGATCCGTGTCAAAATAACGCGACCTGTACTGATCTGATCAAGGTACGTGTTCCAGGAATTTCAGTAACACCAAACTCGCCATGCCCTCTGTTATATCCACTGATCATAGTGAACAGCAATGTAATTTAAAGAAGGGCTTTTAAAACGGAAAGAGGAGAGTGAAAACCAAATCATTCATTAAATGTACCTTCGGAATGCTATGTCTCCGAATCCAGGGCTCCCACATCACGGTAGCCAAATAAGTCAGGAATATACGTAATTTAGCCGTAGAGAGTCTCTGTCTCAATACAGATGAAAAATAGCGAAAAACTGAATTTGGATGAGCCACAATTTACCCTTGAATTCTGTTCTATGTAAGAATGAGTTGATTGTTTATAATTATGTTTTGATTGTAGGATTTCAACTGCCGTTGTCCGGCCGGTTACGAGGGTAAAACGTGTCAGATTGATATAGATGAGTGTTTACCCGTTAACCCTTGTTCTCACGGAGGGGTCTGTCTACAACGTTCTAATCAATCCCTATATGGTAGTAATATCCCCGGGTTTGAAGGTAGTTTCAGTTATGATAAAGCTGCAGGATTCGTCTGTCAATGTGCTGCCGGATATGAGGGTAAGATTTTCATTCACAATTCTGAATTTCCTTCTCAATGATTTCTGCGCTTAGAAAGTAGAATTCTCCTTAGATTTGAGAGCAGTTCACTCAAAAACCTGACCTGTACCAATAAGTTTCTTGCAGATCGGGGAAATCAGACAATATCAGTGAATTCTGACCATTTTCTTAAAAAATCAGGGAATTTGAATCTTTGTTGTCTTGTTGTTCTGGCTGGTGACGAATGGCACGAGGAACCTCAAATAACCCACTGAGGATATCTAGTTATTTAATCTGGGAATTTCGGTCAAGAGTCAGGGAAATATCGGGGAATTTTGGATTCCTGATCTGTAAGAACCCTGAATACCGAGTAAGGTAGAATCTGCTGTATATAAGTATTATTAATGATAGATTTATGTATTTATTTTAAGGGGTTCAATGTAAAACAGATATAAACGAATGTAATCTTTGGACTCCGTGCGTGAATGGAACGTGTGTCGATCGCGTCAACAATTACACGTGTAACTGTAACCCCGGTTACGAGGGTCGCAACTGTTCCGTCGAAATAAACGAGTGTACGACGTATAACCCGTGTTCGCAGAACGGCGCCATCTGTATCGATCTGATAAACGATTACCGGTGTAAGTGTCGCGTGTTTAACGGCGTTTTATACGGAGGTAAGAACTGCACGACCGAACTAACGGGCTGCGTCGGTAATCAGTGTCAGAACGCAGCCACGTGTACGCCTTACCTTGTTAACGAACAAACGATGACTCATAATTATACGTGCACGTGTCCGCACGGATATACCGGGTATTACTGTAATCATACGACTATTTCGTCATACGCCGGTAATACGTACATGCTCGTACAGACGAGCGGTAATACATCGCTGCGGATACAGCTCAGTTTACGCACGACTCTTCCGAACGGAATAATCCTCTACGCGGGCGACGTCGTTACTAGTTACGTAATTCTCGAGCTTTTAGCCGGAAAACTGAAATTATCGTATAAACTCATCAACGACGCGAATCATCAATCATTGACTCATGATTTAACGCTGAATGACGCGAGTTGGCACCGAGTTGAGATAATCATCGAATCCAGCGGAATCCGACTGTTTGTTTACGATAAATCGTGCGCTCAATCGCGATGTCCGCTTTCACCGATCAGTTTCTCGCTGGGAAAAACCATCGCGACGACGGCGCTCTACTTCGGTAGCCGCAGTCCGAACGTCTCGATAGGAGCTTCCGATACGAACTTCGTCGGTTGTTTACAGGATATAGTGGTAGATGGCGTTACCGTACGACCGGCGGACCAGCTGACGAGCTCTAAGAATCTAGTTGAAGGATGTCCTCGAACTCCTCAATGCGTACCTAACCCGTGTAATGGAAAAGGGTCGTGTATCGATAAATGGAATCAGTTCCAGTGTGTTTGTAATCGCCCGTACTACGGAACTAACTGCTCTTTACGTAAGTTTTTAAATTATATTCAAGTCATCATCGCATAAGTCGTCAAATTGCTGAAGACATCTCTCTTTCTGAGTTTCAATTTGTATTTGCAAATTAGTTTACTAAATAGTAGTCATCATTTTTCAATTCTAATTTCTATTTCTTCAAGACCCAGTTCCACAGTTGTGAGTTAGAGTTAACTCTGAGTTAAAATTAGTTCATTTTCAATGAGTTAACTCAGGGTCAAATCTTAACCCCGAACTGTGGAACTGGACCCAATTTTGCGATTTAGTCGTCTTCAAAATAACTATGATAACTTAAAAGCGAATTTGACTTCATCTGAAATGAAGAGTATTCAGAATTTTTCCTTTAGTTTTCCTGAATGAAGAATTAACCTGGTGTTTGTAATGTGAATGTTTTGTAGAGTATAACGCTGCTACGTTTGGTTTGAACTCAACGGCTGGATTCGTACATTTCATCGTTCCCTCGGTTCGCGCTCAAAAAATCGCCGATTCCGGCAAAGCATCGCTTTCATTTCTGATTAGAACCCGACAACAAAACGGCTTCGTATTCTATTACGGGTCCGACCCGGCAACCGCAACTAATCAACAATACACGATCCTCGAAGTGGTTAACTCCCGTCTGAATCTACGAGTGAAATTATCACAGACCGAGCAACAATTCACCTCGACGACCGTCGTTAGCGACGGGCAACAATACCTGGTAGTCGTCGATCGATCGAAGGATAAACTGAGATTAACGAGTAACGGTAATCCGGTATTAGACGTTACGATTAATCCGTATTCCAGTCCGGAATTACCGGCTACCGATATCTACGTCGGTAGTATCCCGGTGACCTCGTCGCCGCCGACGACCGGCAGACGTAGACTGTTACAGCAGACGAACTCGTTAATGAATCAACCGTCTTACGTCGGTACCGTACAGAACGGAATGTTAAACAATATTCATTTAGAAATGTTACCGAATACGCCGGGAGCGGCTGTGCCGGCGCTTAACGCTAAAACATCTGCGAATATAAAACCGGGCGAAGTTACTGCTCCGATCTGTGCTTCAAAACCCTGTGAACGCAACGCCACCTGTACTGATGTATTCTACAATGATTTCAAGTGAGTATTTTACATTTCATTTCATTTGATGCTAAACCTCAGCAAACCCGTAAACACTGGGACTGGAAAATTAATTCAAATTAGAAATTGGAAACATTGATACCAGAATATCAGAAAATGTTTTGAATTTTTGCTCCAGTTTTTGAAAAGTCTGTTTGGTAAGGTTTACTCTTTGAAGTTGAACTTTAGTTTGTGGGATATGTAAAAGATGCGATGTCACTTTATAGATATACAATAGATTGTCTCCCAGGCAGCAAGTGAATTCCGGGTTAGTCACAGCATGAATTAGAGTAGGAACATTTTAAACATTCTGTCTGCGATAATCCGAAACAATCTAAGTCTACTGTATTATGTATTTCTACCAGAAGGTGGCAGCCTTGTAGTTCTCGTAGAAGTCTGGTAGATACACCTATACATCGCTAATAGCTCCTGATTTGTCAATGAGATTTTTTCTTAGAATTGTTTTAAATGTGTGCTAGGACAAGCTGTGTATTTTTGCACACTTAACTGTGTCCAAAATGTAGGAAAAGTTCCTATAAATGACTACTTATATAAATAGGTTTACTTCATACCTGTCAGTCAATATCCATTGTGTCTCAGGCAAATTAGAAATTCTATTTCTATGTAATTTCGCCTGAGTTCATGACGTTGAAAAAAGTACAAAAATGCATGTTTAGAATACAATACCGGTATTTGTACATACAGCATGGGGTAGACTTTAGCTAGCTATAGTCAAACTATATTGTATTAGCTATATCTACTTGGATAAACTACTGGTACATAAATAGCTATGACTGTTTTAGCAAGGTAGCTATATCTACTTGATAAAGCTCCTGGTAGCTAAGTCATTCTATGATTGATTTAGCTAGGTAGCTATATTAGGTAGCTGGTAATCACACTAATGGAATGTATGCGTTATTGGCTGCATGTGTTATATTACGTACGTGATTATGAATCCTATATTCGGATCAAACCATTCAATACGGTATAAAATCAATAATTGATTGATATCGGTGTTAATTAGATTAGACTGAGCTAGTGGATCGCGCAGTGCTTATCAACTATCAGTTGTGCTGATATACCGCACAAACAGTGACAGTGACCGTGGTCAATCTTCATTCTGATTCCGGATTATATATCAATAATCACACAGTTTGTCTTCACTCAGTCTAAGACACAATATGAGGAGATTCTCTACATATATTTCGCTAGTACAGATTTATGTACACAGATTGTGTGTGTTTGATTTGAAGTGATATTTGCTCGACAGTAATAGATCAAACAATTCAACTTTCACCTGAAATATAATCTGATCGATCACATAGTGTTGTCTGATTCAGATATTCATGTGGTTGAACTATACGTCATTTATAGTGAAAACAACTTTAAATTAAGTGATTTCTGGAATGTTTCATACGCATGAAGGATGTTAATCTAGGAATCTTGTGTTATCTATGTTAGTTCTATGAACTGTTAAGAGATGGCGCTCTTGTTACAGTGTCTAGTATCTATCGCTATTCTTTCAGTGCTCGTACAGTAAGTAAACCACAGCGCCCCCTGCTGTCCTCGATATCTAAACCCGTACTTCGATATTGAATCTACTCCTATTTTTCAGATGTAATTGTCCGGCAGGATTTACTGGTAAAAACTGCAGCGCGATGGAATTCTGTTATTACTCGACTTGTCCTCAAGGTGGCGTTTGTCGTAATAAGATCGATGGTTATGAATGTAAGTAACGCCCCCTCACTGAGATCTATCACACTAGAATCAGAGAGAACTCTTACAATCTCCTTACAGATCACGGAATCTGAATTTATTTATCCCTGCAAGTATAATAAGGGAATTCTGGCTGTTTCCTCAAAAATCCAAGCACTTAAAGGTTCTAACAGATAGGGAAAATCTAACGCTTTTGATGATAATGAAAAAGTCAGGGAATTCAAATTGTTGATGCCTAGTTGTTCTGACTAGTGACCAGTGGCAATAATAAACTCAATGATATGAATCTGACCCATATTGTGGATATCTTATGATTCAGTCAAGAGCTGGAAAAATCAGGGAAATATCAAGAACCCTAAACATAAAGAGATATGATTTGAAATTGTATATTTGTGTTTGTGATTTCAGGTATCGCTGCGGGAACATTCGACGGTAAAACCACCCTAGTTACGTATAAAACAACTGTCAATGCGACACGGACGATTTCAACGATATCGCTGAGTTTCAGAACTCGCGAACTCGTCGGAACTCTACTCTATACGTCGAACGCCGGGAATTCTGTTAAATTCTTACTTAACAATGGACGATTGAAGGTTGAATTCTCGCTGGGCGTCAACGGTTTTATAGAATCGAATCAAACCATCAACGACGCTCAGTGGTACACTACCGTTTTAACATTCACCGGTTCACTGGTGAAATTAGACGTGAACGGAACTATAACGACCAGTCCGCTGACGCAACCGGCTAATAGTGTTACTACGGCGTTATCGGATAACGGTATATTCGTAGGCGGAGACGGACTGAGTAAGTTTAAAGGTTGTATCCGCGACGCGAATATCGGCTCGTTTAATTTACCGTTTTTCCTCCAATCGAAACTCGTCAACGATTCGAGCGTCGAGAAATTCGAAATCGTCTCGAAACCGGCGTTTATAATCGGTTGCCACGGAGACGACGTGTGCGGCCCGAAACCGTGTAAGAACGGCGGCAACTGCAGCGACATCTGGAATAAATACGAGTGTAAATGCGTGCTGGGATTTAACGGAACGAACTGCGGGAATAATATCGATGATTGTCCCGGCAATAACTGTTCAACAATCGGAACTAATCAATGCGTGGACGGTGTTAATAGTTACAACTGTAGCTGTAAACCGGGTTATACCGGTACCTGGTACGTTCATCTCTTTATCATAAATACTGATTCGTACTTCTCTCAAGAGAGACCGGGAAATACCTCGTCATTAAAATCTCTTTATCATCAATATATATTCAAAATAGGAGCAAAAATAAATATTCACAATCGAAACATAGTTCGGGCAGTATCGGCGAATCAGGGAAGCGCTGCTGGAATTCTGAATCCCACTGTGGGAGATGTTTTATATCTGTCAAAGATGGATAGATTTTTGATTTGTATGAAACCTGTAGCTATGATCCTTTACCGTGGTAACGAGGCTGATGTACTAGATCTAGCTCGGCTGACGTATATAAGTGATGGGTTACTTTTATAAGAGTAATTGGCAGTGTACTGTTCCCAGGCCTCCATAGGTGTCGGGAAAATTCACCCTGAACTGTCTATTTGATACAGATATAAACTATTTCTGGTCTGATACCATTTTAAACGAGATTTTCTCAAATTCTATTATGTATTTTTTGTAAACAGCTTTAATTGGCCATAATAGATATCATTGTTATTAACATCCATGTATTTTTAGGTGTGAAATTGATATAAATGAATGCGATTCGAACCCTTGTAAAAATGGATCTGTCTGCGTTGATAAAGTCAATGATTTCTTCTGTAATTGTTCAGCTAATTTCACTGGTAAAGTGTGCGATACTCCGGTAAGTTCACAATATTCATATACGCTCATCAAATGAAGATGTCATACGCTTATCAATGCGGTAAAACTTCGCAATGACTCTGTGCGAAAGACAAGTAAAATATAAATTGCACAATTACGAGATCGAAAAGTCTTGATATTCCTTGATAATGGTTTTAGTGAAAAACCAAAAATTCAGATTTTTGATGAATTTTTAATTTTTTGAAGATGTATTTGTTATATATCTTGATGAAATGTATTTCAGATGGATGAGAAATGTGACGCTCAACCTTGTAAAAATGGCGTCTGTTTCGATAAGAACGCCACATCTCCGAGTAACGTAAGCAAAAATTCACTTCCCGTTTGAGAAATTCATGCAAATCATCAGTTACATCACAGTTACAGATCACAGTTACAGATCACAGTTATAGATCACGATAATATTCGATGTTTTTTATTGATATATAGATAACGTACGCAACGTATGAATGTCAATGTAATCCTGGTTGGGAGGGACGAATTTGTGACACTAAAATCAACTATTGTAAAACAGCGCCGTGTAAGAATGGAGCCACTTGTAACAACGATTACACGATATATAACTATACGTGTAGCTGTAAACCAGGTACGTTTAGAAACAAAGATTGTTGCGACAATTATTCATTGCATAGATACTGGGGTCAGTTGCACAGTCATGGCTTAAGTCTAGGACCATCTTTGTTCTATAACCAATCTAATAACTTACGTTAGACCAGTCTAAACTCTATTTTGGTTCTGTAACCAATCTAACAACTTCAGACCAGTCTAAGCTGATTTTGGTTCTCCAACTTAAGTTGTTAGATTGGTTAGGGAACCAAAATGAGCAAGACCAGTCTAAACTCATTTTGGTTCTCTAACCAATCTAACAACTTCAGACCAGTCTAAACTCATTTTGGTTCTCTAACCAATCTATGTAACAACTTTTAACAGATTTATGACCACTGTTGAACCTATTTAAATCATGACTGCGACTAGACCTTCATGTATGAACTATGAGTAAAAACATTTTGATTTTTGCAGGATACGATGGTTACGACTGCGGGAATAATATCAATGAATGTTTACCAGATCCTTGCGTGAATGGTAATTGTACTGATGGAATAGCGAAGTACACGTGCTCTTGTGACTCAGGTCAGGATTTCAAAAATCATCCAGAAGTCAGTTCCGCAGTTGAGCGTTATAAATTGACTTTACGGTTGAATCATTGGAAATAGACTAACTACCGGTATATAATGTAGAATCAAGCTTAACTGACATCTGTGGAACTGGATTATCAGTATTAGTTAGATGTTGATGATGTCGCGCTGGCTAGAATCCCCCAAACATCGCATTAAATTGATATTTTGTTTTCAGGTTGGGAAGGAGTGAATTGTTCTAAGGATATTGATGAATGTAAAGTCAATCCTACTACAGCTTGTACTAATGGTCAATGTATCAATAAACCAGGATCTTATATCTGTAACTGCACTGACACTGGATTTGAAGGTAACTAGTGTTGAGTTTGTGGGAACAAACTCAATCTCAAAATTCTAATGAATTTACTCTTGAAACTTCCTGATTTTTCCTCTTGTCAACTACGACTTTAATGCTGGTAACATCATTGTTTTATAACTTCCATCTCTTTGAATTAGTGAATTGAATAGGAAATACAAATTGGGACCTAAGAATAGGGACACGATTTTAGTAATGTGATGACTTACACTTAGTAAAATGAATTGCAAATGAAAATTGGGACTCTAAATAATTACGAATCCACTAAATTGACTGAGTTTTGCTCTATAAAGCTACCATACCCTAATCTAATGTAAAATCTCTTGTTTTTCTATTTCAGGTGCTAAATGTGAGAATATGATAAAGTATTGTCCACCAACAGGTGTGAATCCTTGTAAAAACGGAGCCCAGTGTATATCAAATGCTCCTGATCCGTTGTATCAATGTAAATGTACTGTCGGCTATGAGGGTCGGAATTGTGATCAGCCGAACTGTACTGCAGTGAATTGTATGAATAATTCAACTTGTATCATCACTAATCAAAACACCTGGCAATGCCAATGCCCGAAATACTATTACGGTAAGTCTATTTATAAGTAGTCTATCTACGGAGCCAGCTTTGCAGCTATATTTTAAATGATGCATTTTAATATTTCAGGTCAGCGTTGTGAAACTGCCGGACCATGCGTGAATTCTCCGTGTCAGAATAACGCTCCATGCGTTCAGAATCAGCAGACGTATACCTGTACATGTCCTACAGGTAAACACTATCTCTACAATCATCAGTATCTCTCTGTATATAGTGTGTAGAGACTTTTCACAAATCCTCTTAATCAATATTCGTCAATCACGACTCAATGAAATTATGTGTGTCACATCTCAGAGGCTTGACTCAATAACTGTTACTAAACATACATTCAGCAGTAGATAGCTCTACTGGTCGTGAAGACATAGACTCGGGCCGACAATGTGACACAAGCCTCTGTGAAGCAAATGTTCTTAGTGTGATTTTACAATTAACAACCGCACAATGATGGATATCTTTGACCCAGTTCCGCAGTTCTAATTCTAATTAACTAATTCTTACTTCAAATCAAACCGACAATTATGGAACTGGGTTCTACACTGAGCACATCTTTCTAGACTAATCCACGGACGGTGGGTCTATTTTACAGGCTGGGAAAACCAGAACTGTAGCGCCGATATTGACGAATGCACCCGACAACCGGGAATATGCCTAAACAACGGCAACTGTACAAACACACCTGGCAGTTATAACTGTACCTGCGTACCGGGATTCATCGGAAAAAACTGTGGCACGAATTTCAACGAATGTTCGTTGAATCCGTGTCAGAACGGGGCACAGTGCACCGATCTGATCAACTCATATCAGTGCACGTGTTCATCTGGTGAGAAATAGAATGAATCACTAATCATATCATAGACCTTCATCAAAACATTCAGCATTCATCATCCAGTTTCGTGAAATCGTTCCAGCCTACAGCCTATTAAATCATAGATAATGAGATTAAAAGCCTACTGTATGCAGGGTCCGATCTAATTAATGAAAGCCACTTGCCCGGGGGGCAAGCATATCTGAAATTTTGCTTGCCCCCTCCAAAAGCTACTTGCCCTACACAGGCATACCGATTTGTGGCACAATTCACCGTTGTATCGAGTGGGGAAAAAAAGCTTTGTGTCATAAAATTGCGCTAGCCCTGGGGACAAGTGATAATGATAACCTATTTGCCCTGATGTGAATATACTTGTCCCGGGCAATCGGGCAAGTGCTTAGATCGCACCCTGTGTATGCAAAGGAAATCCATCGCGAAATTAAAGTATGTGACAGAAAACATACATTTTGGTCACCTTTCTGGAAATCGTCAGGTGTCCTTTATATTTGTATATAGTGGGTTATATATCTTATTTTCCACGGAGTGTAGAGTATGCACAGGTTCATTTGTTTTCCTGAAACTGGCCCCAGGTTGATACAGTAGTTCAAAATCAAACATTTGAACGGTTCTTTTGTCCTAGAAGCGTAGGGAGGAAAGCGTAGTAAAGATAGCCAACTTCTGTAGAGTTATTTGATAAAGGTCTATGCAGCACTAAAACACTTTGATATAGCACCGAGCAATAGAATATGGTTTTACAATCAGAACCAACTTCAGCACAGATTCTATTGAACGTACCAGTATTTACACGAATAATCACTGATAAGAATTGTTCAAAAGTTGGTTAGAGTTAATCAGTTGTTAAATGACAAGATGATAAGTGTCACAATGATATTTATTCACCGGTCAACTCAAAACTCAAACCACCTCTTGAACAACTGACCACTGAACATAAGTTTGTGTATATAATAGAGTATTGTTGATAATTATAGGTTGGCAAGGAAAGAACTGTAACACAGATATAGATGAGTGTAAGAATACAGTGAACCCGTGTTTAAATAATGGTACATGTACGAACGGACCGGGCAACTATTCCTGCGTGTGCCAGCCGCTGTATGTCGGAGGGAACTGTCATTCGAAAGACCCGTGTTATAGTGGTACCGCACCGATATGCCTAAATAACGGAGTCTGTAATTCGACATTTAACGATCAGACGAAGAATGCTACGTTTTACGGCTGTAATTGTGCGAGTGGTTTCTCTGGATACAGGTGTGAAAAAGCTGTAAGTAAAATCAACGCCTGAAGATTGACGTTCAGCAGCCAGTTGCTCAAGAATTGGTTAAAGATAACCGGCCGATAAATTCCATAGTAACGAAGAACTTTTAACTGTCACTATGTCAACTATCTACTGGTTAACTCTAACCAACTTTTGAGCAACCGGCCACTGTTTTTACGGAAATCTTGGACTATTTTCATTTCCATTTTTAGCCGCAGCCACAACAGAATATATGGTTAATAGTAGGACCAATCATAGCGTGTTTAGTGGCTTTAATCATAATCATAGGTAAGTTTACAATCTTGGTTCAGTTGCTCAATGGTCTTGTAGTTCGTGGTTGGCTCCATTAGTATTTTTCCTGGCCGATGAATTGCTTTTCCGGCAATTTCCTGAACACTGGGCCAAAATTATTTTTTCCTCCCCTGTCCTGGCTGATGAATATTTAAGCACTTTTACGGAAATCCCTCTTGACATCCATCCAAAAAACCCTCCTTAAATGCTGGATATCACACTTATCTTAGTATTTGACTTGGAACATTGGAAATGAATGACATGTGTAATTTTGAATCTAGAACTTTTCAATTTTGTGATGAGTAATAAGTAGTATTTATTTGTTTCTAGCGTTAATCGTGTTCTGTGTGTCGTTACGTAATAAACGCGCGACCCACGGAACGTACAGTCCTAGTCGTCAGGAGAACGAAGGATCAAGAGTTCAAATGAATAACATTCTAAAAGTTCCGCCGGAAGAACGACTTATATAGAAACGGCATCAGTGTGTGTGACAAACTAGTCTCAACCAGTCAGAGAGAACCGTCCTAGAATAGTGTCTCTCGGAATAATCACCAGGGGGCATCGATGTTCCAAACCACTACTACTATTGGAGAGTAGTTACTACTACTATTTCTAGAGCTCAATTACGACCAAAAATATCAAAATACTTCCTCAATCGGAACAGCTTTTAGTTCATTTTCCATTAAAATACTGGTACTTTTTGACGATCTCAAATTGCTCTAATTTTTGGTGGAAAACTATTGCAAATCGAAATAGCAGATAATGTCAGGTGTGATAACAGTTAAGTGATTTTGATGGAATGGATTTACGATGTTATTTATCGATGAATTGTTAAGTATTTTTGCATTTAATATTATTCATATATGAATATTGACGTATTCTCTAATGATCATTGCTATTATTCCTTCAAAGATAAAATTTCTAAACTTCATTTTATGAAAGGCTTTGAAATGATTGAAAGGATAACTACCAGGGGGTGGGGGACTTCAATAGCTGCCATTTTGTGTATGTGGTGCTTTAAAATGCATGTATAGATTTTGCATATAGATATTTAATACACACATAGGGACTGTTAGTAAATTACTATTAGTCTGAGAATATTCAGACTGTTGAATGAGGAGTATTAAGGTCTTGCAGCCACGCTACACAACAAGTGATTTGCATGACAGATCCCCGAGACTTCTATACCCTGACAAACATTGACAACGATAGCGTTCTACATCATTTACTTCATAGAAATACAGAAAGCATTCAGACTTTATAAACATACAATAAGGTTCATTCATTTGAATTATCAATATCAACCAATATTCTCAACGGTTTTGCTTTTTGGAATTTCAGTAAAATATATAGAAACTCACTGGAGTTTTTACATGTAGGTTGCTAACAGCAGCAGAGAGATTAATCAGTAAATATGGCTTCAGTGGTTCTAAATTAAAGCCACGTATTACATCTGCTATAGAACTGATAAACAGTATATTCAAATAGCTTCCTTTGAAACTAGAAATTTTGCCAAGAATGAAAGATTTGCCACAGACGGACACAATCTGTACCACTTTTCTAGAAATGTACGAATATATTTTTTCACTTCACACTTTCTATAGCGCTTTCATACAAACTGCTGCCTGCCTGCATTCATTCATCAAGGAAATTAAGAGAATATTTTGTGAAGTGATGTCGTTATCTCTTGTTATTGTGTGTTCTATGCAATTTAATCATGTTAGTAGAAATGGGATCATTCAGTTTACACATGAAAAATGGTTAGATTCTATAAAAATCTTAAACAGTTATCAATCAACAGATCCTGCACCGTCCTTGCCAGGATATTCAATTCGATGTTCTTCCAATTTTTGATCGCTCGGGTTTCACGCGAGTTCCGAACTTCACCCAAGACATTTTTAGTTGAAAGTGAACACCATACTATCAGCAGACTTTCTAAAACTGATCGTCCACTAAACTCACAGGCTGCAGGTTGATAACTGTATTAGAATTGATAGGATCTGAATCACCCCAAGCTACGTTTAATATATACAATCAAAATATTTCGTGTATGAATTAATCATGTGTTGTAAGATTTTCAATAATGTGTAATGATAAAATGTTTTATTTATTATTTATTTATTCTTATATTAAAAACGAAGGCTTTGTACATTAATATTTTGCTATATTTGAAAAGGCTGTAGTGAGGATGGCTGTAGCAGGGACTGTTGTTTAAACGATGCGAATTCCATTTGTAAATAATTACATTCCAAAATTACGAAAAAACGTGCCATAAAATAATCGGGTATTTTTGTAACGTAAAATTTTGTGTCCCTCCTTTTTGAGCGTTTGATCAACTGCGAAGTGTTAAGAGAAATGAGTGAAACAAACCGAAATCCTCACGACAAAAAAATACAAGAGATAAACGTATTGTTTGAAGAATAATGAAGAATATATTAAATATTGCATGTAAATCTTATTTACATATCTTTTATATATTTTGTATATAACATGAATAATTTACAATATTATATTATTCCCTCCAAACTAATCTAATATAATAGATAATATTTATATTTTTATTCCATGAATCCGTCAGCTAAGTACATGTGTATCTTATATTGCGTCCCTAAATGCTCTAATATTGCGTCCGCTTCTATGGGTCTATATTCCTTCCTCATACAGTGAAACCTCTATCAGGGGCAGACTTTAAATGAAGCGCAAGGAAATGCAAAAAGGCGTGAGGAGGGAAAGTATCCACAAAGTTTAAACAGACGTCTGGAATATTTCTAATTCTAATGCAATTTCCAGTGACACTTAGGTGAATCTTGAAGAAATTTGAAAATTGCTATTTTGTTTTTCAAAAGGAAAAATTGCGATGGTAGCATTGACTCCTTGTATTCCTGCCTGGATCTGCCCTTGTAAATACCGGTATACGTCGGTATACGTATATGTCATCTAAAAGAATGAGGTCCATCTGTTCATTAATTACTCACACTCAATAATGTATTCAAACATATCAATGTTAACAGTTATCATTTATAATCATTAAACTGCCAAACACAACGCGAGCAGTCAATTATCATTCGTTAATTAGATCTGATAATTAATTATTGATTTCAGTCAAACTCTGTGTTCGATTCCAGCGAAAGTCTGTTAAAGATTGTAACATTCCATTTTCAAATCGTAAAATTTTCCAGCTCACGTATTGAGCAAGTTCCAAACTGCTCCTCTCTCCAGTGAAGACTGGTTTGACTGTAATCAATTGAAAGATTAAGATCTACCGTTAATTTAATCGTGGATTATGATGTTATTAATGAATTTAAGCTCGCTCTAGTTTAATCATGAACAGTATTGTGTATTTGTTCGGTATTATGCAATAAAATTTCATCAATTTTTATCAAAATGAAGTATTTTTCAATTTGAAGGAATTCTATTTCTGTAAATGGTCGAAATGCGTTATACCAGTAGCAAGGGAAGCAACCACAAAATAATATACATGACACCCATCTGATCTGCAGATCTCAGAAATCATGGAATAATGACTGCGACAAGCAAGCTGGCCGCTTATGGCCAGCACGAATTCACCAGGTGTCGCTAATAATTATTCAGACAATTCCACCAGATTTCTCTCTAAGATATAATCGAAGTCTATCCATAATTTCTCGTTTTCAAATGAATGAAATTTACGCTATATTTGAACTGTAAAGATTAAACGAGTTTAGGAGGCAAAACATTTAGATTAAAGTTAATTGAAAATGCACTAGTCTTCACTTGAGCTGTCCTATTGATGCACACGCCATCTAGTGGTGTAGCTGGTGACAGGGACCTGGTGTATCACGACTGAGATAGAGATATTGTTGCTTGATTACGTAATTCCTCAACTGTCTCTGATAATTGTTGACTGACTTTCGTTAAATGTTCGTTCTGTTGTTTCAACGTCTCCGGAGCGTTTTCTAATTGTTTATTTGAACTGATGAATTGTTCGACTTTCTGAAACAATACGTCAACCTCGGCATAGTTTCGACAACTTTCCGCGTCCATCGTTGGGTCTTCAAACGATTCGATCATTAAACTGTTTAAATCATCACCGCTGTTTGACCCCGCTGAAATACACAAACAGTAGTCATTGTTATAATCATTGTTCACATGGTTACAAGAAATTCAATGTATTTCATGGGTGGTTTTTGAATTTTCAAAAAAAATGGAAATAGGGTCTTCATTAAAAGTTAATGTCATCAGATAACAGGTTCACGTCAACATTTGATTGGTGACAGGTAGATAGAAGTTGAAGATGATCTTTGAGGAAAACTTTCTATATGATTGATGATAGAGAAAATGAATCCCTGCAGAGACTTACTAACCCGCCGAGACAGTGCGTTTAATATGTGTTTTATTTGGGTTACAAAAAGCCACGTCATTTATATCTGCGTTGCGTATATCTTCAACTATCTGATTCACGTAAGGTATCGCTGGTCTCGGTGGAAGTGGAACCTGTTTCTTTTTATTCTTCGACATATTTCTGAAAACAATCACGAATTCCATCAATAAAAAATACAATTTAGATTTAACTTTTGTGACACGTCTATCTATGAACATTGAAGAAAATGAGAAAAAAAGAAGGAATTTTGCTCAAAACAAACTGAATCAAACACGCACACAATTAGATCTTTAATCTATTAAACTAATAAGGCATCTTAATGTATCATATGTTATATAAATTGCACTCACGCTGAGCAGCTCCCGATCAAAGATTCTACTTCCTTGTTCAATATATTATATTGAATTGAATTCAAAATGGCGGCGCCCATGTCGAGTCGATTTCTTTGGGCCCTAAAAATATTTCGCAGTAATTTATCGAGCACCGGCGGCTGTTATTCTATATTCAATCAGTATCGGTCAGTTCTTCATAAAAACCACACCGGCGACAATTATCAAAATGAAATACTGTGAGTTTCGTGCCGAAATTAATATAATCATCACGTCTATCAATTCAATTCAATTTACATTTATTCATCACATAATCCGTACATACAGAGATTGTCAATGAAGATGAAATAAGAATAGAAAAAACGAAAAGAAATTAGAAAAGAAATGTTGGACAGTGTACGGTGTTTATAAAAGTGTTGTGGCCACAGTTTGTGTTGGCGTGCATGAGGCAATCAAACCCTGTCCTGGCAAGTGAGGAATCGGGAGTTGTTATCAGTAGCTGCATTTTAATCGTATTTAACTTTGTTTTTAGCTGCCGTTCATTTTCAACGAGTCGAAACCAGCTTGATTTAATGGAATTTTTTGATGACAAGAAAAACTGGGAAAAAGAAGCGATTCAATGTGGTATGTATATAATAATACATAGCCAGGTCTAGTTATTACTGGTAGAACTTTATTTATTTAGTTTTTCAAATATTTTTGCATCACGCTTTTATAGGTCGCCCTTGGACTCACGAAGAGCTCCGAATCAAAAGTACGGTTGACCTGCACAAACTATGGTGAGCTGCCTCAATCTTTATCCGGGAGAGAGAGTTCATATATACCAGGGAATTCTGACTCTTCTTATCCTCATTGAGTAGACACAGCCAAAAATGTCTGGGAATTCTGATTCTTTTCATCAAAATCAGTGAAACTTTGTTTGAATTAATTATTTCCTGATCTGTGCTAACAGTGAAACATTGTTCTATGGTTAAAAAGTTGATTCGATGTATATATTTTCAGGTATGTTCTGTTAAAAGAGAGGAACGTTCTTTTAACTATGGAAGCTGAATATAAAAGGTTACACGAACTATTTCCAGCCCCAGAACGCATCTTCAAGGTATTTGAAACATTTTAAACCCGACTCTGGTGGATGTACTAGATTTACAAGAATGTGGAATACTGTGGCAATTGAAGATTCCACCTTTAGCATGTTAGGATTCCACCAGGTGTCACTAGGATCCACTAGGTGTCTCTTGTTACTATAAACACGGAGTAAAACATTCAATTTGGTGGCACTTGTGAAAATGTATGGATTTAGGACAAGTAAACGTGACACAGCGGGATTGCTGTCGCTGTTGTGGTTCCATTTCTGAATTTTGAATATTTTTCTAGGTCGAGGAAAGTATGGAAAATCTTCAGGAGATAATGGCAGAACGCGATCGAGCGTATAATTACCTGGAGACGGGAGAGAGCGGAGAACGAGAGCCGTATATTCACATGAATAGAATGGGTCGTATGGTTAAACGAACCCCTTCCGAACATCATCTTCCGCGATGGATGAATTCGAAATTCTCGCGTCGATTGATCGGTCCGTGGATCAACGAATTCCGACGGTTAGAACGCGAGAAACTGATGAAAGAATCGCGAAGTAAAGACGTTAATAAACACCGTTATAAAAAGAGAATGATGGAAAAGTTTCCGCATCTGGATGTTGAAGAATTATAGTTTATTTTGTATTAAATAATGGACAATTTTTGTGTAGAATAAAGTATGTAATAGTCGATGAAAAATTAGAAGTATTTAAATTTAACCCCCATCATTACGTACCATCTCCCTCCCCAGGCTGGTTACCGCAGGACCACAAATCTACTTCGAACCCGGACACACGCCATTACAAACTGTTATAGACGCTACCTGTGGCACGTGAGGCATTACTACGCTGCTGTTTTACCGAATGCTGATACATTCGCTGAGCACAGAGTTCTATTACAAGTGGCTTGATAATCATTTTTGAAAACATATTTTCCTTAAGTAAAGCTCTTTTGTTGATACAATGACATATCTTAGGCAAACAAGTGTTAAATAGTGTATAGAATTTGACTTGTATATCAAATGAACGTATTCTGAGCTTAGGAGAGCAAAATTTGCAGGTCAGGGGCGACTGGTAGGGTCGGGCTATGGGGTGATTTAATGGTAGGTCGGGCTATGGGTGATTTACTGGTAGGGTCGGGCTATGGGTGATTTACTGCTGAATAGAGGATGTACAGGGGTGTCCCAGGTTTGAAACCTAGTAATTACTGACACTGATTCAGAGTGGTCCTGATGCTGATTAAAGGATGTACAGGGGTGTCCAGGGTTCGAACCCAGTAATTACTGATACTGATTCTTCAGAGTGGTCCAGATGCTGAATAAAGGATGTACCGTGGAGCCAGAGAACTGCCAGAGTCAGTTCGTGTTAGTTAATGCAAATCCAAGCATAGTGAATCTTAAGAATCGGCAGAACATAGCATCACAACCACTGACTGACTGGTGAACTGATTAAGTTCAGAGTAGCTAATTAACTAAACAAACAGAGTTTCAAATAATTACATTTACTCTCATACAACAATTATAAAGAGAGAAATCGGCCCTGAAATATAGAACGGATTAATTGCTGAAAAATAGAACGAGTTAATCGCTGAATAATAGAACGGATTAATTAACACAGAACAGTACAGGACAGTACAGAGACGAACAGTAACACATAAAACATAAAGACGTCGTTCCTCAGGAAGCAGGAACAGGAGCGCAGCGAAGATCGCCAGGATCATGATCGCCAGGAGAATCCACGGAAGCATGTCTGCACAGTGTGAGAGAGCGGAGGTGAATGAATGGTTTCCTATGCTTAATACATACTGTGGTCAGCCGGTGACGTATTCAATAGAGCGTGTGAATATACCGCTATTGTGTCTCTTTGACTCTATTGACATTGTTGAATGGGTTTACATTATTGTCATTGACTTGAGCGAGAGCTTATAATACTACTAGGGCCGACGTCGACGAGTAGAGCACGCGCCAGTAGCCAGCTGGACAATATCGTAGAACTTTAATAAGGCCACTTGAGATAAATTACTTGATTCTCCTCAACAACTCCTCTCCGAATTTAGCGCCGCCTGTTTTTGTGGCCGATAGATAGAGGGTAGATAAAAGCAGTGATGATATCGCGCATGGTGAATTATATGGAAGACCTGGAGGGACATGCCAGTTGCTGGTTGCTAGTTGCCAAATACCATTTGATAATTGTTCTCCGCCCGCTAGCGCCACCTCGGTATATACCTTTTGTTATTCATTACCGCGAGGCACGACCAGAATCCCACCTTGTAGTACCGGACCATGTGTCACAACAGGGCTACTTGTAGGTGGGGAGTTTTACAGAACCTAGTGGATGACAGCAATAAAATCACGACCACCGTTGATACAATGCCGGACTGCCACAATTTGTCACGTTTGATTTTTATGGAGGATGGATGATAGGCCAATATCCCTATATAAACAAGAATCTTTTTTAAATAGGGATACTGGTATCATCCACTCCTTCATCAAATTGTGACAAGCCCGTCTGAACCCGAGCCCGACACCGACCCGCGTTGATATTATTGTTTGCGAATTTATCTGGTCAAATCAGATTTGATTTGTCTAATTATAATTTGCTAGTCACGTGCAATCTTATCAAATAAGAGGCGAATTTATCTTGTCAAATCAGATTTGATTTTCCTAATCATAATTTGCTAGTCACGTGTAATCTAATCAAATAAGATTTGCACAACATGATGAATTTGACGCCTTGTTCCAAACAGCTGACAAGAAAATACTGTCCCACTTGTTTAAATATTATTTCCCATGAATGGGTTTCAGGTTTCTCTTTCACTTTTGACATTAATATCAGTTTTTCGACAGAAAATCTGTGAGTCCACCATCTTCAAATCGTATCAAATCGCCTCCGCGGGTGATTTGAATCAATTTGAATTTGATGCCGTGTTAAATTCAAAAAATTAGACCAAATAAAATTTGATCATGACAGGATAAAAACGATTTTACTTAAAATCAAATTGATTTGACGTGATAAATTCGCCTAAGATTTGCACAACAGGATGAATTTGACGACTTGTTCAAAACGGCTGACAAGAAAATACTACCCCGGTTATTGAAATATTATTTCCTATGAATGAGTTTCAGTTTTTCTTTAAGTTGTGACCAGTTTTTATCAGTTTTTCGAAAAAAATATGCGAGTCCACCATCTTCATTCAAATCGTATAAAATCACCTCCGACTTGTGATTTGATTATTTTATGAATCGATTTGAATTTGATACCGTGTTAAATTCAAAGATTAGACCAAATCAAATTTGATTTTGCCAGGATGAATTATACGATTTTACTTAAAATCAAATTTAATTTGACGTGATAGATTTGCCTTATGGTAAATATCTTTATGGAAACATATATTGCCGATCAGTCCTTTAAGCAAAATATCGATGAAAAGGGTTAAAATAGATCGGACGGGTGTCCGCTTGATATTGCTAGACCCTGGCAGGTGAGGTTCGAACGTCGTCACGGTTGATTGGACGCACGTTTAACGACCGATCGCGGTTGATTGGTCGCTCGTTAACGACCGTTGTCTATAAATAGTAACGGTCAAATATTGTTTCATTCAGTTTCAGAGAGTTTGTGAAAAAGGGATCGTTACACTTCTTTTCGTCGCACACCGCTCGTATCGAGTATCAAATAACTTTTAATCATGGTAAATCAGTCGAATACGGTTTAATAATTCGTTAGAATCTATTCAAAATTGTTGATTGAGAATCTGAATCGTTTATCACGTACAATAATCAATTGATTCCTAGTTTTTTTTTTAGCAATTTCCTGAAGATTTGACTGATCGTCCATCGAGATCGCGCAACCAATATATTTTCAATTTCTATTTCAGCGTGAATGTATCTCCATCCATGTCGGCCAGGCCGGTGTACAGATCGGTAACGCCTGTTGGGAACTGTACTGCCTGGAGCACGGTATCCAGCCCGACGGTCAGATGCCCAGCGATAAAACTATCGGAGGCGGCGACGACAGTTTCAACACTTTCTTCAGCGAGACGGGCGCCGGTAAACACGTGCCCAGAGCCGTGTTCGTCGATCTCGAGCCAACTGTAGTCGGTAATTAAAACTGAGACAAAAACAGTGTAAAACCCGAATTTTAAAAAGGAAAAGAAATAATCATGATCTAAAAACGACGAAATGTTTTCTGTGTCTGATTTTGATAGATGAGGTCCGTACTGGAACTTACCGTCAACTGTTCCATCCCGAACAGCTGATCACCGGTAAAGAAGACGCCGCCAATAACTACGCTCGCGGTCACTACACGATCGGTAAAGAAATCGTCGATTTGGTTTTGGATCGAATTCGAAAACTTGTAAGTATGAAAAAAAAAACAACCGGTAAAATGTGTGTGTCGTCTTTGAAAGTAGAAATATTAAAGAGTTGTTTGTTGTTATTTAAAACAGGCTGATCAATGCACCGGTTTACAAGGATTCCTGATCTTCCACAGTTTCGGCGGAGGAACCGGATCCGGTTTCGCTTCTCTCCTCATGGAACGACTTTCAGTCGATTACGGCAAGAAATCTAAACTGGAATTCGCTATTTATCCCGCTCCGCAGGTAAGTGTGTACACAATACCAGCAGCAGGAAGAGGGGAGGGAGGGAGGGAGGGAGGGAGGGAGGGAGGGAGGGAGGGAGGGAGGGAGGGAGGGAGGGAGGGAGGGAGGGAGGGAGGGAGGGAGGGAGGGAGGGAGGGAGGGAGGGAGGGAGGGAGGATACTCGCCTGGAAAACTCGAGGAATCTGAACTATCTAGAAATTATCGTGGAAACTTTAGTTTTGAAAAATTAAATAAAAGAAAAACCTGGAAAAATTAGCCAGGAATTCGAATGAAAATAAGGGTTATGTATGAAAATAGTTTTTATAATATTTAGTTTTTCAATGCGGGGTTTTGTTAATTAATTGTCTGATATAAATCTGAGAGTGTTTTAATGATGTATAATTGTTGTAGGTGTCGACGGCTGTAGTTGAACCTTACAACTCAATCCTCACAACTCACACAACTCTAGAACACTCGGACTGCGCTTTCATGGTCGATAACGAAGCCATCTACGATATCTGTCGCCGTAACCTCGATATCGAGCGTCCTACCTACACCAATCTGAACCGTCTGATCGGTCAGATTGTCAGCTCTATCACCGCTTCACTCAGGTTCGACGGCGCCCTGAACGTCGATTTAACCGAGTTTCAAACCAATCTGGTTCCATATCCGCGTATTCACTTCCCTCTGGTGACATATGCGCCGGTTATCTCCGCTGAGAAGGCTTACCACGAGCAGTTATCGGTAGCTGAAATCACTAACGCCTGTTTCGAACCGGCCAATCAGATGGTGAAATGCGACCCGCGTCACGGTAAATACATGGCCTGTTGTATGTTGTACCGAGGAGATGTCGTCCCTAAAGACGTCAACGCAGCGATCGCTACCATCAAAACCAAGAGAACCATCCAATTCGTCGACTGGTGCCCGACCGGGTTTAAAGTGGGTATCAACTACCAGCCTCCGACTGTCGTCCCGGGAGGTGATCTGGCCAAGGTACAGCGTGCTGTGTGTATGTTGAGTAACACGACCGCTATCGCTGAAGCCTGGGCTCGTCTCGATCACAAGTTCGATCTGATGTACGCTAAACGCGCGTTCGTTCACTGGTATGTCGGTGAGGGTATGGAGGAAGGAGAGTTCTCCGAGGCTCGTGAGGATTTAGCCGCTTTAGAGAAAGATTACGAAGAAGTTGGAATCGATTCGGTTGAAGGAGAAGGTGAAGATGAAGGCGGTGATGAATATTAAACTAATTTATTGTAGTAGATTGATGAATAAAATCAACACACGTGATTATTATTGATTAAAATTAATATCGATCGTTGTTGTTTGTATCTATCTGACGATAAACCAAGAGAGGACGAGGAAATCTTTTACAGCCGTTTTCTGCACGCGACACGTCTAGCCGGATCGTCCACGAGAGAGAGGGGACTTGCGGGCCCTTTAGATTGATGCCTTGTGACAACGTATTTCATATCCCTATGTCTCAAATCTTATAGGTCGTGTTTAAAAATACGTTTGAACCATTAAGGTAGGGATACACGAGCCTGATGAGGTGATTGGCACCACAGCATCAACCCCGGTCATAAGGGTTGCTGGAGATACTTACGGATGGAGCGTTCCTATTGTAGAACTGGTTATTGTTTGGCGCTCATTGTGTGGAGCCGCCATCTTAAATATTTTATGTGGCTGGCTCTTAACCAAATAAACATACCAAAGATATTTGAGATTATCGCAAAAATTAAATCCCAAATGTAGAATATGAATTAAGAAAGCGTTTGCCATCTATTTGATGGGTTTTTGTAGGAAAATTGTGTGTCATGTCGGTAGTATAATCTAGAATATTGTTCGTTCGCTTTTGCTACTCTCCAATTCTATGAAACAAAGAAATTGTTCCCTATGTTTTACAATCGGAAAATGTGGGCCAATAAGTTGTAGAATGAGATAAATATTGATCATACGTAGAATATGCATCAGACGCATTTTTTTCGTAGGATGAAAAAGTTATCGTATCATGTGTTACTGTTGAAACACTTCTGAATCGAAGCCCGCATGTGCGGATGGTGCCAGCGTTAAGCTGGTAATTATTTGGCATCATCGACTGCTGGACGCTTCCTTCAAATTATTCAGCGAAAACATAAGACATACTAAAACATATACGTTGACTATTACACCATTTTGGTACACGTACCACATCGTGGTATTCATTGATTACGAGGGGTATATATACGGTAACAGATGGCCGATAAGCGCCATGAAAATATTACCAGACAGTTCCTTTTTTGGATTGAGTCACCATTTAAATAATTCATGTTCTGACAAAATAATTCAGGTATTATAGAAAAAATTTCCATCGAAAAATAATCCTGAAAAATAGTTGTGCTTAAAGTACGGATGTCGTTTTTGTCTTATGGTCGATATGATCTACATTTATAGTCTATTTTTTGTCCGGGATCGATGTTTTAGATATTTCGTGCGACATTGTCTCAAATTAGTTAATAGGACCGAAACTGCACAGTCTGGAAAAAAACCATCGTTCTTATATCTATTACTAAAGGATTTGCCAAAAAGTCGTTTAGACTTTAGTCCTATGCCATTACCGTCAAAGTAATTAGGTAAAAGCGTCAGTACCACCAAAAAAACCGTAAACAGAAATGGCAAAGTGTTTCTTGAGGTCTCCGCCGCAGACCGTAAGGTTGTTGACTGGCCATCCTCAAACTCCCCAAACGCGCTGGCACAATGTCAACCCGGCCAACCCAGGTTGAATTTATACGATATCAACTACTACTGGTAACCTTTTTGAATGGAGACCACTCAATGGTTCCAGAATGATTCCTTATTGCACGTTTATAGGTAATGGATTTTGGTGATTTGATAGGTGTTCAATATTGAATGCACTTGTCACCACACCAGTAAAATAGACCGATATTTTTATGGGAACTTTTTTTTACTTTTTTTTTCCCAGGTAAGCATTTAGGGGGTTCAGGGGATTTAAACTTGCTTCATTAATATTTCATTCTGAAAACCGCTTATGATTTACGGACCAACCGACTATAACTGATAGAGTTTTATGGGTAGATATTAATTGTTCTGAAGCTAATAACAAACTCAGGTAAGGGCATAAGCTTTATGTGAAAAGATAAAAAAACTCGTCGTTGATCAAATCAAATTTCTACGATAAGAGGTAAGGAATAGAAGCTGTCAATTTTAAGATGTTTCCAAATTGTCGGCGCGGTCTTCATTTTAAAAGCCGTTTTCGAGGAATGAGTATAAAGTGTATGAAATTTGTGTAACATGACATCCGCCCTCGACAGGGATTCGAACCTGATGGCATCGCTTAGGCCACGTCCTTCGGTTTTCTAAATTAGTCGAACTAAACGAAACCGAATGTCCGATAGTCGGAACTATATTCTGGAAATAGTTCGAAAATCAAGCACATTCGTTTATTAGTTCCGACCAATAGTCGACTAGATACGAAAACCGAATTTGGCCCTGACCGCACGAAAACCTGCGGCACCAATCAGATTGCTCGTTGTATAACCGCTGAGGTAAATTCCACGGAAGAACTATGAATGGGAAAACCCGAGCCTAAATGAAACGGCATATCTGATAGGCTAATAATGACATCATCTAAGCTGCGCCTGTAGCTGCGCACTCGGTTTAGTGTGGCAGGGTTCTGTACCATGGCAATCTCGATGCCATCAGGTTCGAATCCCTGCCGGGGGATGGTTACATGATGGCTCTTAACGCTGTAAGTAAAATTGACTCGAGAACCGAAAAGAAATCTGACATCGCCGCGATCACACGATTCGAACCGGGTCAAACTGGCCCGAAGTAGGTTCATCCTCCCCCGGCAGGGATTCGAACCTGATGGCATCGAGATTGCCACGGCACGTGCCGTGGATGGGTGTAGCGATGCCATCAGGTTCGAGTCCCTGCAGAGGGAGGATGAAGTAGGTTATACATGAGGCAAGTCTTACTTGTGGAGACCACACTATCCAAATAATCACAAGATTAATAAATCCTTTTAAAAACTCACCTCACTTAATTGTATAAGTTAACCAACTTCAGATGCCCCTTCGTGGTATCCCGCCTTGAATATTTCCAACTTCGATTCCCTTCCATCATTTCTAGATGGCGTTACTACCTATTCATAACATAACACTCCTAATAACTTTTTCTCCAAATATGTTGTAACTTTACCATTTTACACTATTCGTATTTTACGAAAGAAAATATAGTGCAAGGATTAAATCAACAATAGTTTGATACTGCTACAGTTACGTTTATAATACAGCAGCTAAAACTTCTAATTTGCTTTCAGGATGTTTACCAAAACTCTGTTCATCGCTTTGGCCTTGTTTATGGTGGTTGGAGCTGTCGCGGCAACTGAAAAAGGTATTTTGTTAGGTTTGTAACACTGAGATTCTATTTTTTTCTTTTTTTCTAAGGCGTTTTATCTATTTACAGAAATTCATATTGCAAAGAGGAAGTCGTGTGTGTGTCATGGGCGAATGGCTACATATTGGTTTGCGAGTTTTAATCCGGATTGTTGTCCTGCCTTCATGGGAAAATGTTGTATTAATTAAGATTTGGTTTCTGATATTTCGCAATTTGATGTAAATCAATCAGTATTCTAGTCAAATAGAAAACAGATACAGATGTAATGTAAGACCACTTTTCTAAAGTTTTGCATTTTTTTCAGGCCATTTGGGGCATTAACACAACCAGGCCAACCCTAGGAGGTTTCTTCTATACTTCAGTACCTTCAGTCAAGTTGATCATTATTTCCACTTCTTGGGACTATATTGTTTGTTTCAATTACTCAAAATAACCCCCTTTTCTAATGTAGTAAATTAAAGTCGAAATCGTTCAAATCACGATATGTTTCATGTCGATAACAAAGAGTCACACGGTGAAGCGCCGCGTTCGCACAACGATTCAATTTCATCACCGCGGATTTGCGGCCGGGTACCGCGCGCGCTTTCCCTTACAAGTCACGCACAACGTTTGAGAATTTGCTGCACGCAGATGTAACTGGTACTCTGGGCACTGCTGGTGAAGCTGCTTCCAATATAAATAGATATTTTTTGTGGAAAGTGGGACAAGAAAAGATACTTTTATATTTTACGATATGGAAAATGTCTCGGAATCGCGGTGACGACCAACGTTCGCCAGTTTTGGTGATTAATTCGGATTTCAGAAATTGGTGAAAATAATGATAAAAGCATCGACTAAATAATCTTGATTCATTGCGCTTCAAGACCCCGTTTAAGAATTAGAATGAAAACTATGTTCTACTGTCACCCTTCAAAACTGAGAATAAAGATGGCTGCAGGGAATGGGCCGTCGTTACACGGTGAAAAATGCTAACTCTAGGTGTGGCCTCTCTGGTTGTTTATAGCAACCCTATGATTGTTCTATTTATGAGAATAAGCTGGATTCGAACCCTCGATTCCAGGTCAGATTCTATCATCTTACAATACTTAGGTCAAATATGATGTTTTGACATTTGGCATTTTATGTTGAATTCAAACATCAATTTGATGTTTAGTTGATAGTTTGAAGGGTCACTTGGTAAATAATGATGTAAATATACTTTAATTTTAACCACTATACTTTTATGCCATGGCATAGACTATCAATTTAATGAAACATCGAATGTATATCCGTCAACGTTTCATATTTAACCCGTCAGAACTGAAAGATCGGAATCCATAATAACAGCCGCTTTCTCGTTCCTATCAGAACTGATATCGTTATCATGGATGAAAGTCAAAACATCATATTTACCAAGTGACCCTTCAAACTATCAACTAAACATCAAATCGATGCTTCAATTTTATATAAAATGTCAAAACATCATATTTGACGCGTCTTTAACATGACTGCTTTATCCTTGAAAAGCCTTATTATTGTCTTCTGGACTCCAGCTTTCCAATTTTCCTAGATCCGCCCGTTTTGACGGGTAGATTTTCATAGCTAGATAAGATATATATTTCAATTTGACAGTATAACTATTTCTTGTGCCATTTCAGCAACACAAGTTACGGTTAACCTCAATACGGCTTTTATAAAAAAAACACATTTCAGAAATAATGATATTCCCATTCCGTGGTTTTAGAATCAAGGCCAAGGTATATACTTGCGACGATTCTTGTAAGACACTCACATGAGAAAAGTTAGGAGATATTAAACTCAATGTTGCAGTAATCCAAAACCCCGGCCCCGTGGTTTGTGCAAATTTCAGAGTGAATTTATTATGCAACTTGGTAGAAAGTCACGCACGCAGTGACGTTATTGCATCTACCGCACGCAGACTTATGTAATTGAAGAGCGCTTTTTCAAATGTTGGATCATCTTCTTATGGCAAGTTGTGTGTTTGTGTACGAACTACAGTTGTTTGTGACGAAATGGAAAATGCCACAGTATCATTCGATGTAACAGTAACGGGCAGTTTGAATCAATCGTACTCTGTGACGACCACTACGGAAGGAGGGTTTAAACCGCGTCCTGGCTGTAAATTTGTGACCCATTCCGACTTTAAACCGTTTCATATTAATCTGTTTTTACGAATCATGATTTACACTTGTTTTAGTTTTTCTGTTTTTGGTGTATTCGGAAATGTACTGTCTTTTATTATTCTCAGTAAAGAACGTTCAACAAATACGAGTATATTCTACTTGAGATGTTTGGCTGTTGCTGACACAAGTCTTTGTTTATCGTATGTTCTTGTAGACTTTCACTATCAATTGTATTACAATACGATGTTATTGGACATGACTGCTGAGATAAACCATTTTCTGAAGCGTATGTACTCATACACGAGAGGTTTTCAACCAATAATTTCTACAATTGGAGATATGATAACGTTTCTGATAGCTATAGACAGATATATCGTCGTTTGTTGGCCTCTGAAAGCGGCTCGAATCATTACCTTAAAGAGGGGTTATATCTATGTAACGATCATTTCATTTGGCTTTTTCTGTGATGGAATAAAAAGTTTCTTCAAATATTGGACAAGAAAATCCATAAATCCCTGTACTGGATATGAGAGCTGGGCCCAAAAATTGACTCCATTTGCAAAAAATGTTTATTACAGATATTACGAGACTTTGTTGCGTGCTCCACTAGTTGTAGTCATCCCGACAGTGTTAGTGATTTTGATAACTATTCGATTGATTTTCACGTTGAGACGCGCAGGAGCAGCGAGAAAAACCATGTCTGCAAATAATCAAACCACCATCAGTAGCAGCAGCAGCAACAGTACCGAACGTGGCTTAACACTAACTTTGATAATCATTTCGTGTTTTTATTTATCAAAACAGACATTTTATTTGAGAGCTATTGTACTTAATTTAACTCGAGCTATCAATGGAACTGTCGGTAGAATTAGCAGTAAAAGTTACCTAGTATTGATGAATTCATTTGAGAAATTGCTGAAAATGATCGTAGCATCGACTAACTTTTTCATTTACTGCGTTACGAGACGTCGGTTCAGGGTGAAACTTAAAACTATGTTCCGTTGCTGCCAACAAAAAGATGAAAAATAACAATTTCACATATTAACAGTTAGGCCTGGGCTGTGAATCGGACCGGAAAAAAACTTGATTAGGGCCATGAAATCTTTTTCATACAATACAATGTATTTGCGTAACAAATTCACTGTTTAGATTTTTTCAAGTAAATTGTACAAATGAAAATGCCTGCATAGTCTTAATATTGTTTCGATGACTTTAGAACTTTCTCCGGCCCGACCGGTCTGCCGGGCCGCTGGTAATATTTCAATAATTAGTTCAGAGATTTGCCGCCAATCCTTAGCAGAGGGGCAGCACGTGCTAGGCAAAATCTGATACAGCTCGACATTCTTACTGTGGCATGCGAGTGATTCAGTCAGGCACTATCAGACAGCTTTCCACACTGGATCTTAATTAGCGCGCAGAGCTGGCTATATTAATCACAGGGACTTGTCACAATTGATAGTGAATGAATAAAACCAATATCAATGACCAGGTCCACTATCCCTGTATAATCTAAAAACATACAGTTGCAGGGATACTGGTACCCCCATCATTGGTCTCATCCATTATCAATCGTGACAAGTCCCTGTGATATTAATTAGACAGTTTGTTAATTAGACGTGACTCGTGTTGACAGTCACTGATAATTGAGGAGTATTTGTTAAAAGACTGTCAGGGTCTCACTGATTGCTGCTGCTAGGCTCATCGGTCGATCTAGGTTCAGGTGAGATTATCGCAAAAATTAAATCAAAATGTAGAATATGAATTAAGAAAGCGTTTGCCATCTATTTGATGGGTTTTTGGCGGAAAATTGTTTGTCATATCGGTAGTATAATCTAGAATATAGAATATGTACGCTTTTGCTACTCTCCAATTCTATGAAACAAAGAAATTGTTTTTCAATCGGAAAATGTGGGCTTATAAGTTGTAGACTAATAAATATTGATCATACGTAGAATATGCATCAGACGCATTTTTTTCGTAGGATGAAAAAGTTACGTATCGTATCATGTGTTACTGTTGAAACACTTCTGAATCGAAGCACGCATGCGCGGATGGTGCCAGCGTTAAGCTGGTAATTAATTGGCATCATCGACTGCTGGACGCTTCCTTCAAATTATTCAGCGAAAACATAAGACATACTAAAACATATACGTTGACTATTAGTTACCATTTTTATATACGTACCACATCATGGTATTCTGATTACGAGGGGTATATATACGGTAACAGATGGCCGATAAGCGCCATGAAAATATTACCAGACAGTTCCTTTTTTGGATTGAGTCACCATTAAAATAATTCATGCTCTGACAAAATAATTCTGGTATTATAGAAAAAAGTTCCATCGAAAAATATTCCTGAATGTACAGAGATGTCGTTTTTGTCTTATGGTCGATATGATCTACATTTATAGTCTATTTTTTGTCCGGGATCGATGTTTTTAGATATTTCGTGCGACATTGTCTCAAATTAGTTAATAAGACCGAAACTGCACAGTCTGGAAAAAAAACCATCGTTCTTATATCTATTACTAAAGGATTTGCCAAAAAGTCGTTTAGACTTTAGTCCTATGCCATTGCCGTCAAAATAATTAGGTAAAAGCGTCAGTACGACCAAAAAACCGTAAACAGAAATGGAAAAGTGTTTTTTAAGTTCTCCATATCGGTTGTTGACTGGTCCATCCTCAAACTCCCCAAACACGCTGGCACAATGTCAACCCGGCCAACCCAGGTCGAATTTATACGATATCAACTACTGGTATCAACTACTGCACCTTTATAGGTAAAGGATTTTGAATGCACTTGTCACCACACCAGTAAAATGGATTTTAAGGGAACTGTTTTGCTGGTTCCCAGGCCAGTATTTAGGGGGTTCTGGGGATTTAAACTTGCTTCATTAATATTTCATTCTGAAAACCGCTAATGATTTACGGACCAACCGACTATAACTGATAGAGTTTTATGGGTAGATTATTGTTCTAAAGCTAATAACAAACTCAGGTAAGGGCATAAGCTTTAGGTGAACAGATAGAAAAACTCGTCGTTGATCAAATCAAATTTCTACGATAAGAGGTAAGGAATAGAAGCTGTCAATTTTAAGATGTTTTCAAATTGTCGGTCTTCATTTTAAAAGCCGTTTTCAAGGAATGAGTATATATAAAGTGTATGAAATGCGTGTAACATGACATCCGCCCTCGATTGGGATTCGAACCTGATTGCATCGCTTAGGCCACGTCCTTCGGTTTTCTAAATTAGTCGAACTAAACGAAACCGACGGAACTATCTTCCGGAAATAGTTCGAAAATCAAGCACATTCGTTTATTAGTTCCGACCACTACATGATGGCTACATGATGGCTCTGAACATTTCACCATCTTCGATTCCCGTCCATCATTTCTAGCTGGCGTTACCTATTCATAACATAACACTCCTAATAACTTTTTCTCCAAATATGTTGTTACTTTACCATTTTATACTATTCGTATTTTTTACGAAAGAAAATATAGTGCAAGGATTAAATCAACAATAGTTTGATACTGCTACAGTTATGTTTATAATACAGCGGCTAAAACTTCTAATTCGCTTTCAGGATGTTAACCAAAACTCTGTTCATCGCCTTGGCCTTGTTTATGGTGGTTGGAGCTGTCGCGGCAACTGAAAAAGGTATTTTGTTAGGTTTGTAACACTGAGATTCTATTTTTTTTCTAAGGCGTTTTATCTATTTACAGTAATTCATATTGCAAAGAGGAAGTCGTGTGTGTGTCATGGGCGAACGGCTACATGTTGGTTTGCGAGTTATAAATCCGGATTGTTTTCCTGCCTTCATGGGAAAGTGTTGTATTAATTAAGATTTGGTTTCTGATATTTCGCATTTGATGTAAATCAATCAGTATTCTAGTCAAATAGAAAACAGATACAGATGTAGTGTAAGACCACTTTTCTAAAGTTTTGCATTTTTTCAGCCCATTTGGGGCATTAACACAGCGGGCCATCGAGTCCACTTTTCTTCCGTCCGCCTGTAGTGGTTCTATAGTTTGTAACTCAATGAGTCGAGAAGAAAACATCATTTGCGTTAGCCGTGCTTTACTTCCTATACTTGCTTAATGGACTATGAATTTGGAACCCTTAACTTGTATGAATCTTCGAACTGATGAAGGCAGTCGTTATATGGAAGATGCATGGTTGCCGACTTCAAAATAGACCTTCTACAAAAGGCCTCAAACTACTGAAAAATCAATTCTGACTTCGGAGTACGAAAGAGAAAAACGAAAAAGTATATAATTTCTTAATGGCATTATTCGTCCTTGAATTGGTATTCCTTTCACGAATCGCTTGCGGACTTCTGGCTGCCAGCTTGGGAACGACTCATCAACGTTTCCGTCGTAAAATAACACCGGGATTCACTGCAGCACCTGATTGTTCTAACAATTACCTTAATGTTATGTTTTAAGAAAATGTCTTAATTTTTCTCTAAAAATATTTGTGAACAAAATTATTTTCCCCTCCACATACGATGGAAATGGTAGGAGGGTAACAAAATTATCTTGTCGACCTGATACCCTTAACGCCGTATGGCATATATCGGCGCCTTGATAGTTTTGATGAAGTCCGTCAGACGGCGTAGGGTCATTTATAGAAAAGCTGAATTCGGACTGCGATCATGATCTTGACACCCTGTTAAATCTATTTATTATTCTGTATGCAGATGACACAGTTATCTTAGCTGAGGATGAAAATTCACTGCAGTCGCAGCTGGATACTTTGTATGCATATTGTTTAGAAAACGATTTAACGGTTAATATCGATAAAACTAAAGTTTTAATTTTTGCAAGAAGTAAATGTAGGATCAAGATAGATACAAAGTTTATGTTTGGCACAGATGAGATTGAGATCGTTGAGGACTATCTATACCTGGGAGTTAAGTTCAATTGGAATGGCAGCTTCGCCAAAGCAAAAAAATATCTATATGACAAGGCAATGAGAGCAATGTTCTCGGTAATACAAAAAGGCAGACGCTTGAAGCTCCCGATAGATGTTTTGCTGAAACTATTCGATATGTGCGTCGCACCCGTTGCGTTATATGGTTGTGAGATATGGGGCTTTGAAAGCCTCGATTTATTAGAGAGTCTGCACTGTACGTTTTGCAAAATTATTATGAAAGTGTCAAAATATTCGCACAACCTGCAGGTATTAGCTGAACTTGGGCGCTACCCCATGAGTATCGAGGTAAAACGGAGGATGGTAAACTTTTGGCTTAAAACTGTTACCGGCAAAGAATCAAAACTTAATGCAATCCTGTACCGTATATCCCTCAATCTGTATGTACGCGAAAAACACAAATCCCCTTGGTTATTGTATGTAAAGAAAATATTTGACGACATTGGCTTATCTTACATATGGTTACAGCAATACACGGAAAATTATAAAACGCTCTCCAAGTACGTGAAACAAGTCCTCCGTGACCAACACGTACAAGAAATGCTTCAAAAAGTGAATGACGATCAGCAGTATGTTAATTTCAAACTATATAAGAACGATGTTAGGCTTGAAAAATATATAACTCAACTTGACGGAAGTCTTGTGCATAGCTTATTCGAATTCAGAATTGGTTCCTATTTATTACCGGTAAATAATCGATCGAACGCTCATATAGACCGAAGTGAAAGACTGTGCCCTGCCTGTAACACCGTAGGAGATGAGCTTCACTTCATTTATGACTGCACTTTGCTAAGCGATCTGCGTGATAATTCCATCCATTTAAGTATGTCCAGAAACTTGGAAATATTAAGGAATCCTACCCCACAACTAGCTAAATTTATCCAGTTAGGTTTAAGTTTATACAAATCCCTCCAGTGAATTGTGTATATACGTGTGATATATCTTGCTGTATATAATTCAATCTCTGTACTTGCTTTGTTTGTAAATAGTTTTATTACTGAAAGTTTGATTTTAAATTTTGTTAATTCCTATTTTGTTTTGTATATATGTATATAATTCTGTTCATGTTTTGTAAATTTTTATATTCCATATTTTGTATTCAATCTTGCCTCCACGTACCATTCTTATGGTTGGAGTGAAATAAATATCTTATCTTATCTTATCTTATAACGTTAACTCGATGAGATAAACCTGTGTCAGCCGTCGTCTCGTGGTGAATTAATTTTGAAGCGAATAGAAAATACAATTAGCATCAAACAAGTTAAATTGTATCGCGGATGTACAAACTCTAGTTTTATTACGTTTCATGATTATTACGAACCATCAGATAATTTCGTACCATGAACAATAGAACGTCTGTTGAAAACTGGAGTTGCCCAGAAAATACAGTTCGTGAAGTAATCTATTTGATGAATATATTTTACATCGGGCCAATTTGTATCGTAGGAATAGTTCTGAATATAATGAATATAGTTATTTTACGTTCATTTCAATCTTTGATCACTTCATTCTTCTTGCTTCTTCTGTTAGCTGTTGCTGATATGTTATATTTGATCTGCTCGTTTTTCTATTTTACATTACGGTTTGCATCGTACTATTTCTTGAAGGGAGGAATGGTATTTAGGCTTGAAGGGTCGCATGTCTTTCCCGAATTCTACAAACCATCTTTAAACGCCTATGGAACATCAGTACAATTCAGGAATATGTTCATTCCTGCGGTATCTGCCGATCGAGTAATGCATCTTTATTTTCCATTTGTTGCTCGACGTTGGATCACTAAAACTAAATGTACTGTTGCGTTTATTCTTCTGTTCATTATTTCACTCATCTGGAGAAACGAGGACGTCTTGCATTTGAATTATGGATATAAGCCCAATATATGCGATGGATCGCTTGAACTTCATAGAGTAAAAACTTACCGAGCCAGTCGAGCTAGGTACTACATCGCGGTATCATTCGGTCCGATGTTAGCCCTTATAATTTTCAATTGTCTTATTTTTGCAAAAGCCATTAGACTCAGATCAAATAAAATTGGTGCTTCTGAAAAAAAAGAATCTAAATCGTCATCACAAGCGACAACTACAGTTTTAATCATTGTTTTGTTGTTTGTAATATGTGAAATATCGCCCTGTATCGATAGATTGGCGCATTTAGCCGGGGACCGCAGAGAATGGCTTTCAATGATAAGGAAGTTCTCTCTTATGATGTCTGTAAATGATTCCTTTTTAAACTTTTTTGTTTACATCACTGCCAATACAAAATTTCGGCAGATATTCAAAAGAATCTTGAAACGGCGATGCCAGGCCGCATGAAGGTGATGCCAATCACACTCAAACAGCATCTTATTGAGTTGTCAGTTGGATAGGTTTCTCAATTAAATGCAATCCCGTAATAGACCCGGGCCCGGTTTCATAGACTGAGTATCAAAGTTATCCCTAGGGGTAAATCCTCAATCTCGGTGTCAACCACCATGAGTAACAATGAGAAACCATGGTTAAAACTGACGAATTTCAAAATCTTCCCAGGGATTATTTTTCTCCCACATCTATGAAACCCAGCCCAGATGATTTGAAATCAGTTTGTTACCAATGGGGGATTATCTGCCATAAGTTATATCATTAGTCAGTATTACGCCCGACAGGAAATGCAAGACCGGGGACCACTTCAACGCGACTGCGCGAATTTACTGGTGGAATCGTTCGTGTCGCCCGGCTCGATGTGAGAATCTGTCCGAAGAAGAGTTCCGGCACCAGCCGACTTTATCGTGTGGATCCGGCATGTCGGATTGTCGCGCCCGCACCTCGAGAAGCTGAGCAACCGAACCCTGGCAAGTGAGGATGTACCAGCTGGTGCTGCCATCTCTTTCAACCTAACATTGGCAAGTGAGTGTATTGAGGCGCGCGATAAATCTCAAGGACATTGAGCTGAGAACTCAATAATTTCTAATTTGTGTATTTTCCTATCTTAGCCATACTTATCAGTATATGAGTAGGTTTACTGCGCCGGACACGATTACGTGATTGTCTCACTGGTAACAGTACTCCTGATCCTGCCATCTATAAATATGTGCACTGCCTAAATAACCACGTCAAAGATTAATCATCAACGTAAGTGAGTCCGACTCAGGTCCGTTGTTGTTGATTCAAGAAGGATCACTACTCGACTTTGGAATTGAGTGACACTAAAATGTTATAGAGAAGAGGGATGCAGAAACAATAGGAGAGTGATAGTCATGGCAATGTTAGACAATCGCGCGTTCCTAATATCACATTTACGTAAATCATTTATAACGAGTGACGACACTCAAATGTGTGAGATTATAATCCGTAATGAGGAACTCACCGATGACGATTGGGATCCGCTGAATCAGAGATGGAAGGGAGTTTGCGATGACGGCTACAAAAATCCACGAGATCCCGATATCATATTAGCGAACTCACCTGATGTGTTACCAAGTTTCGACTCAAGTAAAGTTATTTTTAA
Source organism: Tubulanus polymorphus (assembly GCF_964204645.1). Lineage (NCBI taxonomy): Eukaryota > Metazoa > Nemertea > Palaeonemertea > Tubulaniformes > Tubulanidae > Tubulanus > Tubulanus polymorphus. The sequence goes on from NC_134031.1 coordinate 973,792, forward strand.
AAGATCTTTATTTATTTCCACTCAGACGTCATCAGAAATGTTGTCATATAACTGAAGTCATCTCTATTTCTAAGTCACAATTTGTATCTATTTCTAATTCAATTAACTAAGTTTAAGTGGCTTCATTTGAATAAGTCATTAACATAATGATCATCCCAGCTACAAGGACTAAAGCAAGTTTAACTTTGAGTCCACTATTGACAATAAGGTGCAGAGTTGTTTTAATGAATATACAGAACTCAGAAACCTGAGTTTTTTCAGGTTAAAATCAGGGGAAAAAAAACATTGAAAATGATATATCTTTAAAGTCTAAATATTAACCGAGCTGTTAGACAGGATCTCGACAGATTCATAATCGTTTGTTGTATATTGATTTCAGGTCGTCAACGTCGTCGTTCTCGAACTCAAACTCGTTTAGATAAACTGAAAACAGAAAACAAACGTCAGAAACTTATTCAACACATTCAATGGAAGGAAACTACAGAATTTACTGGTAAGTTACGCCGTGGAATCTGAGAGACATGAGCTGCTTATAAACCTTCAGATACAGGCACAGTTATTGATTAGGTTTGAATTATGCAGGCTCCAGTCCATAGTTCTTGATTGCAATTGAACTAAATTCGACTAATAAGGCTAAAAAATTGATACCTTGTTTCCCTAGGACAATAACGATGATATATTTCTGCTTCCAGATGAAGATTTGGCCGACATGTTCACGAAGAAATCATTGATTAAGAACGATGACAATGAAACTGTGAACAAAACGAAGACAGTAAAATCTGCTCTGTCTACTTTACTGGAAAACACTACTGGTATTGATAATCCATTCAAAGAATATTCACAGTACGATTGCTCTGTAAGTGTTATATTAACCACTACTCATAGCTGGATCTAGGCTGATCGGTCGATCTAGCCTGATCGGTCGATCTAGATTCATCGGTTGACCTAGGCTCATCGGTTGATCTAGGCTCATCGGTCAACCTAGGTTCATCGGTTGATCGGTCAATCTAGGCTCATCGGTTGACCTAGGCTGATCAGTCGATCTAGGTTCATCGGTTGACCTAGGCTGATCGGTTGATCTAGGCTCATCGGTCAACCTAGGTTCATCGGTTGATCGGTCAATCTAGATTCATCGGTTGACCTAGGCTGATCAGTCGATCTAGGCTCATTGGTCGACCTAGGCTGATCGGTCAATCTAGGCTGATCGGTCGATCTAGCCTGATCGGTCGATCTAGATTCATCGGTTGACCTAGGCTGATCGGTTGATCTAGGCTCATCGGTCAACCTAGGTTCATCGGTTGATCGGTCAATCTAGGTTCATCGGTTGACCAAGGCTGATCAGTCGATCTAGGTTCGTCGGTTGACCTAGGCTGATCGGTTGATCTAGGCTCATCGGTCAACCTAGGTTCATCGGTTGATCGGTCAATCTAGGTTCATCGGTTGACCTAGGCTGATCAGTCGATCTAGGCTCATTGGTTGACCTAGGCTGATCAGTCGATCTAGGTTCATCGGTTGACCTAGGCTGATCAGTCGATCTAGGTTCATCGGTTGACCTAGGCTGATCAGTCGATCTAGGTTCATCGGTTGACCAAGGCTGATCAGTCGATCTAGGTTCGTCGGTTGACCTAGGCTGATCGGTTGATCTAGGCTCATCGGTCAACCTAGGTTCATCGGTTGATCGGTCAATCTAGGTTCATCGGTTGACCTAGGCTGATCAGTCGATCTAGGCTCATTGGTTGACCTAGGCTGATCAGTCGATCTAGGTTCATCGGTTGACCTAGGCTGATCAGTCGATCTAGGTTCATCGGTTGACCTAGGCTGATCAGTCGATCTAGGTTCATCGGTTGACCTAGGCTGATCAGTCGATCTAGGTTCATCGGTTGACCAAGGCTGATCAGTCGATCTAGGTTCGTCGGTTGACCTAGGCTGATCGGTTGATCTAGGCTCATCGGTCAACCTAGGTTCATCGGTTGATCGGTCAATCTAGGTTCATCGGTTGACCTAGGCTGATCAGTCGATCTAGGCTCATTGGTTGACCTAGGCTGATCAGTCGATCTAGGTTCATCGGTTGACCTAGGCTGATCAGTCGATCTAGGTTCATCGGTTGACCTAGGCTGATCAGTCGATCTAGGTTCATCGGTTGACCTAGGCTGATCAGTCGATCTAGGTTCATCGGTCGATCTAGGTTCATCGGTTGACCTAGACTGATCATGTGAAATGTCACTTGTATCTATTCGTATTTCAGCCCGGAGTTGGTCAAATACCTGTTAAAACTATTGATATTTATTTGACGATGCAATCAGAAGAAGAACGTTGTTATCCGATGACTGTCACTGCGCTTGCTTCAACGCCGAAGATTCGAGATTTTATCGGACTGATTTGTTGGCAGTATTTCAATGAAGGTCGTCAACCAAAGCTATCAGGGTTCGTATCTGAATCCAGTTTCGCCGTGTCACTGCACAGGCCAGGGATTCTGATAAACCAAGATACTCTTATCCCTCAAAATGATCTGAATACAGGGTCCCTACGACTCCTTGATTCTTTAAAAACTCCTTCAAAACAGAGAAAATACTTTTAAAAATTGCCAAAAACTCAATTTTGAGAAATAGGCAATCAGAAAATTTAGTCTAATTTGTAGCTGTACAGTAGGGTGCCAACTCAATTCATTTAGATGGATTTGTTTTTACTCTATAGGCCTAAGGTGGTTACCAAACAAGTTACCAAGTTCAATGTGAAGGATAATTTGCTTACAAACCACTGTTTATTTTACCAAGATAGACAACAGTACCAATTTAGGAGGAGTCTACAGTAATCGGGATATGAAAGTGATGCAGACGCTCCTTATATCCAGGAATGACCGATCTGTAGGGATCGTGGAATATTTCAAGACTGTGAACAGATTATTGTGAGAATGTTTATATTTGTAGCGATGTGAGTATGTATGATTTATATATCGCTGAAGATGACGGAGAACCGGATCTAGAATTTAAAATCGATTCCAACGAACCGTTCGCGAAGTTCATGTTCGATAAACTGTGTCTGGTCGAAACGAGACGAGAAAAACAACAAACGAACGAACAAGTTAAAGTATTCGTGAACATGTAAATATCGTCTTAGCAAAAATATCATCTTAGTGAAAATATCATCTTAGTGAAAATATCATCTTAGTGAAAATATCATCCTGGTGAAAATACGAGTTTTATGTATTTATTATCAGTAATTTATTGAAGATTTTGCATTATTTTTTCTGAAGAACCATTCAGGGTCGAGGCAAAACGACGCTCGCATTTGATAACAAATCAGTGTTGATGAAAGATATTCACGCGCAGGTTATAAAGAAACGCAACATGAGGCGAAGAGGTAAAACTTTCTGATGAGGAGAGAATCCCACAATGATAATAAAAAGTCCGAAAATGAAACTTCGAGATAGTAGTTTATTTCAACGTTTCGACTATATCCTAATAGTCATCTTCAGGAATAATGACTTTCTATTTGATTTGATTATAGAAGCTACGATTTTAACTGATTTCTGAATTATTCATTCAGGTGCTGTTTATAACTTGGAGAAAGACGATGAACCCGGAATCCCTGTCGATCTAGAGAAATGTCTCAGTGATATGGATACTACTGATTTCTACCTATTCAGAGAAAATAGCCAACGTAAAAACATCTTATGATCATTATTTAGAAATGTAGTGCGACCGAGTGGTCACTGTTGTGGTCACTGTTTTCTTCTCTCGTCCTATTCTGGTCTCTCCTCTTAATGCGGAAAAGAAAACCTCAAATCTGGTGATACCCCGAGTGGTGCTCAATGAGTTGATGGCGGAAAAAACCTTAAAAGCAACTATCTATTATATTACCAAGGGCACGGTTTCATATTTGTGGAAGAAAAATAGTCCCTGGGAACATTTTGAAATTTTGTCAGTTATATCCATGGTTTCTCATTATCACTATGGTAGTTGTCACCCAGATTGAGGATTTAACCCTAGGGATAACTTTGATACTCAGTCTATGAAACCGGGCCAAGATGTTCAGTGATTTGTTCCACCTCACTGAGGGTATCGAGGGTACTATGGAAGAAAAAGCCATCTTTCCAGTTTTCTCACTGAAATTTTGAATTGTATTTTTTCAGCTCGTCCGGTCGGTCAGAATGGGGTATTTGAAAAAGCAGGGAAAAGAGATTCAACGGATGTGACGTACGCACAACAGTACAAGTCTTATCGCGTTTCAATGCCTCAGAAGTTTTTCGGAAATAAAGAAGTTCATTTAGGTATCTATATTGTTCGTATACGGGTCATACATTTATTCCATACTCATTAGGGGAAGGAGATGATGAAATGAATGATCTCTTGTAAATGATTACATGCAGTTTATAAGTGATGAAAAAAAAACTATCAAGATTAATTAAAATTAGTTGAAATTAATCTAATCTATGATTATTTGTTCTGATCAGGAATTTCTGGTGAGAAGATTGAAATTGATCCGGTATCGAAAGGAATCACGAAATACATCAAACAGAAAGCCGTCAGTTATGAGTTTGATTGCGTGGCCCACTGTGAAATGCTCGAAGCCAAATCTGCCGGTAATTGTTTTGTGAATGATACAAATCTTTAGGGAACTATCGGGAAAAAACGGGAAATTTTTTAAAAGTCGGTTTAGTTGGAATTTTAAGTAATCGCAAGGCAAAAATAAAATGATGCCTTTCTCCCTAATCAGCTGGATCATTTTGTTAAGTGCAATGATATTTGTAATCAGTTCATTTCTATGACTGCTGGTTCTGTTATTGTTAGCTTGATCATGATTTTGAAAAAAGTTATGTACAGAGTAGATAGGCGGCTGTATCGACTTTTAAGCACAGCAGAAATGAGAAACAAGGTTTCATTCTTTTTTAGCCGAATGTATTGAATGTGTAAAATGTTTATTTATTTTCAGGTAAAGCCGCTTTTCGTCTTCACGTTCTCGTTGAAATCGAAGAAGTTTGCTATGATTTCGAAGCCGACATCGCGATAATTAAAGAAATCGTTCAGAAAATCAATCAGATTTTAGAAATGCGTGGAAGCCCGATACGGAAGTATTATTTAGACGACAAAAGCAGACGAAATAGCGGCCGCTTTTTTGTCAATTAACCAAAACAAATAATTTGCAATAGATTTCCGAATCAAATGTTATATCTATATAATCAACTCTCGTAATTAACCAATTGTAATTAATGTATAATGCTATGAATTCCAGTATAAGAAATGTATTTCTTACAAATCATAAGAATTGTAAACCCTGTTATAAAAATCCCACACTAATAATAGAAAGAGTCCCTCCGAATGTTTCCACGAACTGCTAATTTCATTCTATGTTTAAACCATATCCTAAAAGTCATCTTCAGAAATACAGTATGTAGAGAGAATCCCACAATGATAATAATAAGTCCGAAAATGAAACTTCGAGATAGTAGTTTATTTCAACGTTTCGACTATATCCTAATAGTCATCTTCAGGAATACTGTATTCCTTGAGCTAGTGTAGTTTATTCAACGTTTCGACTATATCCTAATAGACATCTTCAGGAATACTGTATTCCTTGAGCTAGTGTAGTTTATTTCAACGTTTCGACTATATCCTAATAGTCATCTTCAGGAAGATGAAGATTCCTGAAGATGACTATTAGGATATAGTCGAAACGTTGAATAAACTACACTAGCTCGAGGAATACAGTATTCCTGAAGTTGACGATTTGGATATAGTCGACACGTCGAACAAACGCTCTAGGAACCATTTCAGACTATATGATTTTTATATAATCGTCACAACGAGGACTGAGTTTTCATCGATGCTTATAGACATGTTGCACGTGACGTCATAGTTTGTTCGCCCATCAGTGTTTGACACTTGCCATACATAACGACAGTAGATGATATGGTCATTTACAAATTTTGAGGATCTGTCAAAATCTTTGCTTTGACCGGCAGTGTGGCATCGGTCACGTGTTAAAAGCACATGACCGCAACATGTCTATAGGCTGTATTTGTGTATGGTGACGTCAATCCCAAATTGAATTTGTCACAACACGTCAGTGTGTTAATACCTTGCAACTGAAGTTATTGTCACAGTTGATTGGCCAATAGGGAATCGGGACAGGTTGTTCACGTGAGTCCACTGAACCAACTGAAGTAAACGGTGACAGACCAGTAGACGGCCAATATGACGTCAGTGGAATACCTCTATTTATTGAATGGTGCTAATCTATGTTTTGTTTAAGTGTAATTTAATATATTATGAATATTTGTTATGATAAATGTATACGATATGAAATATAAACGGACCAACATTCCTCAACGTATCACAGTCTTACAGTCGTCTCTTTTTGTCCTTATTCAAGTTTTGCGGTCATTGAATCAGAAAAAAAATGGAATATCAAAGATATTTCCATTTGATAAAACACGATAGCAGCCCCAGAGTTTGAGTATCAACAAGTTACGATCGATGTAGTCTATTATGATTGCGTGGATAAAGTTTGTCGCCGTCCACAGCGGAGATATGGGAAGTGCGTATTGTAAACACAGAACGAGTTGAAAAGAAGGACATTGACAATAAAACCTGTCATTACCGACTTACTTTCCTCAGCTCTCATCTTGTTGAATAATTACCATGGAAACAAGTAAATTTATCGACGAGGATGGTTGATGATGATTCGGTGTGGTTCACGTTTCCTGACTCTACGACCGTGAAGCTATATACATTTACTGTCTCTCCTAACAATAACGCAAAAATGATGAACATTTAATATTTGAATAAAAATGGAATGTCTTTTTTAAGTTAATGATTTCTGCTTTTTATTAAATGAATTTGGTTTTAGAATATGAATAAATACGAGATGAATTCGGACCACGTGACCTCGTCCAGCTCCGAGTCGAATTATGAATTTCTGTTTACAAACTTCGTTGTTTTACGAGACTCGAGCAAATATAGGTTGTAAGAGCGAGTCACGACGAAGTTCGTCGACATTAGAACGAAAACAGAAGCACACACCGAACAACCTGGTCGGTGATCGGCTGCGGCAGTATTTCCTTTTCGTCGTCGGTACACAAGAGGACTGTGATCTGTTGAAGTATAGAGAATATTGCCGTAAAGGTGACTTTATGAAAAAACAAACAATATCTACTGCCAGTTACCATAGAGACAGAGGACAAAACGGAAGAATTGCTATCCACGGAACAACTGCGGATAAATTTTTCAAAACGTTTCATCGAATTAATCTGCCATCAGACCTCCTCAGACCAGATGAGATCTAGCGAAAATTAGATCCACTCGATGACACCGATATTGGCGCAGAATATCCGAACCTAAAACGCACATGAGTTCGTTAATCTGTACCCAGTTCCACAGTTGTTAGTTAAGATTTAAGATTGTTGTCAACTGATAGGAAATTACTGTGATTTCTAAAAGCGCGAAAATCGTGAAAATAAGAAAACATTTCACACGGGTGAAATTATAATCGACGCTATATCGCAATACGATACGATATCGTGTCGATTGCTATGGGTTCTAATCTCTGCGGGGGATGATCGTCAAATTGAAATATATCGTTTTTTTAAATATCTATTTCTGTCACCTCCTCGTGTTGGAAAGATTGTAATGGAATTGAACGGTGCGCAGTGAAATAATTAGTATTTCACGAATTTGCGTTGTGAACAGGTGACGACACCTAGTGCCAGTCCGACTGACGACATGGACCCCCGTTTGAATCCTAAACCTTGTTCGAAACTTGGGGTGGCGTTAAGACAAGTCTATAAGGAACGTAATTCTAATCCAACCTAACAATTTAAAGACAGGCCTGAAAGATTTAAGACATTTTTGGACGTCACGACGACTCTTCAACTGTGGGCCCTGATCGACCCGGTGCGGCATCTAAACATACATCAGGGCCGTCTCGTAGTGTGGTGTTGGAGGCGGAGGTGGCCACCAGTCGACTCGCTGCTCGATTCTCCACGTCGCTGCACAATTTCCACGTGTTGTGTACAAGACACTAGTGTTTGATGTTTATTTTGGCCGCACAGGACACGAGGGTGACCGAATTTCAAACGGAGCGGTCGAAAGTACTCGGATACCGCATCGCGGGGGCTCGCGGGGATGTGAGACAGCGATGTACATACAATTCTAACATTGACAGTGGTCGCTTAAGTCAACAGACGAGAAGGTCGAAAAATCGACCAAGTTTTCATCCAAACTACGCGTAGCACTGAACTGACCCATCCATCAGGCTAAAAGCTGAACGTTCAACAATTTTAGAGCAACCAATTTTATACCACCCTTTTTATTGTAAAGTCGAATGAACTTTTAGAACTGCCAAGAAACCTGTACCAATCTACGGCACAGACAGAAATCTAGTTAGTAGCGCTAAGGCATCGACGTGTGGTTTACAGGTAATTTATATATATAATAACAACATTAACAACTTTATGAAGAGAAGATTATTGATACAAATATATATATATATATATATATATATATATATATATATATATATATATATATATATATATATATATATATATATATATATATATATATATATATATATATATATATATATATATATATATATATATATATATATATATATATATATGTATCAATAATCTTCATAAAATTGTTAAAGTTTTCCTGCGATCTGCACCAAATCTGCACCAACTAACGAAGTATGTCCATGCGCGAAAAAACACAACAAAGTTGTAGCTGCGAATTGTACGTTTCATGAATTCGGGCGATGGTGACGTGAAAGAGATATTCAAGGTATAAACGTCTTAATAACTTCTCGGCTCGATGGGAGCCAGTGATCCGAGAATATTACCATGGTGATGCGGTCTCAGTTGATGGATTGACTAGGTGAAATGATACAATACTCCGATAGCATTCCGTTGAAAAAAAAAAACAAGAGAAAAAAGACCGATAATTTATTACCGTGGAATTTTTGTGGTATTATTATTTTCCTTATGTTTCAAGTGCAACATAGCGCAATGTGTCGTGTAGGATTCGTCGCGTTTGACGCTGCGGATGAGGTGTGCCGATTCTGCGCTGAAACCGGTGTTTATGAATCTGCTAATACCAGGAAGAACGACTGCTCGTGACTGAAAAAAATAACTTATTTGTCTCATCGTCAAAGAGCTGTCAATATTACTTATGCTTCCTTCAGAACTGTGACATTGGTCATAAAATAACACACACACAAAACTCCCTACATACAATCAGGTATCATACACTACTGGATGACATCGAGGTAGAATACATAACTGTATCATGTTTTATACATGGGGCTGAACGATGATACATCGCTTTGAATATATGTTTCCGGATCTGAGATCTTTACTCAGAGAGCAAATCAAATGCCAAAGGACAGACGACAATTCAGTCGTTTCAGTCTCCAAGTCACATGCGTCATAGTTACGTTGGATAAAACGTGATATCCTCGAGCTAGCTGGCACATAATCCGTAAAAATCTTTATAGAATTAGAAAGTTTTACTGGATTATCGACAATATAGGATTAACTTGAATATAGGAATGACGTGAATTTATAAGTATACGGTCTTTGTTACCGGCGAAAACGAGATTCTAATTTCTTCCCTTTGACTCTCGTCATTTTTAACGATTTCAGGTGATCAAAATGTTGACATTGTGCGTATTATAAATAGTTTACCTATATACAGTTACAACTCGTCTTATTTTTCTTTCTAAACCCGGTTAACACCAGGCTACTGTACGAATCTTCTCAGTGTAGCTTCATAATTCTGATTGAATACATTTCTATGTTATGATGTTTCAAATGCCCTACTTTTTTAGTAAAAGCGAGGACACGGGAAGTAGGGTTAACTGGGACCGGGTTAACACAGCTTTTCTAAAACTAGTTTTTGAGATAGTGCTCGAGTCTGAGCGCCGGTTATTTCAGTCGTGATGCGGTGTATAAATGTACCGAGAGCTGATGCTGCGCGGTCAATGTTTTTTATCCCGATCACGTGTATAACAAACACCATTAGAATCAAGTATCAGACGACATTTTGATCAGCTTTTCTCAAATCTACGTCGCGGATTAAGCGCGGCGATGTAAACATACCCCCGCGCCGGATGGTCGTATAGTTCGTATACTGAGGGAACCATCGACGAAATGTCAAATAGGTTTTCATTCTCGTTTTCATCTTTGCTGCTATTTAATTCTCCTTATCCTCTGGATAAATCGACGATGCAAAAAAAACGGCCCCTTTGATGGGGAACGATTGAAATTTACAACGTGTTTTCTCTGGTGTTCGCCGAATTAAGACGTCGCGACGCGGAGGAGGATTCAGTTGAATAATTCTGAGAATAACCCAATACACCCGTCTCGTCTCTGTTCTACCAACCCCCCCCCCCTCCCCCTCCCCGCCTCGTCTCATCTCCATCTACCCCCGTCTCGTCTCCGTTCTACCCCCCCTCCCCCTCCTCGCCTCGTCTCATCTCCATCTACCCCAATCTCGTCTCCGTTCTTGGTGCATGTTCCGGATTTCATCCTGTGGTTGTCCTCTTCACTAGTAACCTTTACTCAGTACATGTCAGTGTGCCGACCGGTAGGGCGCGTCTGCTTCACGCATTCAGGGCCTTTCTCCAAGCTCGGTGGTCAAAAACTAAATGATGCTGTAGAAAGTTAAGAATCATGGCAAACCACTCATTGCCACAACGAATAATTGATATCTTTTTTAGTTCTTCGAACTTGATTTTGATTTCTCCTGAATATTTCGGATACAAATTTTTAATGGACCACACAATTTTAGGGGCTGGTGTCCGGGCCCCCACGTAGATCGTCCGAATGCGCCGCTGGTACCACAGAACTGTTTGAGTGGTTGAGCGCGGAGCACAGTGGATACAACAAGTTCCAGGACTGGATGAGGTCTAGCCCATTCACCCCGGATTTCCACCGCGACGATGATAACAGTAACGCATTTGCGCCGATTCATAGCGTTAATATTTGATATAAAAGACGTTTCTGTTGTTTATCGATGTAGAAACTAATCAGTCGCTTTGTGTCATATCAAACGAGATAGTTAAATATAGCAGGCGCGGCCGCCGCTGATTTTTAATCGCCTGAAACAAAGTCCCATTGAAATATTAATGGCAGCAACACAAAAACGCGCTTTGTTCGAACACGCCGAGTAATCACTTTCAAATCACCTGCTGCCGAGTATCGGCACCAGTTCAGTTGATTGCAGCAGCGATATAGCGATGATCGAGATTGTGAGTTAAACATAAGAAGTTTCGCTGCGGGAAAATTCATTCGCTAAATTATTGGCATTGAACGCCACAGGATCGCGTTCCGCCATTGTGAGTTAAGCTTTAACTCAGTTAACTCATTAACTCAGAGGTAACTCTATTTAATTTGCAGCTGTGGAACTGGATCCTGTTTTCATTCTTGTTCTCTGTGAACAAGTGGTACCGATTTCAAGACACGTAATTGTTATCTAGATTTAGGATTTTAGGCGTTGGTTTCTCTCAGTCTGTGTCTGTGTGAGTGTGTAGGTGTGCGCGTAGGCGGTGTTTGGGGGAAAACACCTGGATAAAATGTGACGATGAACCCACGCCAACACCCCCGCCCCCCCCCCCCCCCCCACCTCGCACCCCATTACCTAAAAGGGAATGAACGCCCTTTGAATACAAATACCAGGTATCACTTACAGCTGGCTTTTATAAGAAAAACAAGAAAATATCTTTACATCTTTACATCTTGGATCTCACATTTCTTTTTCCAATTCTCGTATGATTAAACATGATTTTATTCTAAGAGTGCCAGGGAGCAAGTTTTACTCGATCGAATCAGCCTAATTTCCTAAATTGAACGGATAGTTGTTAAATCAAGGCCATGCCTATACTCGCGTTGTGTATCAGAAATCAAAATAAAAAGCTTTCGCATAAAGTGCGTTATATTTTGATATTGTTCGTGATTTTACTGAGAAAAACGTCTACGATTTTTCCACGACGCGCACTTTCCTACCACCGGCGTACCAGCTTACCTTCGTCGCCGTAGCGTGACGTCATGCGCATCGTCGCCTGATTGTATCCGCGGAGGAGCTTCAGTTAGTAGCGTAATCACAGAAATATAGTATATATATATATATATTAGACCGCCGAGTTTTTCCAGGATAGTTGAGAATATGTGTTTTAGATGCGATTCGTCGATTTAATTATTGCGAGACTTTTTCCTGAATTTTAACCGCTTGATTCTATAATTCAACCATGGATTAGACGACTTTTCGAAGGAATATTATATGAATGATGTTGCGGCGATGATTCCTGCGCCGATTTCACTCGAAGAAGTTTCTCACTTGCTGCCGGTACGTCATAAAGTTGTAAAGTTTGTTTCAATTTTCAGAATGACGTCACAGATTTGACTCGAGAGTTTAAATTCGTTCATTTTCGATGCTTTTTTAACCGTTATTTTTTCGATCAACTGTCGAAGTGGATCCTGATAACTTTATGATTGTTAATTCATGAATGGTTTTATTTCTAAAACATTCCGTTTCATTTTGCCGATTGCTTAACGACGATATATGGAATAGAATATGAAATTAGTTTGACAAAAAAATCAAAGTCAGTTTTTGAACGGGTTCACGCTGACTCTGAAGGTTTAACTGTGCAACCCGGAAACGTAGGAGGATCGTAAGTGCTAAAATCTAAAAAAAAAGATTTTTATATTTGACGTTTTTATATTCCACGTATCTAAACACATCGTAAACGAAAATGAACAGAACTACTACCGAATAATCATCCCGAGGATATCAATCTAAAAACAGGAAAAAACATATTCATGAAATACTATTCGTATAGAGGCAATGCACCACGTCACGCGCACGTCATAATGGACGCCATAGGCGCAGTGACATTTTACCGAACATTTCACTTCTTGTCGTCCATTATGACGCGTTATAACGTCTGGCGCATTGCACCTAGAGGTGATGATTTTCTGATTTGAATCGTTATCTATTATTCTTGTCCTCGATTAGTATTTAGTCCCTTCTACCCCCCCCCCCCCCTCCCCTTCTATGCCCTCCCCACCCCCTCCGATTACCGATTCTACACCTGTATCACATGATACAGATCACTGATTCTGTCTGTAGTTTTGCTTTGATGAGCGCCATCGAGCCTCAATCTTACCGCGCATGGGACTGAATTCTAACCGCTGATAAACAGATCAGTGCGAAAGAATATGCATCAATTTTGTATGAGTTGATGGCACGGATTGCGGTGTGAAAGGTAAAACAATAGTTTGATCAATCTAGGGAGTAGATTTGGAATCTGAGTGATTGTGGAACTAGTTGTTTGTCTACCGTCGTTGAAAATTTCTCCGTTTGCTCGTCACCACGCGTAGATAGAGAAAGAAAACTAGTAATAAGATAGCGGGTCACGTGTTCACCACTTACTGTATTGTATTAGAAGTGCAGCTTACGACAATAAAGGCTAATTTTTTTCGATCGCATCTGTTCTCTCTGATAATGTTTTTCTTGATATTCACCACGTCAGGTATGAACAGTACAGTCGTAAAGGCTTAGATTGTAGACCAGTCTATGAGGTTATCTTCGTTCTATAGCCAATCGTCTAAACAACCAGTCTAACTCTTTTTGGTTCTAAAACCAATCCGACAACTAAGGTCAGTCTATGACCATCTTAGTTCCATAGCCAATCTAATATCTAAGATTTAAGACCACCTTTGGACTTTAAATCACGACTGCGCATAATTTTTTTTGTTTGTCTTCTAGCATCTATATAAATAAATTTTAGCTTTTTCCATTAGATTTTTTGCTTGCGGGAATCGAATTAAAATGATAGCTTAAGCATAGAAATATCGCTATAATATCTGAATACAGTACTCAATATTTTCATATATTCCCGTATAATGAATTGAAATCTATAAATGAATGAACGCTATCTTTAAATTGACGAAAGTTTAAATCTTCCGCTCGCCGCCGCCCGCAATTGATTTATAAATCGAGTGAGTCGATCGGACAGTCATTCTGTTCCGTTATTACGTCACTTATTCATCTCAATTTGAATTAATTTACTAAAAGCATTTGGTTAAATGATTATGCGATGCAAATGGAATATATGTATATCTAATAGACGTGGATAGGGGGGTTTGTTTGTACTAGAGATTTGGGTTGAACGAATATCGTCGACTCAGGCGCGTAAAATTTACGTAAATGTGGACACTTTCTCCTCGGGCAACAGCAAGTCATCAATTGAAGCTTTCAGCGCGCTAAATCTTAGGTTATTTAACTAATTCCCAACCCGAGGATGACTTCGTCAAAGAGGCGCATTATGCCAGCGAGTTGTATATACGTAAGTGGATACAATGTGCACCGGTATTTGGAATCAGGATTGTGTAGCTCTATGGTACTTACTTGCTCGGGTCCACAGGAAGATCCTTAATAGTGAAGTGCAGTGACTGATGAGAGAGTATTGGTTTATCGAATATTCCCTCCCACTCACCTGTGACGGGATCAACCAGATAAACGTCTAGCTTATATCTTTCAGAGTACACGCCGTTACTGGAGACATGTGAACCGGTATGTATTTTGAATAGTATGCATTTGGTCTAACGTCAATGATCTATATCATCAGTTTGTGATGATAGAATTAGTTAATTTTTAATCACTTGACTCTTCGTCAAATCTAAGTTCGGCAACTGTGGAATTGGATCCCCGAATCGGATTTACTTTTCAATGTGAGTTTGAGACTAAAAAAGGAATTATCTTTTTTTATCGTTAATTCATCTAAAGCCGAATGTCAATACTCATCGGGATCCCGGACAACAGTTTCATCGAAATCGTTTTAATGGAAAACTTGATTTCCACACAACTGACTGAACCGCAGTTGTGAGTGCAAATCCACCCAGAAGCCTTGTAAGGTGCCCTTCCTACTTGATGTAATTAATTAAAAAGTCATCTTCGAAACTAATGAAAACCACTTAGTTTGATTGTTATTGCATTTTCTGCGAGACCAATCTATTATCATTTCCTTAGATTAATTAGAAATATTATCCATTTTATTCCGCCATAACAAAATGTAAGAAGTTAGGGTAGCTGTCATCCAGACTTGTGTCTGCACCAAATTACATGGCATTGGAAAAAAGTACGAAGCAACAAAATTGGATGAAAGCAGCAAATATAATAAAATCTATATTGTCATAAAAATGTTATCTTAAAGATCGGAATCTTAAATTCGAATTGATGCCGAAGATCTTTGAAAGCCCATAATCGGACTCACAGATAGTTCAAGTGGTTCCGGTTAGAATTGGGCCGCAATTATTACTAGTAAGTTAGGAGTTGATATCACCGTTCGTTGCATCCTCGGAGTGATCAGACTGTACGTTTACACCATTACCGACAATATGGCAAAACTTCCAAGAAAATGATATTGAATCACAAAAGACCATCAGTAGCCAGTCGTCAACGAGCCTTTTGTTCCACTAGTATCAGATCTGTGTTATTATAAAAGGGTTTTCGTATCAGCTCTCTTCTCTCCACGTCGTCGCCATCTTTAAAAAGGAAAGCTCATCATCGTTGAATGGGAATTATACCTTGAAGTTGCCTTGGTAACTGATAGTAAAAGCCGACGTAGGAGAAAGATCCGGATGATAAAAAGTATTATCTTATTAAAAACGGGATTCACGGGAGAAAGAGGAGTTACATCTGTGAGTAGAGAAACATCAGCGATGTCAATGTTTATAGCGGACTTCAATGTCCTCGATCACATCATCGGAATACGAAATGTTTGATCAAATTCAAAATCCAATTCTTAAAAACTCGTACGTAACCGTTTTAAAATTAGGAAAAACTTTAATAAAAAGAAATCTAATATAATTCAAAATCCAATTCTCAAAACTCGTAACGTAACGACTGCTAATAGCAATCCTACCTAAGACCAGCTATCCGGTCGAGGGAAGCAGAGAGTTTCCTTTTCGCACTGAGTGACTGTAGCGATGTCAATCGAGGTGTGCTTGATCAATTATCAAAGGTTACCCCGATATTTAAGAGTTCACAACCACAGACAGGTTCCCCGCGAAATTAAAACCCCACCCAGAACATTAAGCCTCTTTAAGTATCCGATTTACCGCGTTTAGTAGTATAAGTACAATAGCCTCTTAAGCTTTCAGCTGAACGCCAGGCGCTTCCTATTGTAAATTAGTAACTTTGAACTTAGCTCTTTCAAGATATATTTAGACGCATTATAATTTAGCAAGGTTATGTAATCGCAACCCGGCTCAACCCACGCTTGGCGTTTCAAAGCGTTGTATCGTGTCGTCCTTCCAAACTATCCGTCAATACGAATTTGAATCCGTAATCTCTTCGTTTACACGTAAAATCGGTTTATTTACATGAATATTCAAGACCACTCTCATCTCTTTTCCAGTCACGTGATGAGTTGACATTTTCAATGTTCGCTTCCGGCAGGAAAATGCGCGACGTAAACGTGACTGTTTCTGTCTATAATTAGCACGAACTTTTCAATATTCGCTTGCCGGTGTTTGTTCGGCAGTAGATTTTGTCATAAACCAATGTTCTAATTGGTTTCATTGAAACCATATTAATTAGTCGACTACGTCGTTTTCGAAATCGCTTTTCCGTTTGGCGTAAACAGCGATTACTATCAGATTTCTGCGCGGGAAAAAGATTACATTTCGTCTATGATCTCCTTAATGATCTATAATCTTTTTCTTAATGATCAAACCGCGCCGCCGTGAGCTGATATAGGTGTTTCCTAACGACTAGATCTGCTCTGACAGTGAGCTGTTGAACTCAGATTAGTTCACTTTCTGTCTCGGATCGATGGAAGGATTTGATTCGATAGTTTCAGGTTATATGGCCACGTTTATTACGTATGGACTCGATAGTTTTTGTGACATCACCAGACGCTGGAGCAATCTAATTTAAGGGAAAGACATGGCTAACATCACTTGAATCTCGATCAACGCTGCCACCTGACTGGTTGACTGACTTTAAAAATAATCAATCTCTGAAACGACGCCTTGAGTTCCCCCGAATGTTCAATGCTATCTTAGTTTTCTCGATTACAAAACAACTTAGAAAATATAGAATTATATGATGAAAAATCGATGACAAATTATTCGAAAGCAAATCGCGACCTGTCGCAGGATTTCTCTTTTAGAAATTACTCTTTTCTAACTTGGAGTATATTCATTCGATCAAAGCCAAGGATTTTATACGTTTTCGGACCACAGTCGATTTCTGACTTTCGAAATCAACTATCAACCCGCCTGATTGTGTTTATGGAACCCCGGATGGCACTGAGGAGCCGGTTTCATGGTTCTGAGTTATAGTAAACTCAGACGAGTTGAATCTTAGCTGAAAAGAACTGCGAAACTCGGTCCAGATCGTAAAATAGAGGACATTTGGTACAACTATTGTATTTCAGATCTATCGATGCTCGGTGCATCTACTATCTTTACAGTAGTAAGTCATATTCGAGACTTCGTGCGCTGTTTTATTTGCGCGCATTCAGTATTTTATTCACCGTTCGCCATCAACCTCTCATAAACCTGTTTCATAGCAGAAATAAACAAATATTGGTCGAACGTATAAACTAACCGACAGATCATCAGACGAATTGCTAGTCAATAATCATCAAAAGCGCTATCCAATCATTTATCGATTCACGTCAGTGGGTTTAAAGCCGTCTGTTGAGAGTACGGTGTATCGACAAAAACTATTCATTCTACTAAAACGTTGGATTATATTTCGTTATTTGTGATTTATTTCAATTAGTACAGCAATGCGTAAGAAAATAGATTAGAATATAAAGATTAATCTGAGGGCAACGTGTGTGCTGAGTATCTCCAGGGCCCAGTTTCACAAAAAGGATTAAGGCCTAAATCGATTTAAGATAAACTGAATTAATGAAGAAATTAAATCGATTTAAGAGTTAAACCTTTTTGTGAGACTGGGACCTGTAAATCTATATCCGTTTGTGGAATATCTGTTTCAGATCCAGCTCTCATGCTCATCAGAAATATCATTAAGATCACACGGCCGTTTTTGACTAGGGCTCAATTTGGCCAGTGCTAGATCAGGCCCCGTTCAAACGAGTGCCAAATGGGTCCGGGCATATCGGACCAGGCCCAAATCATAACGCGTGAATATTAACTGGTTCCAGAAGCTTCTACTCTTTGAACTTCGGAGCATTTTCTACAAAAACATTGTTTGATTGTTTGTTAATTTGCTTAACATGAAAACTATGTTAGGGCTTAATTTTTGTGTTCCTTTTCATATCAAAATATACACGAAAAAAATTTGATTTAGATGTGGATCTGGTTACGTGTGTTAGTGCGCGTGTTATCGTGTGGCGCCGGAATTGTGACTTCTCACGACAGCGGCGACCGCCATTAACTAGATCCAACATCCACACGCCGCCACGACACATCAAAAAAAAAACCTGAACTCAACAGTAGCCCGCTTAATCACGTGATTTATACACTCGATTTCCGAACGTTAATTTAACTTAACCGACAGAAAAATCTATCGATTATCTGTCGTCTGCCATAGCGAGGATATTATACCTGGATGGTTAATAGTGCCGTCTATACAACGAGCGCTCTCTCTCTCTCTCTCGCTCCTACCTTCATAACTTCATAACTTCTTCATACACACACGCGATTTTCATCAGAAATTCATCATCATTTCTATCGACGAATTTCATTATGAAACAAAGCGGTTTTTTCTACTACACGAAGATTATATTATATCGTAAATAATGAACATCGTTAGGTTTTTATTAGAAGGTGTAGACCTAGTACCTATAATACATCACTGAATGGATGAAAGCAGAGATTAGGACCCAGTTTCAGAGTTATCGACTAAAGCCAGAATCAGTTCCTGTTTATCCAAATCCACCGCCCCCGCCACCCGGAGCTGAATCTGTTGACAGTTCCTGATTCTCGTTTAAAACTCTAGAATTATCTACCAATTCGATTTTTTTCCTCTTCGATATCGTACGGTTTCGTTAATCTGAATGAATGGTTTTTGTAGGGTTTGAGGGTTTTTTTAGGAAGAATTGTCGAATTTTCTACGAGTGGTGCGCGAAGCCTTTTTCGGTAATCACGCGGTAAAGCGTGTTATTCAACGCCCCCCCCCCCCTTCCTCCCTACGACGGATGCATTTCAGGTTCAGATATAGCGGTTTTCTTGGAAGAATATAAATCCCGTTCTCTCACCGATCCAATTCCATATTTGGAGTTCTGCCGCGTTTATACGGTGCTAAGCGAATAGTAACTAGAGTAGCCGGAGTCTGAAGATCTGTCAGAGGACGGGTCTACCTACGCTTCTTGTGAAATAGTATAACGTGTTGATGAATTATATATAAGTGTCGGGATGGTTCCTGTCAATAAGGCTGCACCAAACTGATTTTCTTGTTAGTTCTATTCACTAGCGACGACATTTCCGTATCAGTAAATAGTGATCGTATTTCAATATTCGTAGAATATCTTCTCTTGTCTGTTGTTGATTTCACAGATTCTTGTTCGTGGCGTTTTGCCAAAGTCAAACCAACGCAGAAGCGATTGAGATGTCGGCGAGTTTACTTGGGGAGGGGGTAGAGGGGTGCGGGGAGGGAGAGTACAGGGGTGGAAGAGGGAGAAGGGCGCGACGTAAACAAGTTTACACGGGGAGGGAGCACGGGAGGCCGAGAGAGGGAGAGCGCAGAGACGCGACGTGACGTCAACGATTTCAACGAGTTTTGAATTATCAGTAGGGGCATTCTAAACAGTTAAGGATTGTTCAATACTTTAAGCTTTTTATTCTTCCGCTGACATGATACCCACCAAACCCGATAGACGACAACTATACAGGCAGCATCTTTCCACACGGAAAATAAACTTGCGTTAGAGGGATATAAAATATTTACAGCATTGACTTTAAACCTTATCAAAAAGGTTCATTATTTCACAGCAGAATATTCAATCTATCCTCTTCAAGAGATAAGAAAAAAACAGCAGCAGCAGCAGTTCCCGAAACAACAGTAGCATCTGTAACAACAACAGCAGCAGCAGCAGCGGCAGCAGTAGTATTTAGTATGTATCGTGTTGTGATCTGAGAAATTCCGCACTTTCGGGCTTTCAATTAAATTAATCTTGCCGATTTGTGCTGACTGTTCATCTGGCTGTTCCTCAATTTCAATCCGTAACAACGCTTGAACGGATATTAAACGAACGAAAGCAAATAATTGTTTTTGTCTGAAATAAGCATTTCGACTTTGTTCCTACGCTGAAACATGATCGAACTGCCAAGTGCCCTCGAGGCGTACAGCACACTCCGACAGCAATGTGGACTTGTCGCACTAGGTTCACGAGCGTGTTCTACCGGTGTGAGTTCTCATCGAAGAATGTTGCACTCGTTGCCGTAAATGTGATTTACTTTGCGTGCAATTTAAAAAGTTCGTTCTCAAAAAAAAAGATCTCCCCGGCCGGGAATCGAACCCGGGTCTCGCACGTGACAGGCGCGGATACTCACCACTATACTACCGAGGATTGATGACATGTTGAAGAGAACAAAATTGTTACATTATGTAGAATATTCTGTTCCATTAAACTGTTCCATGATTAGATAAATTGCTTTAAACTGCAATAGAAATCCTTGTCGTTGCTTCCAGCGTCTTATTCTCGACTATTTTTGAATCTCTACTATCGTATATGTTGATATCATGCCTTGATAGTTATCGAATTTCCTGTAAATCGTAGCATTCGTTCTCACGATGTGATGTAGGCTATCGTTGACGTCACGCAACGTATATTTTTACGCGATTCACCGACTTTTACAAGGTCAAAACCTCTCGGTGACATTTGATGAATCTGAAATAGATTAATTTGTGCAGCTATTTTTGGTAAAGATTAATGACTTGATTTTCCACATGAATCGGGTTTGCATAACATCGATTTCAGACGGGGTCCAGATCCCTTTCGATGTGTTGTGTATATATGGATTTCTGACGAGCTAGTTCCTAAAAGAAATCTCCTGCGACAGGTCGCGATTTTCTTCCGAATAATTCGTCGAATACAAGATTAAGATTCATTTTTGAAGTTGTTTTGCAATCGAGAGATCTTAAATAGCATTCGGGAACTCTAGGCGCCATCTCATCAATCGGTTCGTTTTTCAGTCGGTTGTGGCGTTGGTGAAGACCGGATGTCTTTCCCATAGAATTGAGTAGTTGCCAAATAGAGGAAAAAGCAGTATCTATTTTCAAAAAAAAACTGAAAATGAAAATAATTCAAAACATTATCAGAAGTTATTATACAGCAAGCCCCCTATTGTAATACGTTCCAGCGCCGCGGCTCTGTCACAGAGATAAGCTCTATATATATACGCCATTTTTCCTGTGTAGTAAGGTGTATATCAGCTCATTAGTTAACCCTTTGATGAACTATGGTCATCTTGTTTGTTAATAAACGATAAAGATAATTAGATGAATGTAGGTGATTACGGGAGGAGGTATAGATGTGTCTGGTGTGTGTAAGATTATCTCTACTTCACTGAATCATGATAAAACCACGCGCTGTGAAGCTGCTGATAATTGCCGATCGTTTGTACAAGTGATGCAAAATGACAATTATCGCTTTTATCCGGCGCAGCCACGAACGAAAGAAGAAGGTTTGTATACGTGCGACTTGATCGGTGTGAGTATCGATCCACCTGAGATTTCAGCAAGTAATAAACGCGGCTGTCTATGGACCCGAGCCATGCCTGAAGCAGTTCCAAGCCCCGAGTCGGTCCCGAGTCGGTTACGGTCCTGAATTGGCCCCGATTTGGTTTCGACTCAGCCCCGAGTCGTTCCCCAGCCAGTCCCGAAGCGGCCGCGAGTCAGTCTCGGGCTGCCCCATGCCATGTCGACCATAATCGGTTACGATCGCCCCGAGTGCGCACGCACGCCTGTTACTATAGGGAAATACGGCAGACCAGGTAACACAAGTCGATGTGATGGAAGACTGCGGATTTTTAAATGTCATCTCTCATTGTCATCAACTGCGTATAAAGCAGCAGGGAATATGTGATCATTATTTTTCCTTCACTTCCGGCCTTTTCTCAGCCGTCCGGACCGCCGACAGCCGTCGACGCTACTACTGTGGCAATCGAGGTTCCGCTAGGTGCGCTGTTCAGCAGTCTCCGACGCCAAATCTCTGTGCACAAGCTCAGTGAAATTATTCATCGTAACTGACTTATTCGGTCTGGTCGTATCGATAGTAATGTCGTCTGCTGTCACTCAAAAGTTAAACAGTTGTCACGTTCATTTAATTGAATATTATTTAGTGCAATTTGTGATTTTGTAAACGAAGTGTGGATCCCAGATTTCTAATTAATAACGCCTGTCGCTCGGGTATATAGATGCAGTTCTTCCAAATACGATTCAGTTTTCCGTCATTGATTACGGCTTGTGTAAACAGCACCATGTTGATCCGGATGCTTAGCCAATTAGACTCCGACTAACCGGACAAACATGAATAACACTGCAGCCAGTCACTCGACGACAAAACCAGATGATAGTCGGCGGAATCCATCATTTTTGAATACGTCGCTAATGTCAAGGTCACGTGGAGTTTGCGGTTATGATTATGCTTGCGTATCGCATTATTTGGTGTAGACTTGCAGTAGTTTAACTCGTGGTAGACGCGGCCTTCGATGATCCTACCGCTGACAGGAGACTGCATAATAAAATCATAAAATCAGCGCTAATCCTATTTTTCATAACGTCTTGATAAGAAATTATCGGCAATTATTGCTGGCGACAATTTATAGGTAGGATCATCATAAATAATGATCTATAATGATGATTTATACGGGAGGATGGCTGTGAGTTCTGATTCCTACCGCGGCTGATCCACATAATTTAAGAGCCTTTTGCAGCCCCTCTCCGCACGGTTTCGTTGTAGCAGTGAATTCTGAAATCATTTCAAAAAGAATTCAGCCCCACTCGCGTTCTCGAGTGCACTGAAAGAGTTCTGAGCAAACGAGACCCAACTTTAATTTGGTGCCAGAGGGAAATTAAAATGCCATCTACCGAGTTTAAGGTTGAAAGAAATATTATCCAATTCAGAATTGAAGGAGTTTCTGAGCGCCTCGAATGAAATTAATCACGTAACCTCGGCAACCGGTTAACGTCGGCGATTGTTGGAAGAATTTGACCTCGCATTCAGTCGTGTGAAATGTTCCGCTGTTGTCATATTATCTCCTGGTCGCAGAGTCTATTAAAGATGACTATTTACGGAAGCGAAAGTAAAATGTCACACTGCTCACCAAATTTTGGAGACTGCTGAAATAATAGATCAGATTGAAATTGGATATTGTACCAGAATTAGATACCATAGCATCCCAATCAAATTCTGTTTATTACCGGGCGTATCGGTGGATAAGTCAACAAGGTGTTTTCCCAGTAACACGTGATGAAACAGGAAGTACGATGATCTTTGCTTACGGCGTCGAAATATTGAAAAAATCTTGAACATTCGAATCTAACATAATACGATAAGGAAAGTAAAACGAACGTTTTGAAGAAAACGAAGCCAAAAGCGACTGAAATATAATAGCGTTGAATTTGTTTTTCAAGCTTTGAAGTTGTTTTTTATTTCACCCATCAGTCTGTAGTGACAAAAATGCGCAACCTTTAATTGAACTTACAATGAACCGAAGAAGAATCGATCGCTTTTTCAATTGTTTTCTCATCGGTAAATTAACGGGTTTTGAGTGATTTTATGCTTCGCGGAGCCCTGAAGACTGAATTACTACGAAGGTAAAGGTCAGCATTTCTCAAGGTCATAGATAAACTGCGCGCAATATAGCAACTGACTGCAGCTAAAACAAAAGATGTGATCACCTTCTAGTGGGAGTAGGCCTATAAACCTTATGTGACTAAATTCCAGGTGATTTTATGAAAAAATAAGAAATATAAGGATTAGTAACCAATAACTTAGAAAAGACGTTACAATTTGCATGTATCGGAATGATAAGTGGGTAGACTTTGGAACGAACAGCCTCTCTGGAAATTAAAAGTTAGATTAACACGGCAGCATTTTTTCAATTTGTTTTGTTGAATAGGCACCGCGACGGTTATTCTCTACAAATTGAATCATAGAACTATTTTTCGAAGCTCACGGCGCCGCGCGTGCGGTGTCTTTAATCATGTGACTTGTCTATTAATCGATTCGGCGGAGTAATCGATACAGACTCGTCGCATCAATCAATCCGCGCGTTGGTTTTCAATTTCGAGCTCGACGAGCGACCGGGTTTATTTTTCTCTTACTAATAACAAAACGAATGGAAAACTGAACGGGATAATTCTATTCCGTTCATTCTCACTTCAGTGTTAACCTATATACGCCAGGCCGGGGAATCGTTCGTCTATACGCGAGACGATTAATCAAATTTCGAATTCGATTGTCTGACCTGGATTACGTGGAATTGAACGTATTGATAATAATGGAACCACGACGTGTCCTGTTGAGAGTGATAGTTAGAGATATAGCGGTTTAATTTGATGGAGTCGAAATTAGTTCATTCGGCTTTAGACAGTAAAACACACGCGCAACTCTTTAGAAATCATGTTGATTACGGCAGCAAGACTCAGTTTCACAAACTCGACAATATGAATCATTTGAATCGAATTAATTTCTTCGTCAATTCAGTTAATTCTTAATCGATTTATGAGTTCATCCTTTTTTTGTGAAACTGTGTCCAATTTCGCGAAAAAGCTAATATCAAATATTTGGTTTGATAGCTACTGTTTATTAGTTCCCGGTTTCAATGAGACCAACAATTTAATTAACCGTTTCAAACTCAAACCGTTTTCATATAACTACGCCCTGACGTTTGAGTCGAATGTTTGAAATTGAACTTTCGACTCTGTTTAATACGTTTCGATGTTGCGGTAATTTTCCCTTTACAAGTCGAAGAATTTATGACGTCATTTGTCATACACGCATTTTACTGCCGCCGATGAATTAAACTCTCTTTCAATTCTCAATTCTCAATTCGCATTAGCAGTTCAAATTATCATACCTTCAAGGGGCAATTTTACCACGAAGGTAATTTCCCTGGCCTCGTGGAAAATGTGGCGGTGATGGCGGTGACGGTACTTTATATCGTTAAGGTGGTCTCGCCGATAAGTAACCGTATTTATAAAGCCTCCTGATGCGGTTGCGTCGCAACTGGCTGAGTTGCATTCTTTCAGCGAGTTCCGGTAGACTTAGTGATTTCCGTTTTCACGGGATCTATCGTTATAAAATACCGAGCTGCGCTGAAATAGCAAGAAAAAACTGACAGGAAACAGTTATGGCACTTTTACCTCGATGACCGATGGCACTTTTTATTTTCTATTTTCTTTTTTCTCTGTGTTCTCTCTCGAGCACGCGCGATCAGATATGACCATCGCGGATTAGGGGAGAATGAAACCTCGCGCGGTTTGAAACAGAGTTTAACAGAGTTTTACAGAGTTTAACAGAGTTTAAACAGCCAATATGACGTTCTGTGACGTCATGTACAGGTTGTTATCTTAGCACTCGTCCGATCGCCCGGAACAAGTTTATTTTCATTAAGGCAAGTAGGCTGTCGTTATCACTCGTCCACCGGGCTAGTGCAATATTATGTCTCAAAGCTTTTTTTCCTATTCGATACAATAAATGACAGATTGTGCCGCCGATCAGACTGCCCGTGTAGGGTAAGTTGATTTCTGAGGGGTCAAGCGAAATTTCAGATATGCTATTTCAGATATACGGGCAAGTGGCTTTTATCCCTTATATCGAACCCTGTTTACAGTTTACATAGTCTGATTATTTGTTATTTTAAACATGTAATCGGAATTGATGGCTGTAAATGAAATGTATACGCGTTAAAGCTGCGATTGATCTTTACCGAGCGAATGATCTGAAAGCAGACGACACTATAGTCACGTGTTGCCCGGGGCTGTATTTATCTTTATCTAGTAGTTACCGTCGATGTTCTGTTTATTAGATGATTAAAAAATACTATAAAAACGCTTGAAACCATTGAGAACGAACGACAGACGCCTCTGCGTTCGAACTCTTATTCCAAATGTTAAAGCATTTCTTTTTTCGGAATGATGAACCCGCCTACGCGTTATCGATCCGCGGTAAATGCTGTTTCATTCAAAAATTATGACGTCCAATACGTGCTGATCAATTCTTCATTTTGTTTCCCGTTGCTGTCGCTCTGTCTGCGTCCGTCCATCGCGACTCGAAGCGGCGACGGTGCCTGCGACGGTTACCGGATAAAATTTCAACACCCCAGAGAAATTTACGCGTTGCATATTGACATTTCATGACCGAGGCGCGTTGGGGTATGATTGAGTTGTCGAATTCGGTGAATTGTTTTCAAATGCAGTCTCACAAACGAATATATATATATATATATATATATATATATATATATATATATATATATATATATATATATATATATATATATATATATATATATATATATATATATATATATATATATATAGATAGATATATAGATATATAGATATATTTGTATAGATATGAAGATGAAAATTGTGCGGAAACACAGAAGATCGATCGATACTCAGCATTCTCGGGGCTCAGGGGTTTGTGTCGAATCCTCCTGTCGATGAAAAGGCTTTATCAAATTATATACTAAACAAATTTACTTTTAATACGGAAAACATTTTGATACGTATCTATAATACGACAATCCCTTATAGCTGATTTTCACGGCTAGTTTCTTCCTACTGTCGATGAAAATTTACTCGTGAAACAAGACCTTATCCTAATATACCTAACCAATAAGATATCTACTCAAAAAACTTCCCCTCGTTTAGAAGAAATAGATAAAACGAGGCCTACATTTTCTTCACTCCTGGGCCCGGTTTCATAGACTGAGTATCAAAGTTATTCCTAGGGGTAAATCGTCAACCACCATAGTAACAATGAGAAACCATGGTTATAACTGACGAATTTCAAAATATTCCCAGGGACTGTTTTTCTTCCACGTCTATGAGACCCAGCCCTGATGATAATGGTCTCTTGAGTGGGTCTGAAACGACGTGTATTTTGATTTTCTTATTCTGACGAATTAATTTCCTATTGATCTTTTAAATGTGTTTATAGCGGTTTTAAATCGTATTGCCAGACAGCCGGTACGTTGTCTGTTTGTAAACACTAACGAACTAAAACGTACCTCGGCGGAGTACACGCAGACTAGTGCCGCCGGAGTGACCCGTCAACGCTATAAATTACTCGTAAGACGGCTATAAATCGTCACAATTTACAACACGGTAGTAAATACATCATCGCTACGAGTTTAAACGATAAAATCGTAATAATCCACTACTCGGCATATAAAGATAAAACCATGTCTGTGCATCTTTTTCTTCTTTCCCCTCCCTCCCTCCCTCTCTCCTCTCTCTCCCTCTCTCCCTCTCTCCCTCTCTCCCTCTCTCCCTCTCTCCCTCTCTCCCTCTCTCCCTCTCTCCCTCTCTCCCTCTCTCCCTCTCTCCCTCTCTCCCTCTCTCCCTCTCTCCCTCTCTCCCTCTCTCCCTCTCTCCCTCTCTCCCTCTCTCCCTCTCTCCCTCTCTCCCTCTCTCCCTCTCTCCCTCTCTCCCTCTCTCCCTCTCTCCCTCTCTCCCTCTCTCCCTCTCTCCCTCTCTCCCTCTCTCCCTCTCTCCCTCTCTCCCTCTCTCCCTCTCTCCCTCTCTCCCTCTCTCCCTCTCTCCCTCTCTCCCTCTCTCCCTCTCTCCCTCTCTCCCTCTCTCCCTCTCTCCCTCTCTCTCTCTCTCTCTCTCTCTCTCTCTCTCTCTCTCTCTCTAATTAAGAATCTCGTCAGTTCTAGTAACAAAAACATAACACTAATTTCCCCACACCTAAACTCGGTTCCTTAGTGCAAATATGGTCTTAAATCTAGATACTAGAATAGAGCCAGTGGCTGACAGCTTGTTTTAACCAATGGATAGTTGAAATATATATTAGCCGGTATCTTTGACCAACTTTAGACCAATTGCAGCCCCTGGTTTTAGATTGTTAGATTGGTGTAATTAATAGAACACTGGTCATATTAAATCTAAGCCATGATTATGAAATTCTTCGCTGAGTCCAGGGGCCAGTTCTATAGTCGACATTTAAGACCAAAAGTAGTTTTAAACCTTACGACTATAGAACTAAGTCGGTCTTAGAGATCGGTCTTAACCGACAACAATTCAAACTTAACCGTTAAAAATTGAACCTTTCGTACTCAACCATGTAATTGAAACCAGGCTAATCCTGTATACATTGTTGACAGACGTCTATTATATCATTTGCGAAAATTCATCTAAAATCATCAAAATGTCAGAGTGTGGGTGTTTGTTCCTATACACTGCATATACTATATCTTTAAACGTCGTTCCGTCGTTTTTTTCTGTGTATATTATGAAGGTTGTCACGAAACAAAACTCTTTACCGCCTTTTCAGCGAGCTGGGAATATAAGTTCGAAGGTCAGGAGCGCTTAGATAAACGTCGTTGGTTGACATTTTGAAGTAGATATATCTATTCACCTTACTCGCGTTCGCTGATGTTTCAGAGTTCGCGATACTGCAACATACAGATATATAATCAACAGACTTGGCAAAATAATTTGGTTACAATGTGCGTTTCTTGGAATTTGCAAGGATATTCTATCGTCACAATCGCGCGCTAATGAACTATTTGTGCGGCCACAATGACCGTGTTAGCACGACGACCAGCCACACCCAGCGGTACAGC
Source organism: Tubulanus polymorphus (assembly GCF_964204645.1). Classification (NCBI taxonomy): domain Eukaryota; kingdom Metazoa; phylum Nemertea; class Palaeonemertea; order Tubulaniformes; family Tubulanidae; genus Tubulanus; species Tubulanus polymorphus. The sequence goes on from NC_134031.1 coordinate 1,002,578, forward strand.
GCTCACAGTAATACCTATCACAAATCCCCAGATTGTATACCACCAATTAATTAGCGACGGACAATTATGTTTGTAGTCGCTTTGGATGCTTACTGTTTGTGCGATAAGGCGATATCGTCCACCTTCTATAAAATGGTATAAAAGTAGCGGGAAAACGATGAAAAAAGTCAACGTAAATATTGTCCATTTGGTTTCTAATGATAATCGTCTGGTTCTTGGTAATTATGTTGTATTCAGCAGTCGGGGTTTCTCCTATTTTGGTGCGGCCTTCTCTGGGCGGATCCAAGGGGTTTGAGGGGTCTCAACCAAACCCGTTTTCGAAAATTTTCTGCTAGCGTTATCACAACTAGCCACAATTCAAATCTTTAACCATTTCAATTTCGGCATCTGTCAGAAATTACTGTAAATAATGCACAAGTTTTTATGATTGCATTTTTCATCGAATAGAAATTGCATGGGAAAACACTGCTCTTGCCCCTGCCCCCCTACCTCCCCCCCCCCTCACCTCTGCTCGAATTTCTGGATCTGCCCCTGCTGCTAGTTTCGGGGATGTCCTTTCATGTGTCAGGCATGTGTAGATACCGTGTAGTCGCATTAATTTATAAAGCATAATTGCTTGTATACATATTGTAAAATCGAATCCATTTCTTCTCAAGTAATCATGTGCTAAATACATATAGAATAAGAAAAGTAACAGGTTTAAAACAGGTTTTTGTCGCATTTAATGATTCAAATAATCACAATGATAATAAACGATTAGCTGAAAATCAAACGAAGGTATATAATCATTGACTTTAGATGTGAATAAGAGTACAGAGAAATTTAAAGCGATTTTAATCAAAAGCTTTGATGAACAAATGGGTTTATAATGATATATATATATACCCGTTGTTTAAATCTACGCGTTAAATTGCGTTATTGTTTTTTGTCTTCGATCAGTGAAGCTGATTATTAGCGCTCGGCAATACGACAGTTGAATATAATGCACGTAATAATTGCTGCTGATTCTGCTGCTTCGAAGGCATCAAATCGAGTGAATTTAGCGGCAATAGCGATTTGTTGAATGAGCACCACACGTGCATTCCCTCGCGTCTATAGATTATAACCACGCCCGTTCGCTTTAAGACGAGTACTTCCGCCTTGTTCCCAGGCGATGCTCTTTATCCCCCTTCCTCCCTTCCACCCTCTCTCTCTCTCTCTCTCTCTCTCTCTCTCTCTCTCTCTCTCTCTCTCTCTCTCTCTCTCTCTCTCTCTCTCTCTCTCTCTCTCTCTCTCTCTCTCTCTCTCTCTCTCTCTCTCCCTCCCTCCCTCCCTCCCTCCCTCCCTCCCTCCCTCCCTCCCTCCCTCCCTCCCTCCCTCCCTCCCTCCCTCCCTCCCTCCCTCCCTCCTCCTCTCTCCCTACCTCTCTCCCTCCCTCTCTCTCTCCCTCTCTCTTCCTCTCTCTGAAAATACCATTAGTATCAACGCGTTTTTCGAAACCATAGTAAAACCATGTACGATGATCATGCCCCGTGTATTATCATACAGTATAGCTGGCTGTAATGGCAAATCCACGTCTTTAAGCAAGCAACCATAGGAAAAAATGCCAGAACACAAAGATTATGCCTCCGTCCGAAAACCGTCTTATTTTCTGCGAAGTCACGTAGAAATTCTCGGTAATGACGGCTAATTTTATCGCAATTAGTTTTTTCTACAGACGAGGTATTATCACTGGCACCTTAAATGTCACTGGTAGAGATGAACGAGCTGTTTTTACGCCGATAAATACCATATTCGATGATTAGGACCTGGTTACTGGAGTGCGTTGTTGTTTTATGCGGTACGAAGGTATTACTATGTGTGACCGAACACAACGATAAACAAATAAAAGAACGACTAAATATTCATTTGTACCCAGTTCGACAGCGGTGAGACACCACAGTTTCACACCAGAGTTTCACACCACATATCACACTACAGTTAACTGATTGACAAGAATGTCTAGTAAGAAGAAATAGCCCAGTGAATTACTATGGAATTGACCCCTGTGATATTTTCCACATTTGAGTCGAACATAATTCGAAGCTAAACTCACATGCCATATCTCTGTTGAATACCATTATTAACTCTTCAATTTCTATAATTATAATAATTATAATATTTATTTCATCATCAATTGATTATAGAAATGCAAAGAACACGATAGAATTAGTATATAAGAGATAGGGAACTGAATGGAACCATGAAGGCCGTACTCAAACACTAGTACGTTCATGCATGCCCCTTATAAAAGTCTAACAAATTTAAGTAATAATATCAAATCTATTTAATCAAATCTGTTTTTATTTATTCATCAAACGTTGGTAAAAACTGCGAACATAAATAGAATAACTGTCACTGATGCGCCAGTCGTTATTGGTCGTTCATTAGAATTTATGAATTTTACTCTAATTTCCTTTCGATTCAATTATTTCTAGTATTAATTTTTCCGCGATGGATTTCTCCCAAACGTGTGCTTAATTTGAATATTCAAAAATCATATACGTTACTAAAGAAACAGCTACAGATACAAATCATGTGGGTATCCGGATAGTCTGTGTGTAATCCGGATAGTCTGGGTTTGTTGTATGTATAGACATATTTAATAGACTGTGAAATTGATAAGCATGTTGATTTATATTGATTCTCAAACGACTTCTCAAGCCGTAATAATGGAAATATCGCATAAAACAAATTTTATCGGCCAGATTTTGCACGTTCTTCTGGCGTCGTTAATATTAACTGGCATGCCTTAGAAACGCTCCGTCGTTAGGTTAGTGCTCAATCATTACCGCGATAGTCCGAACACTAGCGCCGCCATTTTTAATCGGTTGCTCCTCGAGGCACCGCCGGCGCCGCGGCCAGAAAAGCAATAACTTGGCACTGAAGAAAATAATAGAAAATCGTGGTCGCCCGGCCGCCGGTGCGAGGTCTTCAAAGGAAATAGCGTAAATAGACCGATATCCTGCGGATGAACAGGAAAAGTCATATTTACGAGCAGAAAATGATATTAGCATAAATTCTTTGTGTCTACGGGGTATATTAGTATAATTATAGGTAGATAAGAATTCGTAATTCGACTTTTACAGCGAAATGATGACAATTCTTCATCCCGTGAAGCGGCTGCGAGTGTGAACACACTAGACACACTGTTCAACAGTCGCGCAGCTACAGATTAGCAGCTGCGATCACTCCCGCCCAAATCTTACCCGTACCAGATAAGGCCCCAACCGTTCACACTGGTGCTAGATGGGCCCGTACCTGTTTGGCGCGGGTCAATCTATTCCGAAGAATGCTAGCTGGTTACGGATGCGATTCACCTCGCTTGCCAGGGCATCGTTTTCATAGCATGATAGTAACGAGTAAGTGGTTTACGTGTGAACGCGCTCTAGTCTTATCAAGCATCGACCAAATTTGACTCTGGTCACAATTTGACCTCGGCCAAATCGTCTCCCCGCTTTTGTCATCAATATATCGTACGTTTTATCCACGTCTTAAAAATCACAAAATCGTCTACGAATCCTTGAGCGCTTTGCTAGTTAATGAAATATTTCTATCCGAATGCTAACCCCATTCGCCCTTTGGATATATATTGGCCTATCGTTGCAGTTATTCATTACACAGTATACGGTTTTTTCAATATATCGTCAAGATAACCAGCGGGAGGTGTGCAGGGGAAAATAGCTCGACATATTACATTAATATGCAATTTATTTTCAGATCCCTAATGCATATATATACGACATTATTTTTTCCATATTTTTGTTTATGTTTTCTAAACAATGTGACCGGACTTTTGATTTAACTATTGCATAATAGTTATATTATTCCACATTATAATAAAACATTTCATATTTGTATATCTCTTTATGACATGTTGTAATTTTATTGTGGAAATAGATTTATCATTATTTATTTATTATTATTATAATTATCGAATGTATAGAAAACTAAATACACCTCAATTCAAACGAGATGAACATTTTTATTCTATTTTGGCCATTTTTTACTATAGAGTTTACGTATGGCGCAATATCCGTTGATTTCTATGGCGGAATGTTTGAAAAAAAATAAAAAAACCGTTTAGAACGAATCACGTGACAGGGGCCAAGATCGTCGAACGCGGATTAGCGCGATTGACAGGAACTAATTGTTGTTGAGGAGATTGCTTCCAGTCGGCCATTAGCAGTTAGAGATTAGTCATTCGTCCATACGTTACATCAGAGAGCATTAGAATTCACTTATCGTAGCGTCTCAGTTGGACCACACGGCCTTGAACCATATACAGTGATTGCGAGACGATAGATATGGGAAGAACGATATGATAGATTTCGATATCTGCTAGGACGAGTTAAGCGGAGTTCGTGGAGCGCGTCGGGTATAATTTGAAAAAAATGAATAAAGTTTCAGCTGTTGACTAACAGCCATCATCAGGTGGAATACTTTCGCCTGAATACATTCAATCCAGGTGGCGATAATGTAGAAAATGAGAAAAACTGAGAGTATTCCTGAAGATGACTATTAGGATATAGTCGAAACTTAGATAAACTAGCAGCTTTAGGAAACATTTTCGGGCTTTAATTGTCGTTATTTTTGTGGGATTCTTTTTATAAAGAATCCATCATTCCACCTGATGATGTCAACAGTCGAAACTGTGGTTTCTTTTGATAGATTCTATCATCGCGTGAAATTCTGTTGTTGGATTTCTTCATTCGGCTACAGTTTATACGGATTAGAGCGTTTTATCCGACTAAACCTTTTTCTTAAGCCGAATACTGATCCGCGCTTGTAGTTGTCCCTGCACCAGGAGAAAATGGATACATATTTCAATTTTCCTGTCCTCCTGCTTGTGTTCTGAACGCATACATCACGTACCTCAGTAAGAATGATGATACTATATTTACACGAATAAAGCGGCGATGATATAGAAACTAAAGATGATAAACCTATTTAGCGAACAGTTTTTGTTAATATACGGCCGCGATTGCGGAATATGATTGATCGAACAGGCGCAGAGCATGGATCATTTACCGTACGTGGACTGAACGTAGTCAGCGATGTCTAAAGACGTACACGGCGCCAACACTGTCCTTAATGAATTATCAATATACAGTGATGAGCTAATAGACCTCTTATCCTCGATACCAGGAAACAATAATCTATCGTAGCCGCTGAAGAAAAAGTCGTCAGCTCTCTCGAGCGTCTGATTTATTATTTCTGGTTCGCGTCGTTACCGGAAGTGGCCCTTGGTCTTGCCGGAAGTAGATAATGTCGGCAGATCGCTTACTCTCGATGGGTATAGCCGTACGTAAACACCTGTACCCCGGGGCACAAACAACACCTGCCCATAGGGCATACCTGCCGCGGGTGACTGCGATAAAAATGGTTGAGATTTTGGTAGTATCGGTCCCATCCGTAGTTATTTATACCTTGCAGAATTCCAGAAAACTCCTATATAGTTATTCTTTTAACCAACTGAGCTTCACTATTAGTGGGTTCAGCCCACAGCGCTGAGTGCTGCTCAGGGTTCCCCCAAACCACTGCGCTGAGTGCTGCTCAGGGATCCCCCAACCCACAGCGCTGAGTGCTGCTCAGGGATCCCCCAACCCACTGCGCTGAGTGCTACTCAGGGTTCCCCCAACCCACTGCGCTGAGTGCTACTCAGGGTTCCCCCAACCCACTGCGCTGAGTGCTGCTCAGGGTTCCCCCAACCCACTGCGCTGGGTGCTACTTAGGGTTCCCCCAACCCACAGCGCTGAGTGCGGCTCAGGGTTCCCCCAACCCACTGCGCTGAGTGCTACTCAGGGTGCCCCCAACCCACTGCGCTGAGTGCTGCTCAGGGTTCCTCCCAACCCACTGCGTTGAGTGCTGCTCAGGGTTCCCCCAACCCACTGGGCGCTACTCAGGGTTCCTCCAAACCCTGGGCGCTACGCCAGGACTTGAAGCCATGATCCCCGGGTTATTAACGAGTGACCGGTACTCTATACTAAACCCGTGATCGCAGCTGATGATGTGAATAATTTACAGTTCGTTCAACTAAACTTGATAAGAATGCGTATGAAATATATAGTGAAATGTATATTTTTCTACACGACATCAAACAGCGTCATAAAAATCCTCAATAACGACTGTGTTTGTGTGGATACAGGAAGCGTATTGTCTTTCTCGAGAATTTCACGAATGAATATGATTGATGCCCCGTTGATCGTCATATAGTCAGCAGAAATGGAAGAGTCTTCTTGAAGTCGGTGCTGGAGATGCGCATGTCAGCTCATCCGTTAATTCCGTTATGTTTGCATTAATGGACAAATGTATGGTTTATGTAATCATGTTCCACTGATTCTCAAGGGCGAGCAGTTCTCTCATTCATTCTCCCTCGCACCCTCTCTTGCACTCTCACTCTCTCTTCCATGTCTTACCTCTTTCCCTTTCGTTCCCTCTCTCACTACCTCCCCTCTCCCTCCCTCTCCCTCTCTCTTACACACTCTCCTCATTTTTACTCTCTCATAGTCTTCATTCATTCTTGCTCTCTCTCCCCCTCTCCCCCCTCTCACACTCCCCCCTCATTTTCTCTCTGTCTCACTCTCTCCTCTCTTTCTCTCCATCTCTCTCACATCTCTCTACCGTCTTCGCGTGGTGCCAGATTTGCCCTCGCTGTCAGCTCTGTGATATGGTAATACTATGTTTAATTAAGCCTATGGCAGCGACGGTTGTTCACAGATATCGGTATTTGAATAACTTATGAACGGATTATTATATTTGAAGCATGACCGCGGCTGTCTGCCACCTGAACTTGACAAGTTATCCGCAAAATATGCCGCCACCAATTTGCCGCCTCTATTATACACATTTTCAATCGGATATTTTTTGCGCAGAGAATTACATCGAACGCGTGTTGTTTACACGTGAAAGTCCGATTCGTGTATTTTTCGCTTAGAGAATGTGAAGAGAATGGAGAGAATTTACAACCCGTTAAAGCGCGTTTTATAACGTGTTTTGATCGATCGTTCACATAAACACATTCGAACAGGGTTGGCTGTAATATTCTATATGTTTACCGGCTTCTTAATCAGCTTCGAGTGCTCTTAAACAAAGTGCTTCGCAAGGAGAAAGATTGAGAGAACGAAGCCCATATACACATGATAATACTCAATTCGCTTCGATGACGTGCTAGAAATCTGGTTGATGATAGTAAAATAAGAGCCTACAGGCTGTCACGTGACTACCGCGCTACTTAGTCTCTTATCATTAAACTATTTTCACCAGAAAACACTTTTGCGCGCATCATGTTTTAGTTTGTAGCCATTTGAGCTCATTACACTCGGTAATTACCGGTAGTGATACGACGATGATAAGACTTGTAATATCGCGAGAGTTGATGTGATTTGCTTCACCGCGCAAATACAAGACACAAGAAAGTGTGATGTGTACTTCATCTCATTCAACCGCGTGTCTATAGAGAAACCACCAAAACCCGAGCTCAATTTCATACGAGTGTGCAGGGAAAAATAATCTTTGTGATTATTTTAAAATTTGTCGGTTATTATCGTGGTTTCTGGTGAGAAGACAGTTGAAACAGCTCGTGACTTTATGACGGTTTACCCCCAGTGGTAACCTTGATACCAAGTCTATGAAACCGGGCCCTCCAAATTTGACCCCCTCTTCCACTCGAAAATTGCATGTTTTCCGGTGATTTTGACCTTCCTTTGTTGTTCCTTTTCATTCATCAGCTCATAGTTATTTTACACTGATGTAAAGTGCACTGATTACTATTTGTAGGAGTGCTTGATATATAAGAAAATAGATTATCATTATCATTGTTATTGTTAAACCCCAACCTTCCATGTTTTCTATATCCGCCCATGGAATTCACAATCAAATTCAAAATTGGAAAATGATTTTGTCACTTTCAGCAAGCTGCCAGCCTCTAGTGTTAACCGCTGTACAATTCTCATTTTAGGATTATACGACCACCACTATAGGATAACAGTAAAATGCGTAGTGTCGAAAGTCCATTATTAGCGGCTTATTGTGTTTGATATAAGGTAAGGCAAGCGCGAAATAAATTCAAATTAATTCAATTCAATTTGTTCGTCGTAATTACGTAGAAGATTCGTCCGTAAGTGTTGTAATGTTGAGTAACTTATCGACTTCGAAATTACAATCTGTGAAATTAATGCACGATCTAATGAATGTATCAATGAATGTATGAATAAAAATAAGTCACCTGGTTGAATTGACGAAGAATATTTTTAATGGAGATTGATGCGGTTATTCATTTGATTGGTAGATTACGTTTGAATTTTTCTTTCCGATTTGGTGTCCCTTTTTACAAACCCACCACACCTGCCGGGATCAGGGGGTTCGATTTTGAAATCGGAAATCGAATAATAGATATGTGTGATCGGTGGTAAAATTTACAGAATTTGTTCGTTCAAATCGAAGTACATGATTGGCAATTTCGGTTCCGGTTCATTCTAGCAATCTTTTCTTAAAATGATAAGGTCTCTGCAAAAGAGGCATTAAACCCTGCTTTTCAGAGGTAAGATTAAAAACGATCGCGAATTTGAAAGTGACTTTGCAAACGAACATGAGTCGATGCGTTACATTCTGAAACTTCATTCATGGTGCGTGGTTTATATATTGATGAAAAATATATTTAAGGAAATGCGTAACTGAAAATACTAATAAATGGTCAAAAATTTTGAAATTCTCAGCTGAAGAAAATCTCATTGAAATCCGCTTCGAAAACGATTGCTTACGTCACAGTAATTAGTAACGAATCTTGATATTTCAAATTACGTTATTTTTTCCGGTTCTAAATTCAAATTCGAATTTTTTCGCGAATTTCGCGCATGTTTTACAGTTGATGAATTAAACAATTTCCGTCGTTGATTGCGCAATCGCATGTCGCAGACGATAGCATCGTGTTTCGCCCGTTATACAAATTGATTTATAGGCGTGACGTCACGGGTTAAAAACAGTGCAACACACGATCGACGGATGATCTTTTATTTTAGCCTCGTGCGAAAAGTTGATTTTAGATTCGATTTCAAACCAGAAACGAAATGACAAACTTATCGACTTTTTATAGCGTGTGCAAATACGCTCGCAACGAGTTATAATATTGTCTATACCTCGAATTGGCGACGCATTTTAAGCTTCTGTTGCAGAATCCATCAGTTGTAGGGAGGCCGGTACGCAGCGAACTTGAATAATCGGACAAGCTCACGTTCTTTGTGTATTGGTTTTTCATTTTTATTTTCGATTAATGCATTCATATTCATGTTCATTCAAAGTTCCTTCTTAACTTTCTCTTACGTGTTATTGGACTCGTGCCAGTATTTAGCGGAGATAACAGCCGTCTGCGGGCTGCACACTTGCACCGGCCAGCCTTAGATCAGAGTTAACCAACCGGCTGCATTCCCAAAAAATCCGACTTCTGGAACTCCCGTAAATGCTTCACACCCGCAGCGATATGAGATCAATAAACCGAGAGGTTACTGTGGCAATGGAGGATCCACAAGGGGCGTTAGCGCGGTGTAATTACTAAAACTGATATATAGATTATGTGTAAGTCTTATAAATTAGATCGGTCACAAAATAAATCCGCTAATTTTCCATTCGATCGTTTTCTCAATCGGTCATGCACCAGACACTTCGATAGATATCGGTAATCGACGGATTTTTCTTTTTAAAACATGTTCAGTTCAATCTGAAATCCGCGGATAACAACGTAGTATTAGACAACCAGATATGTTTGAGAGAGAGGGGAGAGAGGGAGAGAGGGCGCGATTATCGACCACAGAATGCCGTGGTGAAAACAAGCATCTGGCTTCGGGTATCATAAAGAATGAGGCCAATAGCTTCTGGACCCAGTTCTACAGACAGGTTCAACTCAATTCATTTTCAAATGCTTATGAGTAATATCCGATTCTTTCATAAACCAAGGATTTATATAGGTTCAAATAAATTCGGAATATTCAAATATACCCGGGTCCACAGTTGCGCAGACGTGTTTTAAATCAAAAAGTTGACTCATATCTAGACTGGTGTTGACCATAACCCAGCAGTCAATAATCACTTTAAATGTGATAATGTGAATTCAGGTCTAATGACGAATACAACAGCAGCCACCGCTACCGCTGTCATCATTCTCAATCCAGCTCGATACTTCTCGAGCACCTGTCGCGCAACCTCTCTCTACCTCTCTCTTTTTATCAGTAAATTAGATTTTTATGTTTGCTCAGACATGTTATTGCATCGAATAGGATTCGAGTCCCTGAATTATCTTCTAAGGCCTTAGCACTCTTTTCACGCGCAAACGCGCTGAAAGACGTCGCGCGGCGTAATGAGGGTATTTATTGAGTACAGGAAGAGGCGAAGTCGTGTTCCGATATAAAGCATCCATTTCTCTAGAGCTCTTTAGAAATTTCATTCAAAATTGCGAGTTTCGAATTCTGATTAGTCAATGATTTTCTTTGACTTGGCTCCGCGAACAACATCTATCAACCTTGATAGTGTGTATTTCAACTTGATTTCAATGAATGCCGGATGCCATAATTCAGTCAGTCTAAAAAGTAGGCCTATACGTGATATAGGTGTGGAAATGACAAGCACCGATTGGCAGCCGAAATAAACTATCGATTTGTAATTCGGTTTACACTGTATCGAAGGATTGCAGAAAAATTCTTCTAAACTCAAGTCGAGAGAAGAGACATTAGATACATCTCACTAAGCAGGCCCGGCAAAGCCTAAAAAAGCTGCGTGTAACACTGGTACCTTTCCGACATGCTACACGTGAAACTCGATTAGCTAAATGTGACGAGACAGATTATCTAGCACAGTGGAGTTAACTTCTGACCTGGAAGGCGCTGTTTCCTCACATTGAAGGTGTTATATAGATTGAACTGTCTATCGCCGGCGGCGTCTAAGAATTTAATACAAGTCTTCACGCGATGGTTGAATTCGATTGCCATTATTATCGCGAGCTTAATGCGGTTTCGCTAAATGCGGAGGCATTTGACCGTATAAACAGTACCACCACCTCACTGCTGCTGCGGCTGCTGAAACAGAGTGTCCGCGGGGCTTCGGCTTCTGAGATCGTTCAAAATCACTTGTATCGTTTAGTATTGATAGGCCCCTTCACGTCCAATCAAACATGGCGCCGGTCAATCATCGTCGTCTGTCGTATGCTGTCAATTTCACGTTACCATGGAGACACGTGGGAAAACCCTAAATTGATCAGATGAAATACATTTGGAAATCCGGAAAAGATGTTGATAGCAGCGGCAGCAACAGCAGCAGCAGCAGCGGCAGCTTCATCTACAGATTGACTCCTCACCCTCACCACAAGTGTCGTATCAAACTTCACACGATGTTCGATCGAAACGTTTATTTTCATTTAGCCAACGGAAGATTTTTCGATATTTGCATCGCGTTCTCCTCGCTGAATCTTACCTTCTGAGTATGTTAATAGATGTAGCCGCGGTTTACATTATGATGTTGCTGTAACTCGTGATAAGTAATTTGTAAGTGGTTATAATTGAAAGTTAGCGTGACGCAGTCGCCGCATCCGAGACAAACGTAAACGAATGTCCTAAACTCTCCTAGGACCTCGCTTGATGAGGTGGTATCAATTTTCCGATGATGGTCTCTCACAATAATTGTTGATCGTTGGCAGTCGCGCGTTTCTGTCCTCAGATATATATTTGCAAAATTTACTTGTAATAGGAATTATCAAAATCCACGTGTCTTATGCGTATATATTGTTTACGAATTTGGAGAACGATGTCCGTTCTAGATACTTGTCACGTCTTACTTAGATAGTCTGGGATAATTTCAAAAGCTGTTCGAGCATTTTGCAACAAACGTTAACGAAATTCATATATCAAAAAATGAAAACTAAAGTGAAAAGACAAGATGTGAGTAGCCGATATTACGGTTCTGATATTGACGATGTCAGTTAGTACCTTGCAGTTGCTCAAAAACTGGTAAAAGGTAACCGGCCGATAAATACCGGTAACGATGGCCTTTTTTGATTGTCACTATGTCAACTATATCCACTGGTTAACTCTAAGCAACTTAGCATCAAACGCAGTCCTGATCTGGTTAACTTAAACTTTAACCGACTTTTATGCAAGTGGTGGCTCCTTGTGTCTTCTACGAATGTTTGAAATACGACTCATTGTACTTACAACTTCGATCGCATCGTTAATTAATAGTGCATTTTACTTATAGCATTGATGCAATTAAGCTCAATTTGCGAATCTCCAGGAAGATAAGTGGTAATCCTATCGAAGGCCGTTCTCTCTCCCTGCAGTCTCTCACTCTGATCTCGCGCTGCACTTCTTTATCTCAAAGCGATTCTAAATCTCTGTCATCAACGCTATCAATATGGCATAGTTCGCATGGTGCGGCGGGTAGTTTGCGGAGAAAATCTAAATTGGTGTAAATTGGACATTTTGAATAAAAACTGGGTTAAGGCCACATAACCCCTGGATTCTAAGATATTGGATAGGTTGCAGAGTTTTCAATGGTAAGGCGGGTTTGCTCTAGTTCGAAGATAAATCAAATTGATGAAACAATTGATACATTTTAAACAAAACCGGGTTGACCTTGCAAGGTGGAGAAGGTCGTGACATCACCTGGATTCTGGAAAATGAAAATGCGGATTAGGCCGCAACCCTTGGTGCGTTTTGATCATGTCGGTGATCAGTTGGAGACTATTGGGAAATCTATGAATCGATCAAATTTTTCAGTTTCGCTGTCAGAGACATCGGTACCACCACTGGCTGGTGCGGCGGCGACGTCTGCGAGAAAAATGTTTCATTCCGATTTTCGGGGTCAAATTTTCGTCGGATCTAATTTTTACTCGTAGCCGAAATCGTCTTGACGATGAAAACATGTCATTATCACCTGTCACACGACAGCGCGTCGCTGCGTGATGACGTCACGTTCACCGCCGCCGCCACCACCGCGTGCGGTCGGTGTTACTGATGACAATGGTTGACTGTCTCTCCTGTGACAGGATAACTCGTGTGTTTAACGCTGTAAGATTGATTTTATTGAATATGTACCGAGCGTTAATAGAAATACTTCATTTCCGAGATGTTTCGATCAGCTAATCAACATTTGTAAAAGTTCGTCGTAAATGTTTTATCGTCAATTTTGGATTTATTGTTGTTTTTAAAAAGTGCCTTGTTTTGATAAACTCGCTGTTGTCGGCATCGAAATGGATTTTCTAATTACCGTTTGGAAAAGTCGTCTTTGAGCTCTTCGATTTGACAACACTGTTTGGTAAGTTAGTTCAAAATGCGTGTAAGCGTTATAGAAAAAATCTATATGTTTCGAATAAAAGTTGAACAAAACTTAGTGTTTTCAAAGACTTCACTAATTGTAAATTGCCAGATTCTATAGCACAAAACATCATTTCATTAAGTTATTCATACAGTTTGGTCATAGAGAACTTCGACTTGTATTTAGAAATACACATAATTTTATCTCGAATATTTCGATCGATTTGTCTCTGGGTCACTTGGAGACTTTGACGATTAGATGAAAACTTTGAAAAGAGCGCGTTTGGCCAAACGAGCTTCCGTTACGATTTCAAAACCGAAGCGCTGGTTTCGTTCCCGTCAGTGGTGGATTGTAAGGGACTGAGGAGCGCGCGCGCAATACTCTGATCGCTGTCCCTACTAGAAGTTAAATGAACAATCCAAAAGGGTTAGTCTATGGAAAATCCAGCTCCCAATGAAGTAAAGCAAAGACAAACAAATAAATAATTAAATCAAATAAAAAAAGAAGAGGAATCATCCCGATTTCAAGAAAAAAACGTGTTTCCAGCCGTGTTATGACAGCTATATGCTATCGCGTTACTGAATATGGGTATCGTTTGTTAGAGTGTTATCGGAAGTTGTTAAGTTGCTCCGGAGTGTTTTACAGCGATGGCTACAAAATGTGCAAATATGAAAATGTGAATTTGTGGCGAGTTTTTCGCGTTGATTGCTTTCAAAATCCTTTTAACGGTTTTGTGTCGGAACGACGCGGCGCAGGCTCCAGCGATTGTTTTCGCAACGAGCGAAGAAACGAACTAAGCGACAATTTAACAGCTGACTTACCGGGCGAGTCTGTCGTGTTGGTGTTTGTTTATATTTTGTGAGGCGAACACAGGGAAACCGCCTGTGGCAGGTAATTATTACATGATACGATTCAAAGTCAATTCTGAAGATAGAAAATGAGCAATTTATTCGCAACACCGGGAGACTCTTTCGCTCTCTCTCGTTCTCTCTCTCTCTTTCTCTCCCTCTCTCTCTCTACCAGACATTGTCGCCTCAGTTTTTATACATAATTGGGATTCGCAGTGTCTTTGTATAACGGTTCGGTTCCTACCTTATTTTCAATTTTCGATTTTTACCGCACTGCGCTGTCGTCGAACTGTATTAACTCCAGGCGGTAAAGCCGTGTCTTTTTAACGCTTTTTTTTCTGCAGTGCGAAAAAGGCTTAGCGTGATAACGATTGTATTATCACGCGGTCAGCGTCAAGTTCAGTTTTTGAACGAGTGGGTGGGTGCAAGATGTTGCAGGGGCTTTGCAAGCCATCTTAGTGGCGGTGAGGTTTGCCAGAAAATTGATAGCAAGATAGGCGGCCACGGCGCGGGTCCTGTGCCTATTCCCATGAGAGGCGGCCAGGGTGCGGGTCCTGCGCTTATTCATGTGAGAGGCAGCCCAGGCGTAGGTCCTGTGACTATTCCCACGAGAGGCAGCCACGGCGTGGGTCCTGTGCCTATTCCCGTGAGAGGTGGCCACAGCGCGGGTCCTGTGCCTATTCCCGTGAGAGGCAGCCACGGCGCCAGTACTGTGCCTATTCCCGTGAGAGGCGGCCACGGCGCCTATTCCCGTGAGAGGTGGCCACGGCGCGGGTCCTGCTGTGAGAGGCGGCCACGGCGTGGGTCCTGTGCCTATTCCCGTGAGAGGCGGCTAGGGTGCGGGTCCTGCGTCTATTCATGTGAGAGGCAGCCGCGGCGCAGGTCCTGTGCCTATTCCCGTGAGAGGCGGCCACGGCGCGGGTCCTGCCCTATTCCCGTGAGAGGCAGCCACGGCGCAAGTACTGTGCCTATTCCCGTGAGAGGCGGCCACGGCGCCTATTCCCGTGAGAGGTGGCCACGGCGCGGGTCCTGCTGTGAGAGGCGGCCACGGCGTGGGTCCTGTGCCTATTCCCGTGAGAGGCGGCCAGGGTGCGGGTCCTGCGTCTATTCATGTGAGAGGCAGCCGCGGCGCAGGTCCTGTGCCTATTCCCGTGAGAGGCGGCCACGGCGTGGGTCCTGTGCCTATTCCCGAGAGAGGCAGCCGCGGCGCAGGTCCTGTGCCTATTCCTGTGAGAGGTGGCCACGGCGCGGGTCCTGTGCCTATTCCCGTGAGAGGCAGCCACAGCGTGGGTCCTGTGCCTATTCCTGTGAGAGGTGGCCACGGCGCGGGTCCTGTGCCTATTCCCGTGAGAGGCAGCCACGGCGCGGGTCCTGTGCCTATTCCTGTGAGAGGCAGCCACGGCACGGGTCCTGCGCCTATTCCCGCGAGAGGTAAAGAAAGGCCTACATCAAATATGATTATTACTGTTTAAACACAGTCATATATTCAGTTATTTACCGAATTATGAGGGAATGTAAGTAAATACCGATACATTGAATAGACCGCACGACCCCCACAGGGAAATCACTGCAGTAAACGACCGACCAATCGTCCGTTCCGTGCAGCGTCCGCTCTTTCAGGTTATCCGTCTTCACTCGATGATTCACTGACAGTTGGACAACATAAAATCATCGACGGTTGATGATCTATAAAACCACCACGCTTCGGTAATCACACTCATTACGTGACGCCACTGACGACACAAAAATTGTTTCTATATTTAGCGAACGAATCGAATTTCGACGAGATGTTTACCTCGCAGCGAATGTCTACCGATATTCCCGCACCCCACCGTCAGCCCGCCGTCAACGCAAGGTCGCGTCTGTTATCAAGTATATGTACGAGCAAGTTTTGTCAGTAACAAAAGCTTTGTTCAGTTCTGCTGTATCGAATACATGCGTGTCCGGAAACTGGGCAAAGGTTGACTAAAAAATATGTCGATTTTTATGAAGTCATTAAGTGATTGAGTAAAGTATACACTGATGGTGAGGAGCTTGCATCACATTTTGATGGTGTCCCTAACAAACCCACAAGTCCACACGAAACGGTGGGGATGATTTAGAAATCGGATACAGTTTCCGACCCATCGATCTCATTTCAAATAGTCGCAAAAAAAGATGCTTTTTAATGATTAATTTCGAAAGTTTTTCATCAGAATTTGACTCATTGGTAATGAATTAATCCGGTAGAAATCTGTACGATTTTAAGATTATAAATCATTATTTAACCATCACTGAAATCTGTGGCTACCGCAAGAGACAGAACCTATAGTCTGCTGAAGAGCATCGTGTGGAAATATGTATACATTTCATTACATCAACTGCTACCCTGGCGCACATCTGTATTACTATTATTCATGTATCGAGACGAACAATAATTCTCTATCTATGAACACGATTCAATTAGGAATCGATCTATCGTAGAAACACCTGTCGAGCACAACCAACTCTATCTGAATATTCGACTCGGTACATGCCGTGTGAAAATTAACTCATTTCGGGACATATCGAGACTAACAGCGATATACCTGCTGCTGTCCAGACTCGTAGATAGGATTTTCTTAAGTCAATCTTTGATTTTCATCAATTAAACCTTTCACGTCCACATATCGCACTCATCGTGTATTTCCTACACGCTACATCTTGTTCCAAAGGCACCATCATTGATTTACATGGGCAGTTCTTAATTCCAAAATGGATGAATAGATTTTTTCTACCAAAAAAGAGCATAGCCTTTAGTAACTGTAACTGGTGCCGGGCTCGAACCTAGGCACCGCTGAACTGAAAGCCAGCGCGCTAGCCACCAGACCACTTTGTTGCGGTATTATTTCGGGTTTAGAAGTTTGTCTAGTATGAGACAGTGGTGAATGAGTTGACCAGTCAGCTGCGGTGACTACTTGTCAATTCATTGACAGCACCCTAACCTCAATTTTTCTTATCGATAGTAAGTTAAGCTACGCGAAGTGCTGCTGCTGCTAGTGCTGCTGTATTTAAGCTATATTTATCTACATTTAGCCTGAAAACCAAACAAAAATATAACTCTATGCCATCCGTGTATTATACACACGCAGCGCTATATGACATCAATATGACGAACACCAGTTCAAAAATATTCAGTTTTGAAGTAGGCAGTTTGAAATTAATTTATCAATATATATGCATCACGGCGTTCAGCTTGAAGTGCATAATTATGCGAAAATTTCCAAGAATTTTTGTTTACTTTCAAACGGCAAGGAGTTTTATATTTATTGTATCAAAAGCTAATTGGCGGGTCCCTGATGTTTTACGAGAAAAGCTGCCAGCTTTTGAAACGTACTTTTCTGACGTGGAACTATTCGATTTACGTCGCTTTGATTCGTTTTCTATACTAAAAAGAGATTTCTGAAATAAAGGTGTGACTGATAGCGGCAGCTATTTATGAAAACACCAACTATAGAATCTCACAAGTACACTAGAAACAGTCAGATAGGTTTGCTTCAGCCTAAGGAAAGATTTCCGCGTTTTTACCGTGGGATTTCACAACACGGACTCAGAGTGTTTCATCGATGGTTATTATGAAAACGTAAACTTGAATTCCACTTTCGGCATAGCGATCTATTACGACACTGTAAACCGTTAATCAATTAGATAAATATAGTACTTAGACACATGGAAATGAATTACTATTAATCTATAAATGGTATTAGTTTTCACTCGACTAACAACACATAAACAGCTGGTATATGCCGTCTACTCATAGTTTTTAACGATCGGATTTGAACAACCTTCGATGTGAATATTCCTTTCCAAAACTGTTATGATCCGTAAAAACCAGTGATTATATGATACAGGTTTTTAATTTCATGCGTGGCGCATTATCGATAATTTTGGAAGTAGATTAAAACGAAGCTTTTTAGTAAACTGCTCCTTACTCGGTAGGGTTGGGACTGCTGTAAATATTTCACTGAGTTGAGAATCAGGGAACTCGGTAGCGTGTTGAGACTGCTGTAAATATTTCACCGAGTTGAGAATCAGGGAACTCGGTAGCGTGTTGAGACTGCTGTAAATATTTCACCGAGTTGAGAATCAGGGAACTCGGTAGCGTGTTGAGACTGCTGTAAATATTTTACCGAGTTGAGAATCAGGGAACTCGGTAGTGTTGGGACTTCTGTAAATATTTCACCGAGTTGAGAATCAGGGAACTACCTAAAATCACCAAGCCCTGAGATTGATTTATCGGGTTGGTCAGTACCGAGTGAACTGGAGTCTATCATTTATTCGACTATAACCGAATATTCAGGAATACATTCCTGCAATCAGAATAAATCATTAAATCGAAGATAAATTTCGAATCCCTTTTTTCCTCTTTATAAACTTTTCAAACACGAATGTGCAGTGATTTTCACACGTATTCTAATTGTATAATCTGAAAGCCAGTTCACCTCTAACGTACGTCATGTATAAACGCGATTTTGCTGAAACGAATGAATATTTGAACAGTAATATTGAATATGACCACATTATTGCTACAGTTCACACAAATTGACAATGAAAATCAATCGCTTCAGCTGCAGCTGTTTCAGTTTATCGATTCATTTCTAATTAACTATACAACACATTCTCAAAGTTCGATACAATGTTCACCTCGGTTCGATTTCGAAATACGTTTTGAATTCCTATTGTATTTCTATATCGCAATATTGGAATTATTTCTTTTACTCATTGGTATTGGCTCCCGTGGAGTTAGTTTCTGTTGGTTAGAGTTGATTCTGAGTTGAAATTAGTTCGTTTTCAATGAG
This sequence comes from Tubulanus polymorphus, assembly GCF_964204645.1. Classification (NCBI taxonomy): domain Eukaryota; kingdom Metazoa; phylum Nemertea; class Palaeonemertea; order Tubulaniformes; family Tubulanidae; genus Tubulanus; species Tubulanus polymorphus. Next base: position 1,021,560 of record NC_134031.1, read on the forward strand.
TTAACTCTCTTGAGTCCGTTAGAACTGAACCCTGCGTAAAGTTTCATGAAAAGATTTAAAACGGTTAAGTTTGAACCCATTGAAAACATGAAGTTAGCAATATAGCGATATGAAATTTGAGTTTGACTATTTTGTGAAACTTGATTCAATTGTTAGTTTATCTGGAATAACATCATGCGGAATTTGACAAATCAGATTATATACCCCTACTTCTGTTACGCTATGTGCGTTTCATCATGTATCACGTGATCCTCATGGATTTCTTCGTAGTTTTTTTATGATATTTTCATCAAATAAGACGGATGCGACTCTGGCACGCGACTACAACGACAACTTACCAATCAGTTATGTAAATAAGGTGTTCTTGTCGTAGCGCTGTTCGACGTCGTAAGACAGAAAATTACTCTCGTTTTTTTCTACTGAATTAAACAATAAGATTCTGTTAAAAATCTTTAGTGCTGGAGTGCTGGAGTGTTGGAGCGCTGGAGTGCTAGAGTGTTGGAGTGTTGGAGCGCTGTAGCGCTGGAGTGTTGGAGTGCTGTAGCGCTGGAGTGTTGGGGTGCTGTAGTGCTGGAATGTTGGAGTGCTGTAGTGTTGGAGCGCTGGAGTGTTAGAGTGTTGGAGTGCTGGAGTGCTGGAGCGCTGTAGTACTGGAGTGTCTGTGTGTTGGAGTGTTGAGTGCTGGAGTGCTGGAGCATGGAGCGCTGTAGTACTGGAGTGTTGGTGTGTTGGAGTGTTGAGTGCTAGAGTGCTGGAGTTTTGGAGCGCTGAAGTACTGGAGCGCTTGAGTTCTTAGTGTGGGTTTTCTATATATAACTTAAAGTAGTTGTCAAAGTGAAATCTTTCTACAGACAAAAAGAAACGAACAGTTTTTGACGTTCCTAGGTAAATCGGATGAATTATGTGTGTAGATACTAGTGATGTGGTTAACTGAAAGCGTCTTACAAATCAAACCTGCCCAGGGAAATCACGACAATCTGAGCGCATTTACAGGCAAAAGACACGTCCATTTTGAGGTAATTAATTACGCGAAGACGTTACTCGTGAAACAAATGACGCTTATTCACCTAAATAGCGCAAATTCTGTTATCTAGCCGTGTTCATTAGACATCAGTGTGGGAGCGACTGACGTTAAAACCTCGCTCCATTAACCTTAACTTTATTATAAACTGCGCACGTATTATTATAGTCTCCTAGTGAAATTTTGATGGAAACGTAAACTTCAAAGTCTCCTCTCTGATTTCTAAGGAGAGTGTGTTCCAACAAAGACAGGAACAAATAGGAGCCCAATTATTGAACAGTCGTGACGTCTTGAAATTTAGAACTGGTTTAAAGTTGTTAGATTGACTATATAACTTTAATTGTCTTGAATCGAAGTTATTACTCTGCTACTGGGTCCTTGGTCCACAGTTCTGACGTGTTAGCTAAGGGTTTGACTAATTAGAAATGAACTATTTTGACTATGGTTTCAAACTTATCAAAAATCTTTGGAACAAGGCCCTGAGTTAAAACCGATGAAAACAAAAAGAAAACCGGTAGATCTTTTTACAAATAAACGTTAACCCGTTTAAACATCCCGCATTCCTGATTTAGAGTAAAGTACCGTGTATAGTTCGGAAAATAATAAGCTCTCCTCGTGGATTGCTCGCGGTAGAGGGCTGCAGGAGTTCGGGCGTTGAAGATTCTCCTTTGAGAGTGTGATAAAATCGATATAGAGAAAGCTATGATAATTGTGTATTTAATTGTGATCAGTTCACGTCTACAGATTTCCCTCCGTTGTCAATATATCAACACCACGATGTGCCGTTCGACCGGGTCCATGGTTCGTTACATCACTTCCCGATCAGCTGCCGTATACCTTCTCGACAGTATCTGTTTATCCTCCCATATTCAATCCACTAGTTCCCAATAGATAATAAATTCACTATCACCGATAACTGCTATCTCCGTATGATTTTTTACGTTGCTTTCGCGAAGGATAGCGTATCTCATGACGGATTCAATAGGACTAATGACTGCCAAATCCATTTAAAGAAAACCTACAATTTTTACAAAAACTAAAAGAGCAGGTTTCGATTCAGTTTTGAAAATGGTCCAAAGAATTGAGTTGAAACGTCAAATACCATGCGCTCTAAGTTTGTCTGTAATTTGTGGGGTTTTCTCTTTCTGTTGTGGGTTGGTTCTACATTTCATTATCTCATAACTACGATATCGATACAAGAGTCTGACTGATATTTCCTGATCTTTTCTATTTTCGTTGATTCATTTATTCTTAAAAAGAAAACAGAATCACTTATTCCAAACGGCTCAGTATATCATAGTTTATCGCGAAATACAATTTAAACGCGATAGGGTTGAAGGCTGTAGCTCAGGTCATTTCATTCCGTCAAAACAAATTCATGTAAAATCCATCAACAACTCAGCAAAGAATGAGAAAATATAAAGTCATTTAATTTCAGAAATTCAGCGCTATATGCGTCGCCCAAAGTAAAATGGATTTCGAATGCAAAATGCTTTAAAAGTATAATCACATTCCGTCGTCCATTAGAGGTACCTTCAGGATTCTTAGTACATATACACATTTATACTGGAATTATATATGAAGGATATATTGACAATTTGTCAGTAATGATGGGATACGTATGGACTAATGCAGTAGCATGAGACTCAGTAAAGATTTCTTTCCTCTCGGAATCCTGCATGTTGTATATACTGATTCTATTGATATTAGTCGCAGGTCTGTTCCCATCTACTGTCAATTCAGTCGTTGAATTAGTGACATGAAGTGCCCAGTTTTTCCCTACTCGTCATTTGTATCAGCTGCTAGTGCAAAATATGATTTTATTAGTTGGACTGTTGCGGTGTGATTACACCGCTACCGCTGCTGCTGCTGCTGCTGCTGCTGCTGCTGCTGCTGCTGCTGCTGCTGCTGCTGCTGCTGCTGCTGCTGCTGCTGCTGCTGCTGCTGCTGCTGCTGCTGCTGCTGCTGCTGCTGCTGCTGCTGCTGCTGCTGCTGCTGCTGCTGCTGCTGCTGCTGCTGCTGCTGCTGCTGCTGCTGCTGCTGCTGCTGCTGCTGCTGCTGCTGCTGCTGCTGCTGCTGCTGCTGCTGCTGCTGCTGCTGCTGCTGCTGCTGCTGCTGCTGCTGCTGCTGCTGCTGCTGCTGCTGCTGCTGCTGCTGCTGCTGCTGCTGCTGCTGCTGCTGCTGCTGCTGCTGCTGCTGCTGCTGCTGCTGCTGCTGCTGCTGCTGCTGCTGCTGCTGTTGCTGCTGCTGCAAACATCGATAGGGAATGATGATATGAGATGAGTTTTAGGAAGGTTTGATATCGAATTTAGCATAGACCCTTCCGTTATCCGTATTCCACTGTACGACACAAATTAATTACAAAAAATGTGTATTGTACTGTTATGACCATTGATGTATTACTACTCTGAGCCCGTGAAGGCAACCGAATCCTGATAAACCAAGAAAGCGCCCGTTTAGAAACGGTAAACTGTGTAAGTCATGTAATGTAACGCGGTTTTTCGTGTCAGTTAATAAGAATCAAGAGGCACTGCGCTATAACTACTGTCGAGCGCTCATCGTGTGGTACTTACCAGACGAGTTGTGCTACAGTCGTTTCTAAACGAGTTGAATCGAGCGCTACTCGCTGACAGTTTCACTATCGACCGCTCTTTCTTTTTTATCGAAGATTACTCGGTGTTTGTTGATATCTTTGATATTCTACATTAAAGCCTTTTGTAGTCGATCAATCCGAAAATAACGTGACCCCTTTTCATAAAAATAGCGTATGGAAATTGATTCCTTGTTGGCGCTAAGCAAATCTAAAAATAAAATTTAAAGCCTCAATATCGATGCTGTTTTGATACGCGGGTATTCGGATGGGTATCTTTGTGGAAACTGGAGCTGTATCTATACTGTCTTATGAACGTGATGGATATCAAGATACCACTTCAGTCACAGTGAAAACACCGTGAGGCAGTGAACCATTTTACAAGTGGAACTTGTCGCGATCAAAGTCTGTGATACAATTGATTCTATGAGGAATTTCTCTTTAAAAACGTTTTTACCGTGTCACTCTTTCTTCTTTCTATAACCTTACTCTTCTCTCTTCTCAGTTCCCTCTCCCCTTTCCTTTTTCCTCCCTCCTCTCTCCTCTCCCCTCTCTCTTCTCTCTCCTCTCCCCTCTCTCTTCTCACTTCCCTATCTCGGCCCTCTTTCTCTCTCTTCTCTCTGTCATCTCCCGTTTCCTTTTTCCTCTCTCCCCTCTCTCTTCTCTCTCCTCTCCCCGCTTCTCTCCTCTCTCCTCTCTCTTCTCTTCTCTCTCCTCTCTCTTCTCTCTCCTCTCCCCGCTTCTCTCCTCTCTCCTCTCTCTTCTCTTCTCTCTCCCCTCTCCCCTCTCTCCTCTCCCCTCTCTCTTCTCTCCCCTCTCTCCCCTCTCTCCTCTCTCTTCTCTCTCCTCTCCCCGCTTCTCACGCATTTTTCCATCGTCTGCCGAGTCGAGCGTGTCACAACGATGGCGCATGCGCATTCTGCAATGTCGCCGGTGTGTCGTCAGCTGTGAGGCGGTGCACGGTAGCGCGGTGTTGAGTACGCACGTATTTACTGGTACTGACTGTTAGTCGCCGGTAAACTTATATTGACGTAATCTGAAGAGTGGGAGAGAGAGAGAGAGAGAGATATGTAGTCATTAGGTCGTATATATATTTATACATACTCTATACACGTACGACCATGCCATCGTGACGCTGGATATATTATGTCCAACTGTTAAAACACTCGAAAATATGATCACGTAGCAAAAAATCGCAGCCACATTCTGACAGACAGAACCTGTACCTGTTTAGCGCAAGATATGCTTCTAATGGATTATCTATAAAAGAATGATGAAAAGAACAATCGCGCCGCTTCGATGCATCGGATAAAGTAGAAGTTTTGATTTATTTCGTTAGTCGTAAAGTTAGTAATGATGACGAACAGGGGTTATATAGACGACGATTTCGGCTCCGGGCAACGAGGAGGTAAGATTCAAAATCTAGCATTCTAGTTTATAATGACGGGGGCGATTTACAATAAATACCGATTATGGAATCTTTAAAAAGACACTGTTTACTGCAAAGTGCGAAGTAAATAATACATATATTTATCCGAAAGGTCTTTTCCGTGTAGATATATATCATTATACATTATATCTATCATATATAGATATTGAAAGTATAAAATCTTTACGCACAGTTCGTTACATTACATTCACGTAATTCTCGTATCAGAGTTTGGACGGGAGGTGAATTTTTAGAAACTTGTTGAGTGATGCGAGACTCAGTTTTATAGCCGCCGATTGTTTTCCATAGAAAATTAGCCGTCTAGAAATTCACTAAAATTTCGACATTTTCATAATCTGAAGTTTTGGCTTATGAAATTGAGGCGAAACGCTAATACTATCCTTTTATTGTATTTTTCTGTGCGTATTCTTTGTACAATTACTTTAAAGCAGTTTATATTTTATCGGGGTTTGTGTTTTTGCATATAGTTAATTATCCTACACAGATTTGAGGCTATGCATCGATTGCACAACGATAGGAAGCGAGTCTATAATGTTTTCTCATTAGTAATATTTCATTCCGCCGGTTTTTATCCCATCAGATGCGTTTATCATATATACGAATAGAATATTTTGCACGAGTCATTATCAATATACTCGTACGGATATATTGGCTATAAATAGGCTGATGTATATATGGTGTACCTGGCGCGAGTTTAATTCGACAAATTGAAGGCGGATGATGGTTCTATCCCCATCGCAACTCGTCGCATCCACAGACTCATGGAGTATTGGTTGACATTAGGTATTAGCGATGAAGTTCCATTAAGACTTGAACGACGGTAGATTGAATACTTGAATACGAGTAAATTAAATCACTAAGGTATATACGTGTGCCGCACGTATTCAGGGTATATACCGAATATATAATGTAATATATTGAATATATATAGAGAAGGGCTTCCCGCTCTCTCTCCCTCTCTCTATCTCTCTCTCTCTCTGTGTCCCTCTCACCGGGCGCCTGTTTGTTATTATTATATGCTGAGGGTAATAATAAAATTCTGGTTCGATAAAAAATGCTCGAACATTTATTCAGCTGACATCATTTAATCAAAAGCGCCTCTTCGCGGCTGTGAAGGGTATGAAATGTGCGGTCATTTGACATCAAATTACAAGGCGTAATATTTCGATTGAACCAGGACTAGTTTGGGGGGGGGGGTAAATGATGAGGACGGAGTTTGACGGTTCTCGGTCAAATGTTAAAATTGTTTTAATTAGTTTCAGTCAAATTTCTACCGTAAACTAAACCCTGCCCGTCAAAATTTCATTTACATCATTTCGACGGTAAGAGAGGACTTTGCACAAAGGTCCATATTAATTCTAGGATTGTTTTGTTGCGGATGCGTATTATGAGGCGCTTTCTTGCGTAGATGATTTTTTTTGAAATTGCAGTCGTTATTTTCTGTCCCCGGGTGAAATTTACGATGACTTTGATCGACTAGCGACGCGGCAACATTAAGTTCAGATCCGCGAAAAAGCACCACTTTAAAACCTACTTATCGCCGACGCGCCGAGGCGGCTGTGTATTGTACGTCGATATAGACATCACCAATAATTCATTAGATAGTCAATAGATTAGAGCGAGAATTACGCCTATTTACTGTCGTGAAGTATTCGATGTGTTATATGTTTTATACGAGATCTCACCGAACGGCCAGCTGTGTCGTCTGTTGTTGCCGATCTCTGTATAGTGTTTTTCGAAATACGCGAGCGATATAGCGATAACGATTGAAAACGCCTTTCCGATTTCTATTCATCCGTCTTCGATACGCTTTTTTTTATGTCAAATAAATCGAACGTTCGTTTGTTCGTCTGGCGCGCGATCGATGAGCAGCGATTGTTACACGTGTAAATTGATCGGTTGATCGATCATTCACGGATCCTTTCATTCTAAAAGAATTCTCAAGGTCGTCGTTATTTGAGCGGTCCAACCGTCTCGAGAACGAGACGAGAAAACTAATTTCCTACGGGTGATTTGAAACGTTATGTTGAGATCGATATTTGAATCGTGTTTTCTTTTAAACGGAAGATTTTATTAACACGTCTACGAATGCCGCTGTAACTACCGATATTCAACAGATCAGATATATACATCAGTGCATTAAAGTTAAAAGACATTTCCAAGTTTCCGACGGTTAATCTCGATAAATAGAACGCCGGAATCGTCTGCAGAAAGTGAAATAAAAGTCAATTACGAGTGTATTACTGGAATGTCGTACTTTCAGCAATTTGATGATGACTGCGCGCGCACACGAGGCATTCGGGACAAGTTAGTTTATCTAAACGGCTGGTAATATAATAAACCGGACCTTTAACGGTCGCAGAGTCGTAACGATGTTCCGATCCTTTATGCCGTCGCAAATTGTCCAGGGACAAAAAGGCAACTTTCCACGGCAGTTCTCAGCGTATTGCGAACCTGATTTGCAGTTCAGTTAGTTCGACAGCGAATCCTTCCTTGTCCTGTACATGTATTCTAATTAAATGTCTTAAGCTTGTACTTATTTTCTAAAAGCTCGTAATAAAGCTCCATCGGGTTATACCTGTCGAGTAATTAGAGTATGGGTAGGAAGGCTTTCATTGCTATATAATCGTCCATATTGGACTGATATTCATTTCATTATTCAGCGTCGTTGCAGATGAGAAATCCATTTCTGCGTGATATACAGATTGCTTTAATACTAATTGGAAATGCTAGAATATATACTAACAATAAAACTGTTATGAATCCAGGGAAAACAGGCCTCAAATCGTGAATCATTTGTTTTTTCGCCTTCTATTGTCGGTCAAATAAGTAATGACTTATGACTTTATGAGGTTTGTAAATCCCCCGAGTGGCGGTTATATAGGTTATGCGGCTATAGGTCGTTGTATCTGGTTAGGAATTATTCACAAGATTCTGAAACGATCCTGGTAAAACCACGTTCAATACGGGCAGAAAGAAATGATATTCACTTGCTATAAATCGAAGTCCATCACTAAGTTTGAACGGTGATCTATTCTATACGGTTATAGTTTGCTGAATACAGCGTGTGACCCGCGGCTTGTTGCTGAATATTCTTCTTCAAGTCGATATTCATTTCTCATATTATCTACCGACCGAGCGCAATTCACCGCTACTGCACTGCTGATTAATTTGCATAAACACGTCACGTGATGAATATTGTCGTCGTGCGGTAGGATTACTATTTTTTCTTGCAATATTCTCGACTCGATGTGGTCTTAATGAACGTAATGCGATCTACGCAGAGCGCACCGAATCACTGAAACTGATTAAATTCAACGATATGAACTTCACGAGATATTTTTGCACTCGGTAATTGATACATCTACGTGTTTATAACATACATTCCCATACTTACAATGCAAATGATCTGAGATGTTTCCTTGAGTTTATACTCTATATTCTTATTATGTATATCTGAAATACCTTGAAACTTTGAATTGAAATTATACATATCTTCAGGAACAGTTCATGAATAGGGTTATAAGAATTATGAGATATGTTAACGGTCCAGAACAAAGGGACTAGATAAGATGTGATACAAACTAGGGGTAAAAGATGGACATAAAGCAAAATGTTAAGGGGTATTTACATCGATGAGATAGAAAGAGGGGGCAGTAGAGAGAATTCGTCGTTTGATTATCCGCACTCATTTTTATTGTATCAGTGATTATGTTGTTTACGTGGCGGTTATTTACAATGTTTACCTCGGGTTTCGGGGCAAATGTTGCGGTTTCATAATAACCGCTTTTAGACAAATGATATATAAATATAGATATAAATATATATCTATAAATATAAATATATCTATAAGCACTCTTCAACTGAATATGACGCGACTCATCTAGTATATGTATGAATATATATATATATATATATATATATATATATATATATATATATATATATATATATATATATATATATATATATATATATATATATATATATATATATATATATATATATATATATATATATATATATATATATATATATATATATATATATATATATATATATATATATATATATATATATATATATATATATATATATATATATATATATATAAATTAGATTTATTTTAGCACTGAAATTATAGATCACAGGAAAATGGCGGCTTTCCTTTTACGAGTAAAGAAATCAATCTATCAACATCTATTCATATAAGTATGTCGTGTAAAGAGAAGTGATGTTTGAAGATCGATTGTAACGAACCTACGGTCGTCAATGAACCCCTCGAGCTGCAGTATCGTCGTCTCCAAACGAGCAATAATTCAATCGATTTGAACTCGAGCCAGAAATGTTTCGTTTGAATTGCGATCAATAATTTATACCCGACAGCCGACAGCCTTTTCTTATCAGTAAACAGTATAGTTTATTAGTAACAGCCTATAAAACGTATAACCTTTCATCGAATGGAGTTCCAGTAGAAATTAATGAACTCAATCGATTTTCGTCTGAGGCTGTACAATTTTTTTTCTTTGTAATTTTCTGAAGAAATGAATTATTGGAAGTATCTATTACAGTGAATCATCTGACTAGCAACTCGAATGGTGTTTTCATGAGTCGCCAGAACCAAATTAAACTCACAGGACTGTGGAACTGCAGCCAGTTGCAGAGAGAGAGAGAGAGAGAGAGAGAGAGAGAATGTCAGTGCCGTACCTGCTCCTTCCGCCTTACGCGCAGATAGCAGGTTTCCATTACACGTATCACTGTCGTCTTTACCGCAGAAAAAAACTCCATCTTCATCATCGACACGAGTATAAGAGGACGATACGATGAGCGGCTATTGTAAATTATTCAGCGGTAGAACTCGTCCTTGTTGCCGTAAAGCTTCATCGAATTCAAAGCTTTGACATGATTGCGCATTTAGCTGGCAGCCTCTCCCAGTCCTCCCCTAGTCCTCCCCTCTCCCCGTCCTCCCCTCTCCCAGTGTTCCCCTCTCCCAGTCCTCCCCTTTCCCCGTCCTCCCCTCTCCCAGTCCTCCCCTCTCCCCGTCCTCCCCTCTCCAGTCCTCCCCTCTCCAGTCCTCCCCTCTCCCCATCCTCCCCTCTCCCCGTCCTCCCCTCTCCCCGTGTGCGTTGTCCATCCTTTCTTCCAGATGCAAATATTATACATTTTTCTATCTCGATATACTGATTTTAAGACGCGTGTCGTAGATAGGAACAGGTAGTTATTATTTGTCTAAATAAATTGGTTTTTCTCAGCGATGTGTCGCGCATTATCAGCAGCCGACATATTGTACCATTATCGGGTGATATCGTATCATTTAGAATTCATTACTAAAACGCAGATTCCAGTTCCGCCGTTTTCGAGTTTGAAATCATGGTACATTTCGAATGTTTTAACACAAATCAACCCCTAAATCGAGAAACTGTAGAACGGGTTCGGATCTTCAAACTAGAATCTAGACATTTATCAGGATTTCTGATAATTTAGTGTGTATCGTGTGATGCTCATTTAAAAGTTTCAAAAACTGCCCGCACACCGTACACGAGAGGTGTGACTGCACGTGACCGCATACGTGAGCTGTGACCGCACACGATAGCTGTGCATGTATTCTTCCGAAAATGAAAATACTTTAAACGGTGTTCATTTTTGCATGACGGAACCGAAACAGACAATCGATCAAGTGACACTAGTGGGGCCTGTCTGTCCCCCCGAGGGTAGGCGAACCTATAATCAATAATAGTTTGATTGATTAGCCATCTATTACCTCACCCCTGACGACTCGCTGCTTTGATTGTTTTATTAGCATAAATTTGCCATTTAGTTAATTGACTAGAAGCAGCAGAAGCAATGAAATTCGCACCATCATTTACAACCAGTCGATTCCGTGCACTGAGTGCGAGAGAAAACGAAAACTAGCGAGATTCAAATAGATTTATTTCATGGAGGAGAGAACTATTTACTGGAGACTCATGCTAGCTGTTAGACGCGCAATAAACTGATTTGTCTAAAGTGCGCGTTTCTACATTTCTCGTCGACGCAACGCGTAAAATTCGTGTTTTAGATATCTCACGAAAAACGATAAATAATTACCGCAACAGACATTCGAGTACTTCGGTCACATCCGCGCGGCAACGAATTTCCTAGAATTTCGAACGTATAAAAACAAAATGTACTGTTTATATCATCAATTTGAGGACAAAATGAAACATTATAACGACATCAAAAAGACAGTGTAATATAATTCTTTGATTAGATATTTTGAAACAGAAATTATAATAAATGTAATTTAGAGTATGGTTGATAGAGATATAATACTTGAGAACGTACTAATGTGAACTGGTGTTGGTTTTAGGTGTAACTGGTTTTAGTGTTAGGTGTAACTGGTGTTAGTGTTAGGTGTAACTGGTGTTAGTGTTAGGTGTAACTGGTGTTAGTGTTAGGTATAACTGGTGTTAGTGTTAGGTGTAACTGGTGTTAGTGTTAGGTGTAACTGGTGTTAGTGTTAGGTGTAACTGGTGTTAGTGTTAGGTATAACTGGTGTTAGTGTTAGGTGTAACTGGTGTTAGTGTTAGGTGTAACTGGTGTTAGTGTTAGGTGTAACTGGTGTTAGTGTTAGGTATAACTGGTGTTAGTGTTAGGTGTAACTGGTGTTAGTGTTAGGTGTAACTGGTGTTAGTGTTAGGTATAACTGGTGTTAGTGTAAGGTGTAACTGGTGTTAGTGTTAGGTATAACTGGTGTTAGTGTTAGGTGTAACTGGTGTTAGTGTTAGGTGTAACTGGTGTTAGTGTTAGGTATAACTGGTGTTAGTGTTAGGTGTAACTGGTGTTAGTGTTAGGTGTAACTGGTGTTAGTGTTAGGTGTAACTGGTGTTAGTGTTAGGTGTAACTGGTGTTAGTGTTAGGTGTAACTGGTGTTAGTGTTAGGTGGTACTGGTAGAGTCAATAACAAAGTCGACCAGTGAATAAACGTTTTCTTTGTCAATTCAAATCATTGATTTCATAATTCGAATGACACAATCGGATATATGAATGACCTTGACACTGAGCTCAGCTCGCCAGTAATTCGATGTTTACGAGCGACCGATCTGAACCGATTCAATTGACTGAACTGGTTTTTACTTCCGGTTTAAAATGAATATATCAACTCTACTGCGCTTGCGCACGCCTCGCGCTGTGTGAAGCTGCTTATAAAATCTGACAGAAAATAAAAGATAAAAGAGAGCATCGCCGTTCAAAATTCCATGTGACTAGACTGAGTGTAAATCATTGATACTTTATTGGCTGTAGTGCACACCGTTTATTAGCTCGCTCGCTCGGGACATTTTGTTGACGTGTGTACAAGTTGTCTCTTTCGCTTCACTTGTAAATAGAAGTTGACGCATTGAACGATGATCCTGGAGGCCCAGTATCTAAATAATCAGTGGTTACCCACACTTACTCATTTTCGTATATAGAACTTGTGCAATTCGAACACACAAAACGATACGTTAATTCTAGATCATGTTCCATTTTGAAATTCAGCAGGGAAAATATATATCAATAGAACTCACTTAAATCGATAGCTTATATTTCACTCATAGACGTAGTGGGCGACTGTATCATATACTATAAAAACATACATTGATTTTCATATTGAAAGCCTGTTTTTGTGCTGGCGTCTTTTATAGCGTGAAAGTGGACAAATTCAGGTCAACGAGGACAATATCGAATCCATTCAGGGATCAACAAACAAAATCGGTCCTCGCAGGACAGCAATCTTCTTTCTGATTCGTCTCAGATTTAACTCATAAGACCGATCAGAGATAATCTTGAAAATAGATTATTCAAATATAAGATGGATAACCAAGAATTAGATTTTCCAAAATTGTCATGGACAAAATGTCCGCTCATTGAGTGAATGGCAATGTTTAAATCTCCCCGGTTTCTCATTGATGAATCAGTCGCTATCGGGTGTAGAAATAACGAGGTAAATATATACCCACAATCAGATATAATATCCCTCGATCGAACAATCATAGATAGCTTGAGAGAGGAGAGAGAGGAGAGAGAGAGGAGAGATGGCTTCGTGATATAATTCTATAAACTGTCGTAAGTGCGGCTAATCGATCCAATTCACGCCTAATAATTCATAAATGTTATTGCTGGAAGCGAGATGCTGATTTCTGTTCCTCCTAACATCAGTCGTCTGTCGAAACCAGAGTGTATGTGTATCCGGTCTGCGCCGTCGGGCGACTGCGCAGTTCTACCGGAAGTCAGTCCTCGTACGACACAATATACTCATTACAACGCGAAATCCTGTATTCGAAAGGCTGCGAATTCCCGTGATAGATTTATGAAATGTATCGTCGACGCCCAATCAGCATCGAATTAATACATATATCGTAAAGATATTAATTAATAAAATAGTTTAGTGATCTACGGAGTGATAAAACTGTATCGAAAGTTAATCATATACAGTGCCTTCTATACACTTTACTATCAGCGCCTGTGAATGATGTCCTGGGCCCAGTTTCACGAAAAAGTGTAAGCTTAAAACGGCTAAGTTTGAATTGTTGTCCTCATTGAAAACATGAAGTAACCATTGGCAATTAAACCAAAAATTCGAGTTTAACTTTTTTGTGAAACCGAGCCCTGGGCTGGTTCCAGAGTCCAGACTTTAGTACAAAAAAGGTCTTGAATCTCTAAGACTGGTCTTGATTTGCCGATGAGGAGTTTTTGCATGCAACAGGCTGCGGACTCTCAGTCGTTATATTACGCAAATGTATGTAAAACTATGGAAGATATTCATATTGTGAAATATATCCATAATCACAGACTGTTTCCTACAAAATAATGATTATTGTTCAGCACAGCTGTCGAATTGCTTGAAGCAACAGAAAAAAAAATAAACTCTTTATATAAATATATACATATATATACACATATAGATCAATTTCTCATGGATTGCTGTTTATTGACTATATTGTGTCTAATTGATAACGATGAAACTTTTATGACATATCTCAATTCCAACGATTCCAATGCGCTTGAATTATGCGTTAATAAATAATATCAGCAATCTTCAGCCTATTTGCTCGCGTGTGTATTGAGGAGTTCGTCTGTCGGTTACGTGTCCGAAATATCCCATTTATTCAACTCGTCTCGTCGTCATTGATGCGGCGATTCTCCTGAAAATGACATCTCTTAAGCCAGATCTGTATATATATATATATATATATATATATATATATATATATATATATATATATATATATATATATATATATATATATATATATATATATATATATATATATATATATAAACAGAATATAGCTCACATATCGTATTAGTTTTCAATCAGCTTCTGTAAATAGGTTCTATCAAAATTCCTATCTCATAACTAAACTCATCACATGAATCGTTTAAGACGGTATATTTACAAAACCGACGAGATGGTGTCACTTGCTTACATTTTTAGAGGCAAGCTAGAGTTGAAATTGTAGATCATTCCCAAATATTTGATTCTGGATTCAAATTATAACTTAGGCTTCAATTCGAACGTTGGAACTTCGTAAATAGATTAATTTCAATTTTAGTCTTTTAGTTAAGGGTTAAAACATTGGAAATTAGTTGATTTCAAACTTAACCGAAAACCGTTGAGAACTGGATCAAGCTCCTACGGAAAACTATAGCCAGATGATTCAGTCACAAAATCTATAGACACTCTTCTTTAAACCATTAACTTCACGGAACTCCGGCAGTTTCATAATATGAAATTAAACTTCTATTGTAACACTCAGAGTAGACATAATTGAAAAACGGACACGAAGAAAAAACGTATAACAACGTTTGAAACAGTCGCGCGCAGTTTTATTACGTCACGTCTGCTGTGTGATAGCATGACGAAATGTGGCACGCATTGCTTCCAGTAACATCGATGAATATACAAGAGAATAATTATCTTCGCATAATGACGCAAATAGCAAAGCAATATCTTTAGCCCTGTTCCAGGCGAACAAATAAAAACCTTCTATGCACATTTTTCATAAATTGTGACTCGAGGAGGAGCGACGGTACAATAAAAGAAGATCATTCGTCTTGTGCTTAGTGTTTTCTGCGGCGTTTGCTCTCTTCCGACGGACTCGACAAAAGACGCAGGGAATCGGCAATGCCTCAGAGAAATACATAAAATGCATTTCACATCACACGCACACAATAAGACTATGTTTTATCGCCATTTATTGACACGGAAAATGCCCGATAGCAGCCGCCGATCTAGGGAGGAATGCTCCAGGTGTTGCACCTTACCCCGTTTTAGTTCGAAATTAGATCAGGACCAAGTTCCACATGCGACGAGTTAAGATTTGATTTAGAGTTAACTGATTAAAAGTGAACTGATTTTAACTGTCAGATTTAACTCTTACTCACAACTGTGGAACTGGATCCTGAGTTCAGAGTTAACTCTATCTCACAACTGTGGAACTGGATCCTGAGTTCAGAGTTAACTATATCTCACAACAGTGGAACTGGATCCTGAGTTCAGAGTTAACTCTATCTCACAACTGTGGAACTGGATCCTGAGTTCAGAGTTAACTCTAACTCACGACTGTGGAACTGGATCCTGAGTTCAGAGTTGACTCTAACATATTCCCAACTTTGGTAACCGGCAGTATGACAATGATCATCCTAGTTCTATAGCTGAATCACTTTGAGAAAGTCCCCGGTTTCATCCTGCATTTCGTTTTCTTGTTGCATCTGTATTTATTTTTTGGGTTCGGAATTACCTGATATAATCTTTAGGGTTCTGAAATTTGCATTTTACAAACGTTTTAAAAAAGGACAGAAACACATTCGTTATGACTGTCAGAAATGATAAAATCTTCCACGCAGTGACGGGTGATCTATCAGTGGTTTCTGACTCTCCCTTGAGTCTCATCAGCGTTTTTTACTCTCATAATTTTGTCGCTAAATATTCTCGGTAACTGCGCACACGAATGAGCGCATGTCGTCATTAGCCCTCGGGGGTACGAACGAGCTACAGGCTCACACGTGATTAATCAACACAAGCAGCAACTAACAGGCAGCAGCAGCCGAAACTCCTCGTGTTTCACCGGGACGTTTTTGATTTATTTCAGCGAATGTCGATATTTCCTTCTTGTCAATTTCGGCAAAGACGAAATTAAGATCGTACGCGGTCGATTACAATTGCCTAAAGCGAAATAAAAATATCATTTATTTCTGAGAATTGCGACGTTAGTTTATCAAGGCTTTACTGAGAAACCTTTATTCGATACATAAGAAATATTTTCTGGGGGATCCAATTCTTGCCTTTTTTCTATGAATCATCTTTTCGTGATTATCTTGTGAAACGTAAGTTTGGTGAAATTGACGAAACCCTCATTCCAAAAAACCATTTTAAACCTTCACTAAGAACCTTAGCGTCAGTGTGCGGCAATTCAGAGCCACAAATGAGTACCACAGTTGAGTAACATAGTTTAGTACCACAACTGAGTGAACGCAATCTCGTTGAGTATCATGGATATATACTTCCAGGACTTGGCGAGGTTTTTAAACCGAGCTATGCTTCTATTTCTGCTGCTCGTACAAAATAAAAACAAGCATATCTCATTTAAAGAGAAGTTGCGTTGATTATTTATGACCAGGTAGCTGTCTATTATCAGTGACAGGCGAGTGAACGATCAGATTACGATGTTCGGATGAAGCGAGTATTCATTTCTGAAAATTGTCTCTGCTTTTATATATACACACATATATATGTGGAATATTTCTATCTCATCGTCAGTAAACCGTTCTCTTCTTCTGTCAACCCTTAATCGCCTTTTCGTCGCTGCCGGCACATTCTCTGTCTGTCTGTGTGTGTCTCTCTGTCTGTCTCTCTCCCTCTCTCCCTCTCTCCCTCTCTCCCTCTCTCCCTCTCTCCCTCTCTCCCTCTCTCTCCCTCTCTCTCCCTCTCTCTCCCTCTCTCTCCCTCTCTCATTCTCTATACGATGATCTAATCCGATCTGAAACTCGGTACACATTGCTCAAGTTTACATGTGCGCGCGCAGGTTCTGCTTAATGAAAAGAGAATCACTATTATTCATAATTCTATATTTAGTACTCTGTACTTCAAATACGCGATATGAATGCCTTTGATACTAGAATACTTTGATAAACTTCTTCAAAATAAAGAATTTACTGCATATATTTCATCCATCCGTCTAAAAGAGGTTAACATAATCATATAGTCTCATTTTGTATAGAACTTGTACAGTCTCCATAGGGTATAATGTTTATATGGTCATATGTTTAATTTCTATTTATCAAAATCGAATAGAAACAACTTCTTCCTTTTTTTTCTTTTTCTTCTACGCACTCTTACTTCCACAGACGACTGGGTACTCATACCCAATACTCGGGTACTCATACCCAATACTCACATTGATTAAATGACATTCAATAAACTGGAAAGCTCTTTACTGGCGGCGTCTTCCATTAGACTTCATATATCATACGTCGAGTGAATTAGATATCGTCAGTTTCTCTGGTCCCCGAGTCGTCGTTCTGGGAGAGTCGTTCACGGTTACTCTTGTCCTGTACTGGTTCTGCCTGGGAGTGTATCCGGTCGACTGTGTATCGTGTAGTATTGTTCTTCCGTTCACCGGACAAGCGAGAAACACGTGACGTTTGTCGTCACCACACATGGAGACAGACGAAAGAGTTCCACGTCGACTAATGAACGGCTTCTGTTGCTGCTGCTGGTTTCGGAGTAGAATATTTTGAGTCAATATCTAGGACAGGTGCTCAAAATACGTTGGTATCAAGCTAGGGGATAAGTGACAACCCTATTCGAGCGTCTAGTTTCATGAACAAGTCTAACCTGAATCGTTGTTCTAATCAAAACACGAAGTCACCGAAACAAAAATTCTAAGTTGAAATTTTTCGTAAAACTGGACGCAATACTTTTCATTGGTCCGACATTTAACTTTGAAAACTGGTTTGAAAGTTTGAAGTTTTTTTTGCAAACTGTTGAAACTGATGATCATTGTGGGCAACTTTTGACTCTTCGATTCCCGCTTTATCTATAGTTAACATTCGTTTATATACGTGTATAGCCTGGACTTGTATCATCAGGAAACTCCATTACAGGAATACACGACAGATCTATTTATACACAATATACGACAGTGCGGAGTGCATGATGATAAAACATATTCCATCTAAACAGAAAGGATGAGATAAGATCAGTCGCTGGTGCCAGCTGCCCCGACAATAGACCCGATAGATAGACAGGAAACTAACCACCAGTTCTCGCTTCCAGAGACAGAATTGTGTTCAGTCTGTTCCATCAAACCGGGTAGGTGCCAGAGAAAAACCCATAAGCGGCTTTAGGCAAGACGCTGATATACCGCGTAAAACCCGTCGTGAAGTTCAGCTAGATCGAAAAACAAAGATGCTACATTCATGTGTCACCGATCAGAGAGAGGCCAGCAGCACAGTCATGGCTTACATTCAAGACTAGTCAAAGACCATCTCAGTTGCGTAGCCAATCTTACAACTAAGGACCAGTTTTGATATTTAAGACCACGTTATTGACTTTACATCGCGATTGCGCAAGTGGGGCCTGATATTCGGTCTAAAGATAACAACAAATTAATTCTCCCTCCTCTATATTGAAGCTGTATAAAAACTATGGAAATTGGCAACAAAAATATACGTTAAAAACCTTCGCGAATAATTCATAAATCAAAGCCCCATTTACAGTTCAGCTTCCGGCGTTTATAGATAAATTTCATTTTAATGCGAAATTTTGGTTGTTAATGACATCGTGATAACACAATAGCGTGTTGTTAATTATCGCGTTTTCGCAACATCTAAAACTTATAATGGGATTTTGTTGCAAAACATCTCGAGCGATATAACTTAGTTGAGTTATCGTCGATATGTAGAAAAAAGATATGACAGTTAAAACGTATAGATTTACAGCCCAGAGCCACGTACTTTCAGGTATTTATCATTTTAGTGTGAAATCTTTTTAATCAATTAGTGAAATTGTGCTGATGAAATCTCTAATGTCTGGTGTTTGCAGTTCATTTTCAATTAAAAATATCTTTGTTAAAGTTCTGAACACATGTGAAGTGTGGACGAACAGTTTTTGAAAGTGCGCTGATAAAATATCTAATGCCTGGTGTTTGTAGTTCATTTTCAACCAAAAATCGAATGTGAAGTGGCCTGGACGATCAAAATCTTACAAAAAAAGCGATAAGGTACATCGAATGTTAGAGAAAATGCGGGCATCCGATCGGTGCCTGATTAAGACGTAACATAGGGCATTATTCTGAAGAAACAGATTCAATTTAAAATGATGAATCATTATTCGGTGTCTACTGATTCAAAGGTGCCGTCGTTTTTGTAGCTAACGGGGGTTGTGTCGACAAACTGCTTATGAGCATCAATAAACACGGAATCGGATAATTGAATTAACCGAATACACTACACACATACGCAAGCCGTATTGATTTGATGATTAATTTGACATCAAACCCGATTATATTTACATTTTAACTACGAACTACACTTCAATACACTGTACATCTACACACTTAGTTAAATATATGTACAGATGGTGCGCGTATATAAATAAGTACAATGAATAGATTCACAGAACGTAAAATTGATTTGTTAGTTTGTTATGGTTATATTATCTCCTAGGAAAAAAAACATATTTCTAAGCGTCGTCATTTCGCGAGATAAATTCAATTATATGAATGGCAGATTTGTTGGCACTTCTGCGATACCTTTGTCCCACGGTCTACGTTCTGTATTTCACGAGAATGGCCAGATCAATCATGGGTGGTCATTCTTGAACTATATGACATTTTGCTACGACGGGTACGGTGACCGCCTGATAGCGGAAATGGTTCCACCTGGCTGCCATGTCTATGAAGCTAAATCTTTGTGAAACGTGGATTGATTCCGGGATTCGAGGCCACAATGAAATCGCAGCATTGAAAAACATGAAGTTTTTCAAAATTTCAATTATCAATCAGCTGGTTCGTTAGTGTTTTAAGAATAATGATTCTTATAAGATTTGTCCATCAATATGCGTAGAACTGGGGTCCGAAACAGCACACATATAAACAAGGTATGAATTACGAATGCAATATAGCTAATTAATAAGATTTAGGTTTCAAAACATCCTGTACTGAATGGAACAGTACGAATTAGTTATCATTAATTAATCATTAATACAGGCGTTGTCTAGTTTAACCGAGTCAGACGCTGTACCCCGTGTGGCCCTCCGACTCTCATCCGTGCAAAAACTACCGCATGTAAAGATACAAAAATAGATTTTACCGGAATCAATATTCGTTGTGTGCGTGCGGTATGACTACACCGAATTATTTTTGCAGCCAGCACGCAGATCCTTTGCCTTCACTTGTCGCCCATGTGCTACATTGATTTACCCGTATGAAGACAGTCGCACTTGGCAACGGCATGAATTTTCGTCTGGTTTTTGTTTACAACTGATTAGCTATTTGAAAACGTATCGCGCGCGACCGACCGTTCGATTTAGGAAAAAAAACGTATCAAGGCAGCGAGTCGTGTTCATCCGACAGTTGAGCTACTCGCGATGAAACTACGACTCATCTGATCCGATTATGGAATAATTCGATGGAAAATAATCAATTTTCAGTGTTCAATTTCCCGCTACAAAAGGAACGTATTTCTTTAATATCATCACTTCTTACGGGTCTTCGCGTAGACTGATTTATCTATGCAGATTATAATGCGTAATTATTTGCCGCAGTAAACTAAACTAATCGGGAGATAGGGTCATTGGGGGCATATTAAAGTGTAAATTGAACTGCAAGGTTTCGGGGTTCAGTGCCTCAATTGTAAGTACAGCCTGTTAGCTTGCATTGGATTTCTTGTTACCACAAATCCGGAAAGTATCGCTCATTCATTATGATATCATAGATGGTTTACGAAAAATAGATGAATTTGTACTTATACTTTCAGCTTTCTACGATGTAAAAAATATATGAAAAAAAATCGAAAAATCTATATACAAATTTTCGATGTGAATTATGTAATTAAAACTTCCACTTGAAAACTCGTCGAGCTTTCTTCCTCGTTTATCCAGATGTGAATTTTT
Source organism: Tubulanus polymorphus (assembly GCF_964204645.1). NCBI lineage: Eukaryota > Metazoa > Nemertea > Palaeonemertea > Tubulaniformes > Tubulanidae > Tubulanus > Tubulanus polymorphus. Next base: position 1,042,759 of record NC_134031.1, read on the forward strand.
CGCGTATACATTGTGGCTTATTGTGCCAAGTGAAATCGAAAATTGGCTGATCAGATATCGGAATTGATACTATCGAGCAGAAGATTGAAATGATCGATATTTGATTTTCGTCCAACTCCGTTATAAAAACCTGTGTCGCCATTGTTTCTTTTTCCATTCATGACGACCTTGACCTACTATATATTTCAAATGTCATATCGGCTGCTTACTGCGTGTACGTGCTTCTAGCAATGAGCAGTTTTCAGAAGAACAATATATATTTATCTGGAATAGAATTGTGAGGGATCGATGTGAGATCAATACGTCACTGATATACTGGACAGACACTACACAGATTGAGTTAATTAGTTCATTTTGCAGTATTCAAACGCTTGAGTCATCGATTGTAAATAGTTGAGATTATTTCCATTCTCGATGAATATCATTGAGAGTAAACCACAATATCAATATTCAGACAAACGTCATTGTTTTTTTTTCTTTCGTTTTGGGCGTTTTTTGAACAAACTCTGAAGATGGTTGGAAGGATTCCACCCAAAACGCAAGAAAAAGTACATTAACAGAGTTGTTTGAATTGATATTTTGGGTTTCTCTTAATTCTAGAGTAAAATCCTATAGTCCGTTCAATGTTCGCGGTTAGAACTGGACTCTGAAAAGATTTCGCGCTTTTTGGTTTCAATATGCTTCACTCGTTATATTTGTAAATAAAGTGTTTTATTCATATTTCATCCACAATCTTGTCACCTATCCATATCATTAATAAATTATAACTCTAAAATTCTGATAAAAATCGATCAATATTTAGAAGCAGAAGGAGGCTTGCATATACATCCCGGAGCTTCAAGTCGAGATTTCTAATCTTTCCCATCAGAGTTAGATTTGAATGCTCGCAGTTTATCAGATGAAGTTTGATATCTGTTGCGGTGATTCGTAGGTATTTCTCTCGATGCCCCACCGCTGCCTCCGCCGCAGCTATCGCAGGTATCGTAAACAAGACGATGATTTCGGAGAGGAAATAAACGATGACTGTGAATGGGCCATCAATCAGTAAACCAGACTCCAGATTTACCCATTAACCGTCGACATACAAGAAACTACTGAACAATCGTTTGATACGCTTCAATTCCAACTTACTTAGTTCTACGGCCCTTAAACGAACATATTTTTAAGCTAACGACACCTTAGCACAAACAAACATTTCACAGAGTCCTCATTTCACCAAAATTATATCAATCTTGAATGGCAGCTTTGATCGAACTTCCGCGATTCCTTTTGTCCCTTGCCCACGTTCTGTATTAACTGCAGAATGACCAGATCTGACAGTAAGCGGTCATTCTTAAACTATAGAACATTCGGCTACTATAGGTATCGTTGCCGTCTCGTAGCGGACAAGGTTCTACCAGGCTGTCACGTCTATGAAGCTAAATTTTTGTGAAACGTGCATTAATTCCGGGATTCGACACCGAACGATGTTATCTTACATTGACGGATCACGTATAGAAGTTGATGGGTACTATTATCTCACCGAGTCTTTAAAAACTACCCTCGATTCTCTACATGCTACGCCTGATCTAAAACACTCTCATAGATCAGAATCGAAGCGATCAAACTGCCACAATATCTACTCTTAGGATAATAAGTTACTTAGCATTGTTTTATGCGATCAACGCCGTCTTAAATTACGTAACCTACATTTCAATTTCAATCTTCTCATACGACTGTATTTTTAGCCGGATTCTCAACAAACCCCGGAATTTCCTTCCATTTCTAATATTGATGTCTGTTGGAGATCGAGTTCTAATCAACGTTCACGTAGAAGAGATAATTACAAAGCGCTCCATTTAATTCCCATTCTATCGGCGCTATAGACGCGTGCGTTCATCTTCGCTTTATTGCCCATCATTACACTGACATGAATTAGGTTCCGTTTCCGATAGGAATACACTTTTAATCGCTGCACTTAATCAAGTGCCAATGTTCTTCGTGATGCTGTCTAATAGCCGGTCATTTACGACGAAGTCCCGAGAGACGAACAATAAATTAATGGTCGCAATTACTTGCTGGAAACCTCGGGAGCTTGAATCGAATTGAAGTTCAGGCGAATTTCGATGAGTTTTATTTATCACATCTATCAACGGATCTGGGATCATTTAACTGAATCACCCTGGGGCAGTGTGCTGGGAGAGCTCTCACTGGGGCAGTGTGCTGGGAGAGCTCTCACTGGGGCAGTGTGCTGGGAGAGCTCTCACTGGGGCAGTGTGCTGGGAGAGCTCTCACTGGGGCAGTGTGCTGGGAGAGCTCTCACTGGGGCAGTGTGCTGGGAGAGCTCTCACTGGGGCAGTGTGCCGGGAGAGCTCTCACTGGAGCAGTGTGCTGGGAGAGCTCTCACTGGAGCAGTGTGCTGGGAGAGCTCTCACTGGAGCAGTGTGCTGGGAGAGCTCTCACTGGGGCAGTGTGCTGGGAGAGCTCTCACTGGGGCAGTGTGCTGGGAGAGCTCTCACTGGGGCAGTGTGCTGGGAGAGCTCTCACTGGGGCAGTGTGCTGGGAGAGCTCTCACTGGGGCAGTGTGCTGGGAGAGCTCTCACTGGGGCAGTGTGCTGGGAGAGCTCTCACTGGGGCAGTGTGCTGGGAGAGCTCTCACTGGGGCAGTGTGCTGGGAGAGCTCTCACTGGGGCAGTGTGCCGGGAGAGCTCTCACTGGAGCAGTGTGCTGGGAGAGCTCTCACTGGAGCAGTGTGCTGGGAGAGCTCTCACTGGAGCAGTGTGCTGGGAGAGCTCTCACTGGGGCAGTGTGCTGGGAGAGCTCTCACTGGAGCAGTGTGCTGGGAGAGCTCTCACTGGGGCAGTGTGCTGGGAGAGCTCTCACTGGGGCAGTGTGCTGGGAGAGCTCTCACTGGGGCAGTGTGCTGAGAGAGCTCTCACTGGGGCAGTGTGCTGGGAGAGCTCTCACTGGGGCAGTGTGCTGGGAGAGCTCTCACTGGGGCAGTGTGCCGGGAGAGCTCTCACTGGAGCAGTGTGCTGGGAGAGCTCTCACTGGAGCAGTGTGCTGGGAGAGCTCTCACTGGAGCAGTGTGCTGGGAGAGCTCTCACTGGGGCAGTGTGCTGGGAGAGCTCTCACTGGGGCAGTGTGCTGGGAGAGCTCTCACTGGGGCAGTGTGCTGGGAGAGCTCTCACTGGGGCAGTGTGCTGGGAGAGCTCTCACTGGGGCAGTGTGCTGGGAGAGCTCTCACTGGAGCAGTGTGCTGGGAGAGCTCTCACTGGAGCAGTGTGCTGGGAGAGCTCTCACTGGAGCAGTGTGCTGGGAGAGCTCTCACTGGAGCAGTGTGCTGGGAGAGCTCTCACTGGAGCAGTGTGCTGGGAGAGCTCTCACTGGAGCAGTGTGCTGGGAGAGCTCTCACTGGAGCAGTGTGCTGGGAGAGCTCTCACTGGGGCAGTGTGCTGGGAGAGCTCTCACTGGAGCAGTGTGCTGGGAGAGCTCTCACTGGAGCAGTGTGCTGGGAGAGCTCTCACTGGAGCAGTGTGCTGGGAGAGCTCTCACTGGGGCAGTGTGCTGGGAGAGCTCTCACTGGGGCAGTGTGCTGGGAGAGCTCTCACTGGGGCAGTGTGCTGAGAGAGCTCTCACTGGAGCAGTGTGCTGAGAGAACTCTCACTGGAGCAGTGCTGGGAGAGCGCTCACTGGAGCAGTGTGCTGAGAGAACTCTCACTGGGGCAGTGTGCTGGGAGAGCTCTCACTGGGCCAAATGTTGATGTGTTTGTCAGTGGGCGGCAGTCAGTGGGCGGCAGTCAGTGGGCCTGGATCTCTTGTGGGTGGACGCTCGACGCATCCAGATGCAACCAAATTGATGCTTGTTCGATGACTGATTTTCGAGACGCTATAAACATTAAGTGGTTGTATTATTTGGTATAAGTGGTCAATGACAATCGGTTGATTGGTCTGATAAACTCGAGCTGTCAGTACAGGCCAATCGGGAATATTGAAATATAGCCGCTCGGATCTATAATATTTGCTTCGACAATCCGCCATAAATCCATCCCGATCTATACGTATTGACCACTGCCGCCACCGCCGCCGCCACCGCCGCCACCGCCGCCACCGCCGCCACCGCCGCCACCGCCGCCACCGCCGCCACCGCCGCCGCTTATGATTGATGAAACTGTGTCAACTATTCCTGCTCTCAGCGACCCCTGTCGAGAGGAAATCAGTCTGTCTGACACATCAAACTTCCTGTGTCTGTCCCATTGAGCTCGTGCCGGCGCCGGTTTCGATATTTCAGGAAGTTGAGTGAAATCGCTTTGAGAATAAAATCGTCTTCTTAATAGAGACGTATAGGAAAAAAATGTTTCGGTTGTTGAATGTAGCGAAAAAAAAGTCAAGTAGTGGTGTCAACTTTACTGTGTTGTATAAAACGTATTTGACAGACCTGAAATAGGCATTCAATGCATTTAGTGATCTTTGTCTCTCAGTCATTTATCATCTTGAGCTGGGTTCTGAGCCCAGTTCGACAGTAGGTTACGATTGTAGGTTTGACACTCTAAAGATCCATTATAATCTGGGTTCACATCCGACTTAAGAGTTGATACATTCGAAAATGGACTGATTTCAACTCTGACTAAGTCTTACAACTTTGAAACTGGGTCCAGGGTCCTTCTAATATTCTATAACAGAACTCCTAGGGAATTTCACAGATGTGAGTTAAGATTTGATTCGATGTTTACCTCTGAAATTGAACTGATTTTACTCGCAACCGTGAAACGGTAGACCAGCAGCCAGCTGGGCGGGTCGACATCCGTTTAGATATTTTATCTCCTTTGACATGAATCGATCGTACTGACCGACCGAATACAACCACTTTCTGACGTTAAACGAATACAGCATGTATCGTCTGCACTATCGCCGTATCTCGTGAGTTTATTTCATTAGCGGCTAACTTCATTTTCCGCTCAGGTGCTTTGTAATGTTTAAATTGGTACACCGGTTGATTGGCGCGAGTACGTCTCACGACGCATTTCATCAATTTTACGCACAGGATTTATGTCAACTGAGAATAATGAAGATTGACGTGTCCAACTCCGAGTCGAGTCGAGTCGAGTCGAGTCGAGTAAACCATCGCTCTGTCTATAGATTAGCGAGGTAAACCCTTCTATCATAGTTTGTATAAAGGGTCGAATAAATGTCGTCAAAAAGAACTGATGAATTCACGACGAGTCTGATACAAATTTCAATAACTAATTCTAAAATATCGATTACTAGAATTATGTCGATTCGTTTATACATCATTTTAGCGACTTCTAACGACTAAGAGAATTGACAGTGAAATTGGGCCAATAGAACCAGTCCACCTGTCCAGCAGTTATACAGCTTGTCCTATATGCGTAACAAAGTCGTCAAAACGGTTTTAATAATCTAATAATTTTTGTCAAAAACCGGTTTCCTTTGCATCAGTTCAAGCAAAACGACGAAGTCAAACAATCGTGTATCAATTAATGCAACTAAATTGACCCCATGTCCACTAATGACATCGTTAGCGATGACAGTAAACGATGAGATTAGATAATAATCAGTTGAATTCCTTTTTGATACGAGTTGATACTAGAAATTTGGGCTTAAAGCGTAAACAACCCGCTGAATGAAAAACCCGCATATAAAAAAAGGAACTTATGAAAAGGCAAATTCATCACAGGGAAGTAATTTCAAACTACCAGGAGTGATATTGATTTATTTTGATATTAAGGATAGTACAACCACTCGTAATTTTACATAGTAGATCGTCCTATTGCCGGAAAGCGATCAGCGTGAGTTGGATTTAAAATCTACTGTAACTAAAGAGTTTATTTCATGACGGAATAGAAATGAGGAATAGTGAAAGTGCCGACAGCGGATATGCTGTAGATGATGAAGATTACAATTTATCAAGCCGAAAGAATTGTTCGATCTCGAGTGAGTAAATGGGGCTACTCAATAAATTTAGTGGAAAGGTTATCAAAATTCTCAAAATAACTGGGAACCTGAACATTTTATTTTGGCTAAACTAAATACTAACATGGAAGACCTCACTGAGATGAGGTCATTAACAGGCATGACCTCACGAGGTTGACTAGGTGCTGCGTTGCTGCAGTGATGATCCTCACCGTTCCGATGCAGCCGTATCGCTTCTATCATTGTCGGTTTCGGTCGTTATGTTCAGCGGTCAATGATTGATCATGATTTTTTTATGATCTACAATACATTTATTCTCGGCGGGGATCGATTTTTTCTCATCTCAAAAACAACCGTATCGGACACGCGGAATTCCACGGACAGACGGAGACGCGTAAGCCCGGTGGAATTCCACACTAACTCCTCCATCATCGATATTGTCAATATATGCCTCGGAAAAAATACTGTTTGATACGAGTAATATTCGGTACATGGCTATTAGTTTGCATTGATCGGATGAAAGGCTTACATCGGCTTTTTCAATCAAATTGATTTATTGATTGATTGATCACCGGAATGGAAATAAAATACATATCCACATATTCGCATTGCTCGCTGTCCGTTAAGATGCTGTCGTTGTCAGTGTAGGTTGTCGATCAGTGCACAGTCCCGAGGGCTGCACCAGTCTTTAAAACATCAGCGCGATGCCTCGAGGGCTGCTGCGATCTGTAAGACATCAGCGCGGCGCCTCAGGGCTGCTCCGGGTTTTTAAACATCAGCGCGACGCCTCAAGGGCTGCTCCGGTCTTTTAACACGCTTTATGGGTTGTAGCGTCCATTTAGTCCGGTTTCCGATTTGAGTCGTGTTCTTTGCAGTCAATAAATTGGTTTAAATTTACCGATAATTAGGACTCATAATCAGTTACATAGATGGGATAAGTTAAAAACATGTTTAACTTTCTTTACGTCGTCTTGGATCTTGGTCACTTTCCAGACTAACCCTGTATTGGACGAGTGTCCTTAAATGTTGCCGGCAGGACTCGAACCCGTTTGTCACGAGATGCCCCTTCTTCCAAGCGTCATCGTTTATGGCAGACGTGTTATCAGTGACGTCGTCGGCAGTTTGAATATTCAGACTTCGTCCTGACGTTGAATCTGGAATCTCTGCTCAGATCAATAGAGACTGAGACGGACACAGAGACTTCACGTCAAAACCAAACCTTACCTCGAGACGTTGACTTTTGTTTGCGCTTTGTGTCCGTCGGTTTCTTTCGAACTTGATAAGCGACTGAAAGTAATATCAGTGGTGCGTGGTGGGAATATTCAGAAAGTTTTCGGCAGAAAAAGCTAACTCGAGAATTCCAGTCGCGCGTGTTAGGTCACATTCAGACAGACAGTGTTTGTTAATGAAATCATCAATGATGTACACAAGCGACGGAAGTGATTTCGAGTTTGCGCAATTAACAATCGATGTCTCGTTACATCTCGCGAGACGAGACGAGACTAATTTCTTCTCAGCCACTGAGAGTTTATATCGAATATGAAAATGATGAATTTTGATTGCATTCCGTGGCACGCAGTTTCGCGTCGTCATTATTCAACATTACCTGGAGATGAATAACCTGATAACGGCTGTTGAATTCAAACATGAACTCAAGAATTTACGATTCAAACGAACTTTACTGTATTCGTATTGAGTTCAATGGTTGAATAGCAGACGTTTCTGATCAGGTCTGACAGAAAATTGTATACTGAAATCTCCAATTAAGTACTCCAATTTCAACAAAAAATAGTTCTGTTAAACTCAATCGACCGTCCAGTTATCTGTTATATCCGATTTCAAAATCTGAATCCCTGTTTCAATCGTGAAGTCGGTTTGTAACACGCCAAATGAGTATAAAACAAATAAAATCAATCAGTTTATCAAATAAATAAGATGATCGCTTCAGGTAGATAGAGAGGGCGGCTCCGTCAAAAAAAAGGGATTTTCTCAATTTTTCGGATCCAATTTCAGATCTCAGACTTTAGGGTTAAAACTATTTTGTACTCATTCAGTCAGATTCAACCCACAACTGCGCTGAATCTTATCCTAAGCAGTGATCGCGATTAACTAGTTTCGAAACTCTTTTTTACCATGCTCGTTTTCTAGTCGACTCTTTAAAATCCTGTTTGTGGTTTACTGATACAATCACCGGAGATTGTGTGTATGTCGCATCCTGGATGTCTAGGGTTCTGTAATGTCCCGATCAACTTGTCTGTTTCACTTTTCTTCCTCTGAAGACTTGTATCGGGTGTCGGTAGTCGTGTTGCTAAGCTCGTATTACCTGTAATTGACGTCATCGCTTCTATTTACTTCTTCCCTGTTCATCGTTAGATCCAGCGCGCATGACAACCGCTGCTAACCCGATAAATCTCTTCTCGCAACCACCAATTGCAGGTAGCGATAATTCGCGGTCTGCGGACTCCTTGCTTTGATTTATTTGAAGCCTATACCGATTATTAAGAAATGATTTAAAGGTTAACCATTGATGAAACACAGATAACAAACCTTGTTGTTACGAATATAAAATCCCACCAAGAAAAGTCCGGCGTTTTCTTTGAGTTCATTCGTCGTTTCGACTATATCATCTTCAGGAATACTGAATTCCTTGAGCTGGTAGTTTATTCAACGTGTCGACTATATCCTAATAGACATCTCCAGGAATACTGGTATCTTTAATACTGGAATGTTGAGGTATTCCTGAAGTTGACCGCTATGATACTGGCCGAAACGTAATAAATCATTAGCTCCAGCAAACGTTTAAAACCTTTTTTTCTTTCTGAATGTCGAATTCGATATTATGATATCAAGGTTCCTTCTCCTCCAATGTCACGATAATATTTGTTGTATTTTTACCCCAATCCTGTCTTCGTGTATTTATCTCGAATCGACAGAGATCGCGAATATTTCGAGTACGTTGACACTAGATTCACCAGCGTCCATCGATCTAGTAATGCGCACAGATATTCTACGATATTCCTAGTAATTGTAAAAATGAATCTACTTTATTTGCTTCCTGGCAGATTTTGCCGCCGCCGATGATGATATTTTTCATTTCACTTCATGTAGGAGTTTTTGCTTATTTTTTCAACCTTGTCCTCGATTCCTACCAGCTTTCGATCAATAGTCATCTTATACCTGACGGTAAAACTGTTTACCGATACCGGCGGCTGAAGTGTTTCTAGTGTATCACACGATGAAATTATTCGGTATTTGATTGGCTCGTAAAGTGTGTTGTTTAGTGAATGATTACTAGTGAAGCAATGTCTTAAACATCGACATCAATGAATTGACCAACTGGGACTAGTCAATCACTACTACGTACAATCAGTCTATATGTAATAGGTCCCCGGTAGCTCGTTCGTTTTCAAAATCATTCGGTCATTCTATAACCTGAAATGAACGGTGCGTCAGATTCTCAACCCGCTGGGAAATCATTCACCTGCTCCAGGATTACTATACAATATCTACTCGCGATATAGTAAAATGAAAGCTGTAGATTTATAAGATATGCATAAAGCAATGTAATCAGGATGGACTGGCGGTTGTCGTTGATCTACACGCAGAACTGCCAACTGTTCCTGATTTGCGGTATTTGTTACTTAGTCTTTACTTGTAACGAGAAATACTGATTTGATTCTTGTAATGCATACAGAAATATGAAAAATGTTTCTGAGGCTCTTACTGTTGACTGAATGAATGATTTATTTACTTATAATATGTACAAGATTATAAACATAGTTTCTTTGGATATGATTGCATAGATAAATAGACATATATAAGAAGGACAACCCCAAGCCCTAGGGGCTGAGCCTGATAGGGGGATTGCCCTGAGAAAAAAAATAAACTAAGTGATAGATACATATAAAGATAATAATAATAATAATAATAATAATAATAATGATAATAATAATGATAATGATAATAATAATGATAATAATAATAATGATAATGATAATGATAATGATAATGATAATGATAATGATAATGATAATGATAATGATAATGATAATGATAATAATAATAATAATAATAATAATAATAATAATAATAATAATAATAATAATAATAATAATAATAATAATAATAATAATAATAATAATAATAATAATAATAATAATAATAATAATAATAATAATAATAATAATAATAATAATAATAATAATAACTACTGATTAATTTGAAGATTTTCAATTTGTTACTGATAAAACTTAACAGAGATTGGCTAGCCCTGTACATACACCAGTGACTTGTACATTCATCAGTTTGTCCGGATCTCATGGTCGCAAATCAGCCCCAATATCCGGATCCTAACATCGCGCATGCTCATTGCAATATTCACAAATGATATCAATCTTCAAACGCAATTGATGATGAAATTTATTCAGACTCACGAATTGATAGCTGAATCCGGTTAATGGTTTCGCCCGATGATTATATACTTATCGTATCGTTCTTGCGATCTTAACGAGGCGTTTATTGGAGCCTACAGTTTCGCTCGGGGTTGCTACTCTCAGAAACTGGACATTTCAATAAATTGGCCAATCAGAGTGTCTGGCTCTTAATCAAAATTCAAACTATTTTGACAACCTGTATAACAGGTGAGGGGTGGTCGAAGGTACAGTAACGGATACGTCTTAACTGCGTACAAGCTCTCACGAACGGTAAAACAGTAAAATTTTATCGATCGTTCGCTGTTAAAGTATTGATGTGTTTCAGCACGAAAACTGCCAATAAATCTAACCTTGCGCTTGTAGACCATGTATCATATTTGACAACGGTTCAATAGAGTCGTCTACCGATTCGATTTCCGACTTAAAACCAGATCCGAACTAATTCATTTTTCTGACTCAGTCTATTGCGAGATTGCTGATTGTGTGCAAAACGAAAAGAAAAAAAGTGCAGTCATTGTGTTTGTTCTTACGTAACCTATAAAACTCTCGACATTCAGTAAAAAGAAGATTCTGATTCTGGACCGATCTGCGGTCTCAACCTCACTCAGCCGTGCTGAACTTCCGGTTTCTATTATGACCTTGATGATTTACGATGACGTCATGACCGCGTCACAATCGATGACATCATGGCCATGATTTTGTAACAAATTTTGATACCAGTTTCTTTCAAAGACATTTACGTATCTCATAGCCCTGCCTTATTGCACCCTGAAAGGCGCGGATCGCTGTAAAACACAAACCGCGATGGCGTTGCATTCACGAAACGACGACGCTTATCGTGTTAAGGTCGAATGGATCTTTGATTCACCGACGCGAACAGAAATCAGGGTCATTACCATTGTACATAGATTCGTCTGCTGACATTTTGTGTGATTTGTATTGATTCAATGCTTAATCTTTGCCAGATCGGCGTCAGAGATCGGCGCTCGCGAACTGGCAATGACAGTGATAATGGTATTTAGTGTACGGTTCCGCGATATCGCTAGCTAATTGCGCGCATTGACTGAGCGTGTGAAAATCTAATTTATGATTATTGTCTCTCGCAGTCGGCATTATAGTCATAGATTTAATTAACGAGTAAATAAGTCATTCTGGGACCTTATCTTAACCTCTCTCTCTCTCTCTGCCTCACACTCATCGCCTTCCGCAGTGATTAGGGAAATGCCCATCGCGTATTGGAGGAGAGGACTGAATGCATCGTTTCTGAATTTTCTGAATTTTGGAACCCCTTATTAAGATGAAGTGATTTACAAGTTCCACGGTTCAGAATCCAATTCAACGGTTCAGGGTCCAGTTCTACAGTTCTGGATTCAGTTCCATGGTTCGGGATCCAAGTCTGAAACTCTGCTCTTGGTTAAGATTTGATTCAAACTTAATTGGAAAATTGTAGAACTACATCTGAAGTTCGTAGCTTGGGTTCTGATAATCAGTGAACATGAGAAAAATCCCACAATAATTCAGCCATAAGATGTAAAGTTATTGAGTCAAATCGCATATATTTTGAGCAGTTTCGGCTAAAAACTGTTTCGTCATCATCAGTGTTCAGCCGAAATGTTGCTCTAAATAATTTACGGATATTGTGTATCTCCGCGACTTATTCTATGAACATGTTTCCAACTCTTTTCAACTGTAATTAATTCAATATATTCTAATCATATATTTTCTGTGTCTTGTTCTATTTTCAGTACCTGTCAGACTACCGAATAGTTCCACAATGATCGGAGCTGCTGGTAGCAGACATGTCTCGCAGAGACGACGATCCTCACTTGCCAGCCTTCCGCCCACATCGCTCAATTTATTCCGCCAGAATTTGGGCGGGATCGCGGAAGGGGACGAGGAACAGGTCAAATTGCCGTCGATACCACGGCGTCGGGCTGTTGACCGGTCGGATTACCGAACATGCGCGTTACTTCAACAACAGCTGAAAAATATCAAAACCTACCCAGAGTAAGTACTAACTTTAAATCATTAAAACCGCGCGATCACTTGAACGTTTTTGGCCGGTACCTGATTAGGCGCCCGGGCAACCGTTCACAGCCGTCCACAATGATGCTGAATGGGTCCTTGCGTGTTTGACATGCGATAAATTTAGCTCAACCAAAAACATCGGACGAGATCCGTGCCAAATTTGAGCATTGACCGATTCATCGCGTGCGAATTCTCCGAACTGGATGCTGACTCCCCTCACTTGCCACAGCATCGTTTCGATATCATTTTAGTATCGAGTGAGTGATTTAAATGTGAACGCGCTCTCTAAAAAGGCACGAGCAGATTTTGACTCGGGTCTGGTCCGGAGCAGTTTGACCCTGGCTAAATCGTCTCCTTGTGATCGCCGGTTATATCTTATCGCACTGTGATAAATGTTATGTGGAAAGGAATGGCGACGGCGACGGCGACGGTCGGTCGGTCGGTCGGTCGGTCACTGCGTGCAGTGAGAATGAATATTTAGTTTTATGTATAACGTCAGCACTTGAACAGTTTCTCACGGCGAATGAAAAACACTTTCTGTGTTACTGGCGTCGACGACAACGAAATGAATTATTTTTTCCCTATTTACCGACATGACGTGGGTGACAAGTGGAGTGTGCGCGCCCAGCAGCAGCCGGAGCGCACACCGGCGGCACACACCGGCTCACCGTCAGTGTCGAAACTATGGTAACCACCAGCAATTTATATCATTTAGCTTTGGCAGCACTAAAAAACCGCTGAGTCAATCCGTCACCAACCGAATGGACACGCCCAACTGTAAGGATTAGCGTGAGGTTCAATGGCATATTGCGTGTTTCAATTCGAATTACTGGGTTTTTATGTTCTTTTGATAACTGAATCTAAGAGCGGGCGTCGCTTGTAGGGATCAGAGAGAGTTGTGGTCGGAGAGTAGGTGTTACTGAGGTGATGTTGTTATTCATGATTCATAAATGTACGAAAACAAGAATAAGCAGAGGTTTCTTCCATTCCAGTGACCACTTATTGTAGTGTATCCAGTCACCCATTCCGGTGACCACTTACTGTTAGGGTATCGAGTCACCCATTCCGGTGGCCACTTACTGTAGGGTATCCAGTCACCCATTCCGGTGAACACTTACTGTAGGGTATCGAGTAACCCATTCCGGTGACCACTACTGTTAGGGTATCGAGTCACCCATTCCGGTGACCACTACTGTTAGGGTATCGAGTCACCCATTCCGGTGAACACTGCCTTGCTGTTAGGGTATCCAGTCACCCCACGGTATAGTGGTTGATTTCGATTAAGTAAATTTCAACACTTGTTTTTTGCTAATATACAAGATTTTAACAAAATTATTAAATCAAAATTACAATGTGAGTAATACTGAGAGTAGGTATCAAAGCGATGTGATAATGTTGAATGAAGGACTGTTTTGAAGCAACAGTTCGATTATACAAATGAATGAAAGCAGCTCTCTCAGAAAATAAAAAGATTAGACTGAAAAGAAAGGGAAAGAATGACACAATACTGAACATACATTTCACTGATGTATGATGAGTCTCTATCGGGAATATAGCGATTGCAATTTATGAAAGCCAAGATAATAATATGTTTAGATACTTTTATAAATTATCAACAAACACGTCGATGGTCGTTTTATCGATAAATTCAAAGCAAGATTCTGTGAGAAAATTCATCGAGGATGGTAGATGACAAGATGATCTATTCATTGATTGTGTCGAGTCGTTTATCTAGTGACGAGTTGTTTGATAATATCATTATCCCGGTGTATTCATATACACATTTCATCCTCCATCTTACACAAAACGCGTATCAGTGGTTGACATTCTATATAGTGTAGAAGACACCAATTGATCTAATGTCATTCACGATTATTAGCAATAGCTAGTTTTTTCTGCCCTTTGATGAATTCGATCATTTCTTGCGAATGACATTTATCCAACCCTCCACCACACGATACACACCCACATACATACATCCCTACTTTCTTTCGCTGCTCTTTTCTGATCTTAGATTATACTTTAGCTGTAATATATATTGAATGAACCAATTGAATTTAGATGAATACATTATGGAACGGTAATTGTTGTTTTGGAAGGGTCTTCAGAATACACCTCGGGTAAGACTGGTTAGAAGAGCTTACTCCAATATTTGAGTTTGAACTCAGCGCTGTACCTCTGTCATTGATCGACGAGTATTAATGTCTCCGTCAGGGAACTGAGTCGACGGAAACTGTCGTACAGTCGTCACTAAGCCAGTGCGCTAGTACTCGGCGAGAAGTTCAACCTGTTGCTGTATAGAGGGCATTGTATAATATTCACTGATACAAACGCGATGTCAATTCAGATACAAGACATTATCATAGTTAAAGGGTCGAACGACATGATCAGAATCCCTTTAAGATAATCGATGTATATATTCTTCTAGGAAAAAAACAATACATTCCAAGCGTCGCTTCATAATGGAAATTCAAACTTCATTTGGCCGGTTTCAGGCGGTTTTGATCGAACTTCCGTGATTCCTTTTGTCCATGTGTCGACGTTCTGTATTATCTGCAGAATGACCAGATCTGACAGTAAGCGGTCATTCTAGAACTATTGGACATTTGGCGACCACGAGTATCGTGACCGTCTCGTAGCGGACACGGTTCTAGCAGGCTGTCATGTCTATGAAGCTGAATCTTTGTGAAACGCGCATTTATTTCGGGATTCGATCGCTTAACAGAATTGATGCTTTAATTTTCAAAATACCGATTTGCTACCCGCAAGATGAATCAATCAGAAGATGATGATAAGTGAACGGCACTTGTAGAATAGCCCCTACACGACGAATCCCGCAGTATAGAAATTGAAAGATAAAAAACATAAATTATTAGTAAAAAATTAAGATCAATAGATGCAAAGTTTCGGACTCTCTCTGGATTTCGTTTTTGATCTTTTTTCAATTTTTCAAATCGTGGGTTTTAATGAAAATTGAATTTTGATAGAAATAAAAGTTTATAAAAGCACCCGATGACCTTTGGATAATGGGAAATCCTGAAATTGAATTTCAAATATATTCATTTTCATCGCTATTATCACCGCGTGGAGATATATAACATTCATATCGCCAAATGGAGATTATCGGATTTTTTTTTCAACCCACGCACAATTATTATACGAGGTTATGATATTATATTAGAGGCCGGAGGCGGCCGTGCCATCAAATCATCAAGTCACAAATAATTATACGGATAAATAGGAATTTGTAGCGTTATCCGAAACGACGCTTATAGTAATATATCATATAGTTCTGAATAATGGACGAAACGATGCTGTAGCTGCAGATCCCGGTTTATACTGCGTATAACCGCTATCATTCACATGACTGGATAAAATTCAAAAACTTAATTTCACAAGTCGAATACTTTCAGACCCATTACTGAGGGAGATACGTTGGATTCCGAGTTCTGCTATTTTTGTCGAAGAAATGTTTTTGTAGACTTTCAGTCTTTTTATGGTAAATTTGAGAATAAGATTCCAAATGAAAAAATGTTATCTATTAAAAGTGAAGAGTCGAAATCAGAAAAAAATACTTATGATTTTATTATGGGAAAGTTACAAGTCGTTAGTATTCAGCTCAATGCTTATTGTGCCATATCAGTTTCGGAAGAAAATACCATTTTTCGATGGTGTAAGAAGCCGACGATGGATCTATTTTTCCCCGTCTGGTGAGGCTCGGTATTATCCGCACAAATCCAGATTATTTTACATAATACCCGTGAGAATGAACATCCGGTCAGCGCCGTAAACAAAATCATATCAGTCTAAAGAATGTTTCAACAAACAGAGGCGAGAAATCATAAAACTGCTCGTATAGCTAGGATTAACGGACCGTGTCCGTGACATTCTCGAACTGGCTCTGGTAATTTCGATCATGCAGAAGTCGCCTACCTGCACGTCCTCGGTGACATCTTACATCGAAATGTTATAAATTTTAATTAGTGGCTGTGTATATTCGCGTCTGCGAGTCCCTAGAGCGAAACGGTCGTTGGGTACAGCCAACAACAGCAGCAGCAGCAGCAGTGGTGGTGGAGAAACCTGTGTTCAATGGTAATTGTGCGCGATCGAAGTTTAGCTGTAAATGCCAATTCGATTGAAAAATCGAATCTTTTACCGACATCTGAGGCTAAAAACATTCAAACCTCATTTCTCCTTGCTGCTGAGCTTATAAGTTGACCCGACCGATCTCCTATCTACGTCTATCTAGCTAACAATAACAGACCTCCGGCAGTTATAGAAATAGACTGATTACAAATTTTATTGCATTTTACAAAATAAATTAGGAGAAATAGGGTTTACAAAATTAGAAGAAACAAGGTTCATTTTTAGCCTTAACTGTTCAGCGACTTGAAATGAGATGGATGAAGTTGTAACATATTTTGCAGTGAATGTTTTTCCACGCGATGTCGCCGTATTTGATATACTGTATCGATACGTAGAGAGTGAGAGATTGCGATGTTAGTTGTAGTAATTATTCGATCGATCATACGAAAGGAAAAGGTTAATAATTGTATAGGAAAACCCATTAACCGTATATGAAAAGTAGAGAAGATATTGCCGGAAAATGAACCCATGTCATTAATTGCTTATTGGGTCTGGTTCGCGAGAGTAAAACCTCTGAACTAATAAGTGGGATAGACACATTTGGACGCTGAATGAATAATCATATTTATATATAAATACACGAGACTAGCTTCTGGTGCGTCTATTTTAGAGTAGGATTTGATGAGATCGACTGAAGGGTTCTCCGCTCGTCCGGCGCGTTTCTAGTTATAGAGACAAGAGTTGCTGCCGATAGCCTAGTATCCATCGCGTCTCTCTGTGTTCATCAGATCCGAGCTTATCGGTGAAGATTGGCCCAGGAGCTTAGCTATCATTGAGCGAGGAGGCGCCGTTAATAAGGTGCTAATATCACTGATAATGAAATCAGCGACTACCAGCACTGATTGCTGATGATGCGACAGTTATCAGTGAGTTGTCTTGTGTCAACTAACCCGACGCAATTGGTCGTATAATCAAGAGGCATTCACGGAGTGACCTCGCCACTGCTGTCTGTTTACATAGATTGACAATGCGCAGGCGTCTCGAGTATCGATCAAATCAATTCCGAAATCTATTACGGGTGTCTTTCGATGGAAAATCTGGATCACCAGGTGTGGCCCCCCTCCCCTCCCCCTCCGACTATTACTCCCCCTCTCACACACCTATATGGTTTCAAAACTTCATATCATTAATACTAAATATTCGATCATACTCTCAATACTTCAGTATGGGGATCCCACCCTTGTAAACCCAGGGCTGACTTAGAGACCAACTAATATTTTTTTGCATATCCAGGAATGAACAGTTACCTCAACGACTTAAATACGAAAAAGGTTTGGGGTCGGTTAGCTTCGGTTAAAATGTTGTTAACTTCGGTAACTTTTCATTCCTCGACACATCATCGGCCAAAACCAATATTCATCCATCTCAGTTTATGCTTTACGGTATGGGTATAAATCCCATACCTCGCGGTTATGTTGACGTCACAGAGCGGAAGAGATCACAAACCCGGATGTACATTTATTACTTGTTTGTCAATGACATGAGGATTAAGCTACACGGCACAGCTTACATCAATCATACCTTCGACAACTTGTTGTACTGTTCACTTGTCTCGTATTCAAGATTATATCGTTGATTTACGATGAAATATTCGTGCGATCACGTTTTGATTTTTGCACTGACATTTTTATCTCTCAACCGCGATATTTTACAGGTGCACGTGAAGAGGGGGGATTCTAGAAAAATCCGTTGGATCGATAATTTAAAATACACTATATCGATTTAGATTCAAAATACTCAGAATCCAACGACTAAGATGACACAGTATATCCCTCTCCCGCTCTTTAACTGGGCATTTGTTAACCGTATATTTCATTCATTGTTTGGCAGCACAAGAATTAGTTGATCCACCCATGGACGTATAAACTAGTTTATACGTCCATGATCCACCCAAGATCTATGATATACATTGATTTAGATAAGGAACTTATATCAAAGACTTAATTAGCTCAAATTTGACATTATCCCAACCCTTGTCACGCCTTAGGCCTTATTTCTCTAGTCTGATACGCCCGGTGTGTTGTTTCCGTAATTTCTCACGAAATCATCATCGTTGACATTTTCTTTTCGAAGTTACGGAATTCTAATTTCGAACTTTCAAATATTTGACTTGTTCGATTCCCCGGGGCTATCGAAACCGATTCATCAATTCACGGTCAAATTGGCGATTTCTGAGAGTGAGTTTGTACTATCGAAAATTGATGGTAAACACGTGTCGTGTGTTTGCGGTCGGCCGAATCAGTGAGTGATAAACCGCCGAACGGTTGTATCTGTAGAATGACGATTGTTGGGGAGTAACTGATGTCAGTGACACAGACACACATCGCGCGCAGTCACACAGGTCGAGTGAGAGTACAATAGCCGTCCGGTTGCGCAACCATCCTGAAACCATTTTACCAAACATCTACTGAGAATTAATGGATGTGATATTTGTTGGAATGAGCGCTTAAACAATGATGCCTTGCCTCCAATTTGCGAAGCTATTTGCGCGCATCCGTGGTCATTAATGTACCGGCGTTTGGATGCAGTTGCCGCTTATTGGAGAAATAAATAATAAAACGGAATGATCCGCTCTACCCGCGGTATAGGGAACAGCGGCCACTGGCTTCTAGAATAACCGGCCTAGCGTTTAGTGAATTAGTTTGAGAAGCGAATAAGCATCCGTACACCGCACGTCAGTATTTTCATCGACGCCATGGCTTATTTTAATAGGCTTATTAATGCTGGAAGAAAAACCGACGGGGCTTTAATATAAATCTCATGCGGCGAACGGTTTTTGTGTTCCGTCATCGTGCGTAAAAGGACCGAGGTTTAATGAGTCTTTGACGGTTGTGTTACAGAGAGAGAGAAGTGGAGAGATACCGAACGCGTGTGTCTACCGTAGCCAAGATCTTGTGCGACACGCTATCGGCGTGGACCCGCTACTAACAATAACAACAAATCAAATCGAAGTCAATCGCGGTTCGTGAGACGCAAAGGTGAATTAAATAGTAATTGTGGCCGGGACTACATCGAGATACATCATCTTCACCTCGACACGACTCAATCCGACGCGACTGTTTCACTGTTTCTGCATTCTGTGAATTCCACGTCGAAGACAGCGACAGAAATCAAGTGAAGAAAAGTTATAACTGAAATAACTCATCCGCGCGGATACTGGAAATATTTCAAACTATTGTTGATTGTACACTAACATCTGAAGAAAAGGATTTTAACGCGTGGTTTCAATCTGAGGTTTAGATTTGTTGTGTTTCAAGAGAACGTCAAGAGTGAGATATAGAAAGGAAAGATGTCCGGTTTAAGGAGAAAGAGAGCGACATCGACGGGTCGAATGGGTTTTGATTTTGTAATGCTCGTCCAACTTCTCGGCAGGAAGAAAAGGTAAATATGTTAGGCTTTCCTCTCAAGTAATGTGTGAGGTGTGAGGGGCGGGCGGGGTGGATGTAGGGGTCGTGTGAAGCAAAGAGTTCTGTAAGCACACATTTTATGTTCGTTTGAAGTATTTGTTTACGAAACACTTTCTTCCTCGATTTTCTCTTTGCTTCGTTATTTTCAATGTCATCGAAATAAGAAAGAAAAGTTCTTAAACATATTTCTCAAAACGGTCCCGACAACATTTTGAGAATTGAATAGCAATACGTATCATTCATGTGGAATTAAGCCTAGCTAAATGTTTACATAATATGTTTCTAAATTGGAAACGGAATTTAATGAAAGCTAAACTCATTTATTGACAGCTAATAAACGATTTCAACAACATTCTAAGTATAGAAATACTAAGCTCTACGACAAAGCGTGGCTTTTACGCATTTCTCTAATTGGAGACGGGATCTAATGAAAACCAAACACATTTATTGACAGTTTCGAGCACATTATCCGCGCATTATGAATCGCTGTTTGAGATTCGACTCAATAAGAGCGGTGGTGAATTCCGTGCATTTTAGAAGTAATACAATCCCTGGTGATTTAAATCTGTTTCCGGGACAGATTTCAACAGAATTCCGTGCATTTTAGAAGTAATACAATCCCTGGTGATTTAAATCTGTTTCCGGGACAGATTTCAACAGTAATTTGTATGGTAATTACTAAGAATGCGGGATTCCGCGAGATTTCGCGAGATGAAGGGTTGTTGTAATTCGTGTGCGTAGTAATTAGTCACCATCAACATCACCGTCATCTTCACCGGGATGAACATAATAGCGATTCTCCTCTAGGCCGAAAAAATAATTGAAATCTTGCCAATCAAAATACTCGCCTTCGAAGGACACTCGCCTTATCCGAGGCTGTCATCTGCGCTTATGGAACATGATTAATTAGCAAATGGCGAATACAGGTAACCAGCGAGAGAGAGTTTGCTGAGAGATACTGAGCGGCTTAATGTAACCCGGCTGAAAAAATACACCCAACATTGAAAACAAGTACGAATAGGGAAGATCTATCGAAGCTATTGTCGGTGTTCGGATCCTGATCAGCAGATTCTATATTCGAGCATCTTTTCATATTCATTTTGTCTTTATGTTTCTGGACAAAACTTTCCGAATAGAATAGAATCGATTGAGATTACAGGCAGTTATCAAATCAGATAAAAACGTTGCTTTTGGTTTCCCAAGACTAACCGTATTGTATTGTTAATCTAATCTCGGCGGGACCACGGCATCGTTCGTTGCCAGCACGCTGTAAACAGCTTGACTTTTATGTCCCGATTCTTCATAGTTTTCCGGAGCCAATTTTCTTCTTCAGCAGTTTAAATGGAGAATAGCTAAAGGTCAATAGGTGCACTTTCGACCATCATGAAGACCGAATCGAACATTGTCTCTCCCCACCTCCTCTCTCTCTCTCTCTCTCTCGCTATCTAACTCTCCATTGCTATTGCTATTCACATGTAATTACACTCAGCTAGTTCTCCAGCGGAATCAGTCTTATATTGAAGGATAAATCGAAAATAACCGAGTGATAATAGCCTCGAATACCGGTCAGATTTATAATCGACTGAGGAAGCGGTCTTATTTGTATCGAATCGCGAGAATTACCCGAATGTATACAGCTGTGATAGTTGAAAAACATGTATCAAGAAATATCCAAGAATAACCAAATAAACTAGGACACAAGGGACAGAGGATCCTGAACAATCTATTGGATATATAACAATTATATTTGCAAAAAAGGCAGAAAATTTTGAGAGAAAAAATTTCTGGGAGAAGGGGACAACAGCGCCCTGCACCGCTAGGTGATTGAAATTTCCACAATTCGTGTCTACAAAAACTATTGATTTGAGTCATACATATTGCTATTTAGAAAATTTGTAATTTTTACATTTCACTTACGGCAACTCGAAGGGAGTATGATGTATTTGTAGAATAGAAACAGTTTGAGTGAACTCGTCAACCTGAAACGCGCTCGCGTTTAAATCAATAAATGGCTACTGGTGTTCACGCGTCTTGACTGAAACGTTTTAAAAACTCAATGAAAAGAAGCATTGGTTTAATTTCCTGACGGTGATGAGGTTTTTATTGATTGTCTTTGTGAGGTAGTGTAGCTCCACGCAGAGAGGAATCGCGTCTCAATGGAAACTGCACGGTGTCCGACCGTCGTGATCAGACTGGGAGAGGGAGGGGGCTACATCGATATAAAAAATAACTACTACTCTTATACAAGATTAGATGATTTAAGCATAGTTAGACGCAGGGTTGTGCTGCGGACTGCGATCCGGTTACCGCAGGCTACAGATGGACGACTGTACTGTATGTAGCTTGGTGAATATTTTGATGTAATCGTATTATCCGAAGCTTCGGTTTGCTCCCAATATTTCTACCAGGCCAATTGAATTACCGGCAACAAATTGCATTGACAATCGTCTAATGCGAAAGTATAAGTTATTGTATATATCATACACGCAGTTCATATCGGTCGGGAGCTGTTGGACTGTGGGTGACCGGGTTTCTTAGACTCACGCCGAAATCAACGAATATTACTTACTGCTGACCCTCGCGTTCCAGTGGACGTTACAATAAGCAGCAAACAGTAGGCCCAGGGACTGTAATAATTCGCTTACGAAAACTTCAAATAATTTTGTTAATTAGTGTGGAAAATGCTTTGGGCAATAAACGTATCGAACTCGTGAAAACCTTCAAACTCATTAATTAGTTCCGAGCGAAGCCACATTCGCTAGTTCACATCATTACCATTGCAGGCCCGTGCAGGGTACGCTCCGAGTGCACACCATGAACGTGACCGGTTGTAGGTGCGCTCCGAGTACTCACTGCCATACGTGACCTGATAGGACGCGCTCCGAGTTCTTGTCATGATACGTGACCGGGGAGGTGCGCTCCGAGTGCGAGGGCGTCCTCCGAATGACCACCAAGAAACATGAACTGGGCTGTACGCTCAGAATACAGGTACATGGCACCGTGATGGATCGCTCTGATGATCCAGTGGTGGTGCACTCCGAATACATTCTGACTCGGCATCAATCATTGATTTAAACGAGAGACTAAGAGATATTTGAATTCATCTCAATGTGTTGTGGTTACTTGCGCAGATGATGTCATTGATTTCAATAGGTCGACCGAAATATCGGCGTCTGCGGCTACGACGTCGCGTTGAGTGGACCCGATAGTTAATGTACCACGAGAAAGCTTGATAGAACGCGTGTAAACCGATGTTATTGGTTCCCATCGGAAAACAGACGAATACTGAACGATTCATGTTGACTTTGAACTTGGCAAAACCATTCTAAACCCCAGATAGCAACTGGCGTGGCGAGCGGCCTGGGAATATCTCAACGAATATCTTTAACGAACAAACGACGTTCCCGATTCGACTGTGGCAATCGAGGATCCACCAGGGGTCACTTGTGTGTATGCGGATAACGATATGTGAATTATTCCCAGATTCAATTTTAATCCATCCTTAATTTTCTAAATTCTATGAATAATGGATACAAACTACATTTTCTATGGACCCTAAAGATAAATCTGAGTTGGGCACAATTGGCCTAAATTTTGGAATTAAATTAGGAGGCAAAAAAGCTGTAAGAAATGTCATTGAAGCATGTTTTATATCGACGAGTGTTGTCCTATCGATACACGCGCCATCTAGCGGGATAGCTGGTGACATGATCACAATTTAGAAGCCAGTACTTGTTTTCGAATATTAAAGGTGCCCTTGTATAAAAAGAAATGTTCCGAGAATATTTCGTTTTCGTCGCGAGGATAAATATTAATGTACCGTAGCACTTAATAATGAACGCATTATTCTGAACGATAGGAAATCTGTAGATTGAAGGACACCTCATAGTGTCTGCTTATAAACCACGCAGCAATATTTGTTCCAATTAACTAACTGAATTATGACGAATCGGCGGCTACTGGTTCCAGGCGGTTTATTAATACAAACTCAATAATTAAAATTCGATAATTAATATTTGTAGTCGGAGGGAGTATACACTCTCGACTGTGCGTGAGAGATCCATTCAATACACACTGGAGGCATTAACCAGGAATTCCCAGTGATTCTATAGACCCGAGGGCCTGAGTTCTTACAGAACAACTTCACATTTCATTAGTCCTTGTAACACGATAGCGATGAAATTTTGAAATGTAACGACGTTCTATGAAACGAACCCAGTTTAATTGGCAGCGCAGCGACTAGTTGCCCATTCAGTGCTTAGATCTAAGATCTATCTTATTTGTGTAGCTAATTTAACACTTATTAAGACCAGCCTTCAGATAAGATTTAAGAACACGTTAGGACTCGAGTCACGACTGTACGACTCGACCTAGGACTAACTAGGTAAACCGTAATGACTAATGATGATATCCCTTGTTGGTTTGTTAATAAGTTAAAGGGGATGACATACGGATAATGGTGATGTATACATCTTCCTCACCTGAGGGAGAATATTAATTAAACTTAAATGAAATATTTAGATACGTGAACTAATGACAAAAACTACCTCACAAACCACTAATGATTTGTAAATCAATTCCACTCATTGGTTGTTTAAGGACAGAAAGATTTTCGACGACACGTATGGCTATTTGTCTCTCTATGGCTGGACACGTATGGCTATTTGTACCCTCTCTCACCGCCCCAGCTGAACGTGTGAAGCGCTGGTTTTGAATACGACACGGTCGGTTCGTTGATGATGTTCGCTCCCACAGCGAGGAGACAGTGAGTAGATTCTGTATCAGTGCAGTGGTTTGTGAATAGATGGAGCAGTGACTACAGATTGAACCAGTCGTCCACCACGAGCTGCTGCTGCTGCTGCTGCCGCTGCCGCTGCCGCTGCCGCCGCCGCCGCCGCCGCCTCCGCCGCCGCCGCCGCCGCCTTATATTATGATCAAACCTACAAGAATATCATTTCAAAAATTGACTAGAAATTATCAAAAACTCCGAACAAACTATAAGATTTCAGTAGAAATATTTTCTTTAACGAATTCTACCATACGTACGATGCAGCGCAGCTGTGTCGCAGCTCAATTCATCCGTTTTATCGGAACTAGGTTCTCCATCTATAGATAGATTCTGGTTCGTTTTTCTTCCCTCATCTTGATTCGTATCGGTTTTATATTCCATGAATCACAAGAAATTTATAGAAAAAAAAACATAATCTCGAGGCGCTAGAATTGAATATTTCAGAAGTGAATCAGTGTACTGGATCGACCCGGGTTATTTGCTCATCTCAATAGCTTTCTCTCTCTCTCTCTCTTTATTATATCGTCAATTAATTCCCCGGACAAATTCACATCATTTGCTTAATGAGATTTTTGGATGGAAGCGAGAAATTACAGGCGACGTTTTGAACGACCGTTACCCGTATATAAACGTTAATTACGCAGAACATATGGACGTCCATCGGGACCGCGGCTTGATATGAGCAATCATTTCAACTAAACTATTACCGACTCTTATTTTTCTGACTCAAAAGCTCGTTAAACACATTCGCCAATTGTCTCCCTGCGAGATAGGAACGTACGTAAACTCATCTGATTCCCGGTTTTAAAGGGGAGATGATTATTTTTCTCGTAGAAGGCCAGACAGACAATGAACAAACTAATCGATATTAAACCACCCGAGCCGATAGATTTAACGCTTGAATTACTGGGTTATCCTTGGCGTTTTTTTGAATGATGATTTTATAGCTCGTCGGCTTCAAACGGCAAATACTCAACTGAGTCACTGAGTGGGCGAGGTCGACGATACGGGAATAGATTTATTCGTTTAGAACTGCTCTCGATAGGTGTCGCTATTGAGTGTCGTTTCGTATTATCATTTGACAAATGATTACTAAGACTAAGTGTTATAACAGTTCACTGTTCTCTGAAGCATAATGGAGTTCAACATCCTCGGTGTTCGCTGATTCTACTTCAAGTAGTAGAATTTTGCGCCGAGTATCAGAAAGTTGTGTAATTATAGCTGTAGCTATAGATTCGATGTCGTCTTTGTACGCGTTAACTGTCACTGTCACTGTCACTGTCACTGCGCAGCTATAAAACTGTCACTACCACTTCAACACGAACTGAGAGAGAAGAGAGTTTCTCATCAAGTTGCGGCAGAGGCGATGGGATGAAATCGTTTTGTTCCGTTTTATCATCGATCTTAATCTCGACAGTAGAAGATTGTAGCCGTATTTTTCTCGATGTCAAACGACGACGTTCTCGAGTTTAGGGCATAGTTTTGTCACCAGACCGATTCACACCGATCTATTGTCGCTAGTATATTTTTTTTTTTGTTATTCGGCAGCGAAAATAGATTTGTGGCGAAACGCCTGTCCAATTATGTACAAGTTACTGAGAATGATTGGATTCCGAACAGATCAGAAAAATTCTTTAGTAAACAATGGTGATTGATGGTGCAAACATGCTGAGTTTTTTCAGACCTTTTATGCAGTTTTCATTCGTAGTTATCCCATTCTATCAAATTGATCTAGTTCCACTGTTGTGAGTAAGAGTAAATTCGGTGTTAAAGTTAGTTTTTCTTTAATGATTAAACTCTTGAGTCAAATTCAATGCGGAACTGTTGAACCTGAACCCGCAGATAACTTCACCCAGTCCTGCGCAGTGTGGCGGTCTCCACAGTGATCTACGTTGCTCGACAATCCTAGTGTACCCACCTGTCCAGTGGTACAACAGACACTAAGGGTTCTTGGTGAACAGATAACAAAAATACTGATCCTTCAAAACAATTTGAAAAAAGTTTGAATAAACTTTTAAATTTGAATTAGTTGAAATTATAACAAAAAGGTCAGTATTATTTTATCGTAAGATGGTCGGACCATGTTTAGAGCTATCGTAAGCCTATGTTAGACGAAGACTTTGTAAACCACCACCGGGATTTGCGGGATCGGACTTCATGGAAACCATTACGCAGATATTACATGAATATTGATATTAAGCTGTATATTAATCATTACGACTCATCAATAGTTGTCAGTCGGGGCATGTACAGAGTTTATATAAGCCGCTATCAAAATATAAGACCCTTAGTACAACAGTTTAAATATGGCTCCGTGCAGCTTCATAACTTACCATGTGATCATGTTTGACGGATAGGTCACCAAGTGGCTTTTAGGTTAAATCTGGTTCGTCAAACATGAACAGATTTGATATCTAAATTATTAATTATGAACTAACCCGGATAATACGGAATAAACAATTAGAATCCAGTCTGTTCAGTTAGTAGATAGAGTTTAACTCGGGGGATCGAATATTCAAAAATAAACGAATTCTTAGAGTGTTGACTCTATTTCACAAATGCAGAATTTGGCCCTGATTGTTTTAGCTCGGACGATAACGGACGAATGTTTTTTAATTTAAAAATTAGAAATTGGTTTTGATTGGCTGGCGAGCAATGTTTATAAGCGAACGCACCAAAGAAAACAAAGAACAGTTAGATTGTCATTCAACCGATTCGTTGGTAACCCCGTTACAATAAACCAGGGGTGGGCGCAGGAAAACCCAGTTAGTGCTAACCGTCGTTAGTACACTGTGGTTAGGCATAAACGGGCGCAAGAAAACGCTGTTAGCTGACCATTGCCTTCGTATGGCCTCTTATTTCAAGCTGGTTAGCCTAACCACGGAAAAGCCACTAAGCACGGTTAGGCTAACAGGGTTTTCCTGCGCCCGCCCCAGTTCAACTTGTGCTGTGTTTGAGAACTACAGTGGTGCCTCTTTACAGCGGACTTCACGGGACCAGATAGTTCCACTTTATTCTATATGAAACAGACTGCTCCTAGGCCGATCTGGTTACAGATACATTTTCAATATTTTCCATGCGGTACATATTTGCATTTTCAGGTCAATATGTTTGAATAATATTCAATGTTCGTGTCACAGGAATTAATTGAATATATTCCGAACGATGCCGCAATTCTAGCAGGTGCTCGCTTAAATTGGTGGTTCTAAATTCCGATATTATTATCAAACAACACGGTCGTTATCCTATTTTAGGGCTTGTATTATAAACCAAAGATTTTTATCGCAAAGTTCTTATCTTAAAGTATTAAAATCTATGCGAATAATTTGACGTTTATAAGGTCTGACGTTTCGCTCAGTTTGTCTATGAAATATAAATATCCCACGATATGATAAAAATATTGTTTATTATCTAATATTTTCGAGATTTCCTATTATTAATCGGTTGACAATTGGAATCAGATATCAATACCCGAAACTGTTTGAAAATAAACCAGCCATGTCATCAATTGTGGGATGTTTATATTTTAGCGGTTAGTTCATTTAATTATACATCAAATACACCATAATCAATGATACCAATCGTAGTAACTGTTTAATCACCGGGGTTACTTTGAAATTAAATTCATAAACAGACGTTATGCGTATGTAAAACCTCTATTCGGTTAAATTCCATATAATCTGTTACTAATTGCTGACGTATCGGAAGTGTGAGGACGGTGTGAGCTGGCCTGAAACAAACACTAGTCACCGGGAGAGTGGAGTACGGGTATATAGCACCAGCAGCTGATGCGTCCTGAGCTCGCTGCGAACCACCGGATCGAGTTCGCTATACTCTATGTGCGGTGCGCTGTTCCAGGCTGAGCGCGGCGTCACCGCAAACATATCTGACGTTTAATTACGCTACGGTCAATTTGGGTTTTATTTTGAAAAAAAAAACTAAAAACATTTACAAACAGTTATTCCCGAGTTCTTCGTCAGAAAGCGACGCGGTTTGGGAATTTAATTACGCGTGTGTTTGTGAGAGAGTATTCATCATTTTTATCAATTTGTGTGGAATTTAAAGTTAAGTAATTTTTTCTCGCTTTGCGCGTAAAAACGGCAGCTCTCCGAGGTGTGGGTTAACGATGTATTTCATCCGTATACAATCGTCAAACGGCGAAGGAAAGCTTCATTGAAAGTATTCTTTATTCGGTGGAGTTTGTGAAATAGATCTACGATGCCGACAGAGGCGAAAAGAGGCGCGTTCTTTACGAAGAAACGCGGAGCCACGGCCAGCGTCGATCGGGCTTGGGAAATATATTTCAGGGACGATTTCCGAAATTTCGTCCCGGAAGAAAACACCGCCGACTTGGATTACGAACAACGAAACGTCGCCGACGGTAACTACGACCAAACGAGAACCGATCGCAAAAACAATTCCGTCAATCAGTCGAATCCTCGAATTAAAAATCGAAATGGGTAAGAATATGTATAAATAGATTCTACTGTTTTTATTTGTGCGCCATTTTTTTCTGCGCGTTTATATTCAGATACTTCATTGTTGATATTACAATTTGGAATTCGCTGTGTCGAAACCGATAACCGATAGCAAGCGGTTGAAATTTCCCATTACTTTATGTATCAAATACTGGCATTATCGTTTTCTATATATCGACAATTCTGCATTTTAATTCAAGAGCGCTTTTTATTGGAAATGCATCGCAGCTACTGTTGGCCAGTAATTGGAATCTATGCGTTCAGTCTCACTACGCACGTTTCATAACGAAATGCGAAATATTTGCGCGTTTGAAAATATGAAATCCCGAATTCGGGGAGAATAAGGAATCCGAAAACGATTCCTCGAGTTAATGATTCATTTTGGACGTTTTGATTTGAGACGTTTTTATTTTTTTCAATTTCGGGACGTTTTTATTGTCGTCTTCCGGAATACTGATATCAATTTATGCCTTCAGAATTGAGTATTAAAGTTGTGTTTCCCCGGAAGAAAGATTTCAACTGGGCCTAAATCCCACACTTAGAAAAAGAAAAGAATCAGAAATGTTTCCTTGAGCTGGTAAGTATTCCCGAAGAAGACTATTATGATATGGTCGAAACGTGTAATAAATACCAGCTCAAGGAAACATTTCGGACTCTTTTTTTAATTCTCAATGGGGGATTTTATACGGGGACTCAGAGCGTTATTATCAATGGTTGGAATTATACACGTAGGAATTATTCGGGTCGCTTTTCAGTAGAAATATACAGCGACTAAAAATTCGTTCATTTACTTTGATTATATAAGCAGATTTAGCAGTGGATGGTTGAACTGGGTTATGGGCGGGTGCGTATCGTTAGGCGGGTGATTTTATACCAACTGCGTGACGGCAACAGTTGTAACAATGCCGTGGATCTATTTCTGAATTTCTGAATAATTAATAGAATTCCAGGTGAAATTAATTATTGATACCTACACTATGATGTATATCTCTATTGTAGTATCAACTAAACATACATATATTATCTCCTATAACCGTTATATGTATATATATATATATAATATATGTGAATATTTGACTATTGATTTAACAAGATCCCTAGAATAAAACACGCACTGGTTTCCATTCATTCTTATTGATGAATCGTCATCTGGTTGTCGAATATTCTGACTTCAGCCATGACGGAATCTTGAATTCCGTCTCAGTCATCGTGGTCCAAGTAAACTAACGGCTGAATACAGAACACTTGAGCTGCGGTGAATAAAGGAAATTAGCCACCTGCCTTTTAAGCGCCGAGTATCGATTAGGGACAGTAGGAGAGAGAGTAGAGAAAGAGAGGGAGGGGAGAGAGAGCAGAGCGATGCAATCGTGGTTGTCTTATTGCATTTCTACCACCTGAAATAGCTAGTATATCACTAGAGTCCGTGTTTGCTGCAATATTCTCATATAATTGATTTGAAAAAAATTGAAACTTGAACTTGAGCAAATTGCTATATCAGATATTCTTCTCAACCCTACAACTTTGACGGGAGGCATCGACCACTAACTACGGTTTTTTAGTGAAAAAGTAGCTTTTCTAAAAGGTACTTAGATACATTTCTTTCTGCTGCTTATGAACGAACACCCAACAATAAGCAAGTGGTTATAGTTCATGTTTCTGCTGATAGTTGCTTTGAGTCGAAACACCTTAAGTATTTTCGCCGTTGGCGAATTCCCCGTAAATAACTAGGACCGCGACGGCGCTCGTGTCGTTTGGGTCTGACACTGAATCGTGGATTAGTGATTACTGCCGTCAGCTTTGTCAAAAGCAACCATTTTATATGTTATTCGAAAAAAAGATAATAAATACCACTCGGGGCCCGTTTTATAAGATTGAATAGAGGCATAGCCAGTGTAGCCCTACACTTTTTTGGTGTTTACCATTTCTAAAACACTTCTGATTCAAATCCATAATCTTGTCGGGTGAGTTTAAGAGTTTAGATGAATTACATATATTATCTCTCTTTTGGTATTTGTGATGACATATATACATGTATTTCACATTTTAGTGCCTACAGCTTTTAAGATCGTGGCTTTAAGACCCTGGGGCCAGTTGCAAAGTCGTGGCTTAGACTTAAGACCAGTCTAAGACCAACTTAGTTCTATAGCCAATCTAACAAATTAAGACCAGTCTTAAGATTTAAGACCACTTTTAGACTTAAGTCACAACTGTGCAACTGGGCCCTGATTATTAGTTGAAGTTGAGACTAGGTGATATAACTAGGCCCTGGACCCTGTGCCAGAGGTGACGTGGATATTCTTTCCCAACCATGGGCTCTTGAATGTCGTTTTTCGAGTCGACGGTTCAGTGGTCTAGTGAACGCGAAGGCTCGTGTTGTGCTAGTCTTCTAGTGTCTGATATTACATAGAATCATTGATACTGTTAGCTATGGAGTGTGTTCATGTCGAGCATGTGTTATTTAGTGATTAAAAGATAATTTGATTACTTGCTGATAATTGGAGACCGTTGAATATGCAATGTCTGTCTCCTCTCTCTAGTCAATTCTCAGGAGGATCTCAGCGCATTGATGCCATTCTCCAAGTTAGTGTTCGAGTCAAGTCAAGGCGAAAACGTATTATATCATTTCAGCGGTCAGGATAAATAGGGAGACATTTTTTGTTTTTGAGATCATTGAAATGATAACTATGACATAAGCTTCATAGAATTATTTCTTAAAAAAACGAAACTAGTTTTAAAATCCATCTTACAACAAAAGTAAAAGATGTCTACTTATGTTAAGAATGATAATTATATAGATGATAATATCGTCTGCAGTATTATCATGTAGCAATCCTCTCGCTTACAGACGGTAATATTGCGATGCAGATTCTTCAGTTCGTCGCTACGAAGTCTTAATTGCATCCGTGCTCAAATATGCGGTTTTATGATAGACGTTAAGGGATATCTGAACCTTCATCGAGTCTGATCTGATAAACTGATACTTCGTATGACGCACACAACACCTGAAATCCACGATGAGAGACGCCATAAAAAACGCGAACAACAACAACAAAAAAAGAAGTTTATTTCCACCGGCGCAGAATGATGTACAATTTAGTGCCATGAAAGAAGCATGCGGCAGTTCTATTCACCTATGAAGATACTGGAGATAGTTTCATCTCGTGATTATTATTCCCAAATATTCGTTTTTTCGATTTTCGGTGTGTGCAGGATTTGAAGCGTTTTCTATCGGCCCAATGCAACGGCTCAGTGTTCACCGCGACGGGGAGTTACAATATGGTACACTGGCAATGATGGAAAAAGTATTAGCATGGCAAAAACAATAGCCGAGCTAAACTTTACCCTCTCGCAGCCCCCCTCCTGCTTTACGTTACATCAGGCCAAATCGCGTTTTAGTCAGACACGATTTAAACTTTGGTTCTTATTTACATATTCAACTCGTTTATAATGTATAACGTTTATAGGCTAGTATATAATTTATAAAAACTAACTTTTATTTCTGTCCCGTTTTGTCGGATTTGGGGATGATGTAAATAATGCAGGATATGATCGTAGCGTATAGTTCTGTGATAAACAACGCATGATACAAACATCGCTCGTTATATATTAGGAAAAAGCTGTGACTTAATAACTTCAATTTCCAATTCATTTGTCAACGGAAATTTAGTTTTTCTCAACCCATTATAGACTTTCATCACAGTTCATTGGCTCATTAGGTACGGTACTAGTAGTTTTGAGTTTAATAGCCTGAAACCTTCTTATACTGTATATGAATATATCATATATTCTATAATATATCATATATTCTATAAACTCATTCATCGATATTAGTTTTTAGTTGAAAACTAAAAATACGGAATTTATGAATACGTTTACTTTTTAATCGTTTAGTTTATTTCATCGCAGATTTGACAATTTCGGAAAAAAGGTTCGTTGACAGTGTAAACTAGGCACACACCCACACACGCACGCAGAGTAGTTACGATTTTCAGTTTTATTTCGCGTGCAGGCGCTTTTCATCTATAATCGAATATATGCGCAAAATGTAGCGGAATAAATAACAAAGGGAGAATTAAACATACATTTTGACACGGTTAATATCGAGGCGACAGATGTAGAGCTGTATTCAAATATTAATTGCATAATTATACACTTTGCCATTTACGCGTGTTTTTATATGGGCGAAACTCATATACATGTTTATTTATATATGTACTCACCGGACCTACCAATTATAGGTAGATTGTATTACGTAATTTTTTACGTAGGACTATATTCCCAATTGCCCCAGGTAAAGATCCCCGATTCTAGTCAAAATAGGTAAAAAATACCCCCGAATGGAGCGCAATAGAAAGATACCATTTCCGATCGTTTTATTCGTATTTGGTAGCGACTGCAGTGTCCCTAATGGTAATGTGCCTAACCTAACCATAACACTTTGTTTCATAAAACTAGAGCCATATAGTGGAAATGTAATCCTAACTGCAGTTAGACCCGTATCTGTTGAAACACGTAAGTTTGAGTATCAAATATTCAAAATCTGACCGACTACAAGAATCATAGGTTTTTTCCAAATTTACCCGCTACATATATGAAACTATACCGTCAATAATATTCATCTGCCATTTCTTTTTTTAAAGCAATACCTTTAACAAAATGAGGATCCACACAATTGGCATTTATCATGTTTTAATGGTCTATATTTCTTCCGATTCGGCAATAGTTAAAACGCGTATTAAACTGATAATACCTAATACAATGATAGACACGGTATAAATGATGGGTCTGATGGTTGTCAGTACGCGGCGATGTACGTGGAGTGTTGTTGAAATTCCGATCGAAACCGTAGAAGTGGTTTGCAAACTTCCAAGGCACTTGAAAGTCACAACAGGTGCGCGTGAGGGATGGGACCGTTGAATTTTCCAATATTAACGCGCATCAGAATATAATACCAATACATATATATATATATATATATATATACAGAGTGACACATCACATGTTCGACATTTTATATATTCAACTATTGAGCTGCCACCGATTTATGTAATTTTTCAAATTCACCCTATTCACATTCTATACTGATATACGACATGATATACGCTTTATGTAATAGATAAGGACGTTTGGCGGTTCTTATACATCATTAGCCGCTATATCTATCTATATATCTCTCCTTGTATACGGAGTTTTATGTGCATATCGATTTAAACTTGACTCAGTTTCGGGTCGCCAGTATGCGTTTCCTATTAATAACGAATTTCGCCCACGAATTAATGAATTGTCATTCGACCGAGATAGCAGAAAAATAGTCGACATTGTTTTATGTTCACCTGGACCCAGTTCCACGGTTTTAGGATCGATTTGACTCTGGTGATAAAACATCGACAATGAAGTCATTGAGTCAAATTCAATTGTGAACTGGAATCCGCATGACCCACAGTTTTATAGGTGTAATTTGATTCAGTGAACTAATCATGACGTTTTAAATGACCTAATTTCATCATAAGAGTTAACTCGAACTCACAACTGTGGAACTGGATCCTGAGTTCGGAGTTATCTCGAACTCACGTGGAACTGGATCCTGAGTTCAGTTATCTCGAACTCACGTGGGACTGGATCCTGAGTTCGGAGTTATCTCGAACTCACGTGGGACTGGATCCTGAGTTCGGAGTTATCTCGAACTCACGTGGGACTGGATCCTGAGTTCGGAGTTAACTTTAACTCACAACCTGAGTTCGGAGTTAACTCGAACTCGTTAACTGTAGAACTAGATCTTGTTATTTCCGATTCCACAGTTCTGTAGGTGTAATTTGATTCAGTGAACTAATCATGACATTGTAAATGACCTAATTTCAACTCAAGTTAATTCGAGTTAGCTCTAACTCACAACTGTAGAACTGGATCCTGAGTTCGGAGTTATCTCGAACTCACGTGGGACTGGATCCTGAGTTCGGAGTTATCTCGAACTCACGTGGGACTGGATCCTGAGTTCGGAGTTAACTTTAACTCACAACCTGAGTTCGGAGTTAACTCGAACTCACCTAACTGTAGAACTAGATCTTGTTATTTCCGATTCCACAGTTCTGTAGGTGTAATTTGATTCAGTGAACTAATCATGACATTGTAAATGACCTAATTTCAACTCAAGTTAATTCGAGTTAGCTCTAACTCACAACTGTAGAACTGGATCCTGAGTTCGGAGTTGACCCTATTTACTCACAACCGTAAAAGGGGTTTTGAGTTCGGAGTTAACTCTTACTGATAACTGTGGAACTAGTTTCTGAGTTCAGAGTTAACTCTAACTCACAACTGTGGAACAAGATCCTGTTATTTCAGGCTTCACGGTCTGTGTGTTACCTATAACAAGATTACACGTCGAATAAATTTTGACGTTTCCGAGAATTTGTGAGGAATTTTTCTCACCGTCAACTTCGTTTATTCGCTCCGTTTCGTTCGGTTCATCATCTTACAGTGGCGACGTGTAACAGGATTAGACGAATAAATTGTGTTCTTTCCAAGAAACGCTTGTTAATAGAAAACACTGTATAATAAATGGACCCGAACATATGTATATATATATATATGGTTGAAGCCTGGTTTTATCAACATCTTCGTGTTAGTTGCTAATTCATGCCTGCGCTATGCATTTGCTGTACGATCTTCTAGACTCTTAAGGTTTCGTTTCAACCCTCTGTGGAATCGGCTAATCCGATATGCACGTCAGAATTTCGAAAATCGTTCGATGATTATTCTAACCATAGACTTAGTGAGTGTTCTAACGATGCTGGAGAATGGCTCATAAAGATCGTGATGGTTTTTACAACCGCCGCGTCTTAGTCATTATAAGTATAAGATTCACCTCATACGATGAAGTAAGATATATATACAATTTGGCCGTTCAGACAACGGAATTAACGACTGGACAGGCCTTTCATTGAACATACTCGAGACGTTCTGTCTCTCGGTACAAGTCAATTGAATGTTCTAGAAAGTCGCTGCACGGACACCGCCACGGACACCCGGTTACCGGACATGATGATAGTAGAATGGCGTGTCACTCAGACGCGGAGAATAGATAGATTACCAGATTGATTGATATTCAGTATTAAAAAATCGAAATCAACAGAACCGACGATAATCTCCAGAGATATCTTGTAATTTTACGATTTTGATTCTTCATAAATACATTTCGTTTTAATCGCTTTAATTTATTGATAGGCGGCTTCAATCTTTCGATAATAATGATGATATTTTAGCCAGCTGTAAATTGTCTTTATAGTTTGACCATGGCAAACTTTTACCTATCATTAATTCATCAGCTTTTTCGAACTAGACAAAATCACCTTCATTTAAGGCTTTGTCATTTTCGCTGACTGAAACTTGTGAATACCAATTAGACTAGGCAGGTGCGTGGAACTGATACTACGCGTTAATTCGATGATAGTTTAATCCAAAAACCTGATCTCTTGCCGCTCTCAGTTATTTATTCGTGTATCCATCTCTGACACGTTTAATCAAGTTCGTTAACATCGGTCGAACCGGCTTCTAAATTCATCTAATGTCGTTTCAAATTAATTATTAATCGCGTGATCTAACGACGGGAGATGAGGGAGCGGGTAGCGTGGAGTGGGAGCGGGGAGCAGGGAGCATTGAGCAGGGTGCACGGAACAGGGAGTTGGGAGCAGGGAGCGGAAGCGGGAACAGGGAGCATTGAGCAGGGAGCTCGGAACAGGAAGCGGGGAGTGGGAGCGGGAACAGGGAGCGGGGAGCAGGGAGTAGGGAGCAGGGAGCATTGAGCAGGGAGCACGGAACAGGAAGCACGGAGCAGGAAGCGGGGAGTGGGAGCGGGAACAGGGAGCAGGGAGCGGGAGCGGGGAGTGGGAGCGGGAGCGGGAACGGGGAGCAGGGAGTAGGGAGGGGTTATATCGCTTCCATAGCTTTTTGTTGTTTTTTTTAAATCTTAAGATAATTAGTGTCCCTGTTATCTATTTGATCGGTAGATTCGGTCGATCTGTTTAGTTATAATGCCCTTTACAAACGCACCGCACCTGCCAGGAGTAAAACAGGGGGTTTGATGGGCGGCAATTAAAGTACAGATACAGTTGTGTGATCATCGGTCGAATTTACAACATTTTTAGTTTTACTTGGGAAATTCGGTTCCGGTTCATCCAAACAATCTTCCAACCAGTCTGAACCGGTAAGCGACGGCTTCCATCGTTTGAAATGCCACGCCCGTTGAATTTCAGAGAACAAATTTGTCCAATCGAATGCAAATTCAATGGAAATATCATTCTATATATCACTACCACGTTTTTCATAGTTCCCAACAGTGGATTTTTATAACGATCTTCGCTGTATTATGTTTTAGCTGCTCTTTTGTATGTTGACTGATTGGAAAATGAAAAACTTCCATCAAATCATAACATGCTTATTTTTGAATGCAGTGACATTCAAAGTTCCGCCTGTTTTATATAGAAAACTGCTTCATTTGTATTGTGTATTTATGAGCGAAGAAGCTTTAGGTCGTCCTTTAAAACGCGCCGATCCGGGTGAAACTCAAACTGTTGGAACAGAATCCCAAACATTCATCTACATATAAAGGATTTAATCTAAAAACTGGGAATATCCAAAATAAAATCCTCTTAATTCAGATTTTTACTGAATTCCGAAGAGAACCTTTAACCTAGTTTTTAACCTAGTTAAACTTTTAACCTAGTATAACCTTGACCGCTACCAGTGTCATGTGGTTTCGTAGGTAATTCCCGAATATGATTAGAAATTCTATTGTGATTGAAAACACTTCTGTCTGTAACATCACGGAAATATTTTATCGCTATTACATATATACATGTACAAGTACATTTGGCTTTCGCAGATATATTGAATGAATTTGCGCGGTG
This sequence comes from Tubulanus polymorphus, assembly GCF_964204645.1. Classification (NCBI taxonomy): domain Eukaryota; kingdom Metazoa; phylum Nemertea; class Palaeonemertea; order Tubulaniformes; family Tubulanidae; genus Tubulanus; species Tubulanus polymorphus. The sequence continues at coordinate 1,080,856 of NC_134031.1, forward strand.
ATATCGGTAATCGAAATAGACACGATTATTAAACACCTGGATCGCGTATAAAATCGAAACGTTTTTCACACATCCTAACGACCGCGAAATAACGAGTAGGACGCGAAAACCTATGCGCCATCTCGTGGTAAAATCGAGAAATTCTGATTTCGATATCAGATCGTTCGATTAAGTAACACGACAATGTTCATCTTGAAAACGCCTCTAGTGAAAGTAGTCAACCGATTTTGAGGCCTGCATTACTTCCTTTTCAAGACAAATTATATAATATAAGAGACTGTTAAGGTGTTGCTGTACAAAGTTTTGACAATTTCATCCTACCTAAAAATAGGCGCGAATGATCGCAAAGTCAACTGTAATCAATATAGCTACTTGCAAAAATTGAGGGTTATTTAGAACAGGTATTTTGGCTCTAATAAAAAGAGCCCATTTTGAAGCATGGATATTATAAGGATGAACATCGTTGTGTTTGTTTTTGTTTATAACTGTTCGCAGGCACCAAAATACTTTCCCGAAAACATTGATGAACGCAGATAAATGAAAAATAAAGCTCTTCTACAGGAGACGAGACTCTGATATGATGATGAAACTGAGAAATACGAATCACATGACAATAATCACATGAATCGGTTACTTCGTTTTGATGAGTATATCTATTTTTAGATGGCGCACTGTTGAGATAAAGTTGCACTGCATACCTAATCGAAATTAGGCAGGTTTAGATTGGTCGTCTTAACCGATTCCGTAATTCTTTTCTGGTGCATTCGTTTCAACCAGAATACCCCCCCCTTCTCGAATTAGATTCAGTAAACCTGATAGAAGCGGCCGGTAGAGAGTTTGTCATCGGGAATCTTTCAATCGAAACCTGCTTTACATTGGCTTCTTTCGTCTTGCTTGGGGGATTTCTCCAGTAAGGGTGGATGAAAATTTTGAAAAAAACCTAGACCGACATTTTCATTTACATATATCGTACTAGAATACAAAATATTGTTATGTTTAAAGAACATTTACTCTTCATAACCCCTTTGATGTCCGATCTATCCCTAATCTTAGACTGGGATGGACTGGCCTATCTACCCCAGTGGTTATTTTTGTTAGTTCAGTGGCTAGAATAATGTTTCAATAACAAATCTAAGAAAATGAATCCCCGCCTGGAGTATGATACGTATAAACTGGATAGATCGAAAGCGTAGGTTGACTAATTGCGCAGGCTCAGTACCGTGTGTGTGTGTGTGTGTGTCACTATCCGACTAGCTTCATCATAGATTCTTGGAAAACCGACGACGCCATGCATTCAACAGCGTTAACGACGACGACACGACAGCCTACATCTACATACAGTCAAAAGTGGAAGCGGATAAACCGAACACGAAAACATGAATAATTTGCCTATCTTGTTTCCCTAAAGGGAATGAATTCTGACTGAAACGAATGCTGATTTTAACTACACATTATTCATACATATAAACATTCCGTTCATAGAGGGTCTTACAATGTATCCCTGTGTGATAGTTAGTGACGCCCACGTTCACTGTTTGAACCTTAAAACGATCTCTCACTTCATCAGTCGTCGTTAATTCAGCCAATCCTCTCTCTCTCTCTACAAGGATTCTTCTTTAACGTGATCAAGTCAACCGTACTTCAATATTCGAAGTTCAGAGCATTCATCAAACGAACTATAATTGGATTCTCTTTAAGATCTGTTACTTAAGTCGAAGGTAGTTGCAAAAGCAGTTAGACTTTGATTCTCTGCTCAGTATTACAGTTACCAATGATAGAAGGTCTAATGGAAAGCTACAATTTTCGGTCATATTATTCAACTTCCTGTTTTTAGTAGGAAAAAGCCTTTGAAAGTTATTACGTGTCTGGTTCGTTCGTCAAGGACAGAATTTTGCTCGCTGTACTTCACTTCACACTGCTTCATCCGTCACGAAGAGCAAATATTGAAAATGTCAAAAACTGTTCTCACGCCATTCAGGATTAGATCCCTAAGTACCCAAACGTTATTACTTTTTACATAGGACCAATGTTTATGCGCATAAACACTTGAAGACTCAATATTTTTACCAGTTTCTGCCATCCAGCGATTTCTGCCACGAGGGTGGCATGAACATCGTATAAACCTCAATAGGTTTCTTACCACGTCCCTCCATCTTGAATTTTTATATTTGTATTACTATTGTAAAATTATCATAATTCAGAATGATAAAAATTAAATCACCATAGAGGTTGCTAACACGGCGCAACAGTGCGTCACATCGGACGTTAAGAGCAAGCGGCTACCTGAAGTAGAAAGTCACAGTTGAGGCCAATATGATGCACGTGAAGAACATGTGACCTCGATGAAGAATCTCATTGTTAATAACCATTCTATGATTGAAAATATACATTTACGTATCGTCAACACATTGTATTCTGTAGTATCTGGTATCATAAACAAAATATGCATCATCGCATAAAACGTTAGACGACAATTTGGGTGGGTTTGATGTATTTATGATGTAATCGATGGTTGAACACGATGCTGTCGTCCTCGTCACGAACATCACCGTACCACTGACTGTACAAATATGCCTGGATGATTTAGAATCGATTAAGACTTTAAAGTCAATATCAAACCAACGTCGTGTTGAATAACCACCGATATACGGGTAATCGTGGTACTTACTGAGTCTCCACTAAAATCAAGATGGATCGTCGTCTGTGTCGCCTATAAACGTCACGTATCATCATAATCTGAGCTTTGAAAATTGCTCATCCACAGTAATCTAATCACTATCGTCATCCGTTTTAGAAAAATAGCCGAGGGTTTTGCACGGAATGATTCTGTAAAAGGGAAAGTTCCATGCAGACAAGACAAGGGTCTGGAAAACTTTGAAAGGCAGGACATTTAAGAGAATATAAGCTAAATCTTGTGCTACAGACTGCCATTTTATTAGTTGCTCCTTGCGCTTCGGGATCCGCCCATGTGCGAGACGTTTCTAATTCTCAACCCCTTCTACTTGTAAAGTTATAGTAAAACTAAATTGTGCTTCAAATCGATCGTAATGATTTACTACAACGATCTTGAATGATGAATGAAAGTGAAAACAATGTTGCTACGTGTAGAAATGAGTGTATTGAATTTGATATTCGATGGATATCAAGGCAGCACAAAACAGTAAAGATCCCGCGATTAGAATGGTCACTGCAACATCTGTTCTAGTGAATTGTCGCTTAATCTGTAGAAAAATCTTGCATGATCAGTGAAATACGACTTGGAAATTTTTGTTGTTTGTCGTTTTAATTTCTTCGTAATATCATAATTAAGTCGAGTCATAATGAATAGTAGTAGGCTTTACGCGTATGTAACTAGGTACAACAGCAGCAGCAGCCGCGCCATCAGTTCCCTGTTGCCATTCGTCTTCTTCCTCCACCAAGTGCACAAACAATAGAGATGTAACGGGGACAGTCGCCATGGCAACAAGAGGACGGGTGATGATGATGATGTCTGGAGTGTGTGTGTGTGGGATCCCAACGCGCTGTCGCTGAACACTACATAGTAAATAACAACAACTAATCGCACCGACCCAAAATCCCGAAATTCGAATCAACAGTTCTACGTCAAGCATACAATATGCTAATCATGCTAATTGATATATTAAGACGTGCACCAAACCGAGGTGGCATATTCTAATGTACTACGTAACAAGTGCTGGGGTAGGGTATGGTTCGGATAGAAAATGTAGTGACGACCTACAGGCCTATATACAGCCGTTTTAAAAACCGACCGATTTTAAACAAATGTCTCGTACTTTAACACGATAGATATTCGATACAACTTATGATAATGATATATAGAAGTATAGAAAGTCTAGATGAATATGGTTGCAGTAAACAGCGATTACGTGTAAGCATAGATAGAGTTCGTTATTTAAGTCGTTCCCACGAGACATTTCGCAAATGCGATTCAACGCCTTAGAGACAATGTTGCCATAGCATAATTGCCGTTTTAATATTCGACAACCGACTGTTTTTGTGAACAGTTCTGCGTAGACCGCATCCATGATGGTCGTCGACTCATAAATAAAATGCTGCGGAGGAAATCGAACGAGAAATTTATAATGTATCGTTAATGTAAGTCTCTATTTTCTATTTATAATCTCCATCCTCGAATCTTCGGGGATCAAAACCAGACTTAGACTTTTTCTAAAACATTCGATGCACATTTTATCTATAGTTTTCATCCGAATGCGCATTGCATCTCCTTGTGAATAAGCTGCTGTAGTGGCCATTTTGGAATGGATATTTTAGAAGGAAGATTGCTACAGGAAAACGAAAATATAACGGTTCGGGTTACTAGTCAAATTACTCTTGCAAAAAGATTCCGAGTGCTTAAAGTAGATTATATTTTGATTCTACTTTTTGTTTTATCTTGTGTTTCGCCGTTCAGATTCGGATAGTCATTTAACTTCACATTTTCGAACTCATTGTAAAAAAAATGAAAAAGCATGAGTTGAATAGAGCGTTTCAGTTCGTTGCGCGTTTTACGGAAACCGCTAGCCGGATTTGTTTTTACGAAGCTCGCGTCATCAACAATGCATAGTAATGAACTCTGTTGACGGTAATACAAATAAATAGTCGTTGGTTTATGTCGAACGTTGCATTTTTACGTTGCATTCCTTGCATGACGCCAGCTGGCGGGCAATGTAACTGAAAGCGGTCTATTGATTGTGCGTACAAATTATATGTATACAACTGCACTGCATTTATCCACAAATGTTAGATTATGGGTGGATTGATACAGCACCGGAGCAGATAAACAAAATCCAACCGAAATCGAATAAGTGATAATATTTTCATGCGGAATCGTTTTCAATTTTCTGAATCGTCGTCGCGTGGATCGAGTTTTATCGGTAACATCTCTCATGGAACTCTATCAGCGACGATAATGATAAATGATCCCGAAGTTTAGGGCAGATTCGATCTGGAAACAGCAGCAACATCGTGGCGTCTTCTAACTGTAAATATTACTGAAACAACCAACGCAGAAGACGAACGAAAGAACCGTTAAATCTCGGGAAAATCTGACAACATGAATAATGGATCCGTAAACCGACGGTTCGTAATAACGTTTTCGTCAATATTTTTCAATCATCAATTTTCGACAATCTGCGAGATCATGATTTGCTTTCAGTACAATTTCATATCAGAAAAAAAGAAACTACGAGGTGAATTTGAACGCATCGTGATTTACACGGGCGTTTCAAATTTTATATTCTGAACAGCTTTTCTTCTAGTTTAGATTATTACGCACGAATTGAAAAAAAGCTTTTTTCACTTAAGTAATTTTCTTGAAGCGTCTAAACAAATTGATCGTTTCACTCGGAAAAATATTTTCCGACGAAAAAGACTTCGTATTTATTAGTTCTATTTCCAATTAAATCGTAGAGTTTTTCAATGAAATGAAACTCGTAAGTTAACATCTCTTTGAATTGACGTCATTGTTCACACATGATGTATCACTCCTTCGGATCGGTTTACATCGAAAACGTCATTGATTCTTGATCAAATTTCATTATGAAATTAACACTTATATTGTACAATATTTTGTACAGTTGGGCTGTGTTCGGTCACGGTCACTTCTAGTAGCCGAAACGCACCTCTCTTTTTGCGCATGCGTTAATAGAGTAGATTGAATTCTTATTTTAAGACCAGATCCCAGTTCTATTGTTTTAGAGAACTTTGAGTCGAACTGAGTCCTGGACTGTGGAACTGGGTTCAGAACTGTGGAACTGTGTCCTGTAGTGTGGAACCGGGTTCAGAACTGTGGAACTGGGTCCTGTAGTGTGGAACTGGGTCCAGAACTGTGCCTGGAACTGGGTTCTGAACAGTGGAGCTGGGTCCACAACTGTGGAACTGGGTACTGAAATGTGGAACTGGGTTCTGTAGTAGTTCTGGTTTCCTACGTGTGCTAATGATCCAAAGAATTGAATAATTAGTTGGTAAAATCCGTATGAAACATCCGGACACGAATCCTACAATCCTGGGTAAAAATGTTACTCGGAGATCAATATTTGAATTCAAACTCTAACCGCCAACTAACGAACAGGGTGCTGGAAATGGAATATCGTTGTTTCATTTCATCCGTCCTGGGATAAAAATAAAACCACAGACAGCGCGCAAAAAGTGAGACTCTCTATTACTAAAAAGCTACCGCTGAATCAGAAATGACGCTAACATATACTTATAGAATACATATTACATTACATATAGACGTATGCTTGAATATGCATTGGTTTATTACATTTTAGTATAGAATGGCGACGTCACTCGTATGTTGTATACGACGAGTCTCATCCGTTACATTTATGGTTTCATCGATACGGCTATATATAGCGAATAAATCAATAATTAGCAGGCTCCGGCTGCTACTGGCGGTGCTGCAACAACAGCACCACTGTATGTGCGTGTGTATACTGTTACTGTTACTGTCGTTGGTTTTTATATCGGTTTATGACGATAGTGTGCATTATATACTAATCGTCAACATAATGAGCTACGAGCCATTTTCAGCGTTGTAGCGCTTATATTTTACAATGATTTCTAAAGTACGAATAACATTGATCGGTTTTTTGATGAGCATCTGGAAGGCTCGTCGATTTGACGCCATTTTCCTCGATACGATTTGCTACCGGTTTATGTGTAAAAATGAAGGCCCGCGTGTAAAACGCAAAATGAATTTCTTTATTAAAAATCAGAAGTTGTTTGTGAAAAAAAATCGACCGCAGCTCCCGAAACCTAACCCATACCCTTGCCTCGAACCTGGGGCAATTGGCTTTGAAACCCTGAGCTAGACCACTAGACCACTGAGCGCTAGTAACAAATACTCCCAACTGTCAAATATTGACAGAGTTTGAAAGTTTGTCTGGTCAGTGCGGTGGCCAGTCAATCTTGGTGATTCTTTGCACTATTATTCTATGATTACAGTATAAGGAATATTTTGTTTTGCAATCTCATAATGAACTACAATATAACATGAGATTGCCAGAGACCCAAAAAATCCATTGACAATCGACTCGGATCGTGTTGTGTAGTGACTGGTTTTCAATAATTCTTTACAAATATACCTTATCATTCTCGGACCACACAAAGTTTCTCATCCATATTCTGAAAAAGATAGGACGCAACTTATTTTAGGTCATTATTACCACTGTCAAGGGAATAAAATACCAACACGAGAACGCGATATTAAATGATGAAAATGCGCTTGTCTCGCTAATGGAAATAGATTTTCAGGTTATCTGACCTACTTATAGATTTGATAATCAATACACGTTGATTTCATGTAAAAGATCGAAACGAATTTTATCGTATAAACCAAAACTGTATCGATCTTGGTTCGTTGGTCTAAGGTGTGTCGAAATCAAGAACGAATCGAGAATATTTTTTTCTCTCTTTTCTAGGGCTGCTTTCTTGTATAAGCTAACTGTTGCTTCAAAACAGTCCTTCATTTAATATGATTACATTTTTAATGTATTTTCTTAATTCATTAATTTTGTAAAAATGTTACTTGACAATAAATCATATCATATCAACGACCTTTTCGAACAAAAGATCTCCAAAAGCGTTTGAAAATGTCCATAAGTTTATTTTCATTTGTTGTATATTTTCTATTGCTTTCTACAACTTGCAGTTCGAGATAAAAACCTATTTTGAATGCTTGTTTATTCTTTGTACTTAAACTTGAAAAAGATATTTTTTGCAAATACAGAGAATACTGGATGATAGCGAATATTGAGAGATAGATATAGGCAGGATTTGTATGATGATCAGTACCGGTGTTTGACCTTTGACCACTAACTCTCACATAGCTGAGTGAATTAATGATAGTCCGTTTCACTATGATTATTATGTTTCCACATCGGCTTCATCAATACTTCACCAGTAACTCGATGTTTGGTTTGTGACATGGCCGCCGCCGCTGCTACTGTTGTGGCTATACGGCTATCAATTGGAATATTTCATAAGTCTATCGTACATCAATAGGTTATTATAATAATAGCTTCGAGTCATCACAAAATCCGGAGACATTAGTCGAATTTCGAAATATAAGCCCAAAACAACAAACCGCGTAAAACAACAAGACACCTATACAATTAGATAGATTATAATCTTTTCGTCGTTTGAATTAACGGTTTCCGGTTTAGAATTCATGAAATTACCAGACGAGATTTTCAATGGTTTTGTATTACCCTTGGTTGTCTCGTAGTAGTTGGTTTTTTTTTCGTGCTATGCAAAAAATACGCGTTTCCGCGTAGCAGGAAAACCGGAGAGGATGAAAAGCTATAAGTTGAAATCAGTTGTTTTATCATTTCATACTTGGCATATTCGATTTGTTGTAATTACGTTTAGAATGTAATATTTCAACATTTTCATTCGGCATAAATGATGCCTCCAAATAGGTATATATCAAATATATACCAGCTTTTATATAACTAATGAGACAACTTGAACTAAGAAATATATCTAATTTCATTCGGCCGGGGCTCACATCTTAGAGTACGAGCTACTTTCTGTGTGACGTTGAGGGAGAATTCTCCGTTAATAAAAGCGAATCTAATATCGTGTATAATTGCGATGAACGCTAGCTACATGTTCGTACGGGTCCAGTGTTTATATAACCAGACTCTGATGTGACGATGATCATTTTGCTCAATTTGCGCCAACGACATAAATTCACAGTGCAATACCAGCAGCATCAGCAGCAGCAGCAGCAGCCGCAACACCATCATCGTGTGTCAATATTGAGTTTGTTTTGTCAGTAAAGCTCGTTCTCGTCGCTGTAGCTAATAATTCATTAATTAATAAGGCGTTGTTTGCACCGACCTGTCTCCGATATCTATATTTATATGTATATATACATGTAGGCTATACCGTATTGCCATACACATGCGCCGCTACTAGCACACCTCTTGCTGTTGATTGATTCTCTCAGTTACAGGCTGGCTCGGGCTGGCTGGTCGCGCCTGTCGTTCGTTCTCACTGCTTTCGACCCTCAATTTAGTCGGTATTTTCATCGTCACGGCGGATCAGAATTCGGACTCTGATATATATATCGCGCGCGTTAAATCGATCGAAACGCCGAAACCTCTAAATTTTTCAACGTCGTTGTCGTCGTCGAGTAAAGCAATACCGCGACCGGCTCTGATTGGCGGGGTCTGAACGCTGAAATAAAAGCGCGTATGACTAGTGCGCATGAATAATGTAACCGAACCAACGCGGCCAGCATTTACAACGAGCACAGAGAGAGAGCGAGAGATGACGAGCTGTTACCGGCAACGACTAGTATGACTGAGATATCCACGGGCCGCCACCATCAAAGCAGCAAACAAACGTTTATGCATTTACTATACGCGATATGTCATCTGGACATATAGGAATTGCCATTATATCATATACACATACGCATATATCTATTTAGCAGTTTAGTTGGCTGGATTTAGCTATAACTACGGGCATGATTCGGATTTATATGTACTCAGCTGTTTTAGAATTAGAACTTGTAATGATTGCGAGGGAATAATTACTATAAACTCGATTCAAACCGCGATATTTTTGTGACGGTTCATAGAGACATGTATCGTAGAGATATCTATTCAGAAGTGTCGCAGATTTCGTGGTGATGCGACTCGAAAACTCGTCGTGTTGTTGTTAGATTTTCTGGTGTGTAAATATCGTATTAAAACTAACCGATCAAAATGGATTCTTTTGCTAGGATGGCAAACCTGACGGCGGACGGGCATGCCGGGGACGGTAGCAACATGCAAGACAACTCCCTCCGCTCTGTGGCGAAAAAGAACGCTACCCTAAGTCTTCCAGGGCTCGGTGTCAACGGTAATCGCTCCCTGTTCATCTTTAGTGAAGAAAATTGCGTCAGGAAGTATGCCAAGATCATCATCGAATGGGGATATCCTTTTACGTACTAAAAATAACACATTTGTTTCTATAATGTTTAACGAAATCAGTTCATTAATCACCTTTTACATCCATATTTGGATTTACATTTTGAAAAACATTGAGACTGGAAATGATTATAATGAGCTCTGGATCGAGGCCGTGCAGTGTCAACAAATTTGATTTAGTCACTAAAAATGAACTGATTTTTTACTGTATATTCATAAGTATATATATTCAAATCAACATCTGTTGAACTGGGCTTGTTTGAATGTTAATGTATATTTTTTTCAGATGTAAATTGATATGTAGGGTTCCGTCGTTCTTCTGTCGTATTTTGTATCATTACGAACCGGCCATGATGATGAATATAGCAGCTGGAAGGCCAGCAATCGTGTATGCTCCGTGTAACAAAAACTACCGCGACACACAAAAAAAAATCTATCCAATTTAGATAAACATTATTATGAAGTGTAGTTGGCTCAACTAATTACGTGCCTTTGAAAATTAGTTGTTCCGGTACTATAGTTCGTCATATGAAAAGCCATCCATTTTCTAGTTAGAATCGTTAGAACTGAAGAACGCTATACTTAGATGTCAATATCGGTTAGGGTATTCAAGGCGTGTCTGCAAGTATTATTATTGGATTGAACGTTTTTGCGACGAGATTTCGTTCTTCTATCAGGAATAGAAGCGATCAAATAAGAGATTTCCATCACCAAAATACAAAGCGACAAAATTGAAAAGATCTAAATTCTCTCTCGAGTGGTGGGATTGAGAACATTACAACGCTGTATCGCAAAAATCTAAATACGTTTAGTTTCTGATCGATTTTGGATGTTTTATGCGTTCAAAATGTCCAGATGTCGGTCTAGCACCAAGCACGTACATACGCGCATGCATTTAACTGAATTAAGATTTTCCACTGTTTAAAGCGCATGTGTTTATATGCTACACAATATATTAGTTTGCCATATTGCTGTAATATTGATGCAGATATCATGATTATGTAGCTATTGCTTGTAGACGCGATCATCAATCCCCCGTATAGCTGATATCTGCCTTATCGAAGATCAATCACTGATTGGATGAAATAGTAGACATAATTCTGCCCGCGGTTGCCATGTTGTCCGGCTAGGAGAAAGACGTACTTGCAATTTGTTCCGTTGTACGAGAAGTCATTTTGCTCATCTGAAAAAAATGTGGCAACCGTTGTCGCATTAGGGACTCTGTTGGCGATGATAAATGGTACCGAAGGGATCGGTCGGTTGTCTATCATATTGTCAAATTTCGTCTGATATTAATAAGAGACTTTCGACGATTTATGATGACGTATCGTGGTTATTAACACCTGTATCTACCCCCTAATGAGACATATTCATCACGCCTTCACGCGGTACAATCTTCAAAATCTCCGATAACCAATAATATCTGTTCTCGTGGTGTAGCTATACTATACCGAAACAGGGAGTCCATTTATTACAGTATGAGACCTCAATTCATGCGATATTTTGCGTGAATCTTGGAGTGAATACCTCCTTAGGGGCTTCGGCCACACAAAGTGCACAACCATCGGCTTGCCGAGGTCCTTCGTTACGTCAAAATCAAAAGAATATTGTATATATTACTGATATCATCAAAAATATATCCACTATTTTGATATCCAAAAATCGTGGACGTCAACTGAATATATTCGATATTGCATCGAGTTCTTTGCCTCAAGTTGAATCATGAAAAAAATCACCAGACTATGAAATTTATTGGATTTGAATTTTGTTTACCACGCTTTGCGCAATTCTTCTAATCACTATTGAACTGATATAAAATCGATTGTTCAGCCCGCATCCACATTTTCCGCATTTTTTTGAGCCAAGTCGAGACCTTAATGAGGCATTTAATCCAGAATTTAAGCGAAATATCACAGGAAAACAAATCTCATTAGTTATTAATTGAAGAACTATAGTCCTTCTTTAGGACTACACCCATCGTGAAAGACGATCATAAAAAGTGAATCTCAGTTGATTGAATTTTAGTCACTGTTTCCGTATTTGATCCGTGTATCATTCATCATTACGAATAAGAACAAGAAAAAAACTAATTCCACAACTGTGAAAAACCATAATCATAATCACGTAGTCATTCCGGGATAAGTCTGAATGTCTCTGTGTTGATGAATTGAAAACTCAAGGAATACATAAAGATAGGATATCTATATGTATATATATATATATATATATATATATATATATATATATATATATATATATATATATATATATATATATATATATATATATATATATATATATATATATATATATATATATATATATATATATATATATATATATATATATATATATATATATATATATATATATATATATATATATATATATATATATATATATATATATATATATTTGTGCATGCCATAAATGATGAATAAATATGTATTGGGAGGGATGCACCTGTGTCGTTTGGCGGTTTCAAACGAATGTTCTATTTACGACAGCTGCGACACATAAAGTATTCGATTATGAACCTACACCCATTTCAGATTATCGTAGTTGTCGTGATCAGCCGCCATATATTGATACGATGTGCTGATTTATTTAACTTCTCTGCCAAACATGTTACAATTGTAAACCGCGCTTATGTAATATGTAAATATTTCATTGGGAAAAATACATGACGTTGTAACGTTTTAGTAACGACTAAATCATATTGCCCATTGGAGATGAGTTAGACATGCGAACATCGAATGAGGAACCTCCAACCCTCTGTGGACAATCGAAGATTCCACCGATAGCAGGCGAGGATCCACCAGATTCGCTAGTAGTTACTCGAATTTCCGCAATTTCGTCTGCATTTCAGTTAAAACTGAATGAACTTTTTCCTAAATAAATGAATTATTGATGAAAACTGCGCCAGTCGCTTGGTAGAAAAAATAATTAAACGTATATTTGGTGGGACGTGCGATAATGTATTTACTCGGGAGCCTATAGATTCAGTTTAAAGTTCATTGAAAATCAAATTTGACTATGTAAGAGTACGTGTAAGACTGAGTGCTCGTCACGCCATCTGGTGGAATAGCTGGTTTTTTGGCTCCTCATTGGCTTGTGGTGATAATGGATGACTGCACACTCTACGGGGAACAGGCTGGGTTCGAATCCCGACAGATAGCCGGCAGTTCCCCGTTGAGTTAAACATCTCAAATCGGCGATTGCGTGCATCTATTCCACGGTGTAATCATTTGCATTCCCGATTGGCCCCCGAGAGATCAGTGTCAATATTAGTGATATTTCAACTATGATATATCAAAAGTTGAACACGTGCGTATATAACCGTTCAATGCCTTGAGCTGTAGTAGGGATGGATCAAAATCGATATTAAACTTCGACATTTCTATCACGGATATTTGTCCATTTTTGTCCGTGTATAAATGCTGATAATTCCGGGCTGTTGAATTGGCTTTCATTTTCATTTCGTTCGCAATAGAACGAACGGTTATATGGTCGTCAAGGATTTCGCTGTCGGTTGCCAGGGTGTTCAAACGTCGATGTGACACTTTAATAAACAACATCGCGCTACTGACGATCGCTGCAGAGTATTGAACTGTAAATTCAATCAGATTCTTATAATTAAACCGTTCAATTCGATTCTTCAATTTCTATTCACATTTTCTGCGACGCAAGAAATTCCCCGAATCCTAATTATATTTAGTTTCGCAGTTGGAAGTAATCAACAATCTTCTGCATAAAGGCTGCATTTCTGAAAATCAGCAACTAATCGGAATTACATAATTGGAATTAATCAACGATCATTCTACCGTAACGCAAAAGATTGCATACGACTCCAAGGTGATTGTGGCTCCGTGGCCTTAATGTTCATCTCCAACCATTATATGGATAAAATCCATTCTCATCTAACATCCAGCTTCCATGGTAACCCTATCCCACTCAATTATACTGAGGAGCAACTCGTGTTATTGACATATTATAGCCAGCCACTCGCAGGAATGATGCTTCAATAGTCCGATATGATGGTGAAGTTTAAGTGCCGCCGACATGTCACCTTTTCCGTCGATTTCATTAATGAAAAAACTACGTCAAATATCAATGTGTACAATAAACTTATCAAAATTTGAGAGAAAGTGATTATACAAATTGTACTCAAAGGCAGTTTTCGATAGCATCAAGGGAAAAAGGGAAAAAATTTCACCAAAATTACGTCTCCTATGCGAGATGCGTGCGAAAAATGTACCCAAATCTAAACCTAACCCTAGCACGACTCGAACCTGCGGACTCTGGCATGCCAGCAGAATGTACTAACCACTAGACCACGGAAATGCGGTGATAAGCTTCGTTTGTAAGTTTGTCTGGTTAGTGCCAGTGACCATTTTAACTGCAGTGACCAATCAGGTTGGTTTTCAATGATCCTACTCACTCCTTCATTATCTAATCGCTAGGGATTCATCGCCTTCGGTGAGGGGTGGAAGTTCGACTTAACGCCTTCTCAACCGCCACATTTTATGTAAACGAAATGTTAGTCGTATTCGTGGAAGTAGTTTATTACGTAATTGGAATAATCATCAAAATATTATTACTGCTTTACAAAACAGTTGTTCCATCGAAAGCGCACAATTTATAATTAGGTTACATTCATAGTTTGGCGCGAAAACATGTCACGATTCATATGATATACTTTATTCCGTAGAAGTGTTTTATAGCAAATGGATCGTCAATAAACTGCTGTATATATGTGTTGTTAGCTAGGCGGAGCGGAATATTTTTATAACCAGCCTGCGCCACTGTGAATACAGGTGCTGTTTAGTTGACTGTTGTTATAGGGTTGATGTTGACAGATGGGTTCGTTAATGGATCGCTCGACGGGTCAACCCGATATCCAATGACTCCGAAAGAGATTATATTTGTGTCTTGAGAATCGTCGGCAAAAACTGCGGTGGATAATCCATCGGGTGCGGCTACTCGGCTCGAGCGCATTACTCTGATCGATTCTCATCGTTAATCAATTATCTATAAGAAATACGTTGTTTACGCTTTGACATTAGTGTTATTCAATTTTCCACGAACAGATGATTCAGTTCTGCCAACTCAGGATTACGAATGGGGTTATGCGACGCACAAATTGCTAAGACCTTCAATAATAAAATGACATCATTTCCATACTTACCAAACAAATATACACACATTTACAATATAATTGTTTTATCTTCGAAATTTCCAATATTTTCGATAAATTCTTTGTAACTTTTGAAGATATTTGTCTCTGTATCGTTAACTAAAATGTTGTGGTCAGTCAGAACCTTGGCACAGATTCTATATACGCTTTTGATCGATCAGCGAGTGCTTAATATATATTTCATCGTTCTCTAAATTCATAAATGAACAAATCCTCACCACGATTCAACTCTTATTATTAATGTTTCTGCTCTCTTTCGAGAGACGAATTCATTATGCTTTGAGATGTTTTGTAGCTAATTTTAGTCGTCGCGATTCAGAACACGTCCAGGTACCTCGTGATTCTGATTTCGGTGTGTCCCGATACAAATATACGACAACAGTCATTTCTTTTCTACCATGTTGTATCTATGGTAACGGATAGAATGCCTGGTACGATGGATGTCCCCGTGCTATAGTGTCATCAATACTCTCTGACTGCCACACGAAATACAACAATGTTAGCTCCCGTTTTCTAAGTCTATTCTATCGAATATGTAGTAATTCGACAATACTTGGCGGTGGTGATATCGGTATCTCGAAAACTGATACATTGCTGACACTGATCTCTGCACTTCTAATCAATAAGCTAAGATCTCCAAAACTTAAAGATTTTTTTATCATCAAAATACAGACTGCGTGACGTCTTTGCAGTTTTAGTCCCAATCCCTGGACGAGAGAGTTTGAAATAGAAATCGAAATGAATAAGCTTTGTACATGTGCATCAATCGCAAACGTGTAAGCATCGTCTCCCACGGGTTGAATATCGCCCGGCTTTCGATCCATATTCTGCATTTTATCGTTTTCTCTGTACATTAACCATCAAAGGGAAAAGACAACATTTAAAACGTCGTTTTTACGTAAAGTTTGCGTGTCGTGCTTTCAATACATTAGCAGGTGATACGCCCCCGGGCTATTCGTTCTTAAAACGCGATTCTTCACTGTTACTTCTGAAAACAAAACCACCTAATTTTAAGGAAAGTTTACATTAAGATTTGTTCATCGGTATTAATCGGTATTCATCGGTAATCCATTCCGCATTCGGCGCGAGGTTTTAGAATTGAAGTTAATGATTAATCCTCCAGTTAATATGATTCGTTAATAACGTGCTGTTAATCAGATCTATTTTCTAGTTCATCGGTTATTTTGTAAAACAGCGCGGCAGAGATTTGAATGGATGAAGATAAGATACAGGTCAATTCAGTCCTTATAGTATAGTTACGGTAACGAGGGACAATTTATAATCGTGCATCGACCCGAAGAGTGCTGGAAATACCCGTAGCCTCTCATCTTACTCGCTATATTCATCAAACACTCAATTTCAAAGGGATAATTGAGGTATTTCACGTCACTAAGTACAAGTAATCGTACATTAAAGGGTTTCATTGCGAGTAGATTGGATTAACCGAGGTCTCTGAACTAATGCGCAAGCTAATACGTTCAGGGATTTCTTTAGCTTGTAATGCGAAATGAATTAGATGCAGTAATAGTTGTAATATACCGTAATCATTTTTCTAAATATTGTTCTTGCTCTGAATCTGAATACGATTCTTTGCAATATGTTTGATATATCAGTCAACTCTCTCTCTCTCTCCCTAGAGTGCCTACGACTACACTTTGCTAATTTCGCGCTTATGCGGATTTATTTCAAACCTCTACCGTTCAAAAAGAACTTCTCGACTTAATCACGTTCATTAGGACGTTTAGTCTTCGTACGGAATAGGCACAATTATATCAGTAGAACGAAATGAGAGGGGGAAAGAGAGATGAGAGAGAGAAAGAGAGGGAGCGATCAGAGAGAGGGAGCGAGAGATATGAGAGAGGAAGAGGGAGAGAGAGGAGCGGTGAGAGAGGAAGCGAGTGAGAATTTAGAGAATCCGTTGCCATGGTTATCGCATATTCCAGCACTGTTGATTTGAGCACCGAGAGCAACAGGAATCACCGATCGGTGGTTAGCTTAAAGCCGAATACCATTTGCACGCATTAGAACTACCGACTGTATACATGTATATATCAGCTCAGCAAATTACGATTCGAACAGCTTTACCCTATGATAATCATATATATCATATATATATATATATATATACATATATATCCTATATATACACGTCGAAAAATATTTTTAGATGGGTGGACGAAAAGAGATTGGTTCATATAAAGAACTTCGATCAAATATGACTCGTCACCAGTCAATCCTTGTTTCTGGGAAGAGCGTTAGATGCGTGTTATCGGCGTCAGTCAATTTCATGACATGCCTCAGCCTCCTCGATCGCAAAATCGATTTTCGATAATCAACAAATAATTGATTGGACTCAGTGAACGACGGGTGTGTATTGTTTATGCTAATATAACATGGGGAGTGAATCCGATACATTTTTACGTTGTTTTTGCCTTCGAGCAAAGAAACTGCGATGCCAGCGTTTTCTCCAGGGTTCTCTTGTGATACACTGGCAATCAAAGAATAGTTGATTATGGATATTCATACTCTGTTTATTTATGTATATGTGTACGAAAGGGGTTTTTCTCTGTCCGTTAGAAGATGTGAATCGATTATTTTGCTAAAAATATACGTGTTATAAGTTCAGCTTGCAAACAGCATACCCTCGACATTTGCCATCTATTTTCCAAGTCATAGTCTTCTCTAAAATTTCATTATATTCCCCAAACATGAATTAAGGTTCCACTAAGACAGAATTCATGCGTTATATTTGAATTAAACCATGTTTTTTGGCGTGAAAATTCTCGTAAGTTAGTAGTGTAAAAGATGGCTGAATCTTCCCTAGGAAAAAGATCGTAGATTCACTTCCGCCTAGGAAAAGTCAGCGTTAAGAAGAGTGTCATTGTTTATCGGTCTGTTAACAATCATCATTTTGATTCATGATTTTATACGTTTTTTCTTACGTATCTAAATAATACCAGCTCAATATCAAACTGATGAATGATAAGACTTTTAAAACAGTCACATTTAACTGTTTTTCGGCATTAAATAGTGCGATCTTCATAAGCACGTGTCTCAAGGTCGACGCGCTATCTCGTGTTTCAAGTTTTCGGCGCTTATTACCGTTTGTCTTGAGTAACCGAGACAAGGCAATGAAAAGGAGAATATGTTTATTAAAATGATAACCATTTTCCATAAAGTGACACTCTACATGTCGTCATTGGTCAACGAAGAAAGAGACGAAAGAAGAAAGACGTAAAAATTTTAATTTGACCAGGGCGCAGGCAGCCTCTTCGACCGCGTGGTCGCGTTTGTCAGCGTCAAAGAGTAATCCATGACGTTTTTGTTTCTTTGAAGACCGCGTTTTGCGTCTGCAATATATATTAGAATCTGTCAAAAATCGGCAATTGGCCGCGGTAATAAAAAATTGCTTCCCCCTGCAGACCTAACAAACGTGCCTGTTTTCGAAATTCCATTTCGATTCCTGGCGTTCCCATTGAAAGAAATACAAAGCCCACGTTTTAAGATGTACTTAATCATTGACCTGTCAAAGTTATTAATCATGGGCTAGCAACAATTTACCTTTTTTGCCCTTGCCCACCTTTTTTATTGAGGGGTTCGGCTGGTTATAGGGACATCTAAACTGAGTGTGGTTGCTCCATAGGCCGACAACCCGGCTTTGAAGGCCATACCTAATCCTAGAACAATGGACAAAAATAATGACATAGAAATGCATGAAACGATGAGATTATATCTTGATATTACAGAATGAATGATTCTTGTTCAATCAATTGTTTTTCTTAACTGATATTTCTACGCCGTTTGAATACATGGTCCTACTCACCATCATCGCCAATTGTATCGTATTAGCACTGGAGCAACATCTAGCTCATAATGATAAAACTACATTAACATTAAGTCTGGTAAGTACTTGACCGATCTGTGGATGAAATTCAGTGTTTTCATTTTTAGGGAAGGCCACCCCTGTCATTTTAACATCTACCCCTCTGAAAATCAACTGCCCCGGTTGAAAAATTGACCGCCCCTCGACCAGAGTTGATGCTGAAGTGGCACATAGCTGCCGATTGCGCCATAAAATTTAGCTAATATTTCAATATTTTGAGAGAACCCTCCAAACCTTCGACCAAAAGCGTTGTAACTTTGGCTAATGCATGTAAATAGCCCCTCTATATTCCCCACTTAATGGCGAACACTGGATTTTAACAATTATCGTGAAAATTAGTAAAATAGTCCTTGAATACGCTGTCGATTCACCGTCTTTTCTAAATTTGTCGATTTTCTTTTTTACAGGAAAAAACGGAAGCATACTTCCTAGGAATATTTTGTATAGAAGCGTTACTGAAAATAGTCGCGTTAGGATTTGTATTACATAAAGGATCATATCTTCATAATATTTGGAACATAATGGATTTTGTAGTCGTAGTAACAGGGTAAGTAGAAACCCCCGAGAGCCAGTTCCGCAGTTTTATGTTCAGATTTGACTCTTAAAGAGATCTAAAGAAATGAACTATTCTAACTCTTTAACGGTTGAATTTCACCAATAATCATTATTAATCGGGCCAGTTTTGATTTGTTTCTACCGATTCCGGAATACTGGTGGGTCCGTTTCAACGGATACGCGCTCGACCTATTTTGGAATAGCAGTCTGTAAAACCTGAACGACCGGCAGAGAGTTTGTAATCTCTGGAATTGTTATAACTAAACCAGAAAACGTTTTATCGAAAACCTACCTTTATTTCAAAACTAATGACAGAAAACTAGAGTGAAATTTTGATTATTGATATGATGCAGTGAGTGGTCCATCAGTTGCCCACCCTAGAAATGTGTAAAAGAGGGTATCACAACTATTGAAATTTAAGCCTATTTCATCGCTCAAATTTCACAGACATTTCAGTAACACAAAGTTGATTGTATCCACCATCTTGAAGCACCAGCACTAACTATGATTACCACTTAATCCTAAAATCCAACTGAAAGTCCTGTAGATCCCAACTATTTAAACTGAATCATCGTCAACCCTACTCTATGTAATCTAGGCCTACAGAACGTCCTTCACTGGGAACTGTGTTTCGATATAGTGCCCTCTGCTACGATGAAAGTTTGCCTTGTATACAATGTCTATGTGGTGACCGCAATTAGTCGTGGTGACCAGTCAAGTGTGGTGGTAACTACTCACTTGGCATAGAGCCTATTATTCTCCGATAACTTGTCCGGCCTATTGCCTGAAATTTTCACTATTTTCCTAATACAAGGAATAATGATTTTTTAATACATTTTTCAACGGCCATTCTTTAGAAGGGCTCATATTTCACTAATACACATGGCAAAACTAGAATATATAAAAAAGATTCAAAACATAATTTTTTCAGCTCATAGTATCAACTTATATTTCCGCTTTGCAAGTTCAATTAAGATGTTAGAAACTCATAAAGTGCTCATTCAGGCGTAGAGGGTTCACGTTTTCGCACAAGTATAATTTCATTTTGACTTCTTAATCTTTTGTCTACTAGTGTTATTATTTATCAGAAAACCAAGATCAATTGTTATTATCCATTTTAGAATTTCATTTATATTTCTGTCTATTTTTGACTAACAAACAATGTTTTCTGTGGGTCGTTCAATTGATTTTTAGTGCCGTAGATCGAAATAAACTGGATTAATTGTGTTTTCGTTATTTAACCAGGTTATTAACATTTTTTGTTCCGGGGTTCGATCAGCCTGGTGCTCGAGCCCTCAGAGTGGTTCGACCATTGAAGTTGGTCACCGGGTTTGAGAGTAAGTCAGATAGAGCTCGCAGTCAATTATTGCATCACATATTTAGAGATGAGTTTTCTGCGTAGGTCATACATATGCAGCAGTATATGCATTATTTGTTAATTATGTTATGGCTTTACAGCTAGATAGATAGACCCCATCAATATTTCAGTTGATTTTTTTTTCATCACTAAACTGTAAAGTAACATCTCTTCTATGATTGATTTACTAGGATTTGGTATTGTATTTCCCCGAGCTCGCCGGCGGGACAACACGCGCGCTACTACAGGGTTTTACGCGTGTGTAAATTATTGAAAAGGTTCCACCGTAAGTCGTGGTCAAACTTGTGAAAGAAGAAGTGGATGAACCGGGTTATTAGCCGCATTCACACCATTTAGAACGGTCTAATTAGAATAAATTTTGGGGTAAATACTCGTGGTGACATCTTGTGGGGCCAGCGATAATTATCTGAAGCCATGTGTGTGAACTCGCACTCTGATTTGGCCCATCTCACGGACGGACTCACATAGAACGGTCTAACTAGTGATAGTGTGAATGCGCCTATTGTCTTGAGCTTGCATCTGATTCAGGGGCGGATCTAAAGGATCAGTTTCATAGTACTTCCGATCTTCTAATTTTCCTAGGCCCGCCCCTGCAGCTTTTCACCAGAAAAAAATCTTAGGGTGGAAATGAATTCAACCCTTCTACGAAAAAGAAAAAAATATCATAATCTTGTTGCTATTTGATCACTTTTCAAAATACAGTTTGTTCCAAGCATCGAAGCATGCTGGAGCTCATATTGTCCATAGGGGTGAAGATGTACGTTACAAGTCTCGCGCAGTAATTAGCAATTTTCAAGTAAAATCCTCACAGCGTATATAAGACCGGTTCGATCTCAGAAACACAAAGATTTGAGTATTATTACCCTCTTATATATTAAGAATGGTATTAGTATAAACGGATAATGTTATCTATGCAGAAGAAGAGAATCGGTACATTTTATATATCGATATTCTTCGTATGGTTACATTTTATAAAGCATATAATACCCAAAACGAGTAGAACATGAAAAGAGACACAAACAGTTGAAATTGGTTTCTATTTTGGCTGAGAGATGAGAAATAATGATCGTTCATTTTTTGGGGGTTTGCTATTATAGATTTGTGATCGTATTTTGTATGATATAATGCATGCTTGCTTTAAAAAGGCTCATTCAGACACGTGGATGCAACAGTCAGTAGTAAATGTGTGATGTTAGGACAATGAAGGGCATCGTTTGATGATACGGTTTTGAACTAACTCTGCTGTGTGTTTGCGCAACATCCTCAAAATTATCCAAATCCTTTTTCCTTTAGGTTCATAACCTTATTTGCAAATAATCAGTCCTCGTTTGATTTGAGAACACTTCGAGCGGTCAGAGTGCTGCGTCCTCTAAAACTCGTCTCTGGCATTCCAAGTACGTATATATGTATATACTAATTCTGGACGTTTTATTTTTGAATTTTACACGGGATTCACAAACTGTGCATCTCATTTTTTCTCACACCATTCTTTAAATATATAAATATATATATATATGATATGATAGTACAGCATTTTGAGAAGTTGGAAGATCTCTAAATACATGTGATAATTGAAATGAGACCATTTCAATCGACGTTTAGAATTCTGTGTTCAACTAGTATTTCTAATGCTGTTCTATTCTACGCGATCAAACATTCCATGAATGTTTTCAATCGCACTCATATTTCTAATCTTTCCTATGTTTTTTGTCGATATACTTTCCCTCTGTGTGTTTTTCTGCTTATCCTCTCTTCGGTCTCACTTGTCTGTCTGTCAATAGATTTCATTTTCAGAAATCAAATCTCTGTAAGTATTGATATAAGTCTGATTAGCTGTAGCACTGTCATTCAATATCGTCTAACAGTTTTCTGTTTTAGGCACTGGGTATCGATTAATAGATATTTCATTGTTGTTAAATTGATCATTTTCCTGAAATTGAATTTGATAATGAGCTCTTCATCGACAAAATGAAATAAATCAATTCATTTAAGTTAAATTGCTTCGATTGAGTACTACTATTACTACAAAGGAAAATATCCGTGCCCTTAAAAATCTATTGACCTTTTCTTATGAAGAAAACGTAATATTATCGGGTTCTTCCTATTGCAGGTCTTCAAGTGGTTCTGAAGTCAATCATTCGTGCTATGGCCCCACTGCTCCAGATCGGTCTCTTGGTGCTGTTCGCTATCGTGATATTTGCCATTATAGGTTTAGAATTTTATGAAGGAAACTTCCATTTCACGTGTTTTTTGTGCAGTAGTGACCGTAAGTATAATCAAAATACTTGTGAGCTAAACAACACAGGCCCCAGCTATATCGTCGAGGCATAGCTTTAAGAACTGCTTATGGTTGACCCATTTTGCTGCTATGATGTCTAAAAAACTTATAAGACCAGTCTAAGCTTATTTTGCTCCAATAGCCAATATATCAACTTATGATTTATCATTCAAGACTGTTTTTCGACTTGTTCACGACTGCGCATCTGTCAGGGTTCCTACGGGTCCTTAAATTCCTCAAATACCCTCAAATTACCCTCAAATTCTGAGTTGACTGATCCGTAGGAACCCTGAGTCTGGAGGCGCAGCCGTTAACCCTCCTTCCGAACTCCATTCAATGACTGCGTTTAACATAACCGTATTTTCATTTCTTTTCCAGCGAAAAAATTTGATACGAAGGATGAATCAAAACCGCGGCCTTGTTCACCTACAGGTGCGACGGGTGCGTTTGTTTGCACGGAGGGTAAATCCGAATGTAACACGTACTGGGTCGGACCTAATTACGGAATAACAAGTTTTGACAATATAGGATACGCAATGTTAACAGTGTTTCAGTGCATCACAATGGAAGG
This sequence comes from Tubulanus polymorphus, assembly GCF_964204645.1. NCBI lineage: Eukaryota > Metazoa > Nemertea > Palaeonemertea > Tubulaniformes > Tubulanidae > Tubulanus > Tubulanus polymorphus. The sequence continues at coordinate 1,104,662 of NC_134031.1, forward strand.
CTGGACTGATGTGTTATATTATGTAAGTTCTGTCGCAGGATTTCTTATTTTCCCGAACGCAATACGGATTATTCAAGTCGAAATGGATTATCTAACGTCGCAATAATGGATTATTACGTAATTTAGTGTTACTCGATTTAGGCAACTCGCCGAAAGAATGTTCCTTTCACATTTTCAGTCGTCATATTCGGCATTTCCCGAGGGTGGCCACTTACCTGAAAATATGGAGAATGTCCGGGAATTCCCATTTCTTTAAAAAAAATCAGGGAATTTTATAAAAATGCTGAAAATCAGAGAAAAGTTAGGGAAATTTGATGAGATTGCTCGATGGATCACACAGTCTATGTCTTACGTATTTGACGGTGTTAATTGATTGGATTCTTAGCAGATCAAGGCAGGGAATAGTCTGGGGAAAGTCAAGGACAAATTATGTCAGATTTAAGTGGCCACCCTGAACCAGCCCCTTATCAAGATAGTCATTACCAAGATTTGATAAATATGACATTTCTTTTCTTCGTTTTTCGGTAAGGTTTGTACGCTGTTATTGACCTATAAGGTTGTGTGTTGTCTCTTTAGACAGATGATGTTTATGGTCAATCTACAAATTGGATGTACTTCATACCGTTAATCATTCTGGGCTCATTTTTAGTCCTCAATCTCGTTCTGGGCGTTTTAAGCGCGTACGTAATTTTGTCGCCATTCGCTCGCTCGATGCTTGTGCGCAGGAAGTGGTTTGAAGCTGACCGAGCGTTAGATGTACACTTCAACTCGTATCCATTGTTTCTCTTAAAGCCTAATGCACAGATATTACCAATGTTCTGGACACTGGGCCCTTCTTCCACTGTATTCTGAACACCTTCCACCCAGTGTCCTGAACACCTTCCACAGTGTCTTTCTACAGCTTAACATTATCTAAGTCTTAAGTTTAGTTATCCAAATGATGGTTATCAAATCATTATTCAAAGTCAAGTATCCCCAGGATATCGCAAATAGGATCTGATTTGGACCTCTATGATATACATAAAAAGCCCATGTTGTTCCCTTACGATATTTCTGTGCATTAAGCTTCACATATCCTGGATCTTCACCAGGTTCTTTCCAATGGAACTGTGTACATCTTCCGTTCAAACTAAGAACTCTTGCGGCTTGATCATATGAATTTTTTGTATATTCTTTTTCAGACCGATGATGCCTTAGGGAACGGCTTCAACTGGTTTTACTTTATTCCTCTTATTATACTAGGCTCCTTTTTTATGCTCAACCTAATTCTTGGTGTGTTAAGTGGGTAAGTTGAACACACTGAATGAATCTTATGTCATCAAGGCCGATCTTAAAACAAAAGCATTCTCCCTTGGTAGGGATTTAAACCTGCATGGCATTGCGCAACTCAGTCATGACATGAAACCCTGCCCGATTAGCCCAAGTGGGTAGGTTAGCCGCCTCGTTCAGGCATATTTCACGGACAATGGAATCACCCTACTAGAATAAAAATACTATTTCTGATCGGCTAATAATGACATGATGGCTAAGAGAAGAAGTACCCGCGCACTCGTGCTAATCATAGAGGTTTTTTTGTCGTGGCAGATTGTCGCGATGCTATCATGTTTGAATCCCTGCCGAGGCCGATCTTAAACAATATGAATTCCTATCCATATCTTTCACTACAGCTCTCTATATTTTGTTGTATAGATGCGAAACTCGCCTGAGTCTGTTGCTGATCGAAGTTCGAATTTATTTTTAAAGACTTGCCTTATTTAGCATCTTTTGAAGATATATTTAGCTTGAGCCTTCGTTATCATAATTTTGCTCGACTTGCTATCAGCGATGAAACTTATTACGGCCAATTTATTCCTTTTGCTATCAAACGATCTAAATTTAAAAGATTTTTCTATATAAAAAAAAAAAGTTGTGGCGATTGCCGGAAGTTTACTTTGAGCGTTTTGTAATCGCGTTCGACTGATGAAAATCTTACAGAGAATTCGCGAAAGAAAGAGAACGAGTTGAGAATCGTAGAGCGTTTTTAAAACTGCGTCGACAGCAGCAAATAGAACGAGAGCTGAACGGTTATTTAGAGTGGATTTGTAAAGCAGAAGAAGTGATATTAAACGAAGAACGAACAACTGACGAAGAAAAAATGAAAATCATAGAAGGTAAAAAAAACTGTAATAATATGTAGAGAATCCCACAAAAATAACGAAAAAAAAGTCAGAAAATGTTTCTTTGTGCTAGTAGTTTTATTCGACGTTTTGACTATATCTAAGACTAAGTCATCGTCTGAAATATAGTCCGAACGTTGAATAAAATTCCAGCTCAAAGAAGCAAAAAATTGGCTACTCCGTGAAATTGAGTGCTGAAGTAGATCAACTTACATTCGTAATATCAACCGCGATAAAGCATTCCCAGATCGTTAATGTATGATTTTGGTGCTACAGAGAGTGTGGCTGTATATCAGTGGTTAGTTTTGACTAGTTCCACGACAAAATGCAGGATCTTACTTTCTCAGAAAACCCTGGTATATGGCGGAGTCAAAGGGGTGGACTATGTGCGCATCCATTGAAGGGGGTTCTAAAACTGGCCACTTTCTCTGAAAATAAAAAGATCTTGTGTACATACTTGACAAGCTGAAAAATTTCAAGATATGCATCAGATTTATTGCTGTCTTCCAGACATTCACTGGTGTTTACTATTTATAATAACTATGCGAGTTTTGATGAATGTTTTTTAGCTCGAAGAAAGGCAGCGATCAGAAAAATGAAACAAATCAAAGATGGAAAATCAACTCAAGAAATAGATAACGAAGAAAATGAGGAATCATTGTTTTCAGATATCAGTAAGTTGATGTGTAAGAATGTGTAAAATCAATGATTGGACTTTGGTGAATTTGAGGATTCGATCGGTAATTTTGTTTTCATTTTCACAGACAATCCATATACCCACACGGGATTCGGGCTTAAATCAAAGCAAAAAACACGTTGTGGCGTTTGCTGGAGAGCTGAAAAAAGGTTAAGGTAAGAGACAAACATCTTGATCATCGTCACTTCATAATTATATTCAACTACGTACAGTCGTTCCTGGCCGAGTGGTTTAAACCATCAGTCACTGGTCTCTCATTAATCCACCATCGATCGGTTCAAATCTGGTGGTAGCAGAGTATTTGGCTGCTCCACCTAACTCTTGAGAAAAGAACCTGCCTCAAACTTACTAATACTGCCCTGAAATGTGAGTTTGATCTCATCTCCCTTTCTCTCCACTCACTGCTCCTCCTTTTCTCTCTCCCTCCTGCCTTACCTCTCTCTCTCTCTCTCCTCTCACTGCCTCCTCTCCCTTCTGCCTTTCCTCTCTTCCCTCTCCCTTTCTCCCTCCTGTCCCTCTCTTTCTCTCTGTCTCTCCCTTTCTCCCATCTCCCTTTCTCTCCTCTCTTCTCTCTCCCTTCTTACTTTCTCCTTCCTGCCTCTCTCTTTCTCTCTGCCTCTCCCTTTCTATCTCTCCCTTTCTCTCTCCTGCCTTTCTTTTTCCTCGCCTCTCAAAGCTAATTGAAATGATTTGATACACGCGTTACAGTCATGTTGTAACCTGTTTTCTCTAGCTGTTCTTGCTCTTTACATTTGTTATATTGCTCTCTGATCTTCATTGGTAAGAATTAATACCAGTGCACACTGACACTGACACTGACACTCACATACGCAGACACGTCAGTAGTGTTCATTGTTACCATAGAAACGAGACACTTATAGCGTGTGGATATATATATATATATATATATATCACTACAGCATCAACGACTTCAGTCATGTTTTCATTCCAAATTACAACAAATTCATAAATAACAAGAATATACCCAGAGTTGCTGCCAAAACTGTTCCTGATTTCGAGCATTTTGTTACTATTTTGTCCCGAGAAATACTGATATTATTTGTTCAATGTGTTCAGAAATATGTAAGGTGTTACTCAGGGTCTCAACCTTGTTTAATTTGAACATTTTATTTCATATTTCTTCATAGTGTTACTAAAAAAAAATTCAATTCATTACTGATAATTGTAAGGGAGTTAGTCTTAACACGCGTGAAATAGTCAAATAGTGAAATCACAAGAAAAATTCACTATCATAATTGACATCTTCATAAATACCACGATAAGAATAAACTTAACAAATAAAAACTCACAGTTTATGCGTTTATTGTCTGATGATTATTAGTCTGACACTTTTGGAGTTTATCTAAACTCCATCATCAGAGAAACTCCACCGTCATCAGATGATGGAGTTTAGATAAACTCAACATTCTAACCTCGATTGTTACATATTTCAGAGTAATGGTGCGAAAAATGGTTAAAAGCCAAGCATTTTATTGGATCGTCATCATGCTAGTATTTTTAAACACTTTATGCGTAGCCGTAGAACATTACGACCAGCCTATGTGGCTCACTAAATTCTTGTGTAAGTAGTGGATAAAAAGATGTAAAAAGTGTATTATCATTGTCTTAATGGGAAACCAGTTCCGCAGTTGTTGGTTTGACTATCGGAGATGGACCAATTTAAACTAAAATCAAGAACTGTTGAATCTGATGAACCTAAGTTGATATAATTCAGTTCTTTGTAACCATTTAAGTTGTTTTATTTGTTTTACAGTCTACACTGAATACGTGTTCCTGGGCCTTTTCTTGGGAGAAATGTTCATCAAAATGTATGGTCTCGGATTCCGCCTGTACTTCCAGTCTTTATTCAACATGTTTGATTGTGGAGTAAGTATCCAAACTCGTTATCAGTCTGATTGTGAAGAAATTAAGCTGCTCCACAACAGCGTACTCCGCTCAAGTCAGATCTTTCAGGATGAAATCTTTCCAACTTTGCAAGCGATAGGGTCAGATAAATGTTTTAACAAATTTCAGAATCAAACGGTATAATCAGTTGAGTTGATAGGATCCAACTTGAGCACAGTCTACTGTTCATGCATTAACTTTTATCAGTTTAAATGTATACCAATATGTATTATTTACAGGTTATCCTAGGTAGTATATTTGAGGTGATTTATGGACAGATTCACGGTGGTTCCTACGGTATATCAGTACTACGAGCCTTGAGACTGCTGAGAATATTCAAAGTAACAAGGTAATTATATCAACGATTGACTGGATTTCCCCGGGCTCCAGCTATCCCACCAGATAACAATATTCAAATGATTTTTAGATTAACTTTCTTTCATCTAGAATTTTAGCGGCCCACATCAGCAATTACCCGGTAGGCAATTCTCATCTCAGGATAAACCTAATTTTAAAGGCCAATTCCTACTTGTTATTCTTTGAATTTGAGAAGAATCCTTTTTTGCTACAATAGTTGATGTCCTGCTGCACACTAGTGCACCTGGTGGATCCTTACTTGCCACAAGTGAAATCCTTGATTGCGGCAGTAGTCGATGTCCTACTGCACAATAGTTACACCTGGTGGATCCTCGATTGCCACAGTCGACCTCTGAATCCTGATCGATATGCGTTTGTATATTTCAGATATTGGGCGTCATTGAGGAATCTGGTTGTGTCACTGTTAAACAGTATGCGCTCCATTATTTCCCTGTTGTTTCTTCTGTTCTTGTTCATCGTCATCTTCGCACTTCTCGGAATGCAATTGTTCGGTGGAGAGTAAGTAGACCAGTATATAGAGAGGTCCTGGTAACTTAGCCAGCAGTAATAATCAGTATGTTACTCATCGAATGAAATGTTGGTGATTATGTCTCAGTCTACAACATCGGGATTCTTTAAGATGACCATTAGGATAAGTTGAAACATTGAATAAAGTACACTAACGCAATTCAAGGGAACATTTTCAACTATATTTTCTATTTCGTTCTTAGTGTGGTGGGATTTTATATTATCTTTACAACACAGACTCCGAGTGTTTCGTCGATGCTTATATTCAAACTGTATATTTTTTTGCTCAGGTGGAATTTCCCTGATGGTCGACCCGCGATGCACTTTGATACATTCTCTATGGCGTTACTCACCGTATTCCAGGTAAGTCTTCTATCCAGTTCCAACAGTTGTGTCGGTTAAAATTTGACTCTACAGTCGTAAGCATATGCAAGAGTTTAGTCAAATCTAACCATGAACTGCCAAACTTGACACAAATCTAAAAGATTAAAAAACAGAAATTATCGAAAATCAAAAGACGGTTTTCGATTCTCTCAATTGTGAAGACACCTCAATATCTATTCTCCATGTGTTGCTGTGGGCGTATAACTTCAGCCTGATTTACGACATGAATACTGTATTTCACTATGTTTTGTTTTTTGTAACAGATATTAACCGGTGAGGATTGGAATACAGTGATGTATTTTGGAATACGTTCTCGTGGTGGTATTGATAAAGGCATGATTTACAGCACATATTTCATCATCTTAGTCATATTTGGTAACTGTATCCTTTTCTATGATCTCGTAATGATTTGAAGTTGCAGCAGCGGCGTTGTCTAAATCAGACCCCGTCCCACAGTTTTGACTAGAGTTGACTCGAAAGTTTCAATTGCTTTTAACCGAGTAGAACTGGATTCTGAACTCTGGGAACTGGAACCTGGACTGTAGCACTGGGTCTGGGTCTGGGTCTAGAACCATGGAACTGGGCTGTGGAACAGTTAAGTACCTATGACTGTTGAATCAGTACAGCTATGACCCTTTAACTGATCATCTAATCAGATACCCTGCTCAATGTATTCTTGGCTATTGCTGTCGATAACTTGGCGAACGCCCAAGAATTGACGGCTGCTGAAGAGGAGGCTGAAGAGGAAGAAGAGAAGGTAAAATCATTTTCTTTTCTGTTGTGTCGTGGAACTGCTGTAAAATGCTTTGCTACTGGTTCTGTTTCAGTGTACTATCAGTTAAACCGATGGTGAATCATCATCCGTTCTGTGTTTCGTTTTAACTTTGTTTCGGGCTTGTGTTTAAAATGAGCCGTTTGTTCCGATTGTTTTAATTACGTTTAAAATCATGAAATTCGTCGTCGATGGGGAGGATCAGATTCGGGTTAGAGCTGGTCGATACGGGGCGACCACTAACATCCTGGAAAACCTGGACAAAATCTGAGGTAATCGGCGAAATCTCGGGGAATTCGGTAAAAAATCTTGTCAAATCTAAAAAATTTGAGCTGTTTTTACTGATGTTGAATGATGAGATCCAATTTGTGACATCTTGATAAATCATCACTTTTCTCTGCAAAAATCTTTTGGCTTTACCTTTAAATCAAATTGGGAGGAATATTTCCTTCTCAGGAAATCCAGGTATAAAAGTGGTCTCCCCGTAATAGGAATAAACCGACGTGAAGTGAATTTTAAGCATACTTTATATTTCTCTTCCTTATCTAGCGACGTTTGGCTGAAGAAGACCGGGTGATTAGATTAGACCCTGTTTTTATTTCAATGACCTGTGTCTGTATATATAACACCTCATTTATTATTATCAACATCAAAAATCTGGAATCTTAATAACTGAAAATAACCAAGTTGATCGTCAGAATATCAGCGACTGATGACGCTGTCTTTCATACCAACAAATTTCCGGACAATATTCTCGAATAGATAATACAGACCTGACTACCGTTGATACGTATTTGAGAGTAGAACCTACTAACTGAGTAGGATAAGTGCATTTGACCTCATTGGGTGTCAAATTGTTGTGAAAACTACAACGAAGGTAAATACAAAGGTAGTCCGGTCTGAATGGATATATCTATGAGGATCTGAAACAATCGTGGCTCCGTTTTAACAGTTAGAAATCTCAGCCAATCAAACGTCCCCAGACGTGTATATCACGCACTTTAAGTTAGAGTGAATAGAGATTTGTGTAGACTTTATATGAACAGAAAATTGTGAAAATTGTTCTAGTGAAACTTGACTCATAAAATACTGCGATATTTTCTGTTCATCTTGAGTCGTTTTGATTAGAAACGTGTACCATTTTAATTAATGGCATGATTGATTTAGGTATCAATTAGTATTCGTTTTTGAGTCTGTTTTGGCGCCACCTGTGAGCGTCGTTTGTACAACGTTCACAGGTGGCGCTTCGTACCCTGTGATTGATATATCGTATTTTTAGGTATTAACTAGTATTCATTATGTATTTGAACCTGTGGATTCATTTTCGTAGAGTTGACATTTTTTGAATTCACTATGATGCCTTCCGCACTCTTAGTACGGATTCAATGCTGATGATGTTATACGAGATCCTGCCACAGTTAAACACCCTGCAATGTACAAACACAGAAGATTGAACAGTTTTCTGAATAATTCATCAATTTGAATACAAATGAGAAGTTTAATTCAGTCTCCACGTTATCGTTTGAGTAAAACTGTACTAACACAAACAGTGTTCTCTACTGTGGCACAGTTCAGCTTTGAATCCAAGCGAGGGTACATTTTATAAGTTTGTATATTGTCCCTGATTAAGTGAACGTCCCCCCATCCCTCCCTGTGACCCCCTTCCCCCCACTGCTGCTGCTGCTGCTGCTCATATTCCTGTTGTAGAAGTTTAACTTACTAAACCCGAACATATTGATAACTGAATTATTGAGTATTTTTACTATGATAGCTCTTATAGTACTTACAACTTGGACTGGAGTTAACATGTTCAATAGTTACTTCGAGTTATCATCCTCCCCCAACCCCCGCCCCGCACCACACCCCCACCCCTATGTGATCATAGCATGATTGTTGCATGAGAAGTGTATTCATTTTTCAGCACCCCTATTAGTAGAAGAATACATTAATCAGTTAAATAGAATTCATCATCATTTCTATTATATTCAACAACATCATTTTCAATTCGTGATTTCTGAAATTCCGGAGACTCCTCTCATTTTCATTCACTTTCCGAATTATTTCCTTCATCAAGTGTTAAAATTATCGGCAAAATTATTATGTTTCTAGCGACGACAAGAAGCGAAAGAAAAAGAGGCTGACCAATTCTCCGCTGAATCGTCCCAGGTTGTTAGTAACTTGTGGTGATAGGTCATAACGAAATTGAACTGACATCTGTCCTTTCTTGTCTGTCCTCTTTAGCTTCGTAAGGGCTGGTAGAAAAATTGTCTTTACCCCGATATAGATATCTTCTTGTAGTAAATGCGTAGAATTCCGAGCTTACACTAATGTGTGCAGGGGCCGATTTAGGGGATGGTCTCAGGGTCCGAACCCTGCCTACTTATTGAGGTTGCCCTTTTAAGACGTATTTTTTCAAAAATAGCTCAACACCAATGGTGTTTTTTTCTGGACCAATTTTCTTAGATTTGCCCTTTCCATGGCATACAAGGGTACATAAGGATCTGGCAGATTTATTTAAGTTATCGCGCTTCAATTTTACATTTCAATTGAATTCTTTAGTAAAGCAATTTCCCAGTGAATTCTTTACCATAAACTTGAATGTGAAAATGCGTCATATCCTAGACCTCACTTATCCGTTGCCTCATTTGAGCTTATAATTTGCTATAAGAAGATATATTATCCATGTTGGGTAAGCATGATTAATGCCTTGCCTTCATTCCTCTATGCGTGAAAGATGTGAAGGTTGTAATAAAGACTTTTGAAATTTCCGCTACATTCAAACAACGACTGTAGCTTTTTTCACATTTATTTAATTTTGCACCGTTTTATTTACATATTATACATATATATATATATATATATATCTATATTTATTGTTTTATTTTTAATGTAAACGTACTTCGAAATACGAATGTATTTCTTCAATTAGTTTTGTTGTTAATTTATACTTCTAAGCATAAATTAATGTCTATGGATCAAGAAATGTGTAAAACCTTCAGTATTAAGAATGACTTCAGTAATTTATATATCTTAACCGTCAGAGAATACTGAATATGTTAGGTATCGATGGCTTTGCATTATGGCAGCTTTTCGTGTGTTTTTCAGCTTTTTTATACCGTTTTTATTCGTCACCGTTTCAATTTTTTGTCACTCGCAATTTTTATCTGAAAAAATCCGCACATATACCTAATCATTTGTCGCTACAAATCTCGGGATTCAATCAAAACATGATCCAGATTATTAAACTTATTCAGGGCTGTATCGAATATAACAATATGCAAAAAGGGCACTTTTCCAAATTTGGGGGGGTGGCAAATACCCCCTGCCCTGCACTAGGTACGATCCTGCTATTGCTGTATTTTGGAAACATTGTTCCTTATGTGCAAGTAATAAATGGATTATGTTTTGTTTTGCTGGGAATTTTCTTATAGAAATCTGAAAGCATTTTTTGAGCTCACGTTATCGTAATTTTCCGTAAATTTTCAGAGAAAAGAAGAAATGCAAGCGGAAGTGGAGAATCAATTCGGAATCCCGGCGTCCGGTGGGATCGATCCTCCGCAGGTCAACATCTGTCCGCCGTCGCCGCAGAACAACGAAGATCCCAAAACCGGAAACTTTGCATAGTAAGTAGAACGTCGATGCTGCTTCTGTCGGAGCCACCTTTAACCATTGATTAAACACTCAGTCCGTGTTGAAAGATGATTTAAAATCCTACACTTAGAAAGAAAAAAGTCCGAAATGTTTCCTCAAGCTATTAATGTTAAACATAAACAAAGCTATAACATTTTAACTAAGACTTGTTTGTATCCTATAAGTCATCCTCAGGAATGCAGTATTATTGAGCTAAAGTTTATTTGAAGTTTTGACTTAAACTCATAGTCATCTTCAGGAATATAGTATTACTTGTAGTTTATTCGGCGTTTTGACTATATCCTTATATAGTCATCTTCAAGAGCGCGCCTGAAGATGACTCGGGATATAGTCGAAACTTCGAATAAACTACTAGCTCAAGGAAACTTTCGGGACTCCTTTTATTCTCCATGTGGGATTTTATATATTCATAAACCACCATCTCTCTGCAAAATTCTCTTCATCACCCCATATATTTTTGTCATATATCCACACCACACATGAACATTATCCAATTCTAAGATGACGTTTTCATTTCCAGTATTTCTTTCAGCGACCAAGCGAAGCAGAATAACCTGAAAGACAACCGCAGTAAAGTGATGGCGATAGACATGGATAAAAAAGTGAACGGCGAAGGAAACGATAACGTACATCACTCAAGCACTGGTCAGTTTATAATTACTCTTATTTCTCTAAGATTAGAACACGATTTTGTGCGACCTACAAATTTGAAGAAGCAAATAATTCAAGGCCCTTTTTGATTGTGCTTGTCCGGTAGATGAATTATCTGATTTCTCTTTCGAATGTCGCGTTCGTAAGTTTCTGCCAATTCTTTCGTCTCCCCTCTGCGATGGCGGAAATCGTTTATGGACAAGAATATTCCATCTTCCAGCGGGGAAGGGCCTTGCTAACATAAAGTTTACCGATTCCAGTGAAATCATTGACAATACTTTTTGACCTAAAACTGACCTACCCAAACTAGAACAATTTCCCATTAAAAAAAATATGCATCATTTATCTTTTGATTTTGATCTAAACTATTTCCAATGTTGTGATGTGTTTTCTACTGATCTCGCGACAGGTGCTCAAAATCCCAACGAAGGTAACATTTCCAATGATTATCCGATGCATTATCATTCGTATATCATACATTCCCAAAATCATTGTCGAATTCAGAAATTACGAAAAAAGAAGCCGAATTTCTTCACGGTTGAGACAAATAACCCGATTCTAAACGGTGGCTTCGTCAATTCAATCTCAAATTCGTTAAATTGCTCGTAATTTTTTTTTTTCTCGAACAATTCGATAATCGTTATTTTTTTGAAAGTAATGAATTCGACAAAAAATGCGGGTCAATCTTTTTCTCAGTTTTCTTCGCATTTTAACCTCTGGTAGAAACACATAGATTTATACAGTTAAACAACTAGATTTCAGTTCGATCGATATTCATTATATCATCAAAGAATTAACTGATTTTGCGGTGTCACACAATAAATTCTATTTCAATCATCACTTTTATTGATAATTTCCTACAATATGATATAATTAATCATTTTAATTGAATGTGCGTGTCGTGAATTATTATTATTATTATTATTATTATTATTATTATTATTATTATGATTAACATTGCGTATTGTTATTATCATTCTTACTACACAAAAAGCACTTTTTATCAAATGCAGTAGATTTGGTAGATTTTTTTTAGATCTACTTATCTATTGTTTCGGAAGGTATTTTACCAGAGTGTTGAGTAGCGCTTGGAAGAGGATTTGCCCTGATCGTAATCCCGTCTCGCCGAGTAATAGAACTAGTTTTATAGACAGGGGATGAACGTAGGCTTTTGCGGAAGATTTTTTAATCAAGTTGCTTATTTCGGTAAATGGAAATAACTGCCTGAATTTAATAATGTCAGTTCTTGCGCGAGTAATAAACGCTGCTTGTCTATTAAACCAGGCTCTATATTGGTTTTTGTCTCGTAATACTGTATATAAAACCCGTATTCAATTAACCTACATATAACGAATACATTGTGGCCTTGTTCTGTCCTAATACCTGGATGTGGTTGGTTGGTTGGTTGGTTTGAAGAGCTTCCATGTAATCCCGCTATCAGAGTCTTGGAAGATGAGATCATGCTCGACGGCTTTACTGAATGTATTTAATTGGATGCTCTATATCATTCCATCGCGGCTGATGAGGTTTTTTTACCCCCCAAAAAAAATGTGCTGACATGAATTTTCACGATCTATGGCCTTGTATTGTCTACCATAACATGTTGTTGTGCATCAATTGGCCCTGATTATTCCCCCAAGGTCCAGTGCTCAAAAGTTGATTAAGGTTAGGTTGGTTACAGTTTTTACAGTCACTATGTCAGTTATCCGCTGCTTAACTTTAACCGACCTTAGAGCAACTGACCCCAGATCGTTAATGCCTATCACCAGTCGAAGTCTCGTGCTGTGAAACCCTTGTATTGAATGTTCACCTCCTAACCTCAACCATCTGAATGAACTGGATTCAACTGTGTCTTACAGTGTACTGATATTATTTTTAGCACATTTTAATCTTAAATCTTACTTAATAATAACACGTTTGCTGTGGATTTCTTGCTAAATCATTTATAACATCTCTCTTCAACTCTTAAATTGACCTTGGTTTCAGGTCCATTTTTGCATTTAAGTCTTAACTCTGGAACCCATGCACTATGGGCTCGGTATTGTAGTCTTTGTTTCCTCAGTAATCAATGCAAAGTTAATCGACTAAGATGATTCTCCATTACAGATAGCAACTTAAACTCAAACAGTACAGATTACAATTTACAACGTAACAACACTGGCCAAGAGAGTTTTAATGGTCCGAAACCTATGCTGCCTTACAGCTCAATGTTCATCTTCAGTCCTACAAACCCGTGAGTATTAGAAATGCGCACGCACACAAATCTGTTGATACATTTGTTTCTGATATATGTATATGTTTTATTCAATTGAAGAAATAAAAACCCACTATAACGAAGTAAAGCTAAAAGACAATCGATGTTTCTACTCATGCTTCAAGTCGTTTTGAAACTTTTTTGAACTGACTCTAAGCATTTGATTTGAAATGTCAAAATCCTCTATTTGTTTTTGATTCACGATTGTAGGTCTTCTATTTCTCAATTTCTACGTGGATAAACTGATGATTTATGTTTCATTCTTTCAGAGTTCGTCGTTTTTGTCATTTTGTCGTGAATCTACGTTACTTTGACTTGTTCATCATGATCGTCATTTGTGCAAGCAGCGTTGCCCTGGCAGCTGAGGATCCGGTGTTTGAGGCATCACCTCGTAATCAAATATTGATATATTTTGATTACGTGTTCACAGGTGTTTTCACTGTGGAGATGATCTTGAAGGTATTCATGCTGTTACTGATGAAAGTTTGACTAGAATATCAACACATTTGGGTTAAATCTGAACCTTGCTATAACAAACTCTGATATAAGAATCATCAGTCTTTACAATGCTAGATTTTCATCTCAAATAAGACAATCTTAGTAATTTCATACTGGATATGACTAACTATCACTCAAACTATCGGATTTCAACAAACAGATTTCCTGGTGCCCTGAAGTCCGTTGTAAGGAGGTTTCTCTGTATTGATTTTAGGCCTTAGCTATTAAAAATTTAAAGATCATTTTTTGATTGAGGTCACCACAGTGCAACAGGGCCCAGGGTCTGATCTGGAACCTGGGAACAGTGATATACATCAACGGGACAGCGTCAACTGTCAGACAGACATCTGAGGAGTTTTAACATAAACCGGAAATTAAAAGATCTATTTAATGGTTTCTGAATCAAACGACTGTTAAACAGTTACTGAATGATAAAGCTATGAGAATATTGAATCGCTATTTTTGACGTTTTTTCCCCTATTCTCATCGTTCAGGTGATCGATCTTGGAATCGTTTTCCATCCCGGATCTTACTGCCGAGATGGATGGAACATCCTGGATGCTCTTGTCGTGATTTGTGCGTTGGTCGCATTTGCTTTCAGGTATGTTTTAAAATAATGGGAAAATAGTGGTCTATGTCTTGGGAAAAAATCCTGGTTTCACAAGATTGGCTTCTTTTAGATGTCGGATAAGTTTAACTATCACTTGCGAAATTTTCTGAGATCCTTAAGCTCTAATTCGAATATACAGTTTATGTTTACACATGTGATTAAGTTTGTAAATGCTGGTGTTATTTTAGTGCTATGGAAGCAGCTAACAGGTAGTTTCTTTATGAAACTGTGCATTCAATAATCAAGATGCATTTATAATGTATTATACTGACAACTTCTATATCCGCGCATGTTGAATTGATGACTATTGCTGCATATATAACTGATTTCAAATAGAATGAACTAAACATGCTTATAAGGGTTTAGTCTGAATGCCAGATAAGCTGATCTTACCGGTCACCCCTAGAACAGTATAAATACCAGCTGATCTTACCGGTTACCCCTAGAACAGTATAAATACCAGCTGATCTTACTGGTTACCCCTAGAACAGTGTGAATACCAGCTGACCTTACTGGTTACCCCTAGAACAGTATAAATACCAGCTGATCTTACTGGTTACCCCTAGAACAGTATAAATACCTGCTGACCTTACTGGTTACCCCTAGAACAGTATAAATACTAGCTGATCTTACGGGTTACCCCTAGAACAGTGTGAATACCAGCTGATCTTACTGGTTACCCCTAGAACAGTATAAATACCAGCTGATCTTACTGGTTACCCCTAGAACAGTATAAATACCAGCTGATCTTACCGGTTACCCCTAGAACAGTATAAATACCAGCTGATCTTACCGGTTACCCCTAGAACAGTATAAATACCAGCTGATTTTACCGGTTACCCCTAGAACAGTATAAATACCAGCTGATCTTACAATCTTTAAAACAGTATTTCGAACACGCGTAACGTTGTATCGATTTTCTTGAATTCTATTTCGTGCTCTGTTAAACCTAGAAGAAGCAGGTAATGAATATCATTTTCTTTAGATATTAATAGTTTTTCCTGTGTCGTTTGTTATTTTACCGTCCGTAAAAGGCAGAAGATTCTCCCCAACACTCTGAATAAACTGCTGTGTATTTCTGGGACTGTAAAATAGCAAATTATTTCTTTATTCCTTTAGTCTAAGGATAATATTTTTGATTTTCAATATTGTAATATCCAAGGTTCAAAGCAGCGTAAGATGTGTTTTTTTAGTTTTATCAATTTTTTCCAGCTGTTTTATTCGTGGATTCTTTATGGTTTTTTATTTCGGTGTAAAAGAGAATATTTCACCTTCCATTCAGCATTGACTCGAGGTTTTACTGGAACCGTTATTCACAGCAGGCCGTTCCTGGGGGAAAATTGAGAATGTGAAAATTGAAAAGGGCACCAAACAAGTTGAAAGATCTGTTTTTGAGAAAAAGTTGGTTCAGATATGTCATTTCAGTGTGGATAACAATTTGTGAAAAACTCTGTCCATGCTGTAACAATAATATAGAAGATCCTGCACTCAGAGAAGAAAAATGAGTCTGAAAATGTTGCCTTTAGTTCACGATTTATTTTCAATGTTTTGACTTTATCCTAATAGTCATCTTCAGGAATACAGATAGGAGAAGGTAGCTTAGTATTTCTAAAGATGAATATAAGGATAATTGTCAAAACATCAAAAATAAATCATTAGCTAAAGGAAACCTGTTCAGACTTTCTTTTTCTTGTCCAGGTGCAAGATTTTATATATTCAGTAGGATTTTTGATTATAAAAAAAAATTCAAATTCTATCATTTTGAAAATAAGTAACGGGGCATGTAAACCTATCACGTTGATTGACAGGTGGTTCAGCCCCGCCTCTTATTGGATTGGACGAATCAAGGTGGATTATTTTCTTTTTTCGGTGGTAACCATCATATAACCTGAAACTTTCCTTCGCTTGATTTTTTAAATCTACGTTTTAAGCTTTTTCAACAACGATATTTGTGCATCTTGTTATTATTTCCTTTTCCATATAGCTATAAATCAGATGGGTAAGTTTGTCCAATGTCATCGTGCCATTGTGTTCGACCAGTTCACAGCAGTCTTTAGCTTATCCCAGACTAATCCTGAATGAACTAAAGATGTGATGATAATTCAGTAATTTGATCATCATTTAGAACAAGAGATTCATTAGTATAGTGCAGAAGGATAAGGCACTGCTTTGAATAATGCTCAGTTACAACTCCACACTCACTCACACACACACATGAGGTCTCACACTAACATTCGATTCATTGATCCTTCCCTTCTATACACATCATATTACATTCAATTCATCCTGATGATATTGAAGAAGATGAGAGTTTGATTTAGCGCAAAAAGAGGATAGAAAATTGATAGAATTCACTAGATGTATTTGTAAAGAACACTTGAATGAATAATGTTTCACTAAGATGGGCTGTTGTAAATTGAAAAGAAAACTTGTGTTTAGTCGTTTAGAATTGTGCCATTGTCTCTGCGGTGAAATACTATTCATTTTGTTTTTAGATGTTCTTAAATCTTTCAGTAAAAATTCAGTATTTAGATGAATGAACAATGACTTTGAAGATAGCGTTCTCGTAATTAAGCTACACCTACACTACCCACTGTTGGGTAGTTTTAAATCCTTTTAACTTCTAGTACTACAGAGATCCTGACCCAAATCACCCTACAAGCAATACGCCTAAGGGCAGTTAAAAAAAAACAACTTTTCACTACCTTCATTCAAAATGACTGCTAACCTTAACCCTAGCTCGTTGCCAACCCTAGCACTAGCTCACCCATCACCCATAACCCTGTTCCTAACCCTAGGTGGCATTTCTGGGACTTGAACCCGAGACCTCCTACACGCTGGGCCAGCATGCCAACCATTAGACCACCAAGTCATGGTGATTGGAAGAGTTTGGTGGTTTGCCTTGAATGAGATGAGTGACCAGTCAATGGTGATCAGTCAGGTGTGGTTTTGACTGATCGTCAAAGGTTCTATTCACTAACAATACCTCTGATTACAAGAAATGACCCATTGCCAGCAATTTCTATTCTAACAAAGGCAATTATCCACTAGTTAAGCAAACTCATCTTTTAGAAAAACTAAAACATAAAAAGATACAAAATCATATTATAACCTCAAAACAATAATTTTGCTAGATTTCGCAAACAATCCTTCAAGAACGACTATTTTGCCAATTCAATCGACCATATTTTGTACAGATGATAGCATGACACTGTTTGAAAATTAGTTTTGGTGAACAGAAGTTTGGCTACTGGGGGCTTTGGTCCTGAGCAAAATTTAGTTGAATGTAATCCTTACAGTGCAGAAGAATGGTGTTGATAATGCATCCATGTATGATTTTACTTACTGATAAACAATCTTTGTCTCCAAATAAGTAAAGGGTATAGATCAAGCTAGTCTCGGGATCAGTTGCGACGAGTACTCGATGCATGTAGACTTAGCTTAGAATGGTACCGGTATAGGAAGCATGTTTACCGGAATCTGACTGTGAATTCTGAGCAGGAGAAAATGTTTGTCAGTTTCTGCATGTGTTTCAAAACAGAAAAAAGTGGGGAAAATGCTGGTTTTGATGTGAGGAGAATTTTTAATGATTTGTAACTAAATGTGATTCATACATTAAGATCTTGTACTTAACCCAGTTAAACATTTATATCAAACATCGGTCAAATACAATCTATTTTTCAAAACTTATTCCAAAATTAAGAATAAC
Source organism: Tubulanus polymorphus (assembly GCF_964204645.1). Classification (NCBI taxonomy): domain Eukaryota; kingdom Metazoa; phylum Nemertea; class Palaeonemertea; order Tubulaniformes; family Tubulanidae; genus Tubulanus; species Tubulanus polymorphus. Next base: position 1,122,834 of record NC_134031.1, read on the forward strand.
AGTCATTCAACTATTCAACTGGTCAAATATTTCAGGTATTTATGATTGAATCAGTTTTGATGAACTACTGTTTAAGAGACTGATCAATTCCCAACCTAGAACTGGATCCTGTATTAACACAATTTTTTATCTTGCAGTTCTAGTTTGCACGCTGTATTTTCTGTGTTCACGTATTGATAGATTCCGTATTTTCTTTTATTATTTCAGTGGCAGCACTTCAAACAACGGAGCCACCAAGAATTTAAACATGATCAAATCATTGAGGGTACTGAGAGTGCTTCGACCGCTGAAAACTATCAATCGCGTGCCAAAACTCAAGGTCAGAATCTACTTTTCAATTTATATCTTCAATTACGTTATAAACATGTATGTTTTGAGATGATTTTTTTTATTCAAAGAGATTTTTGTCATAGTTTTAACTAATCAGTAAAAGTTTACTCATCACATCATTTCGATGAAGGTAAGAAACCAGTTCCTTGATTCTTGGTTAAGTTTGACTCTAAAGAGTTAAAGGGTTAATGAAGCCCCTCATCAATGTATACTGTACGATACTGAAATCAGTTCAGTTTCAATGTTTTAAACTCTCTTTGAGTTGAACATTAATCGGGAAGTTTGGAACTGGATGTTTCTACAGTAGTATCTATTTACCCCGGAGTGGATTGCCTCGGATTATAATGTACCCCGCTTGACAATGTATTCAAAAATGTCCTTCCTCCGATTCTATCCCCGCTCCAACTGCCCGGAATTTACTTATTAACTCACAGAGAATTTATTTGTCCCGCGAAATCCGAGGCAAACTGTAACTCGCTGTTCGACGAATTCGATCATTTTTCCAACAGAAAAAAAAGAAGTTGAAAGCTCTTTTTTTTTTTACAGCTTCACGTCGATGGCTCGGTATTGACTGATACGTTGAATGTTTGTTTGAATTTCAGGCAGTTTTCGATTGCGTAGTGAATTCCGTAAAACGAGTCACGTCGATACTCGTTGTCTATTCTCTGTTCCAATTAATTTTCGCGGTTGTCGCCGTTCAGCTTTTCAACGGCAAATTTTTCTACTGTACAGATATGTCCAAAACGACCGCAGAGGAATGTCAGTAAGTCATGCTGCGGTGATAACTGATGGAGCATGACTAGAAATAAAACTCTCCTCCGTCCGGACCACATGTAGTCATCCAACGATGTATATATATATATATATTTTATATGTATAATTCGATGTAAAGCTCGGTTCTCGCTATAGATTTGTGTTGATGAATCGCTTACTGTTTTCGCCGCTCTGAAAAATTTAACTTAACGATTTGAATTCTCAAATTTAACTCGTACCTGTAGTAACTGTTCAGCCACAATTTGTATCGCATCTTAAGGAAATATTAGATTTTTAAACTTTAAACTAACGCCTGTTTAGGTCCCGATGAATCTAACTTACAGCAGTATATAATTGGTATGTAACGCTAAAACAAGTCCAATAATTTGAATTTTGCAATTTTGATTTATTGATAAGATCGTTTAGTAACATATTCTGACTTGTTAATTGCATTGAACTCTAAGACTCGATCACTTTCTGAATCATCATTTCCAGTAACTGCCTAAAAATAAATCAACCTGAAAAAATCAGCAGAGAAAAAACATCTTCACTAGACCTGAACAATAGGGTTGTAAGATAAATGCACAATTGCAGTAATTAAAATCATTGCATATAAACCAATAAATTTGTTGTTAGTGAGTTGATGAATCTATATTGAGAATACAGCTGTGATCCTCTAATTCTAGAATCTATAGTGAGAATACAGCTGTGATCCTCTAATTCTAGAATCTCAGTTGATTTATTATTTTTATTCCCGTTAGTTCCTGTAGTAGAATACATGTATTCGATGATTATCATTACGAACCACTGATTGTTTCCTGTTATTAGTTTTAAAATACATCGATGTCATTGATTATTAGGTGGTAAAAAGCTTCTTCGACTGCAATCGGATACAAACATTCATGAAACGCATATTAGAACTAATAAAATGCAGTGGTATTTATAATTCGTTTCAGTATCCGAGCTGTTAAAATAGACTTTTTTTTCTGTTTTTATTATTTTTACCGAGTGTTCAGATTTGCATGTCATCTGCCTACTAATTATAACTAGCAACTGGTACAAACGTAATCATTTACAGATTAAATTGTTACTCATTCCGGGAAAAGGTGCAACTCTGCTACAATCCAATGGGGTCCAGACAATCCTGCCTCAATGTTGACGAACCCATTAAACGATTCTTGATTGACCTATGAAAATGAATTGCACAATTTGCTACAGAATCGGGCATTTGATTTACATGCGTATGTTATGTATCTATGTACATGCATATTTTATGTATTTGTGTACATGCATTTGTTATGTATTTGTGTACATGCATATGTTATGTATATTTGCATATGCATAAGCTCTTCCTCAGAAGAATGTCTTTGTGCCTAATTTTCCACCAAAAAAATATTTTGAGCCTCAGAACGATCTGGTCACTGTCCTCATCTGTTTTAAGATGCAGCTGTAATTGCTGTGAGTGTCGTCTGTGTGTGATTACGATTGTAAAAGTTGATGATGTTTTTGCCTGGTGGAGGTTGATACACTTTGCTTTCAGGTTGTCTCCTGCGACCTACGACGCCTGCCCGCGTGTCCGCGTGCGTCTCATACTGTGCACTGATAACTGTCTTTATGTTAAAACAACAACAAAAAATTACTTTTCATGTCCTGGCCGTATCTGCGGACAACCTTCTCGATCGAGAGATCAAATAGCGCGAGATTAGAGCGATATTTCTCTTATACAATTTTGTTGTTTCTTGTCTAATTTCAGGCTGTATTTCAATGCCTTATCAATTCAGTAAAGAATGTACTGAACATCATGGTAGTTTACATGCTGTTCCAGTTTATTTTTGCTGTTATCGCGGTCCAGTTGTTCGAAGGCAAATTCTTTTATTGTACTGACCAATCAAAAGACACCGAAGAACAGTGTCAGTAAGTGTGGTTACTATGGTGACAGATTTCGCAAGATTTTCGGCTCATGAAAAAAGCTTCGATTAATTTTTTTTTTTTTTTCTTTAATGTTCGACATTGAAAATTTTTACCGATTATCCTCTCGTTTTCGCAATGTGATTCTTCACACAACTAGTTAAAAATGTGGCTTTGAATTTCTTTGTGCAGTCCGTCGCTTGCTCAACCCTTTCAAATTTCTATCGTATCATTATTACTTCGTGATTTTTAAAGAATATTGATTTTTGTCTGAAACGAAAATACGTGAAAATCTACCCACTAAATCCACAGTTCTCTAAACTCTATACAGTTAATTAACTCTCCTATCATCACTGCTTTAAACACAGTCTAATTCTTACAGTTTGTTCACCGACAATTTTTATCAGCTTCTTCAAATGATATCGTACACCCCAGTAATATAGAATCCATGCACACTAAGAATAAACAGAGTCCAGGATGTTTACCTCGGTACTTGTGCTAGTATTTATTTACCCTTTTAACAACATCTTTATAGTCTTCTAGAAGTCTCTTTGTTCTAGATTATAAATGTGTCTTGTATTGCTGATAACTATTAGGATATAGTCGAAATGTTTAGTAAACTACAGCTCAAGGAATCATTCCGCTCCCTTTCTTAATGTGTTGGATTTTATATCATCATTACAAAACGGACTCGCAGATTCTTCAAATTATCTTTAGAAGAACTATGTATGCTCTACATAACACCCTCGACTTCATGTATTTCAAATAATTGAGGATGAATTATCCCCTTATTTTGGCGATAACTGCATCTCTTACACTACGAGGACTTGTTCATTATTTCTGTACCTCTGTTTCTAAGCGATGCAGGTCATCCTCCTCCTTAAGATATTCATAATTCATTCATTCATGTTTGGAACGCACAGCCACATTTCCATCAAAACAACTCGGCCTTCGTACAGTCTGTGAACATTGTACCAGTGACAAAACGATCTCGGCTTAGTTAAGTTTGTATGCATGGATATCTAGTTATATATGTGTACGGTCCGTGTTTTAGCTTTATCCCCCCTCACCCATGTAGAGTCAATGTTTCGCATGCATTCGGCCAAACAAATATTATTCAACACCGCTTCAAAAAACGCTTTTATTGTAACTTAGATCCATCAAACTTAAAATAATGATCGCATAAAATCGCTCTTTCTAATTTTTTCGTTTGTTTGCGACTGTTTTTACGGAGCACGAATTGTTATTTTTAGGGGGCAGTATTTCGTGTATGAAGATAATTCCGATACGCCGAAAGTGGAAGATCGCATGTGGAAAAGTCAAGATTTCAACTACGATCACGTTGGTTTAGCTTTGCTTACGTTATTCACTGTAACGACAGGAGAAGGTTGGCCACAGTAAGTACATGTGTGACACTGGAGTTATCAAGACTGCGTTTGTCACCGAGCAGATTTCCCCTGGATTATCATGTACGTGCCCCTGACTCTGCTTGCCATAGAGACAACTGTCTCTGATTATCACGTGCCCCTGACTCTGCTTGCCATAGAGACAACTGTCTCTGATTATCACGTGCCCCTGACTCTACTTGCCATAGAGACAACTGTCTCTGATTATCACGTACCCCTGACTCTTCTTGCCATAGAGACAACTGTCTCTGATTATCACGTACCCCTGACTCTGCTTGCCATAGAGACAACTGTCTCTGATTATCACGTGCCCCTGACTCTGCTTGCCATAGAGACAACTGTCTCTGATTATCATGTACCCCTGACTCTGCTTGCCGTAGAGACAACTGTCTCTGATTATCACGTGCCCCTGACTCTACTTGCCATAGAGACAACTGTCTCTGATTATTACGTACCCCTGACTCTTCTTGCCATAGAGACAACTGTCTCTGATTATCACGTACCCCTGACTCTGCTTGCCATAGAGACAACTGTCTCTGATTATCACGTGCCCCTGACTCTGCTTGCCATAGAGACAACTGTCTCTGATTATCACGTACCCCTGACTCTGCTTGCCGTAGAGACAACTGTCTCTGATAATCACGTACCCCTGACTCTGCTTGCCATAGAGACAACTGTCTCTGATTATCACGTACCCCTGACTCTGCTTGCCATAGAGACAACTGTCTCTGATAATCACGTGCCCCTGACTCTGCTTGCCATAGAGACAACTGTCTCTGATTATCACGTAACCCTGACTCTGCTTGCCATAGAGACAACTGTCTCTGATTATCATGTACCCCTGACTCTGCTTGCCGTAGAGACAACTGTCTCTGATAATCACGTACCCCTGACTCTGCTTGCCATAGAGACAACTGTCTCTGATTATTACGTACCCCTGACTCTGCTTGCCACAGGGCTGAATTGCCTTGGATTATCACATGCCCTACATGACAAAATGTTAGAAATTGAATGTTAAGAATTCTCCCCCTATCCGTCGTCGCTCTGATTGCTCCAGATTTCACTCGTCTGGAAGAACATTCGTTAGTCCCAAGCGGAGTCTACTATATCTATGGATATGTCATCATGTGTTTGTATGATTATAGGGTTCTACAGCATTCGATGGATGCCACTGAGAAGGATCAAGGACCGTCGCCCGGAGCTGCTATGCAGATGGCTATTTTCTATATCGTGTTTTTCATCGTGTTTCCGTTTTTCTTTGTGAATATATTCGTTGCGTTGATCATCATCACATTCCAAGAACAAGGAGAAAATGAACTGATCGATCAGGACTTGGATAAAAATCAGGTTTGAAAGGAAACTTGCTTCTCGAAATCAAACGGCAGCTTGTCTCGGAATCAGAGTTAGCGCTGACAACTCATCTCAAGCTCACAACCCACGTCTGCCAATTTAACTGATGATCTTATTTTCTTTTAATCATTTTTCAGAAACAATGTATCGATTTTGCGATAAACGCGCGACCACTTTGTCGATATATGCCTAAAAACAAAGATTCGTTGAAATATCGAATCTGGCGTCTGGTTGTATCAGCTCCGTTTGAGTATTTCATCATGACTATGATCGCTCTCAATACACTTATACTTATGATGAAGGTAAGTTTTAACCATTTATTTGGTTCTCGAAGAAAAGATTGGATTTCAAATCTAGGGCCAAAAATTCCCGGACCCAGTTCCACGATTATTGGTAAGTTTGAATACAGTTCATTTCTTATGTAGCTCTGTTGAACTGGGTCCGGTCTTGTAGTTATGGGTAACAGAAACAATTGAACCTGTTTTCGTGAATGTTCGACTGTAATACGCTACAGAGCCCGGTTTTATGAAAAAGTTTGAACTTACAACGATCGAGTTTGAAATGTTGAAAAACTGAAGTTACCAATGGCAATTTGACAAAAATAAAATTTAGTTACAATTTTTCATGAAACTGGATCCTGAACTAGGAACAGTCTATATAGTTCAATAGCTTCAGTACTGATTCTGTATATCACAGGATAGTTTTGTGAAATTAACAAATTGTCTCTTTCAGTGCTTATAAAGTGTATATTTGTGTAAAATGACCATCAGTGCAGACGAAACCTGAGTTATAGTGAGCTAGATTATATTCAGGGTTCTTCAACCACTAATTTAGTTGTTAATTAATATAGCGGTCAAATTTGTATCACATAATTGATGAAATTCATGTCCGATTCGAGTATACAGGGCCTTGTTTCATAGAGGGTATCAAAGTGACCTGTAGGTGTAAATCCTCAATCTGGCCTTGGTTTCAAAGACTGGGTATCAAAGTTTCCCCTTGGGATAAATCTTCAACCCAGGCCAGAGAAACCATGGTAATACTGGAGAAATTTCAAAACGTTCCCAGGGATTATTTTACCTTCATATCTGTGAAACTCGGCTCTGGTTGTTACTATTATGTGGTGCATATTTGTCAAATTCGACAGTTTTAAAATGATTATATAGCGACCATGATCTCATGTTATTGTCATAATTTTGAAGCTAGTTGAACCGAAAGTTTCCGATCAAAAGTTGTAAGTTCAGAAAGATCATTCTACTGAAGAAAGCTCATGGTCGCTACATGTGATTTGACTTAACATTTTTATAATTTGATGAATTAACGATGATTAAATGATTAATTTCAATGAGTTGATTATGAAATCTGATGACGAGGAGCACGGAATTATTTCAACAGCTTACAAAGCAATTTTACACTTTCCTAAAAAGAGCAAGTCCATGAACACGCAGATAGGTAGTACACAGAATGTTAACACAATTTTATCAGAAAAAATTATGAGCTTTTGCTACTATTGCATATAATAGCCTTATTTCTTCATGAACTATACTCATTTATTGATGAAGCTCGTGATTTCTAACCTATAAAGTACTACCAGCCTTCATGTTTATCAATTTGACACCAGGTGAACACAGCTCGCCTACAACTACTCAAAAACAGCAAAACATCGCAATACATTCAGTCAATCTTCTGAATTCTGCTGTTTGCTTGTAAGCTGTTGATCTATTATTCCATCACTGCCTTAAATCAACCCTGTACACGATAGATTCGTCCTCATTAATTGTTGGGTAGTTTAAAGTTTAAAGCCCCCCGGCACCTGGAGCTTCTGGTTTACCCCTCTCACTAAGTGATATGCGTCCTGCCTTCTCTGATGAAACCGTGTGTCTGTATTTCAATAGCAAACGTCTGTATACGACTACCACCAGTTCTTACAATTTCATCGGCGATGAAAAAATCGGCAAATTTTGCTGTTAAATTATGGCCAAAATTAAACGAATCATTCAGAAAACTTTTTAAAGTTGATTGAATGCTATATTGGGTAGTCGTGCGATCAGCGATGCACAATCTTTCTGGGAAACATTGTTCATCGCTCGAGGCTATTGTGAATGTGAGTGCTTTTTTGCCTTTTAATGTCGTAATGCCTTGGAGTTTACGTATATGTATTCAGTATATTATGTATGTATTGTTTGTTAAATCAATGATGTAAATTTGATGATATACATCTCCAAATGATGTATGTTTGATGATATACATCCCAAAATGATGTATTTTTGATGATACACATCCCAAAATGATGTATGTTTGATGATATACATCCCAAAATGATGTATGTTTGATGATATGCATCCCAAAGTGATGTATTTTCAATGACTTACATCACAAAATGATGTATGTTTGATTATATGCATCCCAAAGTGATGTATTTTCAATGACTTACATCACAAAATGATGTATGTTAGATGACTTACATCCCTTACTTTTGAAAAATACATGGACCGTAATCAGAAGCATGTGTAACAGTTATCATTTAATTTGCATTTAATTTCTATATGTGATTAAATCTATGAATCTACTTTGGTTTTAAAAACAAAATCTATCTGGCACTTATTTCTTGTCTCCTGCCATATTACATCAGTGAAATACTGGTTGCATAGCTGTGTGGTTGGGAATAGTTGAATATTTGAAATGAAACTAATTCAAATATGAAGAACTCGAGATTGTAACTACCTGGTCCCTGAAGCATTTTATTTCGATATTATCGACGGAGACAAGAAATTCTTCTTATGCATGAAACTATGTGTTATTTAGTTTTCAAAGTGAAACAAATTTTGACCAATTCAATTACTGCGTTGAGATCTAGAATCAGTTTCTATAAAAATGCTGTGGGTATCACGTGTACTTTAAGCATTTGTAAAATTCACTTGAATTGGTGTATGTATCTATTATGTTGTTTTTGTGTTGAAGTTTGGATTCTGAGTTAAGCGGTTTTAAAGCGAGGATTCGATTAGATAAGACAGTAAGGTCTATATATAACGATTCATAATCCAAACTCGTAGATTTTTAAACCTTTGTCTTGTCCTGTTATTTTAAGTGTCTTTTTATTTGGTGGCGGCCAATATAAACATTGTTGGAAAGTGATTGATATTTCTATTAATGTCTGTTCTTATATCGATATATTTTACATGTATATATTCAATGTGTATATTTCATCACATCTCATTAACGGTATCGTCATCTCAGTACATGTTGACAAAGAACTGCAGTATTCATTGTTTGAAACATATAAAACTAATCCTAGACATTTGTTTAAAGCATATATATATATATATATATCTGCTACAATCAACAGAGCTGAAGAGCTTGCCAGGTTTTTCTGCGCATATGTGCTTCAGGGCATGCACCGGGCCCTTGGGCAGGCACCAGGCTCTTGGGCATACTTCTTGATACTACTAGTATCTGAATTGTCGTCAAATGCAGTCAATAGTTCTCATTTAAAGTCATCATGTACTTGAGGAGTTGTGTACTATCATAATCATTGACTCATCGTCTCAAGATCGTTGACATTTTCTCTCAATTTCCTAACAACATTTCATCATTTAACCGGATAGAAGCAGCTCTTGTAAAATTCAGGAAGTTTTCTTCGAATTTTAATCACTCATTTTTAAGATTAATGTGAGTTTTATGTGAATTTCAAACTTACTGATCAGTGAAAAATCTCCTTTTTGTCTTTCTTTGCAAACCTTCCAAAGATTTCAAGAAAGTCCCCTTATTCTATTTCAGTGCTATGAAAATATGTTGCAATTTTAATGGGTTGAATTCACCTACATATGATACTATACTTGCCTATATTTTAGTTACTCAGGGTAAAAATGTTTCAATTTCTTTCTACCACGATGTTAAGGACCACGGACCAAAGATTGATATCTAAGTAGCTCTAGTGAACAATCAGGGATGGGGGCGACCTTTACTTGTATCCCAATTCCACCCTCTTCTAAATCAAATCTCGAGCCATGAATTTCTGACGATCAGTACGTTTGAAATTGTATATTCATGTATGATTGTGGTGGAGGGATTGTTACGTATTTACTGGTGATGGTTAAATGTTTTTATAAATGAGGTACAGTGCGAGTGGTGAGTGTTAGCGATGAGTGGATGCCCAGTACCGGTAGTGATAGGATATTTTGGCCCCACCTGTCTTCAATGTCCCCACTGTATGCGTTGCTCCCAACCAGTCAGTAGTCTATTTACCATTTCACGTTATGTAATGATTTTTTGAACTATGTTGTCACTCTATACATGTAAATTACTTGTTATTATTGTCTATTTTCAAACCTTTATAGTTCTATGGTTCGAGTATTCAATACAGAGAAGTGCTGAAAAACCTAAACACCGCATTCACCGTACTTTTTACGATTGAGTGTATATTGAAGCTTATGGCCTTTGGAATTAGGGTAAGCCTGCGTCCGTACGCAAACACGACAACACAAAACAGCGTCTAGAGGGTTAGACCTAGTGTGAACAGAACGTGGCAGATACTCGTGTAGACGCGCACAACAACTACAACTACAAAATGTTCTTCGTTTTAGAAAATTTGTCGTTTTCACTATTTGTAGTACACAACAACAACTCCATCCATCGATGTGGTCCAATTCTCAAAGCATTTTCGTGGAAGAGCTTATAGTCACGCCACATGTAGCCGTGGGTACTGCTGTACATGGTGTCACGCCATGGTGCAGTGGGTACTGCCGTACATGGTGTCACACCATATTACAGTTGGTACTCTCATTCTGCTTAATGTGGTATGACTCTAAGATTATAAATCTGTTCTATGCATTGTTCACTATAAGGTCAACCGTTCGGCTCCAACTAACCTTCTATTTTGATTTCTACCTCCCGGGGTGCCTTGAGATTTAGCATGTGGTTTTGGTGGCTCCTCATGCCCTATTGCTTCTCCGTGGTTTAGGGTTTAGTCGGTTGTTGGTCTCTTTCCTCGGGTGCAGGGTTTTCTATATTTAGCACCACTAACTATGTTATTATCAGTGTTTATTCGGTTATTTTTTTACAAATCAAATGAACTGACAGCTTCTGATTCTGTAGTCGGAAGTTTTCAGTTACGATGGCCGCGTGAATGATTAGAAATGATGAACTATTGTACATTTTGCTGATCTCTGAAACTTTCATAATGCCTGGAGTTTGTTTCACCATCGATTCTGTACACAGTTTATATATAGATAACTTCTGGTCTTAAGTCACAACTGTGCAACTGGAGCCTTCAGTCTAAAATCGTGGTTCTGATACAGGCTCCAGGTTCAAAGTTTCCTTACATGATAATGATTTATGCAGTAATTCTAAAACTGCTACCACTACTGCTGCTGCTGCTACCACTGCTGCTGCTGCATCTGCGAGAGTTCATCAATTTCAGTTCATGCGGTCATCGTTTCAATCTCGCACAGATAAACGGTTAAAGCATCTTTATCATTATTTTTCTTTTCTTTCCGTCACATGCTTCAGCACCATCAAGACCCCGCTACTAAGGACCATGCAAAATTTGAACGATACACTTTGGCCTTAGCGTATTTGAATATTGCATTCACGATTATGTTTACGATCGAATGCACCCTGAAGCTCATTGCGTTTGGACTACGGGTATGACCAGACTATCGAAGCAACAATTTACAGATATATAAATATTCATATATTTATATATATTTTTTTATGCCTTCAATTCGACGACAGTTTTGAAATGATCGACGCGGTTTCAAAGTTGGCGAGCGGCCATTTCAAAAATTAGTCTCGTAGAAGGCATGAATTTGATGAAGCATACTAGATCACGTGTGACAATTGAAAGTTGTCTGTTATTGAAATCTTGCGTTTCAACATTCTGTTTGTCTCGTCGTCTCAATATCTCGGCTTTTTGATCTGAAGAACGTGTGACATTTTACTGAATCGCTGCTGGACACAATTTATACACAATTCACTGATGATGAATTATCAGCATACCTTTTGATATTATTGTACTGTGAAAAGTGCTTTTGAAATGGCAGTGATACAGTCAAACTTGCACAAGTCATCATGAGATAAGTCGTCCTGAATAACTGAACTCATCTTAGTTTGAGTCCTAAGCCCCACCCCTTCCAATTCAATTTACTACTAAGTGTAATCAGTACGATGATCGTCCCAACTTCCACGACTTAAGCAGCGAGTTTGACTTAATTACTGGAAAAGTACTGTGTCATATCTTATTGAATGCGTTTTCACATCATTTCATCGATATTAGAATGTTCTTCGCTGTCCACTAATTCCTACGTAATACCCGCCGCGACAATTCTTCAATTTGAATGATGTTCTGAGTTCTTGGTCAAATTGCCGTCGTATACAGAAATTCTTACAATCTACTGCATGCTCAATGAGGAGTGTGATATCATATAATAATCAAAACTATCTCCCGGAAATATCACTGTTAGCAATATCATTACACTCTTCTCTACTTCGTCTTTGTGAATGTTCTCTCTTTCTCTCTTCCAATTCATTCAGTTCCATTTCTCGGCATGTAGTATATGCTCTTCCTGCGAAGATGGCCGCCTCGTTACTTCTCCCTATTACATCATCGTGATTAATATCTGGTTTTGATTGTGATGTCATATACAGAGGCAGCCTTCGTTTCTAGAAGGGTTTATAGTTTGTATTATGTATATATTACTAACTGCTATGAAAACCTTCAGACTTTGAAATAATGGAATGGAATTGTTAATTCTGCTAAGCTTTGGATAATGAAAGGAAATTCGATTGATTACTAGTTTCCTCAGCATGTGTCTCTTACATAGCCAGTAAAAAAACTCATAAGGAATATATCATAACCTGCTTTAGTATATGGCTGTCTGATTTTTGCATGTTTTAATTCTGGATTCTTGCTGTGGTCCATCGAAAAGTTCTAGTGGAAATCATTGTGGGCTCCATGAATATCTAAATCCCGCACGGACACAATTTCCACCGGGAACATAACTCTATCTGCATGCTAAGCCTTCTACTACTAATATCGTATTATTTTCCTGTTAGGAATCCATTTCAAAATGGTTCAGGGTTATATCAGATTGAAATAAACACATTTTGAGCTCAAAAATATGCATTATTCATCAGGCATTCAAATTAGAAAATAAAAACAAATGAAATATTTTTTTCTTTATTATATATTTATGCCTTCTGTTCCATTCTAATGTGTATATTGATATGTTTGCGCAAACTTTGATTCATTTCCAACTGTTTGTTCTATATTTACTGGTGAAGGGTATTTCATATATCATACATATATCTTTCTTATTGTAGTTATTACAAAGGTCTTTAACCATTTTTTCTGACCTTTGCCTTTTTTGACCACAATAATATCCCAACGTTCAAGGTCGATTTGTAATCCATAAACTGACAAACAAACAGAATGTTGTCCACTGATGTCCAACGTAATAGATTTGTCCATACCTTAACAAAAAAAACGTATGGAAAAGCAGCTTTTGGACGCCCATGTAAGCTTGTACATTGCATGTGTGATTAAAGTATACAATTTCATCAATAAACATGAAAAGCAACCCTTCAGTCCACATTTCGGTAAAAGTGATGGAACTAATAATAGCTTTCTACCATTTTGAAATGATCCTTCTCCGAGCACGCTTTTAAATGTGAAGTTGTTATTAAAACACGTTTGAATAACGGCATCGATCTGATCTTTTCGGTCATAACATTTCCAATTGTTTGACTCAAAAGATCTCTATTAAACATAACTAAAAAGAATTCTAAAATCTCTTACGAAATTCTCTAAATAAATTCAGTATATCTTGAGTGAAAGGTGCATGTTCTAAGAGGCAAATAAGTATTTCCCGGGCATTTTCTTGATAAATAAAGAATCACTTGTAAAATGCTTGGTGATGTGTTGTAAGAGATTGGTATTTAGTATTGTTTGTAAAGAGTTTTATTATTATCTTCCATGTTTTATGTATTTCCTCCTCTATCTCCTCAACCTTCCCTGTCTGTTTTTGAAAATCACATCGTAATGTGCTGAACAATAATAGTACAATTTGCAAATTGAATGGCTTAGCAAAAATAAGTTAACGTCATAATAAAAGATGATAATTTCGATGAATATGTAGAATTGTGAATCAAGCTTTTTCTGAAGTAATTGATGCTTATTCAAAGTTAAAACGAATCAAAAGCATGTGAACTACTGGATGTTTACCCATCATGAACATTCAGACATCAAGAACCTTCAATGATAATGATATATTTTGTCATTATGTGGGAAAATCCAAAAATTCAAATCTGACGCAGTTCCTAACTTTATCTGGTATTTATAGATGACAATTCCTGTTAGATGCAAAGTCATTTGGTAGCAAAGTCATTTTCTATGAAAGAAATTTACGGGCTAATAATATCTTCGTCATGTTAGATATATGACCTTGCATCTATCCTTCCTTCTATTGGGTTCAATCCTGGATAAAAAAGTTGTTTTTTTTTCGAATAAGGTCTTTTCGATATTCTTTTTGTCTAAATGTTTGTGATGTGTCGACTACCAGTGTAAAAGCATGAAATTGATTACTGAGTAAATTTGCCGCTAATAATCGTCGATTCTGATCGGTGTCGTTCGGTGTACGTCGTAACTCACAGATGTTTTGTTCGTTTTTTTTCTTCTAGAACTATTTCAGAGATCCGTGGAACATCTTCGATTTCATCACGGTTATCGGCAGTATAACGGATGTACTCGTCACCGAACTTCAGGTTAGTCAAAATATGCAGATACGGCTGCTTTACTACTCGACAAATTATTGTGTGTTCCGTTGACAAAAAAGCGATCACCAATCGTGACAATTTATTTGTAACGAATGCTTTCTATTTCAGGTGGGATATCTAATAAATGATTTAAAATTATTCGTAGTAATGATTAAATATGACTAAAATCTGAATATCAGAAAGTTGTTTCTACTAGAAAAATATTTGGAATTTTAAAAAAAAAACCAATAAGTAAAATAACGTTTTGGAATAATTTCATAGAAATAAGTATAATTAATATTTTATTGATCATATTTTTAAAATTTTTACTTTTTTATACATCCTTTTATAAAATGCTTTTGATTATTATTAGACTTTTTCTCTCATCTTTTGAGAAATAATCATTATTTGATTATTTGGAATATTTTTGGGGCTCGAGGTTTAAAATTCAGTAATTTTTCAGATTCGCGATTTTTGCCATTTGCCATGGCTATACTGCTGTTATGGCTTCATATTTGATACAAATTTCACTCATCACCGCTTGATAATATCTACATATATATATTTATATATTTACATCAGGGTATCATCTTATTATGCAATAGTTTAAAATCGGAAAAAAAGTTCTGTCAATCTCAAAATGAATTTTTAGCTTAGAACTGAACATGATTTTTTCTAGCTTTTGAAATTGTTTACCTTTTATTCTATTTTCTATCTACAGACAAACAATTTAGTATGACTGCTGTTTATTTAATTCATCCTTCACGATTCATAGAGAAAAATAACAGTAAACTCCTTCCATGTTTTAGTTGAAGTTCAAATGAACATTCCATTGCAATAAAGATTGAATTGAATTGACCAGCTTGATTGATTGGCACAAAGTGGGCGGAGTCTACGTAAAATAGCTTCCACAGAAAGCGATTAAACAATTATAACAATTAGAATATTTCAATAAGATAAATTAGTCAACCACGAACCACTTAAATTAAGTAGTTTAATAAAATCTGTGACTAATACTTTTCAAGTACCCAGTTCCACAGTTATGAGTTAATATTTGATTCAGAGTTGGCTCATTGAAAGTGATCCAATTACGGTTAACTCAGTAACTGGAACTGGATGCAATATAATTGACTACAGAAATCACTATCACTTAGAATATGCATGCATTAGGCGAATGATAACACTTTAAAAAACAGTCGAGCTTCCTTAGCTGTATCCAATCAGTGTGTATCTTTAAATCATGAGTCGAAGGAGAAACTTTTCTGGAAACTTTTGGTGTTTTTATACTGAAGTGTGTGACGGGTGTGAGAGCGTGGAGTTATACAGCTGTTTGATCTAAATATACTATAACAAAAAGACTAATTTTATTTGTTGATGAATTTGTAACATGTGTTCATACAATGTATTATTATTATTATTATTATTATAATGCGTACTATTTGAATAAGAAACAACTAATACCAGCTTCGATGTTGTAATAAGCACCTTGATTTCAGTGAATACCTCAGACTGATCATCGAATACTTATTATTTCCGAACTGATTTTTGAAAATTCCCGTGAAATTGTCTTTTCGCACTACAACACTCAGCATGGCACCGAAAAATATAATCATAGCAAACATGAAATAAATTATTATATAGTTTCACATTAGAAAAGTATCAGGATTTGACGATTAATATTTAGATAATAGTTACGAACACCATTGAAATCTGTATGTCTATCTATAGCATGCATTACTACAAATTCCTGCATGGTTTTTTTCCAAAATAAAAGCCCAAAACTCATTCGATAAACAGAACATTTTTCAAACCCATTAAACTTTACAGTTGGGCCTGAAAATTATTAACGAACTAAAAACATTTTGTGTCTGTGTATACAAAAAAGTTGATGAAATTTTTTTTTCGAATAAAGAACAACTATTTAAATCATTCATAATTGGCTAAATGGGTTTGACTTGTAACAGTGTTATATATAATCGGCTCTTCTAAAAGATATCTAGTCATATCTGTTCCTAGCTTAAACAATCTATAACCAATCAGCTAAGCGTATATCGTGGTTGTTAGAGGTAGTTATAACTACTTTATAAACATTTTATAAATTCTGTCCGAAATGATTTTTGTAGCGCTAAAAACAATATGAATGCAGTGTGGTGTTTGTCATACGCACCCCACAAACCTTCGTACTCGCTTCACCTACTCGCACTAGATTTACTGTTAAAATGTGTTTCAATATTTAAACCATGAAATCATCACCGATCATTTAAAACCCTTTCAGTGCTCACTCCCAATTCATACTGTAAAGTGCTGGATATAATGTGAAAGTTTTGGAAAATTCCAACCCAGTGTGTTGTATAACATATATACCACTGAAGTGCGTCTACTCCCCAGTGCGGTGTATCATTATTTACTATTATCTACAATGTTTGACACATCTTTCACTAGAGATTTTAACATATTGATAATTACATGGATACATCGCACCACGGGGTACATGCATTGTAAGATGGATGGATTATACACCGCATTGCGAGGTACATGCACTGAAAGGGTTGTACATACAGTATTTGAGTAAGTAATTTGATCCTCTATTGAATATTATCAAGACTTCATTACTGTTTTTCTCGAATTATCTGATAATTTTTCTAATGATTGAATGATATTACTGGGTATAAATAGTGAAACACGTGTAAACTGACTGGTCACATGCCCTGTGCAGCAACATAAGAAAAAACATTCCCATATTGAATAACCAAGGAATCGCCACCTATTTTGTGTACTAGCAGAACTAGAATCAAAACCTAATGTGGTCTCAATTGGGATAGGTTTCATGTTGCTGGACGGACTAGGAAGATGGGAAACCTTTCTGGGTTGGCTGACTAGTTCTAATCTAAATGTTGCTTTGTCAATGTGCTATGCTTTCTCCTTTGATTAGTTATCGTTTCTATAAGCATGCATCTTAGCATGATTTACAAAAGAGAAAATACTACTGCTTCAAACAGCTACCAGGGACTAACGCCTATCATTGAAACGATCGTACAACTAGAGCAGAGTCAACCTTGTAGCTGTCGGGCAAAGTTTTGGTTGTAGAGAATAGCTCTATTTCAGTTTTTATCATTACGAAGGTAAAAAAGTAAAAAAAATACTTCACTCCGGCGGAGATGACAAAAAATATAACGAAATAAACCAGTTTTGTTATGAAGTATACACTTCAACTGTCCAGGCGAATGCGTGTAAATCTCGTAATTGATGTGGTTGCTATGTAGCAATTCCTCGGTGACAGAAATTTCTGTTTGATTTTTCGGCATTACATTAATGTAGAATGGATTTTGATGAGCTCTTCATAATTATCGCTGCACGCTCTGGTGGAGGGGCTTATGGCCTTGCACAAAATGTATATACATTGTCATCTATATCTGTATCTATATACATACATAACATTATATTCTATTTGTATATCATGTACTAAAACTGGGTGACTCAATCGCTGTTTGCATGTTTCTGTTTAGTTATAACTTCAGACATCTTTAGAAAGAAATTGAAGTAATCAAGAAATTCTTCTCTGCTTTCTATTTGATGTGTATTTAGAATAAAATGATACGTGGCTGTTCTATTACAAATCTTGCCCCTCCTCTTTCTCTCTCTCTCTGCCTCTCTCTCTCTCTCTCTCTCTCTCTCTCTCTCTCTCTTACTTACTACAGAGTTTACAAATTCACCTGGCATTATGACCTCTCTTTCTTTCTTTCTACTCTTTCAAAGTCTTCTTTTCAAATGAACTAGAAACATATATAAAATACGAATTAAACATAATTCAGTAGATGAAATGAAACAATGTATTGAGATCACCCTACGAGTTACTGTTAAATCAAGAAACGGCCGTGAAGAATTGAAATTTTAAAACTGCATTTCTAAATTCCTTGCTGAGGTAAATAATGATCACTCCAGAATAGATGTACCCATCAACCTCTAAAAGTACGGGCTTAGATTTGCAGTCACTCGAGTTTTTTTATCATTAGATGATAATGGAATTTTTTTTTTTTCAATTGTGTGAATATATAAAATGGTGGCGGGTGCTATTATAAGCATGTATCAGTGTTGTCTGCCCCTACCCACAATCCCCTGTTTTAGATATAGGAAAACTTGCTTTCATTCGGAAAATTTGTCAGTTATTTTAAATGTTTGAACTGACCTGGTTCCGCGCCGGTGTCCAGCTACAAGGACAGTTGGTTATAACCGGTGTATATTAATGATATGAATCAGTTGTATATATTTGATAAACACTGTGAAGGGTTTGAGTGATTTTTGTTTTTTTTAATGAGGAGTTTTTCTACGGAGTGTGATCGAGGCCTGTGCGTGAGTGAGCGTGTGCGTGGATTCATATTATCTTCTATAACGCTGTATTTTGAACGTCACATTCTCGATGATATTTTCATCAACGGGCTGCAGTTTTCATCATGTACACGTTTCATTTTTATTTGAATATTAACGAGCAAATTTATTGATTTGATTAGTGAGTGATTGATTGTATTTAATTTGATTTTTTCTTCCAATCAGGTTCTTGCTTTGAGGCATCAAATTGGCATTATTCCGGTATCAATTACATAATATCATCATATATATATATATATACATATCCATAATATATATATACAATAGACCAGGCGGCCATTTTCCTGTAAATCTAGCTTTCAGGTTTTTAGAGGTTCAATCCTACTTTGTTGTCCGTTTTATAAGAATTTGCATGCAACTCGATCCCGAAAGATATTTAAGTTATTTTTCGATGCTTTGATGTTATTTCCCCGATTCAAGAGAAAGCGAGCTACCTCTGGCAGGTGACCTGTGTATATATGTATATATATAGGTCCTGTATTGCACTAATAGATACCCCCAGTTAGTGAAAAAGATTTAATAAAATGGAATGTTTGGTTGGAATGTTAATAATGACTAAATGGCCAACGTTATATCGAGAAAAGAATCACGATTACAAATTCAAAACAATTTGTTCTGTGGTGATGGAGACAAATTTCTCTTTGATTTTTAGGTATTTCAGTAACTCCTCTGATTATTCTGCTATTTTGCTACATTTTTGGTAAATTTTTTTTGCCACGATTTAAAGCCATCATCTCATTATAGAAAAAAAAACCTTGCATAAGATTCTATCGCTGAAAATATTAGTTTTATCTGATCCCGACGAAACCATCTGGTTTTTCAGTACAGCGTCATTTCTGCATTAGTATCTCGAAGTTGTTTTCAGCACCCATCAGCTTTTCATCATTCATACCACCTTTAAGATAATTACTATATTTATATATATATCGCCTTGATAAGATCAAAAAATGGAAATTAAGTAAATGGGGAAGAATCGGTTTTGTCCGTTATGTCGGACTTTAGTTGGAAATGGTTAGAGAAGAGGGCGCTATGGCTGATATCTTGACTAACTAGTAGAATACGTACTTAGTCTAGAGTGAAATCGGAGATACACATTTTTAGATGTTGGTGGTTGAAAATTTAGAGTATTTACGACGAGTAAACAATTTCGTTTCTCTTTTTACATAAATGAAGTCTTCTTTTCAGCAACACAATGACGCGATATCCATCGAAATTTACTCCCTAATTCGATTCAGTCTGATTTCAGTTTTTTTTTCGAATTCTTTTGTATTAACGACATGCACTGGTTTTTTATCAATATTCATTATTTTCATTTCATCCTTTCCACTCCATATATTTTCAATATCGAATTTGCCTCTCCACACACTGTGCAATAGTTCTTACAGCCGGGCTCTCTATCATTCTATCATTTAGAATACGAAATAATTAATCGTCAAACAGAATTTCAAACTGAGAAATGAAATTATTTATTTAAAAAGAAAAAAAATCCCATTTCTGATAATTCAAATTTTCCAAAAAAAAAAGAAGAAATTAATTAAATTACCAATCGCCTTAGTTTAAGTGTACCTTTGATTAACAAAGCTGGTCTAGCAGAAATAATGACCCCTGACATGTTTCCATTTGTTAGCAGTCAAACTTTATCTCCCTGGGATTCTTGCGATTGTTCCGAGCGGCACGGTTGATTAAACTGCTACGACAAGGTTACACTATACGAATACTGCTGTGGACATTCATACAGTCACTGAGGGTAAGGAAAAAAAATGATGGCGCTATCTCTTATATCAGGGGGACAGATTGATATAATGATTGTTTCACTGTTACATACCGTACATGTTTGTGGTTGTTTTTCAGGCCTTACCATATGTATGTTTACTGATAGTTATGCTGTTCTTCATCTATGCCATTATCGGGATGCAAGTAAGTAACAATGGACGGAACCTGAATTTAAATCCAGAGTTTTACAAAAACGTTTAACCCTTTCAGTGCGTCTACACCGCAGTGCGGTGTATAAATCAGTGATGGATTTTGCTAGTACACCGCACTGCGGTGTATTGATGTAATTAGTAATTTGTAATTACCTCTATTGAAAAATGGCAGAAAGTCTCAAACATAGTGAAATACTAGTAACTAACGATACACCGCACTGCGGTGTAGACGCACTATAGTGGTATTCCCATTGTTCAACACACTAGGGTGGAATTTTTTAGAATTTTCAAATTTTCTCCAGCACTATAGGGTATTAATTAGTCAGCACTGAAAGGGTTAAGCCTAAAACGGTTAAGTTTGAATTGTTGTCCTCATTGAAAAAAAAAAAAAAGTAACCAATGGCAATTACACCAAAAATTTGAGTTTAACTTTTTTGTGAAATTGAGTCCTGATGCTAAGAACCTTTAGTGTGAGCGTATCTCAGAGTGGTTTGGTAAAGCTATGATCGCTGTGGATACAACTACTTCCAGCATTGATGAAACTCATGTCACTAGTCATTCGAATGAATCTATTTTCTGTTGCAGGTTTTTGGAAATATCAAACTTGATTCGTCGACGGATATAAATCGTCATAACAACTTCCAAACGTTCATGCAAGCATTGTTGCTGTTATTCCGTTGCGCTACTGGTGAGGCGTGGCAGTTGATCATGTTGTCATGTTTACCGAACGCTCAGTGTGATCCTAAAGCCGGTGACAGTAACACCTGTGGAGATGACGTCGCATATTTCTATTTCTGTTCATTCATTTTCTTCTGTTCGTTCTTGGTAAGATTAACGCTCAGTTGTCAATCTTCAGTCTGTAACTCCGCCCTCTCGGACAATTGATGACCCATCTAAATGCTCACAGAATTGTCAACACTTCGCTAGGGTGCGATTTCATGATTCAATTAAATCAGTCTCCGGGTTAAAGTAAAAACAGGCCTCAGGCATTTCAGTTTGAAAATGAATTACAGCTTTTTACCAGACCCACTCAGATATACATGTAATGAGCATGCAATGTGGAAACTTAAAGTGTCCAGAATTGAACGATTGATATTCATTTATGATGATATTGACACTATAACGCACCCCAAGCAAGCAGTGCATTTACCCATCATGTTGATTGTCTGAGTAGGGTGCAGGGTACAGACAGCTCTTTGATAAATTAACACATGAAATGATATTATTTGTTCTAATTCACAGATTCATCATCGTACTATAATATACTGTTTTACATGTTTTCAGATGTTGAACTTGTTCGTAGCTGTTATCATGGATAACTTCGATTATCTGACACGTGATTCATCGATTCTTGGACCACATCATCTCGATGAATATACACGAGTTTGGGCGGAGTATGATCCAGCTGCCTCGTAAGAATCTCTCAATATTAACCATTGATGATACGCTATGTCCATTTTTTAATGATAATATGGAGAATCCCAGACTAATCTAGCGATAAAGATGAAAACTTAATTTATTGATTCAACATTTTGATTATAACCTAATAGTCAGTATTCCTGAAGATGACTATTAAGTAATTAGGAAACGTTCAATCAAAAATCATTAGCTTGAAAGAGACCTTATCTTTCTCGTTAAAGTATGGGATTATCTATATATATCTCAATACTCTCTCTTTATCTTGGCTTTAAACTGTTCTTGATCATGTGTTTGTTTTCTCAATTATCATCAGGGGCCGCATTCATTACAATAATATGTATGAAATGCTGCGTAATATGGAACCACCTGTTGGATTTGGTAAAAAGTGTCCGTACAGACTAGCTTATAGGGTAAGTTACGAATTGAGGTACTTCATTGAGGTATCAGGAAAGCGATAGGACAAGGAAACGTTTGGAAATGCGGTCGAATATATCTCGCCGCCCTCTGGCAGTTTTTATATTCATTACATAAAACGACTGCCATTTTTTTTTTTTTGTAGAAACTGATACGAATGAATATGCCCGTAGCAGAGGATAATACTGTACATTTTACAACCACTTTGTTTGCCTTAATCCGAGAGTCATTACAGATCAAAATGGGACCAGGTAAGCGAGCGTCTGAAAGCATCCTTCTGACAATTGTTCAAACAGAACTTAGGATTCGGATTGATGATTATACCGTATACATCACAAAATGAGAATATTTTCGCATGCTTCTTTTTATTCCTCATCGTTTTGAATCTGAATGTTTCGAAGAAAACTTCATTAACATTTAACGAATCATGTCGTTTTTAGTTGGTTTTTTCTATATGAACGATTGTCGCGCACAGATATTTTAATTTTGTTTAAAATAATTCGTAGCAGACGAAGCAAAGGGAACATTTAATCATGAACTTGAAGTATGAAGTTTGCGTTAGTTTATGCGGTTATGTCTATAGAGTCTTTACGATATCATTGAAAATCTGACCATTAAACACCGGTCAGCCATTTGGGTGGTAACTTCGTCGCCCACAAATACAGTAGACCTTGCTTGCCTTAGATCTCGCAGGACTGATGAATATTCTTGTGAGGCAGCAAGTGAATTCCAGGGCAGTTGGAGCGAGGATGGAATTGGAGTGAGAAAATTAGGTATATATTGTCAGGCAGGGTACGCGAGATAATCAGGTCATTCACCCTGGCCGAGTGTCCAATGACAGACGTGAGATAATCAGGTCATTCACCCTGGCCGAGTGGTCCAATGACAGACGTGAGATAATCAGGTCATTCACCCTGGCCGAGTGGTCCAATGACAGACGTGAGATAATCAGGTCATTCACCCTGGCCGAGTGGTCCAATGACAGATCTTATCGCTAAGACCTATACATACAACTACATAACTGTATTTTATAGCGTTTTGAAAATCTTATTGAATGTGAAAATTCTACGATGTACCATAAATGTGTCTATGCATGTTTTGATTCAATAGTTAACCCAGCGGTTCCCGTTGAGAAGACCCGTAAGTATTATACCTGCAAGCTATGTATGCTGTTCACTCGTTTGAGAATAACAAATATACATATTTATATATAGCCAACGAAGTCATCTCTACTGTTGTTTAACTGTTTGAATATTGTGTTTGATGCATAAGCTGAACTGATTTACAGCACTATGTTCATTTCATTCCGATTGGAAAGATCTTTCTAATTTGCACACGATATGATGCCTTATATTTCCACCGAAGATACCATACATAAACTCTGGATCCAGTTCCTCAGTTGCAAATTAGAGTTATCTCTGAGATGAAATGGATTTATTTCCCAATGATTATTTAAACCAGAGTCAAACTTTTAACTTGGGACTGTGGAGCTGGCTGCTGATGTCCTAATTTACTTTAATGATGCCCCTCATGGCCTACCGTATTGCATAGAAGTAAACAGTAGAAGATGGAGTTGGTGATTTATTTTATGAATACCACTATAAACACTGGTCAACTATAGCTCGATGCCAAAATCATTATCATAATATATACTACATTTTCATATTTACATTTATATTATCTGCCTTCATTTTCTTACAAAATATAATCTTGAATTTGTTTATCTATTTTGCTATTTTTAACGATGAATACTACATTGTATTTAGTCCTATGGCGTCATATTTATCGGGTTTCAAGTTCAACTTTTCTAACCCTCAAACAAAAGACTTGTACTTTATCGTCAAAGATACTTCACAGGATAGGTTACATGCAGTTATGATGAGAAAGATTTTTTGTTTTCAAAGTATTAAGAAAACTAAAGCTATGAATTGAGACCGAGCATGGAATTAGTTAGCATATATGTATAGATATATAGTAATATGTTGCTTAGAACATCCAATAATTAGTTTTAGATAAATTTGAACTAAGCGGACATAGATACATACTGTTATTGTTTTATGTGTTGAAGCTTGAGTCATCATTTAGGAATAGATCGTACAACGTTTAGTATTTAGGCAAAAATGTTATGATAGAAAAAAAAAACAGCAGGTTATATACATATTTCATGTGCTGAATGATAGATAATATGCTTATAAATGCTCTAGGTGCATGTTTGAATGATAGTAGCTTAAAGCATGATAAATGCTTGAAACCGATATGATATTATTTTGCTTTGATCTTTACTTCAAATTTCAGCTTTCAGCATCAACCTCGATTCATTTTGGAGACTCGATCCGTTCTTTGATTGTAGCTTAATACGGATTGATAATGAATTCATATTTGTTTTATTTCCAGTTGAAGAAATGGATCGTAAAGATGATGAATTCCGAGAGACCATACGTCGAATGTGGCCGATTCAAGCGAAGAAAATGCTGCATTTATTGATGCCGATTGATGACAGGAAGAATCGTATGATTGATAAAGATCCAGGTCGGTTTCATCAACAGAATCAATTACTTCATCCCGCGCCTTTTTTGAGAACGTCGGTTCTGCATCGGTTAGAGATGAGTTATGAACAAACCCGTACCCATTTCCCTTTGCTACACCAGGGCTGGATCCAGACCGTAGCGCCTGACCATCGTGCTATTAGTTTGTATTAAAGGCAAGACATTAGGCTGAACCCTGACTGAAGAGTAGGTACCGGGCTGGAACTACAGTCGAGTAGCTGTCTGGTCCCTTTCTGTCCACAGTCATTGTGCCATTCGTTAGAACATATACCACAGAAAGTTGCTATAAAACTGTATCAGCTCAGAGGATTGCAGAATGAATAAAGAATATTTTGTCTCGGCTGGAAAAGTAGCCCTTTCTGTTGGTTCTATGGTCAGAAGTCGCCCCTGGATCCACCTCTGTACAGATACCAGTTCTAAAACTTAAGTAGAATGATTATCAAATAGACATCAAAATCATTGTACAATAAACAGAAAACAGATTTATTTGAATAATATCACTGAGTGATTTTATTTACTGTATCCTATTATCAGTCATGACGGCCATATCATCGGGTAGAAGTTTCCTATCACAACCAAAACAAGGTTTGTTTCATCATTAATTGACAAGAAAAAAACAATCTTTTCTTACAAATTTCTCTTAATTCTTCTTTCCAATTTGCCGTGTCATATCATATTTGTGTATATCGATATTTATTTCAACTTCAAGATTCCTAGATTTTCATGTTAAAAACATATTCGTTATCAGTATTAGATATTTAATCAAATACGATTTTCTATTCCAATATTCCTCGGCATGTATTTTTCATGTAATCTATATGTGCTATGTTACAATACTGTGATACATAGGTGTAGATTATTGAATTAAAGAAATACCATTTTCAGACATTTTCATAACTATGATATTTGTTGATAGCTCGTGGGAAGCCATGTTCTTTTTACCTCTGTCTCGTCACCATTCAGGAATTTATTTGCACCTTTATCTCGTTGGTATTTTTACTACATGTTTTTACCACAGAAATAATCTCAAGAGCCGAGTTGCACAGTCGTGACTTAAGACCAAAAGAGGTCATACATCTGGATGCTGGTCTTTAGTTGTTAGACTCATTGGAGAATCATGATGGTCTATGAATGGTCTTGAATCTAAGGCGTGACTGTGCAAGTTGGCCGTGACGCGACTTCAGATCCAAGCAGATCCATATTATCACAAAAATGCAGAAAATGCATATATAATTCTTTTTCTTTTATGATTCAGGATCCAGTTCCACACAAATTAATTGATTTTCGATCAGTTAACTCTGAATCACATCTCGCAACTGTGGAACCGGGTCCGCGCAGAATCTGCTTCTGACGGTGATGACAACGTAATACATGATTTTCACTCTGCGTTTACGTTTTATTTTCAGACACGCCGAATCACCGGTTAACTGTCGGTAAAATCTATGCAGGGCTTCTAATTGCTGAGAACTGGAGAGCGTATAAAGCAAGCCAGTCAAAAATAAATCATAAAGCTGTAAGTATGAAATGAAGGGTATGAATCGATGGTGTAGCGTATAAACATACACGTGTTATAGTAATTGAATTGTATCTGATATGATGAACATGTTTGATGATTGTAGACTAGTGTTTGGTGAATCTAGTGAAATACCGTAAAACACCCCCTCCCCCCCCCCCTCCCCCTCTTTAAACCACCCTTCCAAATGCTTTGTCGACCCCTATGCTTTAAGTACTGAATGGTGTTATTGAGAGAATATGGGCACACGTTAGGTAACACAGAGGACTACTGTAAGCTCAAATGGAACTTTAAGTTGTTCTATGAATGTGGTCCCAGTTCCACAGTTGAGAAGCTTATACCCGTAGTTCAGGAAGTTGGTAAAGTTACCCATCGAATAAATCAAGGATGTTTGTCCCTTTTCAATTGTGCTCGTGCAGAAGACATTATCGACTTTCTCTTTCACTTGCCATGTTTAGAAGTCTCGGCCATTTCTTCCATCTTGTGTGATGGCAGAAATCTTCTACTTATATTCCATCTTCCGGAAGAGAACGATCGAAAGTGGCCCTGGTTGTCACCTTGTCTACGCGCGTTAACTTTAACCAATGTTTGAACGATCAAGGAGTTTGAACTGTGTAAAACCATGGATGTATAATCTAGTTTATGTGTCCATGTTAGAACCATACTCTGCGGGAACGTGGCCTGTTTTTTAAAGTGGATATCGCACGATTCCAGAATCTGTGAATATTACATGTGTAATATATATATATACGGATGGATGTTTGATCGGAATGAACTCTGTTACCGCCGTATAGTAGCACTCTGTGAATTAAAACAACCAATCACCACGCACTCCTCTGATTGATGATGAAATAAACACCGACCAGGTCCAGGAAGAACATCTCTAAACGCATGCTATCGATATTTCAATGAATTGAAATGAAATTCTTTCCAAAGCGACATTTTATTAAAAAATCTAATATCGGTATATATCATACCAACAAATAGTCATTTGAAAAACTGGAATTGTGTTTGTTGATAAAATGTCGTGCTTAGAGTTGTTGGTGCAATCAGTTCAAATGTCTTCATAGCACGGTACGATTTAACTTGATTTCAAACATTAAGAACTTCATTTAACACCGAAAAGAGTTGAACATTCACTGCCCAGTTCCGCAGTTTTCAGTTCAGATTAGACTCTATGGTAACCTGATTGAAGATGCACTCTGATTTAACCTTAGAGCCAAATAACTGTGGAGCTGTCTCCAGAAATCTTAATGAATTCATTGAATCATGCACCAACAAGTGAGAATTTCTGATGGACAGGTTTTTTTTTTCGTGTATTGCACATGACAGATGCACAACAGAGATATGAGTTTTTAATGTCATTGTTATTTTCAGATAAAGATTCTAGGCTTAGATGAAGAGGTAAAATAACAATACAAATCAATGTGCCATGATATATAACACCTTCTATATATATATATACATATATACATTCTTAATCCTTAACTCATCGTTGCTTCTGTTCTTAGAAATAGATCATATTCATATTATATTTCTCTGTGTTCTATTCAAGAACTTAAACTAAAGATAGTTATTTCCACAACTGAAATGTGTTGTCCCCGTGAAGAACCGCTAAATGACTTACACCGTATTTTCCAAATCTGGTCATCACTGACGTCTGTCTGATAAAGTGGCCTCGATAGATCATTGAAATGCCTTATGCATGTGTTTTTTAACCTAACCTGTTATTTATTATTAACAAGCGTTGTGTTTATAATTTTCGATTAGATTTATTCATTTCAGTCCCAATTCAGTTAATTTCAAGTATTTCAGCTTGCTGATATTAAAAAACAATCTAAAGAAGTATACTGTTTAGTTAATAATTCCTGCTTCCATTGAGGCCCTGTTTAAAGCACCACCATCAGACTTTCCCGGGTTTCCATGTGGACTATTATAATCCTTATGGTGGTTGCTTGTATAGAGGTTTTGTACATTAGTTTGCTTGCCAGCCATACATAACAACAACAGATCGAATCGGGGGAGTTACAAACCTCGCGGGTCCATCATGTACGTAAATCACTTATTGTGTTTGCTAACCAATATGGCGGCGGTCTTATCAAAAAAGCACCTGGCTACAAGACCTCTCTATACTGGGATATTTCAAACTTTCTGTTTACGTGGCCTGATTCTGATGGACATTCTAAGAAACTCCTCCTCCACAGTTATTTTCCATTTTCAGCAAGCAGATTTTTTTTTCATTTTTCGAGATCCTGATTCTGTTTTAACGATAGATGTGAATGCATAAACGCGCACTAATTTATCAATATATCTCGATGTTGTTTACACTCGTAAAATGCAGCAATTAAACTGCT
Organism: Tubulanus polymorphus; assembly: GCF_964204645.1. Classification (NCBI taxonomy): domain Eukaryota; kingdom Metazoa; phylum Nemertea; class Palaeonemertea; order Tubulaniformes; family Tubulanidae; genus Tubulanus; species Tubulanus polymorphus. The sequence goes on from NC_134031.1 coordinate 1,151,886, forward strand.
ATCTCCAACCATACTGATTCTCATTGATGCCTTATATGTTGATTTGGTGACCGGATAAAAAATTGCTTTTATGTTCGTGTTTAAAGATAATTTGCGTAAATCGGACGGATAAAACTAATTCGATTTTGATTGATTAGACTTCGACTGTACTTTCACTAATAAATTTCTTTGTATTTTTTTAACAGGATCCTAAGCGTGAGGAGGTTGGTCATCGTGCCTGTTCCATTTATTATTTCTCTTCAATGTTCCGTGTTGGTTGAGCGGAAGTAATCTGACTGTGGCCATATCAAAATTATTACTATCGAAATATCGCTAATGGGGTATACAGAAAAAAATCCCATGATAGAAAGAGAAGAAAGTCTGAACTTCTACTTTAGTTAATGATTTATATTTAGTCATCTTCAGGAATAATTAAGTTGAAATAGAATTTTCAGGCACTTTTTTTCTTTCAATGTGTGAGATTTTCCTGTATTATCATTATACAATATTGACGCACTATTTCATCAATGGTTTTAGTCAGGTTACTTTATACTGTTTGAATTGTGTGAATCAATGTCGGTGAATTTTTACCACCAATCTATCAGCCCTTCCCTGCCCTAAATGCTGAAATAATCTTCAACCCAAAACCTGCAGAACCTTCTCAAGACCAAAACTACAATACATGATATATGACTGTAAACAGTAAACTGATTTACATTTCACTATGGATTGATCTTGATTTGAGAAAAAGTTCAGAGTCAAACTGCGCAACCCTTCTCTTAATCCTTCTATGCGATGACATTCATTGATTTTTATCATCCAATTGCCAAAACTCAAATGAACGAGAACAATCTTCACTAAATATGAATGTTTGTTTCAGTGTAATGTATATATCTAGCTCTCGGCCAATGGCATGCTCTGTATCACTCATATAACCCACTGTTGTAACGTGCTATGTGATTGGTTTGATTTGAAAGTTGTAATATATATCGTTTGATGTTTGAATTTGGGTTCAATGAATGAAACCTCATTCGTGTCTTTATCTAAATATTGAGCTGAGTGATGTGAGGATAGTTTTATCTTCCAAAAGACAATTACGTGTATTCTGTTTAGAAAAAGCCACAATAAAATCTAATAGTCCAGGGGTCTTACAAGAAGACAAGACCTTCAAAATTCCCACAAGTGCCCACAATTCCGGTAAGAAAATCTGAAAAGCACCCTTTCTGTAAAACATAGGCACAATTTTGCCCAAATATTCCGCTAATATGCTGCTGAAATGGCGATTTACCCTTGAAAACTTAGTAAACCCCCAAAATATGCCATTACCAGTAACATGTTATTTACTGTGGGTTTTTCCTGTTAAGGGAACGATGTTGTCTCAATTCAGAGGTTGACAACCGGAAACAAAAACGTAGCGTCAACATTTCTATCTCGTGGGAAATTTCTTTGTCCGTCTCTGTATTTTATAATCTGTGTTTGTATCTCATGTGTGTGTGTGTCACTGAATCATCGAAACAAATCCGTGAATTTCAGAACAATGATTCGAATGATAAACGAAAGCTGCCCGATCGCAGTAAAGGAGAGGTAAAATTAGAGACAATAAACATTGGTATCATCAGTGACAGAGGTGACGGTAATGGCATCCTGCGAGTCGTAATCTGAGAAATCATCGCCAAGTCATTTAACTGTATTTCAATCCTCCAAATCTTCGATTATTTTGAAAGCAACTTCATCTGAATTTTCTTATAAACTCATTTTAGAGCCAGTTATGAACCACACTTGTCCATCTAGTTACGGATTTTCCCAAATAAATAAAAACTTACAACACAGTGTTTGAAAATAACCCCAATGACTTCAAACCCATGGATAAAACTAAAACCTTTAGTCCAAATCCATTGATTGTTTACGTAATTAACAATGTATGAAGTCTATTCATTTTGTGACTACAATATCATTGTCCAGTGGGAGATAGTTGAATAGATCAGGAAACTCCTGGGGCCAGTTGCTCAAAAGTTGGTTAAAAATAACCGGCGGATAAATTTCGATAGTTACAATGAACTTTTAATTTTCACTACGTTTACTATCCACTGGTTAACTTTAACAAACCTTTGCGTCCCTGGTTTAATATCACCACATTCTGCTTGATGTCGATTTCTCAGAGCTGACCAGTTGTCAGATGCATGTTAGCATGTCCGATCAATAAAATAGAACGCATCATAACATCGTATATGAAACTGCTGCGTAGACATACCTCGTAATGCAAATAGAACCTTTATCATTATCTCTGAAACTAATCAGATTTTTCAATCCTGAATTTAGCCCCCGAATAATGTTGCATGAAGGAAACTAATGATAGAATGTCGAGCTCCTGAAAGAATAGGGTCAGAACGATTGTATCTGGGCCCTAGTCTACTGAACTGATTGACCCAGTATTGTCGTAGCTATGGTTCTATGACCTAGTTATTGTTTTATGACGTAGCTATGGTTCTATGACCTTATGACAGGTCTATGACCTAGTTATGGTTATATGACCTTGTCACAGGTATATGACCTAGTTATGGTTATATGACCTAGTTACAGTTCTATAGCTAAGTTCTCGTTAAAAGACCTCACAAAAACCTTAAGTCTATGTGACTTCATGAATTTGTGACCAAAATGAGCACAGTCTGGGTTAATCTTGAATGTAGACTCAGGGCTTAAAAGGAGCTTTGTGAAAAGACTATGTTAATGAACCCTCTCAATAGTATTAGCTGCGCGCCCTGTCAGTGAGCTGATTTTATCCACATATATTACGCATTATCATTAATCGTACTAATGTAAAACCTTTTTAAAAAAAAATCTTTTTGAAAGTTTATCTCGCATTTAGATGATGATATTATATTTAGAATAGAGCATGTTCAGGATTGGTGGGGCGCAACCGGGGCTCGGTAGTTTTTCCAGAAAAGTAATTAATAGATGTTTCTATCCGATGAGTTTGTATATGTGAGGACGGTATTTCGGAGCCCTGTTCAATATTTGGGATAAAGAGGTTGAATGAACACGGCTTCGAAATCAGTAATAAACCATTGTGACTTTGTTATAGTCATTTCGACATTCGTTGTTTAATGCTATTTTGATATGTTGATTTTTCAGCGTCCGCCATCTTTATTCCGGCGTCTGATGGGTGTGATGCGTACACCGACGACGCGTTCGAGTCAGAGTCTAGATTCGGAGCCGTCTGACGACCGCGATGAGCACGGGTAAGAATCCACCAATCACCGCGCTATATACACTTTAGTTACAAAACAATTTTCTTCCGGATATTCTCGATTCTCACGAATACAAAACATCACTGAACTTAAACAAGCTGAGCTCCTAACCCTACACTAGGAATAAGAAGAGTCCAAAATGCTTCCTCGAGCTAATGATTCATTCAATAATTTGACTTTTAAGTCATCTTCAGGAATACTTATCATCACAAGGAAATGAATTTAAATTGAAAACTTTTGGATATTGAGTTAGATTTTTAAACATTAAGATATGACAAATTCTAGAGATAACTCACATCAGTTTTCGATCTTTTGTGAGTTTTTTCTAAGATTGTGTATTTTCAATATTTCACATTTCACTTGATTAGGATTATATAGGGTTACACAGATGAACTTATTTCAATCACACTGATCTTAAACAAACATCTCTTAGAGAATTCTAAAAGTTAACAGTAGCCCTACAACTACAAAACTATTACAATTTTTCCTTCTCTTCACTCATACATGTGTTGTAAATGTAGTAACCATTTTCTACACCATGAAATTTTCAACTTCATTTTACAATCTGATGTAGTAAGCTTCAAAATCAACATCATTTCACGGTTTTATCAGTTCTTTTCAATTTTATCAATTCCTTTCACATCAGCACAAATTTTCTGCTATTTTGCACCATTTTCACTACAAACTATCGCAGATATTTACAATAAAGATGTTAAGATTTTTCTTTGTAAACATGCAGGGGGTCGTATCTGAAGGTACTGTAAAAATGATATTCTGTTAATGCAGCATCAATGATATTTAGAAAATATGGAGACACTGAATTAACAGATTATTGTTTTTACAGTACCTACAACTTTGATATGAACCCCTGTGTTTAAATGTGCACAAAATGAGCCATTGAAAGATGGTTACATGCACACATGCTGATTGTGGCCAGACTCCGAACCCAGTTCCAAAGTTGTGAATCAAGATTTGACTTAACTAATTTTAACTCACACAACTGGATGGAACTGGATCCCGAGCTCAGAGTTAACTCTCTAACTCACAAACAGGAACCTGATGATTTTCTGCTTGGATCAAACCTATTTTGGATCAGAGCCAAAATCATTATCTTCCGACCACAATTTAGCGATTTGATGTTTTCACAATCAATGCCACAAAACAATTTCCATTGAATCCCAGATAAAGACATTGATAGATCCTGCAGTGTGTCTTGAGTTTATTCATGTCCAATTTGGAATCTCCTCAAACTTAGCTGCAATCACACGAGCGACTTCAACTCATATCTACTGTTCACACCGGTGCCATATAGGTCCATGCCTGTTTGACATGGACTAAATTTGGCCCTACCACAAACATCAGACCAGGCCCGTGCCAAATTTAATTATGGGTCAAATTATTCAATGTGTATGTTGACTGGCTCAGGAAGTGACTCACCTCACTTGCAACATCATGGTTTTGATAGTATTTCAGTGAAGAGTGAGTGATTTACATCTGAACATGCTCTCTGATTAGGCACGGGCCAAATTTTCTCCGTGTAATCGCAACACATGACTAAATGGTTCACTCTGTTTCTTGATGTACCAAGTCTTTGAGATTTGCTCTGATTCCAAGTTAGATATTAGAATTATTCATGACGAAACTTGTTTTGTGGCATATATTATATTATATTATATATACTTATTGATGTATATTATCACTGGCTTTGTAACCACCACCAATGGGAACCACTGATCAATGTGTGTCTTCGCATGGAAGTTCCAAAGTAAATCTGACGATTTATTTTCATTTTTTCGGTATCGGGAAATAGATTTTTTACCACTGATTTTCATGTTGTGTTGCTTGGGTGTGAAATGACTCAAGATCGCACCACTAGAGGGAGTGTGTGTATCTATGTGTATTTGTTTTACACAATATTTTGGTTGTTTCTTTTTTTAAGAACTCGATGTTGTGCTTAAATCGCACTGGTTTATCGTCCCGATAGAAGGAAATTGCTGAAAGGAGCTGTAATCATCCACACCTGCTTAGCACCAAAAACCACAATCAATGACTTCAGTTTAAATTTTCCCCCGCTATTAAAACAATGTGCAAACCGTTTTAAAACAGATCTCAATGTTACGATTCACACCTCAAAAGATGTTGTCATTTTCTATTTGCCTTTGAAATGAAACATATGCATCAACATTTACTGTATTTCAAAACACCAACAGCAACACATGAATTTGTGATTGGAAACAATTTTACCAAAAACATGATGGAGATAGTTTGGCATTGAGTTATGCGCCCATATCCTAAACTTATTGTTCTATTAACATATAAGGTTCCTTTATATCTCAATAATAGACCCTGTCGTCCTGACAGTCTTCTTGGTGGCAGCTGTCATATAGATTCATTGGTATTCAAGCTATTCCATGGACCCTTCATGACCACTAGACTTTCCCATTGTTATTCCAGGGAGCAATTCCCACCTTCTCTCAGTCTCTGTAATTCGCGGGATACTCGATCCTGTATCATACCTGGGTTACATATACTTAAACAAACACAAACAGCAAACATCCATCAAAATTCTTAAGGCAGGCATAGGTCAACACATGACACGATCAATCGGTTGCCAATGCACCGGTGTGTAGGTTGGCTGCGACTGGGAGGGACAGTCGCGTCGCTTCGCAGAAATTAGGACATGTGCTAATTTTTACAGGCAGGCAGTCGCAAGAGTGAGTAGGTCAATGGGTATTTGCGACGCTATCGTGGCTAGCACAGAATCAAGGCACTAACAACCACGATGTCGACCTATGCCTACCTTTAGATAAACTCTTAAAACTGACACGCCACAAATAAAGCTCCAGGATTGGTCGGTAGATCTAGTCGGTTTTATCGAAAAAAGATGAAGAAAATTGTTAGATTTTTGTCGAAGTCAACACACATATTGATCAAGGTCGAACCGGTGTGTCGTTTGGTTGGTTACACTTAACCGGTGATAGTTTACATTACAGCGAACCTAAACCTCATTGGCAACGATCTTTCAGCTTCCTCAGACGGACGAGTAGCAAACGAAAACAACGAAATGAACCTCACGGTGAAAGTCTCAGCGCTCAGGTATGTATTATCAATCATCTCATATCAATGTCAACGATATATCGAAATATATGTGCTGTAAGATCTTCTTTTCTAGCAAGAGCGTAAGGGTGGGTGGGTGGCTAGGCCTAAACTGGGAAAATCAAAACGTCATCGAACTTTGAAATTGTGTTAGCTATAATAGTTAGTATATGTATATATACGTATATGCAGAAGGCAGCCGAGCAGGCTTTGGTATTACAGAAACTGATAGGAGTTTGGGGTGGTAGGAATCGTCAAGTGAAGGTATCGTTCACTGATCTGTAGCTGAACAGATTCTAAATATTAAGCGAAACACAGTATCTAACTGTAGATAGTCAGTCAATTATAGAAGTAATAGATACAATAATGCAATAAAAGACAAGGCGAAAGAGGCGGATGTTTTGGAATCAAGAAGCTTTGGCTCCATTTCTAAGAACCTGGTGCCAGTTTCATAGTCATGGCTATGATATAAGACCAGTCTAAGATCACTTTGGTTCTATGAAAAGCCAATCTTACAACTTAAGACCAGTTTTCACACACGTAGTAGTCGTGCTCCCTCTGAGTATGTAGTTCACATCGAAGTTCCTAGAAAACAAACATTTAAGTTCATTGGAAAGATACATGTGCAGGAATATGTTGTAACTTGAGACTGATGATATCGTGTATTGTCTCTACGTATAGTTATTTGGTTTAATTTGGAAGCGCATTGATCAGGTATGCTAGAAAAACCGTCTAGATAAATCAATAGTTATTCATCTACCTAGCGCCGGAGCTTCCCCTCGGTTGAATTACTCCATCACATATTCTTGAAATCTGGACGGTTCGTACATTGGTTGATAATGTTTCAGTTTCTAAGTTGAATGTGGTGGCACCTTTTCATCATTTCGGACTAAAATTCTGCCTTTAACAGCAATCACACGTAGACAATTTTGCTCAGGTCAAACTGGTCCAGACCAGAGAAAGGAGTCAAATTTGGCCCATGCCTAATTAATGAGTGCGTTCACACATATATCACTCACATGTTACTAAAATGCTATTTAAACAATGGTGTTGCAAGTGAGGTAAGTCACTTCCAGAACCAGTTTAGCACTCTGAATAATTTGGGATGAGCCTGGTCTGCAGTTTGGCCAAACTTTGCCCTTCTCAAACACGCATGGACCCATTTGGCGCCAGTTTGAATGGTTGGCCCTGGTCAAGAACGCTTGGATGACCCATTTGGCACCAGTGTGATTGTGGCATTTGTGTAAAAAAAAGTATGCTATCGCATTGAACTTACGATCAAGTGATTGAAACTGATAGAACCAGAGCTGTTTCCAGATCATCTCGGATAGCTTCGATATCCATCCAACCGCTTGTGATTTTTAGAAGAACCGATATTTCGTTTGTATTTTATTTTCATTAGATGCCAATTTTCCCTTTCGTTCCACCTCAGTTTGTTCGTATTATACTCATAGAGAATTCCTATCCATATTATACATTTATATCTAAGGATATTGGGACTGATCCCTGCGTTTTTTCGTTACCATTATTTTCATGAATTTTTTTTTCAATTTCACATTTTTCTATACTTGAAATTTCCGAAATGTAGAAGGGTTGTATATATATATGAGAGTGTTGATTTCGGGTGGTAGCCCCCCTGACCTCATCAATACTTTATTTCCACTTGTATTTATTTATATATTATGTAGTTCTATTAGTTGAGTTATTATTTTTAACCCTGATAATGAATCCTTTCGTTTTAAGTTAAGTTTTGTGAAGGTGAAATAGAATTGCTTTTAAGCAGACCTCATAGTGCATGCACATTTCATTTTCTTTTCTCACAACTTATGTTCGTCCTGACCTTCGTTTGAGTCATGCATGTTTCAGCAGGGCTAAAACTACTGTAGTTTTTATCGCAATGAAAATATTAGAATTGATTTCAAGCCTTACATATTCTACATAGGCAAAAATTAGCAAGACCTCAAATCACGAAAGCCTTTAGTTTAGTATTATAATACGGGTTATTAATGTAGAAACAATCTTCTCAATTTTATTAATATACAATTGACTTAGATGCATTTGGTAGGGCATGTCATCAGCATCCCCTTTGCCACCACATTTCTTGACCTCTATCATTCTTCTAGTATCTTCCAATGGGAAGAAAGTTTCACAATGAATTCTGGAAACTAAATTGAACGTCATGAAACTGCATGAAACTTATATTTCTTATTCTCGATTATTCTTCAAACTTCAATCATTCGACACGAAAACTCTTTTAATTTCACTGACACTGTTCTTCTATACTTAAACGATATTTGAAATGTTGCATGTTAAGTCTATGGTTGTTTGGTCCTTTTTGAACTTGCATTTTTCATCACCTTTTGCTCAGTTTTTGTAACGGAAATATCATCCATTTAATGACATACGAGCCACAGGGATTTTAGTCTCCTTATAGATCGTAGTTTAGTTTCTTTTCAATTTCATTATCATCCCCTGATATTAGTTATTAACATAGAAATGAAGAAAAATATGATAAAATGTGTAAAAAGGTTTTCAAAGATCTTTGACCGGTTTTAATCCTTATAAATCCTTATTTTTTCCTTATCAAACTTCATCTTAATTCGTACAATTTTAAATACAAATTGAACTTTTTCTTGAGTTTTTTTTTTTTTGTCAAGTTCAGAAGTAAATCTGATTTGAATTTGATATAATTGAATGTTGTTATATATTGTTATAATTCTTGTGTGAACAGGCTCGTGAGTCACAACCAGCACCACCACCAGCGGGGGCGGTGTCTACATCAGAGCCTTCTGCGTTCTCCAATCCGGCCTACATTCCGGATGATGAACCTGAGGTATTTCATTTGTTTTCTCTATTCGAAGCCAGATTTGCCGCAGCTAAAAATCCGGGTGCTGGACCTCCTCCCTCCTCGAATTAAACTACTCTAACTACTATCTTTCCGTATTCACCTCGTTTTATACCACACGGATATCGGGATCTAAACAATAAAACCATCCTAATACATATCATTATTGCCAACATCTTTTTACGGGGCCTTTTTGCGCTTGAAAACATCCACAAAACATCTACAAATGCCTCGCATGAAATCCAAAATGTTCGTTTTCATAACAGTCAAACTCATCGCATTACAGAATTCATCTTAAAAGAATCCCAATTTGTAATTCAATTAAGTGAATGTAAAACGTTATTTGTTAACGTAATGATCATCTCACCTACAATGTATAAAACGAGTTTGACTGTACTCAGTGTTGAGGCTGTACTCAGTGTTGAGGCTGTACTCAGTGTTGAGGCTGTACTCAGTGTTGAGGCTGTACTCAGTGTTGAGGCTGTACTGTGTTGAGGCTGTACTCAGTGTTGAGGCGCCCGCTGGTGACTTATGGATGTTTTTTTGTAGCTGTAACTGTTGGTTCAAAGTGAAATCTTAACGGCCGTGGTGAAAAACTTTGTTGTAGAAATCAACAACAACATCTTTAATTTAAGAGGTTTACAGTAATTTTGGAATCTGTTCTGTTGAACCTTTTCTTTTTACTTTTTGTGTTCGCTTTGCTTAATCTTCGTTTATGATATTATAAATCGATATAAAGATTAGATGCATCTTTGTCTGATGCTGGTAATCTGACGATAATCTCCGGATGGGTGGGATCGAAATCAACAAAGTTCTCGAGTTGTTTTCATATTTTATTGTTTCTCACAATCTTGAGCTTTAGTTTTTATATTCATTGCTATTTCGTTATATTTTTTTGTGTTGTTCTAAATTCTAAAAGGTTTATTCGAAGTGTTTTTTATACCCCAGTGGCTGAAAATATCTATAAGACCAAATTATTGATGGCCCAAATGTTGTGCTCGGGGAGAAAATTGAAGTTTGTTTAATTTCAACTGTACAATCAGATTCGAAATAAATAACTAGACCTAGGACGGAAGTCGGTCCAATTTTTACAAACGGTCTTCAACAAAAGATGTGAAGAATAGGTACAGCAGCGGCAGTGGAGTGTTAGAGAGTTTAAAAATCAGAGATTTCTTATAAATACAAGCGCTTCATCTCTCCAATTCAGCTACTACTTCTTTTCTGTATATTCAGATGAAAGATAGAAGCGCCATCTACTGAGTTTTTTACTCGTAACTGTTTTCTCAAACTTATTATCCACCTTGCCTTATCGCTTTTATAGTTTGGTGAAGGATATTAGTGTGTCCTCGATGTGTATCTGGGTTAATTAAATCTGTGTATTTTGTGAGGAAAATGTCGATTTCATTCGTCAGGGATTTGTTTTTTAAAATCTTGTATGACACTATTCTGATAAATACTAAGTAATAAGTGTGACTTTACATCAAAGATAGCTACATGAATTGATAATAAGCTACGATTTAAAATGTTACTTTTTGAACTTGTATTTTTTGTTTTGTTTTACTTGTCGTGTTGAACAGGACTTCTGAGACGCTGAAACAATTTCATACTACCACATTTAAGCCCTTTTCCCCTGGGATGAGGAAGTTATACATCACAAGTAGTTAGTTTTTCCACAAATCTAAACCCTGGTGATATTCAAGTATGAGAATCGTTCTATTATTAGCACTGATTCTACGTGCTCTTAAGAGATTTGAAGACGAACAGTAATTTGTTGGCTAACTGATTTTATAAGCAGTATAAGCTTTCGCTATTAGAGCATAGCAGCTTCATGAGGTCAATCAGTCGGTGGAGAAACAACAGTATTTATAGGGAGATTGTTATTTCTGCATTGACTCTACTGATTTACCTGATCAGCCACTACGCACCAGCAGCAGTAGCTTATACTGCTAGTAAAATCAGTAAGCCTTCGAAGTATCAGTCTTCATGTTTTTTATGTGCCTCTATAAAGCCTGATTTCAGAAGTTCTGTTTCTGTGAGTGTTTATATATTATTATATATATATATATAAGAGTGAAGGGATGAAGAAGTGGAATAAGAAAGATGATGAGAGTTTAGAAGGAAAGATAGTTAAATATATTGATGATGGATGTGAGAAAGAGCAGTTGAAGTGGAAATAGTTGCACAGGCATTATTCATACAGTCTGGAACTAACTACAGCGGAACCTCGTTACAACGAACTCCAGGGGCCGGTTACATGACCAGTCTAAGACCAACCTAGTTCTATAGCCAATCTAACAACTTAAGACCAGTCTGACCACTTTTGGACTTAAGTCAAGACTGCATCAGGGGCCAGTATCACAGTAGTGACTTAAGTCCAAAATTGGTTTTAAATCTTAAGATTGGTCTTAAGTTGTTAGATTGGCTATAGAACTGAGTTGGTCTTAGACTGGTCTTAAGTCTAAGTCACGACTGTGCAACTGGCCCTCGATCGATATATCGAGGCTCGTTATAACAAGGTTCCTCTGAAACCTGACTAAAATGATATCAATAGTTTGAATGAATTTTCTCTCAATGATAAAATGTCTGTGCAGTTATAATCGGTCCTGTTTCCCCTGAATACATAACCTATAGCTTCTTGTGAGGTAATGATGTCATTTTGCTACCCAACATTCCAGGGTATCGAAATGAAAGAAAGGCCAGACAGGCCCCCTGGTGATGACCAAGTGAGTAACCATTGTTTATTGCTTGTGGGAATGTGTGATTTTGTCAACAGTTCTTTTTTGTAAATCTATACCTTGTTATCGTGTGAGTTCGGCCAGACCATTTCAGCTTTTAACTGTGCACACACAGTCAGTCATCAGGCTTGAATCTACTAAGAACGCGTGATACTTGATTTAACCCTGTGGTGCGATGATCTCCTTACCCTAAAATACCGACCAGCGAGGCTTACTGTCGTTACATACGGTCAAACTCCGATAGGGCGTCATGGCTGGAACCATTCGTACGTTGATAATTCATCCAAGTGACGAATTACACTAAGTTAATTGTGTTAGAAATACAAATTGTTACTCGAACAGGGTGGCGCCACTGATCTGGAAAACATGGAAACTCTTGGAATTTGGATGCATTATTGATTGAAGTGTTTCTATATCAAGTCGTGATTCAAAAAAGATGAATAAGTTTTAACATTTTGAACAAAGAAATTCCTCGTATCTATTCAGGGAATTTTCTGTTATAACATGGAAAAATCAGGGAAAACCCGGGGGGCTTTGTCGGTGGAAACTGGCGCCACCTGGCAAAAGTAGTCGACCTCAGAAATGACGACTTATCGGATAACGACTTAATCGAGTTTGATTGTGTTAACGAAAAACAGCTCTTTTAAATCTTACCTCGGGTTAAATTAGTTGCAAGGAGTCATTCATTAAATACATACACAGATCAATGAGGAGACTTCCACTCTTTCATATGTACAAAATGCTTATAATGGCAGTAAATCAGTTAAATCATGTGTGTGTAGTTTATGAACGACCCTTCGAGTCAAACTCCACAGATTCACAAACCTACATCAGAGACTGTGTTAGAATTCATTACTCAAGATTCCTGGCTAGAATCGTCATCTCTCTCTCTCTCTCGTTTACAGGGTATATTTGATGAATGCTACTCTCTCTATCTCTCTCTCTCTATATTGGTGTTTTCCAACTCCTCCTCCTGGCTGTTATCTATTCTTTCTATTCGAATGTTTCTATTCATACTTCTACCTCTTTCATTGATTAAATGGATATTTTAAAGTGTCATCCTCCCTGTTACCCTGTTGTACCCCTCAGACTAATCACCGACAACCCGACGTGTACCTCGGTGGTATCGTATTGTACAAACGTTGAAAACTATGTGAGAATTTATAGTCTTAGTATGATATGAATTTTAGCTTTGTCTCGTGACGTAATCCAGTCATAACGTCTGAATGCACACACATTTATACAATCGCGCTCAAGAACGCATGTCTTACATTGTGCATGATCTTTAATAATAGATCTCTAAAAGAATAATTTGTCAGAAAACACGCATCATAATATTCCGTTGTAATCATAGCGAGAATAGCTGTACCTCCTTTTAAACCACACAAATCGACACACATAGAATTTCACTTCATTTATGAGATGTTTTTTACGTGTATCGTGAATGAGCACTTGCAACAGATGCACTTTTCTTCCTTCGCTTGAAACTGCTAGGTCTTTTTAACTGTTACAACTCTGTATGAATGAATGCATTAATATCTACTTGGCAAATGAATATATCACTGACAATTTATAATCGACACTGATATAGAATTATACGATATAATATATTTGGTAGCTATGTTGAATGGTGTTAGTTTTCTTACTTTGATTGGTGATGGGTGTTTTATGAAAGGTATGATTCAGTGTATGTTGGTTTGCGTCGTAATCTCTCATCAGTCCAGAAATTTGTTTCCAATATTAACCAATAGACCTATCAATCAGATGTATATGTTTGTTTATATCAGGTGACCAGCTCTAGACCAATCACAAATAGGGTAGTTAAACGTGGTAACTCTAGTGTTGACCTGATATAAAACGCGGTAACCATAGGGTTAGCCTGCCTATTTGTTTACATCAGGTGACCAGTTCTAGACCAATCAAAAATAGGGTTGTAAAACATGCCAACCCTAGTATTGGCCTGTTGTAAAACATGGTAACCCTAGTATTGGCCTGCAGTAAAACATGCTTACCCTAGTGTTGGCCTGATGTAAAACATGGTAACCATAGGGTTAGCCTGCCTATTTGTTTACATCAGGTGACCAGTTCTAGACCAATCAAAAATAGGGTTGTAAAACATGCTAACCCTAGTGTTGGCCTGCTGTAAAACATGCTAACCCTAGTGTTGGCCTGCTGTAAAACATGGTAACCCTAGTGTTGGCCTGCTGTAAAACATGGTAACCCTAGTGTTGGCCTGCTGTAAAACATGGTAACCCTAGTGTTGGCCTGCTGTAAAACATGGTAACCCTAGTGTTGGCCTGCTGTAAAACATGCTAACCCTAGTATTGGCCTGATGTAAAACATGGTAACCATAGGGTTAGCCTGCCTATTTGTTTACATCAGGTGACCAGTTCTAGACCAATCATATGCTAGGATAGAATGTGGTGTAGTTGATTGGATCAAGAAAATACTACTAGAGTTTGTCAACTGTATTATAATACTACACTACTAATAAATAGAATAGAGCTTACTATGATAAGGGACTTGAGTATTTAATATAAGAATAAGTAAAAGTTTCATTTGTACAAATGAATAAGAAAAAACCAGAAAATAAAGGAAACTATATTCTAAATCGTAATGAATCTTTTAATTGGAATCTGGATTGTTTCATCAGTGATTGAGTGATGTTATTTAGAGAGAGGAGACAGAATTTTTGTACTGATGAGATTTGTTTCTTGTGAGACTGATGTATGTTGATGTGTGACTGATCTTACACGTAGTCATTCCTACTATTCATGCATGACATTATTATACATATATATTATAGCTGACTAGTATGCATTTCCAAACAGCAACATTGCACCCTATAGAATGAGTGTCTGATCAGATCAGTTCAATAGACTATTCCTAACAGTGAAATTACAAACTGATCTATGTGGTTATAGCTGAATGAATGATTGAAGCGAGTTTATACGTTTGATATAAAGTGTTTTCACAGAAAACGGGTCATTTTATTTCGAAAAATTAACGTTTCAGCTCAATTTCTGATTCATTATGAATGTATTTGATGCATGGTATCGCGATTGTTCAGAAGTTTGAAATTCTCATTCGATGCGATCTTTTTCAGATTTCCTCCCGACGAACGTTTATCATCCTCGAAAAACTGATATTAAAAAAAACGTATGCAAATTTATTTTGTAGGATTTTTCTTCTGGTTTGAAGCCGGAGCACGCGAGCGGATTGCCGTCGTATCACGATGTAGTACCCGTTACCCCGACTACCCCGCGATCCCCGACTTCCCCAACGTACAACCAACGAGCACGCTCGCCGTCTCCTCGACGAGCCGATATTGGTTTTTCCGCCGCAGTAACAAATATTTGTGATCAAGCGCATGAAATAGCGGACCGCGATCGAATCCGAGATAGTTACCGTAGAAAGAAAGGTAGACACCAGTGTAGCCGTCGTTTTATCAATACAACTAATAGAGATGAGATCAGTCGAACTGTATTTACACAATTACTCAATAAACCTACTCTAAATCTGATGCATTCTTGATTCTTCTCGAACAGAACCTAGTTTAAGTTGTGTATAAACCATGCATACCTGAAAATACTGAGATTCTGGATTAGTTCCACACTTCTGGGGCTGTAGTTGCTCAAAAGTTGGTTTAAGATATCCGGGTCCAGTTCCACAGTTCTGTGTTAAGATTTGACTCATTAAAAATGAACTAACTTTTACTGCGAGTTCCCCTAACTCACGACTGTGGAACTGGGTCCTGGTTGATAGATACCATAGAAACGATGAATTGTTAATTGTCACTATGTCAAACTATCCACTGGTTAACTCTAACCAACTTTTGAGCAACTGAAGCCGATGGGTACTAAATACAGCCAAGCATTTTGAATATAGAGTTAACTCATTTGTTCATTTGTATTTCCAGTTCGATTTACTAAATGTAAGTCGTCAACAAAATGATAATCCTGACTGTTATTCTAACTCTATCTCAGTTAAACTCGAACGAGGAGTAGGGCTCGGTTTATAGACATCTACAGCTTCGCTTGTGAATATTGTGTAAAATTTGACTGACTCGTCTTTTAGTCCTATTGATTTAGTTGTTGTAATTTGTGTGCAATTGATGTTAGTCGTAGTTGAAATGATTGAAATATAATTTGGAATTCTTCGGTAATACCGTTAATATTCCTGCAGTTCTAGCTAGTTACTTGTCAAACCTGTATACCTACCCTTAACCCTGTTGCGTCGAAAATGCTAAAAACCGTTGGTTACTGTCCGCTGTATAATATGAGTATGGCTTAGCTTAAGTAAATGCATGAACTTATGTATTCATCACCTTATAAATATCTTCCAGCCCTCCCCCCTGATGGATCTTACGTTATATACCCCAGTACCCTATGGAGAAAATATCAGTTAATACATGAAATGCATGATGCTGAGGATCCAGTTCTACTGTTAGACTCTACAATTATAATCAGTTCATTTAGCAACATCTTCGCTCGGCGCCACTGTGGAACTGGATCCTGTGCTTTCAAACCCTTATCCTTTGCTTTAGCGCTTTAAGTTGATTATTAACTACTAATTTGACGAAATTATTTTAGTTTTCAGTTAACATATTCAAGTGTTGCTTGTTTTTGATCTTGCTTTTAGTTCAAATAGAACACACTGTGCCAGCCCTTCCTATTAATCACCCCCTTGTCTTGTAAAATACACGTATTGTTCTGTCCAATGTTTACCCAAGTTCTTTAAAAAGACTCCGGATCTTTTTAAGCTGCATGATATGTATGAGCTACAGGAAGGTAGCCTCAGCCATCTCTTGTGCTTATATGAAATACTAAGCTTATACCATAGATACAATATGTCTACATGGCTTATACCTTGGAGTAACCTAGTTTGACTACTTCAAGCTTATACCTAACCTCTTGTATGTTAACGCTCTACCTTCCTATAAATCTGGGCTTTGCTAAAACCTTCCAACTCAAATTCTTTCAGTTCTTTGAGAGTAAAACTGGCATTACTGGGACCATTACTGGGAAAGTATATCTATTCCGTATGAAAATAGGTTGAATAAAGCCCGGGTTTACAAGTGTGTTTTGGATGAATTGTAAAATTTAAATCCATTGATGTTTAGAATTTTCAGTAGTTCATTCACTTGCAGTTGTAAGTCATTGACAGATACGCCTTGAATTACACTGTTTCTCTGACTATCAACAGCAGGGCTCAGTTTCACAAAAAAGTTAAACTCAAATTTTTGGTGTAAATGCCATTGGTTACTTCATGTTTTCAATGAGGACAACAATTCAAACTTAACCGTTTTAGGCTTAAACTTGTTCGTGAAACTGGGCCCTGCAAGGTTATCTAATTGCACATTTAATTTATTCATTATTTTGTGTTAAACAACATTAGTTTGTAGTAAGGTTTGTTTTAGTAGTAGGTGAATGTATTTTGGGTTGTAACGGTAAGCTGCTTAAAACACACCAATGTGTTGCTACAAAGTCCTCTCTTATTAATGAAATTGCAAAAAGACATTTTAGTTAAATATGACTTTTTGTTACCCCACAATCCAACGATGTAGCAATCACATGTATCACATATACAGCTCCGACCTTACACTTATAGAAATCCCGGTTTTTTCCATGCAACCTTTTTATTTATTTCTTTTATTAAAACGCAATTTTTGCAGAGAAAGAACGAAGACATGCAGGCAGTGGTGTAAACAGAAGGTTATATAACCAGCAAAATTTCTCTCATTTCTCAAATAAAAAGTCTATATTCAAGAAAATGAACATCTAGCAAATGAAAAACCTGTTGATGAGAAATTTATTGGAAAATCAGATTTCAAAATGAATATTTCTTACGGTTTTTCTTTTGTGATCATCTATGGTAATTTAATGAATGGGAATCTATTATACATTTCAATATCTTCTTCTTCATTATCATCAAATCTTGGTTAAAGCTCTTCGGGGAACGGTTGTAATGAAATTCTACTCTGTATATTATAAATTGACGACTGCCATTTTCGACAATATTTCAAGGAATGATCATTTCTGCATGATGTCTTCAATGCACAAAGCAAAAATAGTCTTCATCGAATCTTTAGTTTTTAAAGACCAAAAATCTAATATATCCACGTAGAGTAAAACGATATTAAGGTCCATCAGAGATGAAGTAGACTTTAATAGTAGTGGTCCATAAGCTATCCTAAACTCCTCTGAACCAACCAATGTAGTTGTAGTCGAAAATTGTCCTGCATTATCTTAGAAAACAACCTAAACATTATAGCATCTGTAGACAGTGTAGCTGTCCGTAGCCTCTGACTTATAAATCCTTTACCACAACTGCATAAACAATGTTACTTGAACCCCTAATGCTTTTTGGTGTCCTATACACAAAACTCATTAATGCTAACTATCTGTTATCCCAAACTTGAGTCTTGGACAACAAAAATATTAACAATATGGACACAGTTTTGGCAAAAAAGATTATTTTGAACCACCCAACTCAGACATTATTCTCAACTCAAACATCAGACATGAGCGGAGTCTAGTTTACACCTAGCTATGAATTCGTCTTTATTTCATTTGGTAAAAGTTCACCATATTTTGCTTAGAAATATTGATTTTCGTTCAGTGTTTGAGGTGTACTGAAATTGGTGCTGGTTTTTTTTATTGTATAAAGAATGTTAATCTCAGAATTAATTCCCTCGTCAAATACAGAATTTCTTGTGAAATCTGTATCACGATGGGTAGTTATTTCTGATTTGTGCCTTATTGTGGTGGATGCATTTATTTATTTTCCGTAGGGTAGAAGCATTCTACCTGAAATATCGATATAAAAGACTTATGTTGTTAAATCTTCAATATTGTGGTTTGTTATATACACTTCATAGGCGGCAACTTGTCTTGATTGTATCATTAAAAGAAACCTACAAGATCAATATTCGAACAACTGTTATTGTTCCTTTTTCTTACATTCATGGTGAGTGGAATCTTTCCACCCATCTTTAGAGTTTATTTGAAGATAGGTGGATGGATTCCACCCAAAAAGTAAGATAAAAACAAGAAAAGTTTGTTTGAATTGATAGTGTGGGTTACTCTTAATGATATTCATTAAACATTATCTGAGTTGATTGATTTCTACTTTCTACTCGTGAATGTTCATCGTAGTAAAAATATCTGCTGTTTATTTTCAGGTCATGAAGATAACTTAAATATTCCTGGGTCCCCGAGATTATCACGCGGTCGCAGTCGTAGTCGCAATCGACCGCCATTACAGCAACAACGTCAAGTGATTGGCTCTCCGAACCCGAGTCCGGCGGTCAGTCGCAGCGGAAGTCGCGAACCGTTATACCGAGCTACATCTCTCGAGACGCGTTCCAGAAGTCCGTCACCGTGTGCCTCGCCTACAGACACGCCTATACACGAATACTACGGATCGTCGAATCTAACCGATCGGTCTCGTAGTCCGAGTCCGTCGATGTCTCCACCGAAACGTGCGCCTCGACGTCTACCACCCACCCCTAATAAACCTACAACTTTGAACTTGCCCGTGAAACGGCAGGACGAAAAAATGCCTCACGTAGTGCCATCACCGACGATACCGCAATCGCATAGGAGTCCCGGGAGTATTAACTTCCCTCGTTTGAATGCATCACCGACCCATCTGCCAAAACTCGCCGTGCCAATTCCACCACGAAAGTGTCGGTCGTCGTCGCCGGGACGACCGATGGCGATTAGTCCCACCGAGAAAAACAATCTGAATATCATCAATAATCAGAGCGCGGTTCGTTCGTCACCGTCGCAGTTACGGACGAGTTTACGTGATTTGAGTCGGCCGAATAGTGAGCGTAACCTTAACGACGGTCTCGACGAGCATCGTTACGCCGGACAAATACTAAACAACGGACAACGTGACACGTCGTTCGAACGTGATAATCGACTTCAACAAGACAATCGGTTCGAATTCGAGCCGAGGTCGATGGCCGTCGTGCGTCCGTCTGCCGGTGGCCTGCCCTCTTCCAATCTGCCCAACGGATTTAAACCGGGTCAAGGGCAAAGAACCGATCGAAGCCGCGGAGGTAGCAGTCGGCCGCCGAGGGTGCATAGCGATTCCGACGAGGATGATTGGTGCTAGCCAATCAGAATTCATCGTTTATTTTTATCTACGTGTAACTAATTAATACTATTATATGTTTCATGTCGGAATTATCAATTTTTCTACGCTCAAATTCGACGCGAAACGTCACATCGCCGTTTTCTTCAATCGTCGAATTCACGTTTTTTTTCCGCCTCGATCGACGGTAAACTGTTTAAAACGCAGCCAGGAATATGAAAGTTGTTTGTTTTTTTTTTGCCCATTTTTAAAAAGCCTGCTTTAATCTCGTACAGGTAACGTGTATAGAAATATGTTGTGTTTATTTTCTGACTCGTGTCTCATGCTTCGCTGTTTGCACAAAGATCAAAATCTAGTCATTTCAAAGCGTGCGGTCAATTAATAATATAATGCTTACGAAGTATTAAGGGTTTCTGAATCTCTGAATGAAGAACAATCTCTCGAAGTCTTAGTCATAAGTCTAAATTATCTCGCAAGTTTTTAGTCATGAGACATCAGTCATTGAGTCGTAAGTCTTAAGTTGGATCTCTTAAACTGGGAAAAAGTTTAAGACCGACTTCTAGGGGACATGACGGCTTGTAGGAACAAAATTCAATGATGAGAATGAAAGTATTACGAAAAACTGTCTGCATTTTTTGGAAAATAACGATCACCTTGAATGACCTTATTGCGCCTTTTCTGCTCAATTTTGTATGTTGTTGCGTAATGATGAATAATGGCTATTATTCATTTTGAATTGATGGTCTCGGCATCCTGTGTTTTTTGAATAATTCCAAACAATGCCTAAGATTAACATCCACTGGGCAGCCATGACAATGCAAAACCTATAAGCAATGTAGATTCTCAACTGTACCATCGCTCATCGAACTGAACATAGCTTTACGTAGATATTCTATATTAGTCTGTGGCCATAAGTAGAGTTTCTTAACCAAATTATTTCATTGAAATGCATCGCATAACTATGATGAATGTAGATAATTGACGTGGTTCCCATGTCCCTGTGCTATGATGGTATCTGTTCATTTCAATTTCAGAAAATTGAAAGATGACCCCATGTAATACTTGGGAAAAATTAGAATTCACGTAACTGGGAACCATGACTACATTATTAACGGTGATAGATTTGGTTGATTATTGAAGAGAAAAGTTCTTTCCATGATACAACCAATTTTCTAGCAATCTAGCTCTTTTTCTTTGACTGTAGTGTTTTGCATTGCTCGTGATGATTGTACACTCGGAACAGTTAGTAGTACATAGAATATATATGTACATGTGTATTTCATATCGGACGAGAGAGTCTGTGTCGCTGACATGTACACGTTTGTTTCAATGTCCAGTCTTTCTGTAGCCGCCGATGTAAAACGGATGTTTTTTGTCTCAATTGAAAAATTGCGCGCGATCGTCGCCTTCAAACGATTGATGTCTAAATAATGTAAATATAAAATTAAAAAGCATTTCATGAAATATATAAATATCGTATTAATAATTAATATAAGCTCTCGATTCATTGTATACGTACGCACATACAGTACAGACGTATCTATGCGCGTACGTGTGGATCCGACATCGGAAAAATTGCAACATAGTTTTTTACTGAATTCGAAAGATTTAGTGTGTGTGTGTAACGAATCATAAATAATATAATCTTCGTTAATTTGTTAAAAATTATCATCGTCATGATAAAATTATAATGAATAATAAATAATATGTGTATTTACAGTTATATACCTTACTATACTTTATCGATAACCCATTCCTAATACAGCAGTCATGTTGCAGTTCTTCGATCATTCTCATCTCAACGATACAACGATTTCCAGCTTGTCTTCGCTTTGAAATGATTCATCGCAATTCGTGAAATTTCGACCTTAGCAAAATACCGGTAGTGTTTCCTCAGCAGGATCACTTTTATAGTTGGATAATATAACATTGAACAAATGATAAGTAAGATTCAAATAAGACATCGTACCGGGGCTGGTCGCTCAAAAGTCGGTTAAAGGTAACCAGCGGATAAATACCATAGTAACAATGAACTATTAATTGTCACTATGTCAACTATCCACTGGTTAACTAACCAACTTTTGAGCAACTGCAGCCCCTGTATGTAAAATACAGTGAAACTCTGATAAGTCATCACACTAATTACTGGTTATTTCAGAAAAGAGATAATGCTGGTAATCTTGGTCTCATGGAATAATAGAATGTCAATGTTTCTACTTTCTGCCCATCATCATTCACTCAATTCACATTCCAAGTTTACAAATCAGGGTCCAGTTCCACAGTTCTGAGTTAAGATTTGACCCTGGGTTAAAACATTGAAAATGAACTAACTTTAACTCAGAGTTGACTCTAACTCACAACTGTGGAACTGGGTCCAGAGGTTCAATAATATTGACTGCAATGGAAGTTGAAACATTGTCATTTGATTGTTCTCATAGTCAGTTTATTCCTTCACTAAACTCTTGTTGCTGTGATATATAGATGTATTAAATCAATTGCAGCTTCTTGTTGTATGTAAACAAAAATTACATAATAATATTACGTTTATCGCTGTTAATTGATTATGAATTATTTATGTTTTGTTGAACGAACGGTTATATATTTATCTAGTCTATCATGTGATATTGTTCTTGTTCCCAGGGGTTGTAAATCAGATTTTCTCTAATCTGGAAAATGTTTTTATTACGAATTTCCGTATAAAATTCCATTTTGTTCATATTTCATTTTTTTAAGTTTTGGAGGGAGTTATATACAGTAGGCCTATACTTACTTGGAAATCACTTAGAATTTAAATTAATTTAGGAAACACTTAATGACACTCTGGCAAGTGTGCATCAAATTCCACACCTGCACACACCCCCCCCCCTGCCCCGAATAAAACATACCTGGGGTAAGCAATGCTATGAAAGATGAAAGAGATCGATTTAAGGATTTTTCAGATTAGAGAAAAGTCTATGTTTCATTTCCCACTTTCTCTGAAAATTTTATAAAACATTCTATACTCCGTTCTGCTATAAACGGCTCCATGTTTGGTACGCAGTTTTCGCACGGAATTGTTTTCGGGTATTCAATTCTATTGTTGTTGTTATAAAGGTTGTATATCGATGTTGTTGAGCGCCACGATGACTCACGCTAATCTTCTACCATTTTAAAATGGTTGACAAATGAATGGTGATAATTCGTTTATTTTTAGGTTTTTAGTCGACCAGAATAGAAATTAAACATTTTAGAGTTGAATTTGTCTACCTCAACAAAAAAGCACAAGCATTCAATCATCTGATTATTCAGTTGAAATTGCTCTGGTGATAAAAACTGGTTATTTCTTAGTATTTTACATTGAAAAATGCCAAGTTTAGGGATAAATCTTTCGTTAAAAAGTGTTTTTACTTTGTGCCTAAATTGTACAGATTTTTGTTTTTCAGTTGAAATAGTTGTTATATTCATTTAAAGTTTGTGCACATAACATAGTCTCTTATTATTGTTGGAATGGAATTCTATCTAACCAGCTGGGTCACTGCCATGAGTTCTAGCTAATCTTACTTGTTAAAGGAAAATACCCGTCATAATTTCTATGAAACTGGTACCAAACATGTGCGAGTGCGATATACATAATACTTTGTTCGTCTGGATTTAGCTTAGCTTTAGTATTTAGTAAAGCCTGGATCAGTAGGAAGCTCAGGAAATGAATCCGGGTTGATATCATGGATTGGTAGTACAGTGAATTACAGGATTTATCAAGATTATAATTCATTAGAATGATAACAATATGAATCTTGTCTTCTAATGAGTCTAAACAGTATATTGACGCGAACGTTTTCAAGATTGAGAATCCCCTCTCATCAGTTGAAATACAATTCCAAGCCAAGTGTCTTATTATTAGAATACATTTTGAATAAATTAATCAAAAACAGTTTATACTCGATATAGAAAATGAAATTCATATTGTTTTCGCTTTTGGGATTTTCGATGTCCTGAACATTCGAACACTACTTACAGAATTCCCTCAGTTTATGATTTTACTAATCAATAGAATCCATAGATTGGTTACTGTATCACTGTATTATCAATCCAGTACTGTTCATGTTCTCAACGATCTGGTTGTGTTTACTAATGACTGATATTTGTCATCATGTTTGCTGAGGTGGTAATAACGATAAGATGACTGCAGCGCGAGTTATCTCAATAAGGCTCTATTTAGATGTGATCATGTGATTGTTTTGTTTCGTCGATGATATTTTACGCTTTAATACTCCATGACAAAAGGTTCTGCGCTAATGGCCTCTACAGTCCATGGTTCACTATAAGATGAATAGTAAACGCCTTCCTCAAACCGGACGTAGGTCGGCCTTGTGACTGCCTGCGGTACAATTTTCTGCGATGCAAATGCACCCCTGCAACTGCCAACGACGACGTTATAATGAGTCGTACATGTTCCATTTTCTGCGTTGCTACGCGACGGTCTCTCCCAGTCACAACTGACAGACTAGTCTCACACTGGTGCTGAAATAGCAGTCGGCCTACGTGCCCAATTGCGACCAGTTGTAACCTATCGCGTCGCAGGTCGACCTACGCCAGGCTTTATAAACATTTTATCCTGTTGAGTATGCCGAGTATAAGCATCTCTTTAAAAAGAAAACAAAGTATTATAACCATCCGATCTAATAGTTTATAGTTCACTCAGCGATTGAGGTCGATGTGGTGGTTATTTACCTATAATATATAATACATGGTTTAAGCTACTTCTTACTAAATAGATTCTTCATCGTAAAAAAAATTATCTAGCAACTAAATCATACAACATATTATCTTATAAATAAAAGCAGACCCGCCTTTAGTATTTGTATTTTTTTAAACGAAGTAGGTATACATTTCGTCTTAGAATGTGAAATATCGACATCGAATTTTGTGATTAAAGTTTAATAGTATGGTGAATGTAAATGCATGAAGCGTCCTTTCATTTCCCTATAAATCATTAGTGTAATTCTCGATAACAAATTGTAAATTACTTTCTCGGAAAATGTGTGTGAAATGTACGAATCAAAAACGTTATATTCCTTTTTCTATACTTTGTGTCAAACAATTCATTCGTTCATCAGACATCGACTGACTAATGTCAACATGCGAGATATTTGAAACAGTGTAGAAATAATGTGTTGATTAGTTAACTGCATATTAACTAAAAATAGTATCGATACGAGAATATGTCAACGGAGAATAAAATGTGGTATTTCAAACATCTAGAAGCCATGAATGATGTGTGTGCCCTTGTTTCAGATTTCTATGCAACTATCGTTAGTGCTATCTATAATAGATCTGCAGAAAGCAGATACCTTTTTCTATTCGCGTAGAGAATTTTCTAATAGTCGCAAAATCGGAAAAAAATAATCTGTGAAAATTGGATAAAAATGATGAAGGTTTATTGTACATTTCCGAAATTTTACACCAATAACTCCGCTCGAGTCAGATCTCTTCAGACAAAATTTGTTTGACTTGAGGATGATATCTGAGTTGGATGATACAATAGACTCCGCTCAAATCGGATGTTTTGACTTGAGAGTGATATCTGAGTTGGATGGTACAGTAGACTCCGCTCAAGTCTGATCTTTTGACTTGAGAGTGATATCTGAGTTGGATGATACAGTAGACTCCGCTCAAGTCGGATCTTTTGACTTGAGAGTGATATCTGAGTTGGATGGTACAGTCGACTCCGCTCAAGTCAGATCTATTGTCTTGAGAGTGATATCTGAGTTGGATGGCTCACGTAATTTATAAGCAAGAGTAAAAAGAGAATCTACCTCCCTTTCAGTTGAAAGTCAATAATTCTTTTTTTTCTCTATGCGAACCTCGTCATTCAACAGGCTTCATTCATTCTTCTGTCTTTGATGATAATCAGTGGCTTAGTAATATACCAAACGTATATTCCTCCAAACAATACATATATCTTACATCGCACACTACTTTATTACTCGCCAAGTCGTCAGTTGTCGTATAGCTGCCATATTGATTACGATATGATTATTATTATAACGATATATAGAAGATAATGATTATGATCGGTGTGTAAAAATGAATAATGATGTGTATGACTCTTTCATCTTGATATCTCGTAATGAACACGTGTAGAAAAACTCGAGATGGAAGACAATTTTAATATTTGTTTCTTTTTCATATAAAGTCTGAATTACTGTGAACTGTGTTAAAAACGATACAATTAATGAATATTATGTGGTCATATGAATTCTCGCGCTGCCCAAAACTATCGGAACCCAAGCGATCAGCGATTAGTAGAAGCCGAACAGATGCCCGAGCTGTCGATGTTTCGTTCCTATGGTTTTGTGGCACTTTATTCCCATCTTCAACATACTGCTGGGTCCAATCATCGTTTAATATCAGCATTTCTATTTTTGCTTTCAATAAAATGGCAATTTAAAATGATAAATGAAAAAAAAACTTGTGTTTAATGTTTTGTTTTTTGTTAGGATCAACACTGTGTTGATCCTTAGAATGGTTCCGAGAGTGACTTTCTGTTAGCTCTTCGTGGTACAGATTGCAACGACTGGATACACACAGCTGATATTTTGTCATCAGGAGGGGAAAAGGTGTTGCAATTAATATGAAGAGTTGACATCGTTTTAGAGTCCATGCTAATATGATGAACATTTTCAAAGCAATTAAGTAAATAATTTACATTCAAAAAGACATAATGGTTTTTTGGAAACGTCGGTATTGAGTAAATAAAGGATACATTTCGACCTGGGGGCATGGACCATTCATACATCATTGTCATCATTGCATGCAAGGAGATATTGACCCTGGTTGGAGAGGGCTTCCTCACAAGTTACAAAACTCTGCTTTGTGGTCAATGAAGGTGCGAGTCTACCAATCATCACGATATGAACTTCTGATGATGAAGCGTCATTAAAGATTATCCAGATCTATAGAATTCTAAAGATCTCCACACTCATATATGACGATATGGACAACTAATGACATGAATATTTATTCATCAAACAGTTATAAATACATTGCACCAATTTACCAGTGTCATGACATACATATTCACAATTTGTACATATTTTCAAATTATAACCGAACAACAAACTATTGTCAAAAGAAGCCTCTGGTGCTCCCTGTAAACGTCGAGTGTAGTTAGTATCGTGCTTTAGAGACCTGCAATAACATTGAATTATCAATCAATACTTGAATCGTCAGTAATTAATAATTACACGAACATCTGCACCGCCTGCAAACTCTTCTGACATGAAAAAAAAACACTATTTCTCATATTCTCAATTGACTGCTGTTTTAACGATCGATCATAAGATCATAATCTACATTTTGAACTGTATTGTTAGTTAATGAACTTTTGACAAACTGCAAATATATTGGTACAGTTTTTAAGATGGAGGAAACATATACATCTCGTGCAGCACACAATATCATAAAGATAGTAATCGTCTCCCTAAGGGGTTCGATAGCTTTTAATCATCTAAAAAGGTTTTAAACGCATTTTGCCCATTCAATTTGTGAATTTCTCGGCGGAGAGACGCACAACATAAATCAAGATCGGGTCTGGCAGATGTGGGCCAGACTCGTAAAAAATTGTATAAATCTTCAATTTGATCGTCATTACTAATTGGACAGGTTCGATTCTCCATGTAAGGTACTTGAAGGGTCACGATCCCCGAAACCCCCTCTGGATCCGCGCCTGTATCCCAAAACCTATATGATTCATTGAGTTCCCCTTCGCGGTATACCAGCCCTGATCCGGTCGGAATATAGTTCAAAAAATGTACTCGTTTATTTAAAAAAAAAGAAACAATACAAGGAGACTTTATCACAGATGTCATACATTATTTTTTTCCGAACAAAAAAGATCGAATGTCTATTCATCTTCCCGTCTCACGGCGCTCAAACGACAATAGTCTGACTGATGAATGTATTTGTCACCCAGTCCCGACCGGTTTAATAGATGGGAAAGCCTCAAAAGCCGCAGTAATAAATAGCTATCGGTGTTCTAATGATTTCTTAATTATCTATAAATTATCTATACAATGGATACATTTCGGGCCTCACTCAGGGGCACAAGTTGCTCGAATATTCTGGTTGAAGTGGATATCTGACTTAGCGACAATTGGAATCATTGTAACGATGGTTATGTTTTAATTTTTGTGAGGGTGAAGATGAACCCGCAAAAGAAAAATTGTGTAAAATTGACTATGGAAAAAGTGGGTCGACGAAGCCTCAAACCTTGGAAGCTCCACATACGAGGACAGCATGCTAACGACCGGACCAGTTTGTCAATACTAGAAAGGCACCGGACTTAGACGTTTGTCAATGAGAATAGCGGACCCGGCACACGGTCAGTCAAATGTCATCAAGAGGGTTGCTCCAACCACTGTGCGGGTTTGACCATCGGGCGGTTTCTCTTCATTAGGATTTATGGAAATAATCGACAGAGCACAGAAAAACAATCTGTTATTATGATATAATGTAGACATCAGCCAGAAAGTCGGAGGAATCTCACTTGCCACAGTAAGAATGAGCAATCTGAGGTTACTCCGGATTGATGTAGATCGATACTGAACCGTCATTTATTAGGTTCGAGTCCCATCACGCAATGAAATTTTTGAATACTTTAGTTTCAGAAATTCTATGATTGATCCGCCTGCTTTTTTATCTTTGTGGACATCTTTAATTCATTGGTTTGTGTACTAGAGACTTTTCGTTGCGAATTTTAATTCGAAAATTGCTATCTTGTATGCTTTTTCAAGTATATTTTCTTAAACCTGGGATTTTAAGTGACTGATAAAATTTAAAAATGATCTGATGATGATATGAGGGTTATGATTTCTACTGGTTTTGTTAGGCTTTTGATTTCTACTGGTTAAAGGAACCATCCTTTATTCATATTTGATAATTTGCAAAGGAAAAAGTCGATCGAAGAAGGAATAAAGAATTTTGGAGAATTTATCTTAAAATCCCTACGCGCAGATGGGACTCGAAACGAATCCTGAGCGATTCCATTAGCGGCCAGTAGACGGCGCTGAAGTGAGTTAAGTGTACTGTGATTGGCTGATGAGTTTGTAATACTAATGCAGCTGCGGCCATGGTGCTGTTTATTGTGAGGAGAGTTTGAGAGGATACAGCTGCAGAGACGTCCAGAATAAACACCATTTCATCGTCAAAATACAGTTATCAGATAAGTGAATAGTTTCAGCGCGACTACCTGATCTAATCCGGCGAGATAATCCGCAGATAATCCGTCGCAGATAACGCCACCATGGACCCCGATCAATCGGCCCGATTGATGCATCAACCTCAAACAGTCGTTTCAATGGCTCAGAGTTTGAGTTATAACATGCCTCCGACTAGCGACGGTCACGGTCTAGGCGGACCCGACCCGACTGAGAGCCGCAAACAAGAAATAGGAGATATCTTACAGCAGATAATGACGATTACCGATCAGAGTTTAGACGAGGCCCAAGCTAGGTAAGCAGGACTAGAATAGGGCTCATACAAATTTCAAAACCGGTTTTCTTAAACGTTCGGCGATTTGCAAAATAATCACATGTAGTTATTCGCCTTCGTCTTGTAGAAAACATACGTTAAATTGTCACAGAATGAAACCAGCTCTGTTTCAAGTGTTGTGCGAGATTAAAGAAAAAACCGGTAAGTCCCGCTATCTCTCTGAACCAACCCCCCTGGCCCCCTTACTCGCATTACAATCATCACATTACTGAAGTCATCTCTTATTTTTAAATCCCGATGTGTATTTCTAAACCAGTTTAGGCCTACTTAATGTAAATATAGGCCTATATTTCAAGCTGGGACGTTTTTTGGAAGTCATCTCTGTAATCATGTGTATTTTTGAGTTCCCGTTGCATCAATGCTAAGTTGAAGTTTAGTAGGCCTAAGTCGTCACATGACTCAAATGTTTCTATTTTTCAGTCTCTCAATCTGTATTTCCAATTCATTGCAAGTCACCATTCTGTTTAAGTCGTGAATCTAATAATTGTCAGAACTACAGCAACTGAATGAGTTTTGACTGTATTTTAATAGTGAAATTGTTGCAGGGTACTCTGCTATTTTAGGGGTTGACACACCTGGGCCCGGTTTCATAGACTGAGTATCAAAGTTATCCCTTGGGGTAAATCCTCAATCTGGGTAACAACCATCAATCCGCAGTAACAATGAGAAACCGTGGTTATAACTGACAAATTTCAAACTGTTCTCAGTGACTATTTATCTTCCACCTCTATGAAACCCAGCCCTGGTATAGGGTAGGGTGGAAGGTTTTGAATAGGGTACAGTCAGGATGAGGCTCAGGTCGATCGGGTTAGGGTCAGCTTTAGGCTCTGGTAATTCCGTGATTAATGTCAATGATTCCTCGATTTATGCCTGGATACGAACAGAGAATCATTTGAAATTATAATGATTATTATAATAATGGGCCTGATGATGATAAGTTGTTTCGAATAATGCTTTTAACTGATGTGATATATTTTAATAATCCAATAATTAGCGATAGGATAATCCTCTGTGAAAGCCTCGTATGATAGAAATAACATATGTTAGACGTATCAGGATTGTCAGCAATCCTACCCCCAATTATATTAAAACATTTAAGCTTAGTCACTACTGCTGTCTGTAACTATATTAAAATATTAATGTTCCGAAATATATTCATCAATTAAGAGATGACAGTTAAGTCCGGTACCTGACAGCTCGGTTGTATCAGTCGACTCCAGTTACGCTATAGTTTATGAGCTACACTGTATATGATATGTGTATATGAGTTAATCCTGTCAGGATTTATTTGATGATTTAATCCTCACATTA
Organism: Tubulanus polymorphus; assembly: GCF_964204645.1. Lineage (NCBI taxonomy): Eukaryota > Metazoa > Nemertea > Palaeonemertea > Tubulaniformes > Tubulanidae > Tubulanus > Tubulanus polymorphus. Next base: position 1,182,734 of record NC_134031.1, read on the forward strand.
TGTTTGTAATACATCATTTCACGTAAACAGATTATATTTGTATAATAATAATAATTCATCGCGTACCGTATGTCGGCGTTTATTTTTATTGCGTATGAATTTGAAAATGATTTTGTTAATTATCATCATTGAATAGTTTTCAGTCTGTTGTCAAGACTTATTTGGGGATGTCATATTTTTCGGTATTATCAAATTACTGATATATTAACTCAAGATAAACTCTTGCGTTATTAAACTAAATTGGAAAAAAAGTTTTAAGAGAATTTCTTAAAAAATTTCATTGCTTGAGTTGATTAACAATTAGTTCTATTCACCCACGTTCAAATGAACTTCAAGGCACCAGAAAAATCTATTCAATAGTTCGTAGTGTACAGTATGAAATTGACATCGACGTAAGGGATGAAATCCTAGGTTTATTGTAATGAGGTCCCACTGTAGACCTTTATATTTTTGAGTACACGGGTGTTGAGGTTGGGTGAACGTTTGAGGCTCCTCCTTACTGCCAGGTTGGGTAGTGGGGAATTGAGTATTGAGGTTCAACTGAGACCAGTCAATTTTTGACTCAGTAGGACATGGTTGCTGATGTTTTGAGGATTGAGGTTCCACTGTGACCTGTCAGTTTTTGACTCAGGTTGCTGAGGCAGTGAGAATTGAGGTTCCACTGTGGCGGCTGCAGGATTGAGGATTGAGGTTCCACTGTGACCTGTCAGTTTTTGACTCAGGTTGCTGGGGTATTGAGGATTGAGGTTCCACTGAGACCTGTCAGTTTTTGACTCAGGGTTGCTGAGGTATTGAGTATTGAGGTTCCACTGAGACCTGTCAGTTTTTGACTCAGGGTTGCTGAGGTAAGGAGGATTGAGGATCCACTGAGACCTGTCAGTTTTTGACTCAGGGTTGCTGAGGTATTGAGGATTGAGGTATTCACTGTGGCGGCTGCAGGATTGAGGATTGAGGTTCCACTGTGACCTGTCAGTTTTTGACTCAGGTTGCTGAGGCAGTGAGAATTGAGGTTCCACTGTGGCGGCTGCAGGATTGAGGATTGAGGTTCCACTGTGACCTGTCAGTTTTTGACTCAGGTTGCTGGGGTATTGAGGATTGATGTTCCACTGTGACCTGTCAGTTTTTGACTCAGGTTGCTGGGGTATTGAGGATTGAGGTTCCACTGTGGCGGCTGCAGGATTGAGGATTGAGCTGATGGTGAATTCAGTAATATATCATCGATATAATCCTGTATAACAGCAGCAGCACAGTTCGATGGATTATAATTCATGGCTTAGTATTAGTCGTCTGACAGGATGCATGACGATATCTAGACAAATCTAAATGGCTAATTTAAGCCAAAAATTGCACATTAAACGCAGTATGTGATTATATTCACGTGTGTCTCCTGGTGGAAGTTTGTATCTATCTTTAACTACAGCTCGGGCTGCCTTTCTCTCTACTCCCTCTCCTGGTCCCTCTCCTGGTTCCTCTCCTGGTTCCTCTCCTGGTTCCTCTCTTGGTTCTCCGAGTCCTGGTTCTCTCTTCCTCTCCTGTTCCTGCAGTCTCTAATTTACTGCTTTCATTCGTTCATTTCTTCGTTGGTTGTTTTGATATAATTATGAATGAGTTTGATTGCGGTTGATGAAGCTAATTTCAAGCTCTACGGAGTGGAACTGTATCGGTCGTTACTGTCACCAGTCTCTCTCTCTCTTCCTCTCTCTCCCTCTCTCTTTCTTTGATTGTTAACAGAGTCAAGTTATTGTTTTACGTAGTTCTATTCAATTTAATGCTTGGTTGCAGTTTACACTACCCTGCTGCAGTCGCGCCGGAACCAGTTTCATTTTCTGCTTTGTTTTATAGCTATTTTGGTAGCGATAGTTTATCCCTGTTTGAATGTAAGTTCTGACTGTACAGGTTAAGCCGTATGTAGGTCGGCCTAGCGACTGTTTGCGACTCCTAGTCCAGCAACAATCACATCACTACGATACAGCATTTAAACGCGCTCTTGTGACACCAGTCACAATGGATCTTTATCTTGTGTTCTACGTTCTGTAATATTGTGTATGTATCTGAGTTGGCTCTGTCATAACGGACCTACACAGGCCTTTAGAAAGTAATTTTTTCCCCTGACAATAGAGGGCTTCGAGAAATTGAATTTCTACGCCTTCCTAGATTATGAGGCCGGTGAACTAAGCGCTGATATAAACTCGATGTCCATCATTGGCTGTTTTTATTTAAAAAGTCTTATCAGTTTAACGAGATGTTGTGCTGTAGGATAGACGATGGTTTATGTTGTAGCTCGACCACCGATGGATCCGGCCGGTGTTGTAAGGAGGATTCAGACGTTACCTGCCGTTAATCCGTTATTTTATTGTTAACATTAGCTGCCATCATTTGTGATAGCGTGAATTGTGAATTGCTACAAACTCACGGCATCGCGAGTCAATCGAAACGTCGTAAAACGTAGATGTACTATCGTCAGTAGTTACGCTGTGTGTTGTGGTTTTTGATAGCGTTTTCAGCGGTGGTGACACCTGGGGTCCTGTCGCGCGTGCGTCCTGTCTGTTTGACATCTCATCCCTATTAATGCGTAATCACCCTTAACAGCCACGTACATGATATTAGTGCCAGTTGATTTACGATGTCAATCTCAACTCGATTGTATAAACTTCAAGTCGATATAAGTCTAGCCTGTTTCTCTTTCATCTCTTCTCTCTACTACATGTCATCATTAACGGCAATAATGACAATATTTTGGTGAAAATGGAAAATGCTTCATGGTTCTGATACATCGACCTTTCCAGAATACAGAGGTTTATCCAGGATACCGTCCGTGGTATGGGCTCATACGGGATACCTGTCCGGGATGCATTGACTCGTCCCGCGTACGAGGGTTCATCCTGTGACACAAGTTTATTTCCTTGTTATCCATTGTTTGTGCTCAGTTATCAAACAAAAACCTATGATATGCTGACGATGAAAATAACTTGGTCTTGTATATGAACTGCGTGAAGGGTTGTAGTGGTGGGCCAATATTCCGATGATGTCCGCTTCAGTCAGTGTATGTGTCGGTATATATACATGTAGGACGTATAGTGGTTGTATTGATGCCTGCAGCTAGTTGCCATGAAAAGCTGTTATTTTCATGACTGCCGATGTCTTAAGATGGACAGTCATAAAACTGACTGCTGTACGGTTATGATTGAGATGATGTTGATGATGCAGTGTTTTTAGCTGCTGCTGCTGCTGTTCACTCATGAGTCAGTTGCTCCAGTGAGTTTCGATGTGTCTCTAAGATACCTTGGTTTTTTTTAGACATAGTAAACTAATTCTACTCTACATTTATTTAATTCTAACTGAAAACACTGGTAGAACTGTAAACATGCTCCCCCAGCAGTGACCTGACCCTAGCTGTAACTATCACAGTGTTTATATGTGTGTTCAGTGACCGGAGTTGTCAGAATTCAGCTCTATTGTTATTTGTAATATTTTGTGTATTTTATAAGAATATGATGCATTGTAAAACACAACGTGTGTCTGTCGGATTGACTGTTTCAATGTATGTAGGTGACATTTTCAATGGGCGACACTTCACACACAATGTACTAGCTGCAGCAGTTCTTCAAGTATCACCTCACTCACTCACTCATTCATTCGTGGAAATGTGCAACCTGCGATTGTCTATCGTTTTGTCAACAATCTCTCTTGACTTGACGAGAGTGACACCGACCCATCCAATCGACGCATACTGTTCACCGGTTGTTTGCTTAGTTAAGTCAGGCTGGTCGTCGGTGGGTTGTATTTTCTGAATTTCCGATAGAAAGAAGCGAAGTTTTGTGTAGTTGACCCTTACTGAATAATGAGGACTTCCGTTTAGTCGTGAAGTCTGACTTTATAAAACAAACTAAATCCATCTACATGTAGAATACATAACACAAGCTAAATCCTTCTTACCGCTGTAGATGTATTTTTGTGATGGACCAGTGTCAGCTGATAACTGATTGATGGATCACCCCTCTATTTCTCTCTGTTGTTGCTCTCTCTCTCTCTTTCTCTCTCTCTTGTTGCTCTCACTGCTCTCTCTCTCTCTTTCTCTCTCTTGTTGCTCTCACTCTCTCGTGTATATAGGCTATGAGTAACAACTGGTCCTGTAGAGCTCAACCCTTTGTTTTATATCAGTAGAAGACGTTTATCTGCTGATTACCCGTGTATCCATATTCCAGATACCAACAACATAGGGTTCCTATGGGCCCCTCAACAAACCCCTAAATTTGAGGAGCTTTCAGTTTGTTTCTCCTGGAAGAAGAGCCCTCTGTTTTTATATCCTGGAGGAGGAGCCCTGTGTTTGTATCTCTGACTCCGATCTCATTAGGAAATTTTTCAGGGTATATTTTTTTGATGCTGATCAATGATTGTTAATGTTGACTGTGACGCGGTAGCACGTGATTGTAACGTGATTGTGACGTCATTGCCGCCGTCGTCAATTTCATCGTTTTATAACGACATACGACACGCGCAATCATATTTCGATTAATCATCAGTCGTAGAGTCATCGACTCGTTAGTCGTCGACTTACGAGTTGTTGGCTCGCTAGTCGTCGACTCGCTAATGAATATATCGCTTTCAGAGTTAACTTTTATTGTTGTAGTTATGAAACAATATTTTTCTTCAGTCGGAGAAAAATCTGATCGAACATCGATCGATCAATTGTTGTCAGATCGACTCGCGAGTCGACCGACCGGTAGTCGTCGACCGGGAGAATGAGTCGACGACCGCTCATCAATCAGTCTGTCCTCCTGCGAGTAGGGAATTCGACGTTGAGATTATCTCTAAACCTTTATGTTTGAAGATTGTAGCTGGAGTCGTTGGGAGTCGTATAGATACGACTGATACCCGCTTACCGCAGCCTGCTGCTGCTGCTGCTGCTGCTCGTTTTCCGGTATCGTTCAGTTCTATGATCGATGAGCTTTGATTCTTTACGGCTAACGATGTGTTTTGCTTTGTTCGTTCGGTTCCGTTCAGAGTCACTCTCGTATCTGATTAGATTCTATTCAATATGTTCCATCACTCTCTCTCTCTCAACTCGGCTTCTATGCTTCATATTAACTGCCTACATGTTCAGTTCCCCTCACCGACCTCACTGACTCCCCTCACAGTGACCTCCTTACTGTCTCCCCTCACGGTGACCTCCCATTGCCTCTCCTTACTGGACCAGCTGACTACAGCGGGGGGGGGCAGCTGACTGCAGGGCTTTAGGGCCAGCTGACTGCAGGGCTTTAGGGCCAGCTGACTGCAGGGCTAGTGGCCAGTTGACTGCAGGGCTAGGGGCCAGCTGACTGCAGGGCTTTAGGGCCAGCTGACTGCAGGGCTAGGGGCCAGCTGACTGCAGGGCTTTAGGGCCAGCTGACTGCAGGGCTAGGGGCCAGTTGACTGCAGGGCTTTAGGGCCAGCTGACTGCGGGGCTTTAGGGCCAGCTGACTGCGGGGCTAGGAGCCAGCTGACTGCGGGGCTAGGGGCTAGCTGACTGCGGGGCTAGAAAGGCTGATTCTACAATAGTACCACGTATTGAAATATTGCAGCAGTTCATTCGAAAACAGATGTTTTTTTTTTCTGTTGTATCGAACAAAGTCTGATGCAGCTTGACTAATGAAATGTCAATTGAATGTAGTCATCATTAGTAGGTATCGTATGGGATCTGTGTGTATGATCGATGATCAGTGTATTCTGTTTAATTCATCTATTCTATATCTTCAATGATCCTATAGGTAAAACAAGGTGACAGCTGTCCTCTCTGCTGCCGCTGCTCTATCGGTTTGAAAATAATCAAAACGTCATTCGATCCCGAAAATACCATCATTCAGTTTGCGTAATTGAAAGAAATAATCACAATAAAGCATTCGTTTGGAAGTATGTGGTTTTATGTCTATGTATGCGAGTTGAGCATTGAGGAATTGAGTCATATCGAGACCAGCGAAAATCTTTAAACTCCGTGATATGAAGGGTGTATGAAAAAATTTAATAAATCCTTAACCCTTTCAGTGCGTCTACACCGCAGTGCGGTGTATAAATCAGTGATGGATTTTGCTAGTACACCGCACTGCGGTGAATTGATGTAATTAGTAATTTGTAATTATCGCTATTGAAAAATGGCAGCAAGTGTCAAACATAGTGAAATACTAGTAACTAACGATACACCGCACCGCGGTGTAGACGCACTATAGTGGTATTCCCATTGTTCAACACACTAGGGTGGAATTTTTTAGAATTTTCAAATTCTCTCCAGCACTATAGGGTATTAATTAGTCAGCACTGAAAGGGTTAACTAAGAAGGTAAAAATAAAGTCTGAAAGCTTACAAATAAAATAAAGCTAGAAGTACATTTCAATGTTTTGATTAAATGCTTCACGAGGAATTCGAAAAAATTTACCAAAAACCTTGGAAAAGAAATTTGGAATTAATCCTATTGATCGCGCTGTTCTTTATCAGTACATGATTCGATGAAAATTGAATAAATCGTAATATTTTAAACCTAGAAATTTTCTGATTGGCTCGGGGGAATTTTGTGTAATCACATGTAAAAATCAGGGTATTTGTAAATGGCCGGATAGCACCGTGTATCAGTTAGAATGATGTTACATCGATTGATCGCGCATGAAAACTCGTATCACACTCTGTATTTTTGTAGAACACTCTTCAATCGATGGATTAGTTTTTTGTGCGATAGTCTTTTGTCATTTCGCACAGCGGCCTTGTCGCCGTGACGATGACTGCGGCCGGCCGGTCTATTGTTGTAAAGATGGATCGGTTTTGCCGGAGCTGTCTAACTGTGGTATATTAGTGGATTAGATGCTAAAGCCAGATTCCAGTCGGTGCTAGGATTACTTCAGGGATATCCATGAGAAAGTGCTTAGTATTTCATTTCACTATTCTTAATGCCGTAGACTCCGCTCAAGTTGGATCTATTGACTTGAGAGTGATATCTGAGTTGGATGATACAGTAGACTCCGCTCAAGTTGGATCTATTGACTTGAGAGTGATATCTGAGTTGGATGGTACAGTAGACTCCGCTCAAGTCGGATCTTTTGACTTGAGAGTGATATCTGAGTTGGATGGTACAGTAGACTCCGCTCAAGTCTGATCTTTTGACTTGAGAGTGATATCTGAGTTGGATGATACAGTAGACTCCGCTCAAGTCTGATCTTTTGACTTGAGAGTGATATCTGAGTTGGATGATACAGTAGACTCACTGTCTGTCTGGAGGGATTGTACTTTATTTGTACAAAATTTTGTACCATCAACTGTTTTTCTCATCAATCAATGACGTCATCATCTGTAGCAGCTCCGGATGTTGCTTTAATCATGATGAGAAAAACCTGAGGCAGTGAAAAAGTGAACCCTTAGGGACAGTTAATAGCTGCAGTACCACCACTACCAGCAGCAGTACCAGCAGCAGTACCAACAGCAGTAGCAGCACCACTACCAGCAGCAGTAGTGGCAGCAGCAGCAGCACCACCACTACCAGCACCACTACCAGCAGTAGCAGCAGCAGCAGCAGCAGCAGCACCACTACCAGCACCACTACCAGCAGCAGTAGTGGCAGCAGCAGCAGCACAACTACCATCAGCAGTACCATCAGTAGCAGCATATGTGCTCACATTTTCATCAATGTTTAAAAGATGTTTTTTCTTTTTTAATTGAAATAACTTTTCTCTCTCTCTCTCTCTCTCTCTCTCTCTCTCTCTCTCTCTCTCTCTCTCTCTCTCTCTCTCTCTCTCTCTCTCTCTCTCCCCCTCTCCCCCTCTCCCCCTCTCTCTCTCTCTCTCCCCCTCTCTCCCTCTCTCCCTCTCTCCCTCTCTCCCTCTCTCCCTCTCCCCCTCTCCCTCTCTCTCTCCCTCTCTATCTTTCAGCTGAATAGCTGTTCAACTCTGTGAAAGTTCTAATCATCGCTGCCCCAAAAATATTGAAACACAGTCTATCTGAGCGACTATGCAATAAGTTTTAGTTGTAGGTCGTCTGAGCGATTTTATCAAAATGTTCCATGAATATAGATTTGAACGGGTAATAACAGTTGGATCAAGTATCGTCCTGGTTACTGATTAAATTCTCTGATAGAATTGTTTACCGGGCGACTGACGACTCGGGCAGCGATCGCTATCTCTTCCCTTCTTCGATTCTAAATAACAATGGAACCCGTGACGGTCGGTGTGAATAAAACATCACGAAACTAGATGCAAGTTTTTCACTCCTCTAACGATAAAAGGAGCTTTAGTTCCACGGTATCATTAACTAACAAACCTGGGGCCGGTTGCATAGTGATGGCTTTAGTTCTATAGCCAATCTAACAACTTAAGACCAGTCTTAAGATTTAAGACCACTTTTGAACTAAAGTCACGACTGTGCAACAGCCACGATATCAATAAATAACAATGCCCAAACCAGGGGCCGGTTGCATATAAGGATTAGACTTAAGACCAGTCTTAGACCAACTTAGTTCTATAGCCAATCTAATAACTTAAGACCAGTCTTAAGATTTAAGACCACTTTTGAACTAAAGTCACGACTGTGCAACAGCCACGATATCAATAAATAACAAGGCCCAAACCAGGGGCCGGTTGCATATAAGGATTAGACTTAAGACCAGTCTTAGACCAACTTAGTTCTATAGCCAATCTAATAACTTAAGACCACTTTTGGACTTAAGTCATGGCTGTGTAACTGGCCCCCAGAGATAGACTTCACAGCCACGATATCATTAACATACAAGGCCCAAACAGGCCACGTAAAGTGACCACGTGCCAGTGAGGTGAATTGGGCCTGATTAGGTAAGGGTCAAAAAAGCTCATATGGTATCGTGACTGCATACGTTAATGTCATCAGTTTTTGTTGTGGAGGTATAAATAAGATGATGATTATATAGATGTGATGCGTATTAGTTTCACTAGTGTTTGTACAGTTTACTGTATAAACACTGAACTGCATCTCGTTTATACACATGACATTTCGTTTCAATGTTTGCCCTATATTTACCCCGTATTTTCAGATTATGATGTATTTTACGAGTCTCGATTCTTGCATCACGCCGGAAATAGGGTCATCTAAATGTCGGCGGCAATTCTCTGTCGTCTTTAAGCAAATATCGTAGACCGATAACTGTTCGGCCCCGAGCTGACTGAATACATTCAAACTCATACTGTATCAACAAAACAACGACGCTTATCGATTTGAAATAGACGTACTAATTAGGGCTCAAAAATTAGAGAGATGACTTCAGTAAGATGACAACTTATCCAAATGGCCAATTACACTTAGTAAATTAATTTTTAAGGGACTCATGTAGAAATATTGGTTACTATTTCACATAGACCAGCCTGAGGTGCATCTGTTATACCTTGGATGGAATTTTCAAATTCCAGTGCTCGGTTTCACCGACTAGTATTAACTTTTACCCAGGGGCTAACTTAATTTATTTTCAATTGAGTTAAACCCCTGGGTTAAAGATGAAACCAGTCTATAAAACGGGGCCCTGTGTTTTATGATTTGAAACATTCAGAAGTGATACCGATCTGTATCAAACCCTGCTGGCGACTGATCGTTCGATGTTTAATTTGTATTTGTTGATTATATTTTACAGTTTTAAGTATTCGAGGTACACAAGAAGATGAACCGCCCGACCCGCAGTTGATGAGACTCGATAATATGTTAATAGCTGAAGGAGTCGCCGGTCCGGAGAAAGGAGGGAAAGGAGGCGGTCCGTCTGTAGCGGCTAACGCGACAGCATCCGGACAGCCGGATAACGCTATAGAACACTCAGACTACAGAGCTAAACTAGCTCAAATACGACAGATTTATCATACTGAATTAGAAAAATATGAACAAGTAAGTTTCCTTTTAGCAGCCCTTACTCAGATCTGACTGACTGCTGCTGCTAGTGGTGGTGGTGGTGGTGGTGGTGCTGCTGCTGCTGCTGCTGCTGCTGCTGCTGCTGCTGCTGCTGCTGCTGCTGCTGCTGCTGCTGCTGCTGCTGCTGCTGCTGCTGCTGCTGCTGCTGCTGCTGCTGCTGCTGCTGCTGCTGCTGCTGCTGCTGCTGCTGCTGCTGCTGCTGCTGCTGCTGCTGCTGCTGCTGCTGCTGCTGCTGCTGCTGCTGCTGCTGCTGCTGCTGCTGCTGCTGCTGCTGCTGCTGCTGCTGCTGCTGCTGCTGCTGCTGCTGCTGCTGCTGCTGCTGCTGCTGCTGCTGCTGCTGCTGCTGCTGCTGCTGCTGCTGCTGCTGGTGGTGGTGGTGGTGGTGGTGGTGGTGGTGGTGGTGGTGGTGGTGGTGGTGGTGGTGGTGGTGGTGGTGCTGCTGCTGCTGCTGCTGCTGCTGCTGCTGCTGCTGCTAGTGCTGCTGATAGTGGTGCAGCTGCTGGTGTTAGTGGTGCTAGTGCTGCTGTTAGTGGTGCTGCTGATGTAAGTGGTGCTGCTACTGCTGCTACTGCTGTTAGTGGTGCTGCTAGTGATAATGCAGCTGCTGGTGCTAGTGGTGGTGGTGGTGGTGCTGCTGCCGGTGCTGGTAGTGGTGCTGCTGCTGCTGCTGCTAGTGGTGCTGCTGCTGCTGCTGCTAGTGGTGCTGCCAGTGGTAGTGGTTCTGGTAATAGTAGTTGTGCTGGTGCTGATAATAGTGGTAGTTGTTAATATCTGCCGCAAACAAATAAAACTGTTGATTTATTGCTACCATTTCTACATAATTTACATTTATTCATTTACGTGTTTGAAAAGTTAATCAGACATTTATCATCGTAATATCTCCGATTCTCTATGAGTGAATCGACAACATGTATCATCGATTCACCGTGAATCTATATCTCCTAGATTCGACACCAGTTCGATTTAAGTCATGAGATTCTACGGATTATAACACAGCCTCCGGCGAGTGAGGTTCAGTCTTACGGTTTTAACGGAGATGACGAATTTTTATAAATTAAGAGCCGGTCTCTTGGCAACCGATGACTTCTAAGCCGAAACGGTCTGCGGCATGTAAGGATATAAAACTATCAGTGGCAAGTGAGGCTAAGAGGAGAGATGTATGTGATAGCGTTTAAGGACTAGGGACCTTGATAATGCATTTAAAATGCAAATACATTTCGATCGAGAATCGAGAGAGAATTTGTATTGTATAATACATGCATACAGACTACAGCACAGCGGAGTGTGTGGAGCTGTGTCCTGTCAACGCTCAAATGATTGATGCATTCTTTTCTATCCCTTTTCACCACTGGCAAATTAAATTCTAAGAGATTCTGATGCTAGGGAAAATTCAGCGGTAGGAATTTTCAGACGACGAAGGTACCGAGACTGGAGATATCCTCGTTATTACAATATCAGATTTAACAAACTTAGAATTTCCTCCCGAAGTGAAATTGTTTCTTCTGGATGCAAAGAGCTATCAGTTATAATGAACAGATTTTCTGGTCTCCTGAAGTTCGTTGTAATGAGTTTCCACAGTATATAGAACTATCAGTTATAATGAACAGATTTTCTGGTCTCCTGAAGTTCGTTGTAACGAGGTTCCGCTGTATATAGAACTATCAGTTATAATGAACAGATTTTCTGGTCTCCTGAAGTTCGTTGTCACAAGGTTCCACTGTATATAGAACTATCAGTTATAATGAACAGATTTTCTGGTGTCCTGAAGTTCGTTGTAACGAGGTTCCACTGTATATAGAACTATCAGTTATAATGGACAGATTTTCTGGTCCCCTGAAGTTCGTTGTAATGAGTTTCCACAGTATATAGAACTATCAGTTATAATGAACAGATTTTCTGGTCTCCTGAAGTTCGTTGTCACAAGGTTCCACTGTATATAGAACTATCAGTTATAATGAACAGATTTTCTGGTCTCCTGAAGTTCGTTGTAATGAGTTTCCACAGTATATAGAACTATCAGTTATAATGAACAGATTTTCTGGTCTCCTGAAGTTCGTTGTCACAAGGTTCCACTGTATATAGAACTATCAGTTATAATGAACAGATTTTCTGGTGTCCTGAAGTTCGTTGTAATGAGTTTCCACAGTATATAGAACTATCAGTTATAATGAACAGATTTTCTGGTCTCCTGAAGTTCGTTGTAACGAGGTTCCGCTGTATATAGAACTATCAGTTATAATGAACAGATTTTCTGGTCTCCTGAAGTTCGTTGTCACAAGGTTCCACTGTATATAGAACTATCAGTTATAATGAACAGATTTTCTGGTGTCCTGAAGTTCGTTGTAACGAGGTTCCACTGTATATAGAACTATCGGTTATAACGAACAGATTTTCTGGTGCCCTGAAGTTTGTTGTAATGAGGTTCCACTGTATATAGAACTATCAGTTATAATGGACAGATTTTCTGGTCCCCTGAAGTTTGCTGTAACGAGGTTCCACTGTATATAGAACTATCAGTTATAATGAACAGATTTTCTGGTCTCCTGAAGTTCGTTGTAACGAGGTTCCGCTGTATATAGAACTATCAGTTATAATGAACAGATTTTCTGGTCTCCTGAAGTTCGTTGTCACAAGGTTCCACTGTATATAGAACTATCAGTTATAATGAACAGATTTTCTGGTGTCCTGAAGTTCGTTGTAACGAGGTTCCACTGTATATAGAACTATCGGTTATAACGAACAGATTTTCTGGTGCCCTGAAGTTTGTTGTAATGAGGTTCCACTGTATATAGAACTATCAGTTATAATGAACAGATTTTCTGGTCCCCTGAAGTTCGTTGTCACAAGGTTCCACTGTATATAGAACTATCAGTTATAATGAACAGATTTTCTGGTCCCCTGAAGTTCGCTGTAACGAGGTTCCACTGTATATAGAACTATCAGTTATAATGGACAGATTTTCTGGTCCCCTGAAGTTCGTTGTAACGAGGTTCCAAGAAACAAGAAACATTAAGTATTAATAGTTTGGAATTGTTTAAGGCATTGATTTCCTGTTGCCTGTAAAACTGTTTTTTGTTAAGAATGTGATGATGTTATTTCTGTGAAGTTCTCATCACTCGGATGTCATTGACATTTTAATTAAACTTTAGCAGTAGAAAATGTCATCGTTTATTTCGAGGGACACAGAATGCTGCGCGGCGTCGTGAGTCCCGAGATTATCCGGTATTCGTTACATCCGCTCCCGGTTCGAGGAACGTCGATAGACGAACTCACCGAACAGATGACAACGCTGTCCTGCGTTACCGGCCAGGTCCCTAGATACCCGCGTTGAAAATTACCTGCCAAGCGAATCACCGCCGTGAGACCGGTATAATTTCAACTCGTACAAGAGTTCTGGCAGCCAGAACTGGTTATCACTATCGCGTCATCAAAAACAAATATATCAAATCTGTGTTCATATCGCCGGGAAACCTCGGCGGGATTGTATCGGATTCTGAGAGAGGAAACCGTTTCTCATGGTTAAAACCACAATCTAGATTCATCACGCGCAGTGAAGCCTCCTGAAGGTCTAACGATTTTTTATGTTGTGTTACAAGCCTTTAACCTTTGACTCCTCGGGTTTTGAAAAATATCGATATCTCAAAAATGTGCTCAGTGTGATGAAAGTTGTTAGCATTTTTGTCATTTTGATGATACTCGGTGATACGTAGAGAGTATCACCAGTAACTCAGTGAAACATGTTTATATAGAGATATTTGCTATTTGACGTGGATATTTTCACAATGCTAGTACGATTTTAACTGACTGACTTTGAGGATACAAACTCTGTTATTCGAACTACGAACTCTGTTATTCGAACAATAGATTTTGTAGAAATCTGAGATTCGGATTGCAGGGAATTTGAGATCACTTTTATCGAATCAGGAATCATTGGTTCTGATTCTGATTCATCTAATTTTCATGTTTCACGCTGCGCTGATTTTATTAGCCTCCGATATTGCTCGGTATCTGCTAGTGCCGCTGCTGGTGCTGCAGCAGTTGCTGGTACCGGTGCTGGTGCTGGTACTGTTGTATCAAATATGGATTTTGTAATTGACTCGTCGTAAATCACATTTCCTTCGTAATCCAGATTTTTCATCAATAAATTACAATAATTGTCACCGCGGTAACAACCGCGCGCGCGTGCGTTCGAAGGACACTTAGAAACATGGACGTCACGCAATATACAACAAACCACTTTCATTATTGAGCATCAATTTGAATATTCGCACAGAAAAATATGTCTTATGAAATCTCGTGGACATTCTGTGGTCAGTTGCTCTGAAGTTGTTTAACAGTTAACCATTTACCAGTGGACAGATCATTGTTGCATATACTTTCTGTAGTTACTGAGCGTTGAGCAGTAAAGAAAGTGAGGGTTGAGTTCATGAGGCTTGTTTTAAATCCTGCGTGGTTTTAAATAATTGAATGAACTTATTGAATTATATCTGATATAATTACGAAAAAACGAGGGAATGTTTTTCGATATTTAGTTTCGCAACTAATCGGATATTTTAGACACACGGGCTCTGAATTGATACGATGCAGATATTTGATGCGATACACGGGTCTCTTGTTTTAAATCTTATTAGTATTCATTGGTGTATCATGTTGCGATACGGTACTGACAGCGGCCGGTGTAGTAGTAATAGTTCGTGCAATTCAATTCCTTGCGTTCTGATGACAACTCAGCCGTCTGTTGTTTCATAGCTCATACATAGTGTATACAACCCATTCAGTCTAAACCTCGATTACCTGAAAACTCTTCAAAATTGTCAAATTATTTTCAAAGATCTTGAATTTCGTCTGATTTGGACAAATTACTTTGAAAATTCCTTTAATTTTGGGAAAAATCTTCAAAAAGATATTCCAAAGTCACTGTATTACTGTGTCAATGACAGGTTGGTTCCAGTAGAGAACCTGCTTACACTTGACAGCGTAGAATACTTGATATAAAACCTCTACAAATTTTGATGTTTGCTCCTTGAATATTTTGAAAAAGTCATTGAATTCTGGATTGACGTGATAGTATGAACCCTATGAGCTTTATAATAATTTACATAAAATCGTATCTCAGTCTGTTATCGTGAAATAGACCGATGATTTTCATAGTAGTACAGGGTGGCCACTAACCTGGACATCAGAGAGAATTGTTTTTCTTTTCTTTAAGAAAAATATGTTGAGATTGCTAGATCGCACGTTAAATCAAACAGTTTCCGTCAATCAGTCTTTGTATTTGACTGTGTTAATTGATTGAATTCTTAGCAGATCCAATCAGGGAAAACAACGTGTGCATGTCAGGGAATAGTCAGGGAAAAGTATCCACCCAGTAGTATGTTCAGAACAGTAGTCATTTATCAAATAAAAACCCACTGTAGATTTGTATAAAAAGTTTATTTTCTAACGGTTTCATCTTCAGAGGAACAAAAAAAAATTATGAAAAATTCTCAGTAGTCTTTTATCTTGTATGATATTTATGTGTTGTTCTATTTCTAGGCGTGCAATGAATTCACTACTCACGTCGTGAATTTACTTCGCGAGCAAAGTCGTACCCGTCCGATTGCCCCGAAAGAAATAGAACGTATGGTCAGTATTATACGCAAGAAATTCGCCGCCATAGAAATGCAGCTAAAACAGAGCACGTGTGAAGCGGTAATGATTCTACGGTCACGGTTTTTAGACGCTCGGTACGTACGCGATTAAAACAACCCTTTCACCGTCGAGGGCTGATAAAACATGCCATGTATGCAAATTCATCGGATTCAAAACTAAGTTTAAATGCGAGTTTCATGTTTCAAGAAATTCTTGAAAATGAATCACCATCAATAAAGCTCTTTATCCACGTTGTGACAATGATATAAAAACCCTTCAAAAGTCTGAAAATGTTTCCATGAGCTAATAATAGTTTATTCAAAGTTTTGACCATATCCTAATAGTCCAGTATTCCTGAAGATGACTATTTGGTCGTAGTCGACATGTTGAATAGACTACTCCTAACTCGAAAGGGAACATTTTGGGACTTGTTAATTATTTTCATTAGTATAGTGACATTCTCTCTATATTAAATTGAATCGTTTTAAATCTTTTAAATTTGCGTATCATGAGTTTCAATCTAATCATCTGTTCTCGACATCTGACTGGATCAGTGATTATAAGGTATATTATATAGTTATTGTATTTATTGTATTGTTTTTCACAGACGTAAGAGAAGAAACTTCAATAAACAAGCGACGGAAATATTGAACGAATATTTCTACTCACATCTCAGTAACCCGTATCCGAGTGAGGAGGCGAAGGAGGAACTGGCGAGGAAATGTGGACTCACTGTCTCACAGGTTAGTAATGTGTTTCATTCTCACCAGGTGGCACCGCCGCCAATATTAAAATTAGAAAAGTCTGAACAATTAAACATCAAAATTAGAGAGAAATATTGATAAGTCTCAAATGTCGTAAAATTGGAGAAACAAATGTTTTAAGAGCGTCAAATGTCGCCAAAATTAGATGTCAAAATTGGAGAAACAATGTCACCAAAATAAGAAGTTAAACTTAGGAAAAAGTCTCTTTGCATAATATCATAACTAGAAATCATTCGGAAAAAAATTGAACTTGTTTTCGGACTAATAAATAATACAACATAATAAATACATCATCTATTTGATGAGACGGATATTAGTTAGTCTATCTCTGAGGGTTTTAACTGAGCCTGTTGTTTAACGCTGTATCAATCATACTGTGAATTTCATGTTTCCGTTAAATGATTTAACTTTCAGTAATTGGTTACCAAGCCGATGAATTTATGCTGTTTTTTAACTGTTTTTAATTCTATCTCTGCTTCTTGTATCTGCTTCTTGTATCCTCTAAAGAAATCTTCCAAACCTTATGACCCTTTTCCGATCTGATGATCGGCCATCAAATATTACTCTTAAAACCACAGTTGAAGGGTTGATATATGTCATGTCAACGACTGAGCCTCACAAGATATTTGTATTCAATCTGGTACAATCCATATTGCTGAAATCTGGGAGTAGAACTCTGACAGAACCATTACATGGAGGTGTTGTACAGTAACAGAACCTAGGAGATGTTTTACCCTAACAGTACCAGGGAGGTGTGGTTCCCTGAGGAACCAGGGAGGTGTGGTACCCTGACAGAACCTAAGAGGTGTGGTTCCCTGACAGAACCTAAGAGGTGTGGTTCCCCGAGGAACCAGGGAGGTGTGGTTCCCTGAGGAACCAGGGAGGTGTGGTTCCCCGAGGAACCAGGGAAGTGAGGTACCCCGATGTGAAACGAGTAGTAGGAGGTATGGTTCCCTGACAGAACCATTACATGGAGGTATTGTACCGTAACAGAACCTAGGAGATGTTTTACCCTAATAGTACCAGCAGGGAGGTGTGGTACCCTGACAGAACCTAAGAGATGTGGTTCCCCGAGGAAACAGGGAAGTGAGGTACCCCGATATGAAACGAGTATTAGGAGGTTTGGTTCCCTGACAGAACCTAAGAGGTGTGGTACCCTGACAGAACCTAAGAGATGTGGTTCCCCGAGGAACCAGGGAATTGAGGTACCCCGATATGAAACGAGTGTTAGGAGGTTTGGTTCCCAGACGGAACCTAAGAGGTGTGGTACCCTGACAGAACCTAAGAGATGTGGTTCCCCGAGGAACCAGGGAAGTGAGGTACCCTGACAGAACCTAAGAGATGTGGTTCCCCGAGGAACCAGGGAATTGAGGTACCCCGATATGAAACGAGTATTAGGAGGTTTGGTTCCCTGACGGAACCTAAGAAGTGCTGCAACTATAGAAAAGTTGTGAGAGTTAAGCGGAGTAAACACAGACTGATACAGACTGGGTGTAAATCAGTTTACTTTCTTATAATGTAGGTTTGTAATTGGTTTGGAAACAAACGTATTCGCTACAAGAAGAACGTGTCCAAGGGGCACGAAGAGCCTCATCCGTCATTTCTGAATCAGGCCGCGGAATCCCCAGCAAGCTCACAAGGTTCTTTCCCATTTTTACACTTTCGCCTAACATTGTTTTGTGCCATGTTGTTTATTTTCTCACGTGTAGGTGTCTAATTGGTTCGGCAACAAACGAATCCGTTACAAGAAGACATTGTCGAAGTCGGGCGGTGGCGGTGGCGACGACGTCAACTTGTTCGCCGAGCAGACGGTCGTTGAAACATCGTCCGGACACAGCGTTCCACCCAGCGTTCCACACAGCGTTCCACCCACAGGTTAAATTATTTACAAGCACGACAATTGATCGTTTTGAATGATTTTGTCTCCCAATGTAGGTGTCTAATTGGTTCGGCAACAAACGCATTCGTTACAAGAAGAATATCGGCAAGGCCCAGGAGGAAGCGAATCTTTACGCGGCTAAAACAGCGGCAGCCGCGGCCGCTCAACAGGGCCCTCCAGACGGGGGGATATCAGGTTGGGAACGAGTCTTCATTTTCATACGAGTAGTTCTGTCTGTCCACCATTTCATCGGGGTCAAAATTTGGCGAACCCGGGTCCACCAAATTCACGATCGCACGCGCTGATGAGCAATGGCGTCGGTATATCAGCCACGCCCCCTGGTGGTGTTGGCTGGAACCACGTGTTTGAAATAATGTCGGTATGTCCGCCACGCCCCTGATGGTGGTGGTGGTGGTGGTGGTGGCTAGAACAACGCGTTTGAAATAACAACGCGGTTATATACACCACGCCCCCTGGTGACAGTGGCTCGAACCACGCTTGCTCTCGGTGTCAGCGATTTCAAATTCAGGGCTACTGTCGAAATAGACAATAATAATCTGGTATCCCCACCAATAATCTGGTGATGTCCGCGATATTTTTTCTCGACATTTTTTTTCATCCGCGGATCGCGTCCTATAAATAGTGCCGCCTTCATTCAGGGCCATCAACGATTCAATCATATTTTCAGTTTTCTCGCACAACTGCAACAAGAACCAGTACAAAAATATATATCTATATATTAATATATATATATGAGAATTCCGTTCGTTTATGGATGAATGAATTTTTAATCCCTTGACATGATGTACAAGCAGAACTGAATAGAAGAAATCTTTTACCGTTCAACCGCCTTTTGATTCTCGTTTGAAAATTTGAGAAAAGAAAACCACAAACGACCGACCGCGAACACGTCGAAAACGTTTTCGAAACGCTTTACAGAATTCGTTCAAATCGCATCATCGTGTTGTCAGTTCCGCTTCTATTTATTTTTTTCCTCTTTCAATTCTGCATTTTATGACGACTTTGTCGTCGCTTTTTATCAATTTTTCCTGTCGAAGTATTTTTTCATTTTCTTCAAAAATTTTCGCAATTTACGATAACGTTTGTACAAACACGGGTCGAGACTCTCGAGTTGTTGAATGGTTTAAGGTTTTTTGTATCAGAAGCATGCTTTGTATATTATCGTCCGTAATCAGCTTCATGTGTTTGTGATAAACGACGTTAAGAAATTAAGAAAAAAAAACTTTTGTGAAAATAAGAGAATAAAAAATATATATTTTTAAGAATGAAATGAAGTTTTTTGTGTGTTATATCGTAATATCGTGAAATTTGTATATGAACTGTAGAAATAATAAGTCTGATGTTATTTTGCTTAAACGATGCATGTGCTGATTAACTAAATAATACAGTAGACTCATCTTTACTGGATTCAGATTGATTAGTAAATATTTCACCGAGTTCACAATCAGGGTGCACAGTTCCACAGTTGTGAGTTAGGAGTTGAAATTAGTTCAATGAGTTAATTCTGATTAGTCAAATCTTAACGCACAACTTCGGAACTGTATCCAGGAAAATTGATAAAAGTTTTTCCAAAATAAATCTGGCCCCAGCTTTACAGTAAAAATTTTAAAGAAAACTTATCAGAGAATTGTGGAATTGAAAATGAAAAGTTTGTTGTGGAGTTGTTTTTTTGACCTGTACCGAGTAACCCGGAGTCTGCTGTAGTATAGAATAATGTAAGTGGTAAACGTTAAACGTTTATTGAATGTTTTACATTTTGATTGTTAACAGGTGGTTATGGAATGCCAGTCGGTAGTCAGGCTCCGATGTATATGAATCTGAACGGGGATAATTATCAGACCGGTCCGTCTGTCGGTGATAACGTACAGTCACAGGTAATGTACACTGCACATACACCGATATACATCAAATAATCAGGGCCATAGTTATGAGTTTCAGGATCAGCCCCCCCCCCAGGTCCTGTTTTGGACCTCGGCCCCCGGGTACTGTTTTGGGCCTCGCCCCCAACAGCCCCCCCCCCCCCCCGGGTCCTGTTTGGGCCTGGTTGAATCATTAGCGAATCTCTGAATTGTGCTCACTTTGCAGGTGAACCCGATTCGTTCGGTGATATCACAGACTGGTGGTTATGGTTCAGATGGACTCCCGACTTCAGCCGCTATGTTCGACCAACACTTACAACAGGTATAGTTAGCCCATTATTCTCCGCACAGTTCAAGGTCATTTCTAATCGACCCTAAATCTTTAATCGTTCGTTGTATTTTATCACAGAGCGCAGGATTTTTAAAAATCAAAGTTTTTTTAATCTTTATCCACTTTTTTTAAAGGTTTACTTTCGATTATTGTAAAATTTTCTTTTTTCGAACGGATGTTTTCTAAACTGGGTTCATTACGGGCATTGAACGACAGAAATTGAAAATGAAGAGCGCGTAGAAAATGTAAAAAGTTGGTAAATGAGGGGCGGGTATCCTGGTCGTTTAACTGAGAACAATGCATTAGTTGTAGTGGGTTTGTTTTGATTCGGATTTCTCGTAATTTGTATCTGTATATGTTGACGATGTAATGAACCCAGTTAAACGGACACCCGGGTGACGACGACGACGAAGATCTGATCGTCTCACAAATCATTCTTATGTAACAACAACGTTTTATTATCAGCAGGTCACTGCACAATGCATGCCACCACATGGTTATAACACCACTGATCTGGTAGGTGAAAAACAGCGATGCATCTCTGTAGCGGGAAAGGTCATTGAAGGTCACACGGCTTGCAAAAAACTACCTTTGACGACGATGAATACGGGGGTGGGGGGGAGGAGGGAGCGGGGACGAGGGGTAGATCGTATAAATTTCGTTCAGCTAAAATGGATTATTGTAGAACGAAATTTTAAACGCTCACTAATAACACTTTCTATTCCCTATTTTGTTTAAACAGGCGCGTGACAAATTGTTCATGATATATGCAGGTTAGAGTAGAATGTTTGGTGAGGGAACTTTGATTGTCTTCAGCTAATCTCTCGTATGTTTTGAGTTCGTGTTTCGGTTCTCGGGGCTCTGGCAGGGATTCGAACCTGATCTTACGAACCCACACATTCACTGTCTCATATATCTACTGTTAAATGTCTCTTATCGCAATAAAGAATATACGTCGATCGAGAGATGATGAAATAAAGGATGTTTTTTAGCCGTGGGACCATATTTGACAGTATGTCGTGTATAGGAAACACCATTGAAGCTATGGTAGCATCCATGTGAATATAGACTCTTACTAAAAACACATCGGCTTACATCGTCGATTCCTCAAATATCATCTTCAGTTGATGATGTCATAGTGGGATTTATGGTGGCAGCCATGTTTTTGTGAGTGTCTATAGGTGGCTCTTATGTCTAGTTGTGTGTTTAGTGAAGCCTAGCTCTCTCTTTCTCTATCTTCCTCTCTCCCTCTCTGTCTATTTCTACCTCGTAGTTCATCCTATTGTCTCCGGATTGAGGACTGACTGGTGTCTCCTCCACTGACATCTAAACCTTCAGAACGATGTCATTCATCGCGAGCGTTTAATGAAGCTTCTATTTGTAGAATGCTTCCGTAAGAATTGTGAAAATATTGTATTTTAAAATAGAGCGAAATTGCGGTATTTGAAAACTCTAAATTTCAGAATTGAAGATTTTTCTTTTCACTCGCAATTCGAGCATAATTTACGCAGTTGATAAAAGATGTTTGAAATATGTATGTAACGCGTTGTCTGGTAATTCAGTATAAAATCCTCACTTAATCTCACTCTATCAGTTCAAATAGGTAGTGAATAGTGCTTCAATTTGTGTGGTTGTCGCTTTTAGAATTTTGTCAGTCCGGTTCTAACTTTATGTGGCCTCACATATTTGGTCGATGGGTCTGAAAACTGAAATCCCCCGTTCATCTGTCTCGATGTTGAAATTTCCCTCTCCTCGATCCATTGTGGCCGCTTTCTAGCCGTTGCCATGGTAACTATTATATATTCCGATAGAGAAGACGTGCGCGCCCGTAGAAAGGTCTCGCGACTGAAATAAATAGCGAATAATTTGAATGGAAAATTTTGCGCATATATTCTTATCGATTAAACTTACTTTATGGTGATATGTTTTGGTGAATACGAAGTTTGAGGATGATTTGATGTTCGATTTTAATGAAATGTGATCGATCGATTCTCTCAGAATTGGTAGAAATATGATATAGCATTAAACTTATGCTTAATTTCGATCACGGTTTAAAGAGAATATGATATGATTATTATATCTTTGTATTGAATATGTGTGTAATGTATTTGAATGTTCACGGTTGCCTTTCATTATGAATAACTGGTGAGGCCGAGGCTGAGAAAGACGCGTGATACCCTTAATGAGACATGATTCATCATACTGCTGCCATATCAATAAAACGTCCTTGAATATTGGTCTGATATCTCGATAGATTACTATTGGCTTACTTCTTTATTCGTCGAGGTTGGCAACTCTGTTTGAAATAAGAGTTCTTCAGATGTCAGTCCCGTAGAACTGTGAAAATCCATAGACAATCGACTGTAAAAGTGAATAATTTCTATTTATCTGTACTAAGGGTGAAAAAGAAGATTTCTTAGATAGAATGAATCATAGATCATGAATTTGAATTTTTTTGAAGTTTTTCAGTAGAATTTTCAGTACCCTAACTAAAATACATCTATTCTACTGAAGCGAAAAAGAAGATTTTCTATCTAAGAAATCTTCTTTTTCGCTTCAGTAGAATAGATGTATTTTAGTTAGGGTTGTTTTAGTATATACAGTCAGTGTTACGCACCTTTGACTGTGGTTTTTGATACAACAGAGATTGATAAGTCATAGAATTCTTGTCGATTAGTGAAAATCAAGAACTCTTTTTCTAAAAAGAAAATCAGGGACCTAGAATTTTTCGTATATTGTTGTTTTTGGTGGTGACGATTGGTACCAAGAGCCTCTCGATGAGAAACAGCCCTCACTGAGGATGTCTTACAATTTTAACAGGGAATTTTAGTTCAAGGGTCAGTAAAGTATTTTCATTAAGGGAATTTTGCTGATGTGTAAGAACCCTTAGGCAAGTGGCTTTCATTCACTACACTCACACACACTCACACACACACTTGTATCTACTGCACTATGGCGTGGTACTATAGAATCAGTACCCACAACAACTGGCATCAATGCACACTCATTATCTCACTGAATAGATATATCTTAGTAAAAAGAATCAAGACAGATCATTCCCGGTTTGGTTTGAGGCGGGTTAGAAATACCAGTCTAGTCACAAGAAATGCACCACTGCGCTTTAGTACATATAGTTACGTAGATGAATAGTTCTGAAAGTTGAGTTGTGATGTAGTGTGGTGCATTTGTTTTTCGTTGCATGTTTATTTTTTTTCAAATCAGTTATAGCCGCAGATATCTGTGTGTAGTGTGTGTGTAGTGTGTAGGACTCCCAGTTACATACTTAAAGAATTATTGAGAAAATCTGGCTATTACAGGTGCACGATACATAACTGTTTTCAATAGTTGGGAATATCAGTACCATCCTATAGTTAGTAATGTCTAAGATCAGTGTGAAAAGTCTTCACGGACGTCAAGCTCTTTAGACTGGACAAAACTCAAATACAGCGGAACTTCGTTACAACTATTTTCATAAAAATCTGTTATAACCGATAGTTCTATAATATACAGTGAAACCTCGTCATAATGAACTTTAGGTGACCAGAAGAATCTGTTACCGGTAGTTATATACAGGATGAAATTTTAAATCTTAAATTTTTGATGGACAAAATTCGTTATAGTTAGTTATATACAGGATGAAATTAATGAAATTTTAAATCTCAAAGTTTTGATGGACAAAATTCTAAGTTCGTTATAGCAAGGTTTCACCGTATCTCGTGAGTCGGGCTCTAAAAACCAGCGAAGAATTCAATCTGAAAAAACTTGTAATATTAATTCAATGGCTCTCATTTCAGACTGGGCATTCACGCGGTGGTAGTCATCCGAACAGCGCGAACCCCTCACCGCACGGCGAACCTCGTGAGGAGAAAGTCAACACGCAGGACGGCGGAGCCTGGAACGGAGAACAACCGCTCGCGTTTCCGAGTATCCAGGGCCTCGGATCCGACGGCGATAATTACGAATCGCAAGACGAACCTCCGAATAAACGTTCGAAGGTTTAAACGAAATCGACGCGCGTCGTAAAAATATTTACAAAAAAAAAAAATACAACAAACAACAAACCATATCAGACATAGTTTTATCGAAAACAAAACTCATGGACTCTTCGTTCTTTTTATTTTCTGAAGAAGTATTCGTGGTATTCGTAAGTCTTATCATTGTATGAAAACAAAATATGGATCTGTAAAGAAAAATAGTGAGTTATAGCCGTTATTATATAAACCTGTAGTAACCGTTTAATCAGCGCCAGTGACACGTCTGTACTATTACATACAGCTGGACTCTGTGTCATAGATCACACGGGCAAAAATAATCCATGGCAACACTTAGAATTTCTCTTAGTTATTATTACCACGGTTTCTCATTGTTATCACGGTGGTTGTCTCCCTGGTAGAGGATATCTGTGTTAACTGATGCCCGGTCTATGAAATCGGGCCCAGGTAATATAACCAGCCCTAGCCCTCGGATATTAGATATTTTGTCAGCTTGTTTTCAAAATTTGATTGTTAAGCTGGTGAATATGTGCGATGGGTTTAGAGATGGTTCGAGGCTACCAGTATATATGATTGTCACACAATATTCAGTATTAAGTTTGATTTTCAGTCAAAACCTACCAGAGCCTTGGCACCCACAGCGTATGAATACGCAGCAATGTAGTAGTACATATAAATTGATCTGAAACTTTCAGAGTTCATTTCAAACAGTATTTTCTTTTTTTCACTAAGTATAATTGAAGTGAATATGAACAGGGCGATATCCTAACTAACACTAACAACTTACTTTCTAAAAGAATACTTCGCTTTTTAGCTGTTATTTATAACCAGTAATTATGGGAGTTGAGATGTTTATGATTTTGGTGCTAATTTCTTTTTAAGAGATGAAACTGTCAGACTGTCTTGTGGTATATTCGAAGTGGAATATCTTCAAAAGGTTAACGATATTTCCATGTATATCGTTCGGTTATCTTTATTATCATTAACAACTGTACTTAAAACTGACCTTAAAAAAGAATTCGCGTGAATTCACAATTCGTTGCAAAGTCTTCAATCTCATTTAGGAAATTACAAATATTGAAGAGGTGGATTTTTTAATCGAAATTATGAATAATGAGTTTGATAATCTTCGATATCGATGTTCTTCTATGTTATAAGGTCATCAATTAGTGAATATATTTAGTGTGTATATACGTGTATGTATATTTTATTAAAGATTGACATTTTACCCAAGTATACGACTACTACTAGTTTAGACTCGGTTTAAGCCGGATCCAATCAACTCACACTCATTTAACTCTGAGAATAACTTGATATACCCTTGATTACTGATAATTTGAACATTTTCTTTCATATATCTCAACGAAATGTTTCTGAAAAGAATTCAACTTGTTACTGATAGCACTATGCAGAGGTTTATCAGCCCTGCGATCCCAAAAGTTCCGACTTGAGCGGAGTCTATTGTACAGTACTGTACTGTGTTTTTCTCGTAATTAATAGGCTATTATTAATTATAATAGATAAATGAATGTTTTAAAAACATCAGAATCTCTTTTCATTTTTCGAGAAAGTGATTTTCAAAGCGCGTGTGGAAATGGGTTTTGTATAAAAAGAAAAAAAAAACATATTTGCTAGTTTTTCTTGTCTGGGGCTTTTAGATATTGTAATGTGGTCAGTGTGTAAAGGGGTTTGTGTGTACAGAACTGAAATCAATATTACTATAATCAACGCAAAACGGAAATTTGTTAAAACGCATTCAGAAATTGTACATGTATAATAATAATAATAATTATTATTGATTAATAATGAATATTAATATTGTATTATTATCAGAATACAATAGTACATTGTATTTGAATAATTGTATTTTAGGGGGGAGGGTTAGTGTAGATCAGACCATGGTAGTAATTTCAAACATGACCACTGCGTGGCGCTTTTATCCAGACTCATCGGCAAAATCTGTCTTAATTGTCCTGGAACTTGAGTACAAGGTACTGCGGAGTCTGCTGTAAATTGAAATAGATTTATTTCTTTATTGGTTTGATATGAGCTGCTGCTGCTGCTGCTGCTGCTTTCTGCTCCCATGGTCTTCTTAGGTTAGTTCTTGTCTATACATTGTGTGTGTAGCCAGTAACATTGTCCATTGCTAGATATAAATAAAATGATAAGCTTCAAGCATAACATAAACATCGTTCTTGTATCTCATTGTTTTTGTGGTTTCTGAATCCAACAACTTTCCTTAAATTTGAACAGGAAGTTTAAATGCATGTGTTCGGCACATTGGAAGATGGGACGCTACTGAAAATGGGTGGGTCTGGGTCTGGTAGTTTGAATGGAGGAATTTTTTGCTAAACTTTGGTTGGTCCAGATACTATCATTCTCTCCCCCACTCAAATTAGTTGCACTCCAGCAATTTGGACGAAGAAGGGTCTGACTTGACTTCTCATCTGGAGTGTGACTTGTATGTACAGAGCGGTCAATGTGACATCGTTTTTTTGTGTCTAGAATCGGTATCTTTGTCTTATTTTTGCTACATTTGTATTTCACTGTTTACTGCCTGAACACTAGATTGATGAATTTTTGAATTTGTTATCAATCAATATGCCGAGAATTGAATTGATAGTCCGTTACCGCAGCCGTATAGCCGGGCACGCTGCTGAAAGTCCTGTCACGCAGCCGTATAGCCGGCTTGACGCGCTGTACGTCATTCAACATGGCGGCCTCCATGAAGAACGGACGCAGTTCATCAATAATCGCTGTAATTTGGCTGTTTGTATGTGTATTTACTGTTCAGATCTCTGTCAGTTATTCTCACGGACATGGTCATGATCACGATCATCATCATCACGCTGAACCGGCACATTTCAAGTATTCGCAAGCCGCTAATAAAGAGGAACCGGCCCGGCCGGCTGAGGATCTGACAGCTGAGGGCAAGAAGAAAAACGGTCATTCCCACGATCATCACGGTCACTCCCACGATCATCATGGTCATTCTCATGACGATCACCACGGTCATTCTCATGACCACCACGGTCATTCTCATGACCACCACGGTCATTCTCACGATCATCATGGTCATTCCCATGATCATCACGGCCACTCTCATGGCCACCATGGTCATTCTCATGATGATCATCACCACACCGTTAAAGAACAGGGTCTGCCCCCTACCGGAACCGATCGTACTGACCCGAAACAACCGGATTTGACTAAACTATGGATACAAGCTGTAGTTTCGACTGGACTGATAAGCGCTGCTCCGGTAATTATTTTACTGTTTATACCTCTCGATCACACGGAGGCTAAACGACCGCTA
The DNA here is from genome assembly GCF_964204645.1 of Tubulanus polymorphus. Taxonomy (NCBI): domain Eukaryota; kingdom Metazoa; phylum Nemertea; class Palaeonemertea; order Tubulaniformes; family Tubulanidae; genus Tubulanus; species Tubulanus polymorphus. The sequence goes on from NC_134031.1 coordinate 1,210,409, forward strand.
CTGAAAGTGTTATTGAGTTTCGCGTCCGGTGGTTTACTGGGAGACGCATTCTTACATCTGATACCGCACGCAATAACGCCCCATACTCACACCGCCGGTGAGCACGGGCACCAGCATTCACACGGCGCGGGCGGTGAGGGCCACGGGCACGACATGAGGGTTGGACTGGGCGTCCTCGCGGGTATCGTAGCGTTCCTCATGGTCGAGAAGTTTGTACGATATGTTAAAGGCGGTCACGGACATTCGCACGGTCCGCCCGCGACGAAACCAGCCAATGAAAACAGTAAGAGTTCGGCGAAAAAAGACAAGAAAGAAACGGACGCAGAATTGAAGAAACGCAAGAAAACGGACGGAGATAAGAAGAAAAGTGAAGATCAACATCAAGGTGGGTTTGTAGAATTAATGCTTGCCTCAGATCTCAGGTCGAGCTGAAATCTCAGTCGAATAATAGATTCATACAAGTGTCATGAAAATATTCCGGTGCAGCCTGGTACTCGCACTATTTCAGACATTCAACATTTTATAAAGACCCACAATCTGAAGATCTCAGGTCGTCATCCCATACAATTAATATATCAGAATATTGTGTCTGATACTTGTGATAGTCGCAGGTATAAATCTACTGTAATACAGTATTTTTAAGTAGTTATAGGTGATGTTAATCTGTTCGTGTTGGTCGTAAGCTTTATTTCAATGATTTCCATTGATTTTCTCATTATTCCGATGACTATTCTATGTGTTCAGTGTTAAAGCTTTATTTGAATTAATTCTCCATCTGTTCTCTCTCAATTCCTGAATATATTGATTGATTTCACTCTAAATGTATTCTGAGTTTGTCGAATGGAATAATTTAAACACGCGATTTACACTTTTACAATTTCCCTGGTTTTATGTATATATATTTATTTCACTGCAAAAATATTTTTGCGATAAATTGAGAAAAAAAGTATTTCGAATTGAAAAAAAAATGATATTATTACTCAGCTGTCTAAAGGTTCAGATAATTTGATACCTCCAGTATTCAGAAATAATAGTAGTTTATATGCTATAATGCTAGTATGAATAGCATATGCAGTAGTTTGACTGACTGTTTTAAAAAGGAGCATTTCAGATCAAGACCAAAATGTCATTATTTCGATATTTCGATTAATAAGTTTTCGATAGGTTTATGATTTTATGGCGATAATTTGTCAATTTTAGTCTTTAAACAAAAGATCAGTTTTCATGCTATAACATCACTATGTAGATGTATAGAAGTTGAGTGTTTTTTGTGGTGACTGGGTGACAGCTGTTGTCTTATTGATTTCATCATCATTAATATAAAACTCTGTATACGTGTCCTCTACATTGATAAACAGGTTTTAATCTCGTCATTTGAATTTCAACTCGTCGCATGCAGCAATCTGTCGCCAAATATCTAATTATCGACGTCTGTTGTTCTGCACACGTCCAGATGCTGCCGATGAGGCAAGAATTTGCCTGCATCATAGTTAGGTCCATTAATCAAAAAACCTAAGAAAAAGTTCTTAAATCAATATCTATTACCATCTAAAAAGATAACTTTTATCAAGACTTAAATGGTAACGACGCCTCTTAACTCGAGGTCTTTAATGTCGAATTATCACTGAACACAAATATTAAAACTGTTGTGGCTGAAAACAGCCTCATTGGCTCAGTGGGATGTGTGACAATCCAGGCGAGTGATACTGGGTGTTTGCTGTGTGCGGGCAACATAGGCTGTGGTCCCCGTTGTCGGGTTAATCTCGGGAACACTCCAATCGGGTTAATCTCGGGAAAACATGATCCAAACTAGGTTACATAAAGCTAGATATAAACGATGAATTAAGTTCCATTGTTTAATTCAAATTATTGCCTCAATCAACCACAATTCACTGGTCTCGGGATGAGTTCACTGTATTATTTCACGTTAAGTTTGACCGGGTTTATTGTGTATTTCAGGTTCTGATATAAAAGTCGCTGGTTATCTGAATTTAGCGGCCGATTTCGCTCATAATTTCACCGATGGTTTAGCTATCGGCGCGTCGTATCTCGCTGGACAGAATGTCGGCATAATAACCACTGTTACTATACTATTCCATGAAGTTCCCCATGAGATCGGAGATTTCGCAATCCTCATTCAATCGGGCTGCTCAAAGAGAAAGGTTTGTATACGATTGGAAAATTGAAATAAGGGGTTATTGATAACGTATATGTAAAACAATGTATGGGTACAGGGTTTTGGAAAAATCCTACATTTTTCATGGTTCGCGCAGATCAGGAAATTCTGACTCAAACCGTCTTTCTGTGTTTACATGTGCAGAGAGAGGGTTTGAAAGTAAGCTACATTTTGCATACATCATTGTTTGTTCAGATCAATCAGGGAATGCTACATGTTTCATGGTTCATGCAGATCAGGGAATTAATTCTGACTAAAACCCTCTCTCTCTACGCCTACGTTTGGGGAGAGAGGGTTTGAAAGTAAGCTACATTTTGCATACATCATGGTTTGTACAGAACAGGGTAAATCAGAGAATTCAGACTCTTTCTTGAAGAGTCGGGGAATTTTTGGTGTCTCGTTGTTCTTGCTGGTGATGAATCTCTAGAGAAGAAACAGCCCCAACTGAGAGTAAATCTTATGATTGAATCAGGGAATTTTCGGTTAAAGGTCCTGGAAATACCAGGATTTCCTCCTGATCTGTAAGAACTCTGATAGATACCTCATGAACTAATAGATCCAAATGTTTTTTTTTTCACCGAACTTTGATTGATATTTTGCAGGCGATGATGTTACAGTTGACTACCGCTGTCGGTGCTATGCTCGGTACGATTTTCAGTCTGGTAGCTGGTGGTACCGGCGAGGCAGCTGCAACCACGTGGATTCTTCCATTCACCGCCGGTGGATTCATTTACATCGCTACAGTATCGGTGATTCCTGAACTGTTGGAGGACTCTAAAATCTGGCAGAGTATTAAGGAAATAGTAGCTCTTCTAGTTGGTGTATATATGATGGTTTTAATAGCTGAATATGAATAGGTTATTAAATTATATAAGTATAAAGTTGATGATTGAGTCATTTTATTTGGTAAATTTTGATTATTCGTTTTATGTATGGAGAAGAATCTTTGTATATTAAAATATCCGATTGAGTGGTAAAATTCAGGGGTGGGTTTAATAGTCTTCATTGATCAAAGTGAAGTTGTCGGTGAAACAACTGATCTTGAGTTTAGTCAATATTTAGTATAATCAGACCCAATTGTGTAATCGTGGCTTAGATCCATAAGTGGTCTGATCTTAAGTTGTTAGATCGGTTATACAGTAGACTGTGTTTATTGCGGAGTCAATTGTCTGTTTATCGCGTGCCCTTCGTCTGACAACGTGTTACAAGTTAATTTATTCCAATTCATCGTGATAACTACCCATCCCAGTTTTGACTGCCCTGGAAAGAACCTAAACCTCACAGAGAATTAAATGGCCCGCAAGATCCGAGACAAACAGAGTCTACTGTAGCTTAAACCGTGCAACTGACCCCCCAGAGTTAGTATTCACGTCTCCCTGTAAAAGTAACATATTTTTTCTAGGAAATAGAACGTATTGAAGCATGTAGATAGTGGTTTTATGTAGTACATGATGTAGTTATAGTTAATTTCATGAAATTGTTTGAAATAGTCAATAATCGGCTGAACACACATTGAATCGATGTAATTGAAATAATGACAGATTGAATTAAGACTCTCGTTCAGACACTCGCTCGTTTATATCATCGGTCTTTGTATTATTATAATCGATTAAACGTCTGTTCAATGATGAGAATTTATCGATAAACTATTGTTTGTATAAACGGTCTGTGTAAACATTGTTCAGCTCAGGGAAGTGAATTTCAGCATTTTAATCATTTTCCATGATGCAGTTTTACTATTCCGTAGATAAATGCTATCAAAAACCTCATTACAACGAGCTTTAGGAGAGGCAATTGAAAGATTCAATATAATATTTAATCTCTGAAGTTTACAATGTTTTAAGATACACAACGAATTTTAGTTGTTTTCTCAGTGTAAATCTGCCAGTGAACCCTCCTCCCCCTTAGAGAAGATCATGAATGAAATTTTTTGCCTTGTCTACTACTGATCAGGTAGTATTGATTGAACAATAGTCAGGGGAAGGGAGTAAGGGTGGCTGTGATGTTTGAGTGTTTTGTAACAGATGTTTTCATTCCCTCACGTGTATGTTGTTGTATCAGTTTCATACAGCGCCAGTGAGCGAGTACGTGTGCGTCTGTTAATAATGTATAAATCAATAGACTTATCAGTTTATAATTGACTTTGAAATGATCTTTCGCTCTTAGTTTATTGATAACAGTTCATTTAACATTTTACGATGTAGATTTAAAATGTCTCCGATGTTTGATCATTGAAGTAAAATTAGATATTGAAATGTATGTAAATACGCCAGGTGTTGTTGTAAATCATTTTTAAGAACCATAGTTTTGCTGATTGGGGTAGAATTTTAAATATTCTGTCCCGCAAGGGCATGTGAGGTAATCAGCTACGCGGCAAGCACAGCGTCAACTGGCAACAAGGAAACAACCAATTAACTAAATGTTAATCTCAACCTTTTAATTCAACATTTACCAATACAAAGTGCAGGAAACACATAATACTTCATATAAACTACTAATACTGAATAGAGCAGTCAAAACCAGCTTAATTCACAATTCAGATATTATATGGCCTCAGTTAAGTAATAACTATTTCCTATTTCCAAATCAATTTACTACACTGATAAGTGTTAAGTTATCATTTGGATAAGTTAGTAGTAAGCCCTTTATAATCAGCTGGGCTTAGTGATAATATTTTGATTGTGAAACTAAGCCGCAGTCCATTTACAGACTGCACTGGATGAGCCATCGACAAAATGATCTGAGCAGGTTTTACTTAATTTCAGAAATCAAGACGGCTTATTCTGCAGAGAGAGAGAGGGAACCTCCAGCCCCGCAATCAGAGGGAACCCCAGCCCTGCAATCAGAGGGAACCCTCATCCCTGCTGTAAGAGGGAACCCCCAGCCCTGCAATCAGAGGGAACCCTCATCCCTGCTGTAAGAGGGAACCCCCAGCCCTGCAATCAGAGGGAACCCCCACAAGAGGGAACCCCACCACCTGCTGTTATAGAAATCAAGCTGGATTTTTTCCAGCCGTTCGTAAAGACATCATTTTAACGATTAAATTCGCTTGTTCTTCGCTTTCTTTATCTTTAACTTCGATCGCTATTTTCAGCGCGTTTTTCCCGAGTTCAAGCGCTTTATCGAACTGTTTCTTCTGGAAGTAAACGCCGGCTAAATTAACGTAGAACGCAGCACGATCGGGATACGCGTTCTCCTCTGCGCAATCGATCGCTCGTTTCAGGTAACCCTCCGCCGCGTCCAGGTCGTTCGTTTCTACGGCCACCGTCGCTAAGCTGTTTAAAATCACTAACGTCTGCTCGTGCGTCGAGCCGCGTAATTTCACCGATAGTTCGAGCGCTTTCTCAAACAACTCGCGACTTTTCGCGAAATCTCGCGTCCACACTAAAAACCGGGCGTACGAGTCGACGCAGAGTCCCCACAACGCGAGGGTATCGTCGTCGGTGATCCCCGAGTCGAATTTACGTTGCTGAGCGTCGATACAGTATTTATACCCGGCGATCGCCTCCGCGGAACGTTTCTGCATCGCGTTAACGTTCGCTAGTTTAACGCTGATCTCGATGACGGCATTATCCGTCTGTTCGTAACCGCTCGCGAATAAACCCTTCAACGTCTCTTTATACAACGCTTCTCCCGACCGAACGTCGCCTTTCGTGAAATATAAATTCGCCAGACAGTCGAACACGAACGTTCTCTTCTCGATGAATTCTTTTTCGTCGATCGTCGCGTTTTGTTTCCGCGTTTCGAGGATTTTCAACGCCTCGTGAAATAATCGATCGGCTTCGTCGTAATTCTGTTCATCCATCGCTCGGCGACCGCTGTTCACCGTTACATTCAATTGGTCGATGTCTTCTTTCTTCGCTCCGATTCCGAATAAAGAGAACGACGCGAGGACGCCCGGAATCGCGCGGCTCCACCGCCCAGCTGATTTACCGTCTCGTGAATTGCCTTCATTTCTGAAAAACAAGTCGAATAGATACAAACTAATAACGCTAGAAAAATTGATCTGAAGTGAATAATCCTACCTTTTATTAGAATCACGCAGGGGTACGACCCCCTGAGCCTGAGTAGTAGTTCCTGGACGGATTATCAAGGGGGCGCTGCTGGCGAGCGGTCTGATTCTGCTGGTCCTAATCGTCGAATATCGCTGTATTTTAGTGATAAGTCGAGGTAAAGCCCGCCCCAGTCTCTCCATTCTACCCGAAATGATGATTTTTGCTACTTAAACAGATCAGAACTGACCCGAATCGGAATATCGAGATTTAAGGTCTGTCTGCAGAGTTTCCAGATCCTGCCATCTAAGTGCCCAAGACCTGACATGACAGGTGGGACCTCAGTGAAAGGTCGATTCGCTAAAATGAAAATCGTTATGGCTGAACCGATGATAGGCGATTAGAAAACATGATAGGCGCGAATTTAGAACATTATTCAATTCAAATACACACGATAGTCGATGAGAACACAAAGAACACATCCAATTATATATTATTTAAAAACAAAGGTGACGGGTCGATTCGCTAAAAGGAAAATCGAGTGAAGTCAATGTGTGTAGTCAATCAGCAGAACATGGCGTCACAAGCCCCGAGTAAAATACAGACTATATATACTACGAGCGGAACGAAGACATATGTTTGCGTCGATCGAACCACGATACGATGTGTAAAACCGGAATGAAATAATATTATTCTAGTATTCCAATGGGAAATAGAATCATATTCTATCCAAACGTATTGTCTAAATATATCGGCAGTATCGGTACTTTCACAGTAAATTTACAGATGCATGTTCAAATTAGTAACGACCAGGATAAGGAGGTCATCGGCTAAATTTACCGAAAGCATAATGAAAATAAAAACGATGATTTATAAGAAAAACAATCTCATATAATTAATCATTTAATGTTAACACAAAAGAAGGAAAACAAACTTTCGGTCCAAAAAGTGCTATCACGGGATGTGCTCCTTTAAAGGCAAAGTTTACTACAGGTCTCTGCTTCTGCATATAAAAATCAAACCGATCATCAGAGGACATATCAAATTAGCCCACGCTTTTAGACCGGTGGCAATACGGCTAATACGGTCTGGATCCACCCATGATGGCTATGAGTGACAATCAAAAAGATTGCTAATGAAGCTGATTACCTCGTAAAAGTTTTCGGCCACTCGCCTAACCGGTCAACAAGTGAGTCCGGTTTAAAGTGACAAGCTGTATTATTGCGATATAATCGCATTATCATGTTTTCCGGATATCCCCGTCTCCGCACAATGTTGGTGCCGGGAATATTGGATAGAAAAACGAGGTGGATTGCAAGATAATAAAAAACCACTGACTGGTGGACTAAAAAAGTTCAGCGTAGCTAATTAACTAAACAAATAAAGAATTTCAAACAATATTTATTCTCAGACAACAATTATACAAAATGCCAGGTTTGTGCTCGAGGAATTATAACGTAAGTTCCTCAAACACGTGGACTGTATTTCAAAAACAGTCCAACCATGGACGTATAAACTATAAACTAGTGTTTATACATCCATGGTCCAACCATAGACTCTAAAACAGAAACGTATATGGGCCACAACCGTGGACTCTTAAACTGTTGGAGTCCATGGCTCCCCGCACAAAAACCAGAGATAAACCTGGCCAAATACTCTGGAAAGCGTATTCGAGAAATTATCATGTAAGTTCTTTGTTAACAAATGGGCTGTATTCGAAAAACAGTTCCACATAAAAGCATTTAAACTAGAGATAAAACCTACAGATTCACTGTGGAAAGCTTGAGATTAACTAATCAATCTTTATTTTCCTTTTCATTAACATTATTTAACAAGATAACTAGAGTTTTTCCAACTTTGCCTGAGATTTTCAAACATTATCAAAGGTTTCAAACATTATTACGTTTAATGCATTTATATTTAGTATCATCGTATAGATATTGTTCAACTATCCATATGAATATAGCTAGGTAAATTACAAATAACTGATCACTGAGATATCTACAATTATCTACAACTTTTTCGAGATATGAAATGCTTCTTGTGCAGATTTGAATCAGGCTCCATATTCATATACGCTAATGATTATGTGAGTGATTACTATCTGCTATTATTCCTATCGACTTATATAATTGTTTTATCTATTCTCATAATTTGCATGCGACTGAAAGCTAGAGTATTAACTATCAGAGAACTTAATTTGGACAGGAACTTTTTTCTAATTCCTAACTTTATTTTGTATGAAATAGTGTTATATGCGGCTGTTATAAATGTTCTCGAAGCAATAAATATATGAATATTCGATCTCAAAAGATCTCATATTATATTTCTTTGAGGCTCAATCTATCGAGTAAGTTTTTATTACGAGTTGACAATCAGGCATGTCAATCAAACGTAGACTGGTTCCCTGTACTCGTCCGGTAACCAGTCAAAATCAACGCAACAAAGTGGCAGCACCATACGTTTACCTAGCGGAGTTTCTGTGAACTAATGTAATACTGCGGGAAGGTGATATGAAATGTTTATTTAGAGCGCTGTCTGTTCTTTAATAGTTTTAAAGGTGAAAATGGTGCGTTATTCGATTATTTTAAAGTGTTTTATTAATCAATCGTGACTCCAAGGTATTACATTAGTTCACAGAAATTCCGCTAGGTAACCGTACGGTGCTGCCACCATAGACTGGTTACCGGTCTCTATCTTCCCATGTTGAATGGGACAGGCAACCAGTCTATACCGCGGCAATCTCGATGCCTTCAGGTTCGAATCCCTCCCTGGGGGAGGATGGGCAAAAATCCTCTACCTTTCAACTTCAAGTGAAGAGCTCGTGGTGATTTCAGCGTCTAAATCTAACAAACGATACATCAATGAAGCACAACATCTTATATTTTGTTCATAACCAGATTAATCAAATGAATGTATTCTGAGCTTAGGAGAGCAAAATTTGCAGGTCAGGGGCGACTGGTAGGGTCGGGCTATGGGGTAATTTACTGGTAGGGTCGGGCTATGGGGTGATTAACTGGAAGGTCGGGATCATTGGGGATTTACTGCTGAATAGAGGATGTACAGGGGTGTCCCAGGTTTGAAACCTAGTAATTACTGCCGACACTGATTCAGAGTGGTCCTGATGCTGAATAGAGGATGTACAGGGTTGTCCCGGGTTTGAACCCAGTAATTACTGATACTGATTCAGAGTGGTCCAGATGCTGAATAGAGGATGTACAGGGTTGTCCCGGGTTTGAACCCAGTAATTACTGATACTGATTCAGAGTGGTCCAGATGCTGAATAGAGGATGTACAGGGGTGTCCCGGGTTTGAAACCCAGTTATTACTGACACTGATTCAGAGTGGTCCTGATGCTGAATAGAGGATGTACAGGGTTGTCCCGGGTTCGAACCCAGTAATTCCTGATACTGATTCAGAGTGCTCCAGATGCTGAATAGAGGATGTACAGGGGTGTCCCGGGTTTGAAACCCAGTTATTACTGACACTGATTCAGAGTGGTCCTGATGCTGAATAGAGGATGTACAGGGTTGTCCCGGGTTCGAACCCAGTAATTCCTGATACTGATTCAGAGTGCTCCAGATGCTGAATAGAGGATGTACAGGGATGTCCCGGGTTTGAAACCCAGTAATTACTGACACTGATTAAGAGTGGTCCTGATACTGAATAGAAGATGTACAGGGGTGTCCCGGGTTTGAAACCTTGTAATTACTGCCGGCACTGATTCAGAGTGGTCCTGATGCTGAATAGAGGATGTACAGGGTTGTCCCGGGTTCGAACCCAGTAATTACTGATACTGATTCAGAGTGGTCCAGATGCTGAATAGAGGATGTACAGGGGTGTCCCGGGTTTGAAACCCAGTTATTACTGACACTGATTCAGAGTGGTCCTGATGCTGAATAGAGGATGTACAGGGTTGTCCCGGGTTCGAACCCAGTAATTCCTGATACTGATTCAGAGTGCTCCAGATGCTGAATAGAGGATGTACAGGGGTGTCCCGGGTTTGAAACCCAGTAATTACTGACACTGATCCAGAGTGGTCCTGATGCTGAATAGAGGATGTACAGGGGTGTCCCGGGTTCGAACCCAGTAATTACTGATAATGATTCAGAGTGGTCCAGATGCTGAATAAAGGATGTACCGTGGATTAGCGGATTTTTCATACACTAATGTGAATTGTCTCTGGCAACCAAGAGTCTACTGCCAGAGTCAATTCGTGTTAGTTTATGCAAATCCAAGCATAGTGAATCTTAAGAATCGGCAGAACATAGCATCACAACCACTGACTGGTGAACAAATTAAGTTCAGAGTAGCTAATTAACTAAACAAACAAAGAGTTTCTAATAATTATGTTTACTCTCATACAACAATTATACGAAATGCCAGGTGTGCTCGAGGAATTATAACTTAAGTTCCTCAAACACGTGGACTGTATTTCAAAAACAGTCTCAATAATAAAAGTGTTCAAGAAAATCTCAACATCATCGTCGTCGACATGAACAGTTTATTCAGAACTGATTCTTCCAAAGAAACTCGGGACCAGAAACTGAAATGTATAGATACTAGACAGGACTCTATCGATAAATCTGAAATAAGCGAGTTTTCTTCAAGCGATTCTGTGATTATTTCATGTTTGGGGTAAAGCTATAATTAGCCTCCGGTGATTATGTTAATGTGCTATTTTTCGTATATTCATTGTATTCGGTTTTATTTTTGTCTGCATGCGTTCTGTGGAAGTAGTCGGTGATCTACACAGTCGGCAGCCAGCGCTCAGGCAGGCGCCTAGTGTAGATAATAGTATTCTAATATTTTGTCAATGTATTTTTATAGAATTCAGAGTTATGGGTCCACTATGGAGTAAACCTTAATTGATTATGGATGAATCATTAAAATGAGTCTTCGTTAGATTAAGCCTATAATAATCAATTGGTTTGAACACTTCAGATGGTTCAATTGTATTATTTTATACAATTTGATAATTTTCCAGTATTTTGTTTCATATTTGTATGATTACGATTATGATTATGTGGGTGATTACTATCTGCTATTATTCCTATTGACTTATATAATTTTTTTATCTATTCTCATAATTTGCATGCGACTGAAAGCTAGAGTATTAACTATCAGAGAACTTTATTTGGACAGGAACTTTTTTCTAATTCCTAACTTTATTTTGTATGAAATAATATTATATGTGGCTGTTCTAAATGTTTGTCGAAGCAATAAATATATGAATATTCGATCTCAAATGATCTCATATTATATTTCTTTGAGGCTCAATCTATCGAGTAAGTTTTTATAACGAGTTGACAATCAGGCATGTCAATCAAACGTAGACTGGTTCCCTGTACTCGTCCGGTAACCAGTCAAAATCAACGCAACAAAGTGGCAGCACCATACGTTCACCTAGCGGAGTTTCTGTGAACTAATGTAATACTGCGGAAAGGTGATATGAAATGTTTATTTAGAGCGCTGTCTATTCTTTAATAGTTCTAAAGGTGGAAATGGTGCGTTATTCGATTATTTTAAAGTGTTTTATTAATCAATCGTGACTCCAAGGTATTACATTAGTTCACAGAAATTCCGCTAGGTGACCGTACGGTGCTGCCACTATAGACTGGTTACCGGTCTCTATCTTCCCATATTGAATGGGACAGGCAACCAGTCTATACCGCGGCAATCTCGATGCCATCAGGCTCGAATCCCTCCCTGGGGAGGATGGGCAAAAATCCTCTACCTTCAAGTGAAGAGCTCGTGGTGATTTCAGCGTCTAAATCCAACAAAAGATACATCATCAATGAAGCACAACATCTTATATTTTGTTCATAACCGGATTCATCAAATGAACGTATTCCGAGCTTAGGAGAGCAAAATTTGCAGCAGGTCAGGGGTGACTGGCAGGGTCGGGCTATGGGTAATTTACTGGTAGGGTCGGGCTATGGGGTGATTTACTGGAAGGTCGGGCTATGGGGTGATTTACTGGTAGGGTCGGGCTATGGGGTGATTTACTGGAAGGTCGGGCTATGGGGTGATTTACTGGTAGGGTCGGGCTATGGGTGATTTACTGGTAGGGTCGGGCTATGGGGTGATTAACTGGAAGGTCGGGATCATTGGTGATTTACTGCTGAATAGAGGATGTACAGGGGTGTCCCGGGTTTGAAACCTAGTAATTACTGACACTGATTCAGAGTGGTCCTGATGCTGAATAGAGGATGTACAGGGTTGTCCCGGGTTTTTTGCAGGTCAGGGGCGACTGGCAGGGTCGGGCTATGATGGGTAATTTACTGGTAGGGTCGGGCTATGGGGTGATTAACTGGAAGGTCGGGATCATGGGTGATTTACTGCTGAATAGAGGATGTACACTAGGGGTGTTCCGGGTTTGAAACCCAGTAATTACTGACACTGATTCAGAGTGGTCCAGATGCTGAATAAAGGATGTACAGGGGTGTCCCGGGTTCGAACCCAGTAATTACTGATACTGATTCTTCAGAGTGGTCCAGATGCTGAATAAAGGATGTACCGTGGATTAGCGGATTTTTCATACACTAATGTGAATTGTCTCTGGCAACCAAGAGTCTACTGCCAGAGTCAATTCGTGTTAGTTAATGCAAATCCAAGCATAGTGAATCTTAAGAATCGGCAGAACATAGCATCACAACCACTGACTGGTGAACAAATTAAGTTCAGAGTAGCTAATTAACTAAACAAACAAAGAGTTTCTAACAATTATGTTTACTCTCATACAACAATTATACGAAATGCCAGGTGTGCTCGAGGAATTATAACTTAAGTTCCTCAAACACGTGGACTGTATTTCAAAAACAGTCTCAATAATAAAAGTGTTCAAGAAAATCTCAACATCATCGTCGTCGACATGAACAGTTTATTCAGAGCTGATTCTTCCAAAGAAACTCGGGACCAGAAACTGAAATGTATAGATACTAGACAGGACTCTATCGATAAATCTGAAATAAGCGAGTTTTCTTCAAGCGATTCTGTGATTATTTCATGTTTGGGGTAAAGCTATAATTAGCCTCCGGTGATTATGTTAATGTGCTATTTTTCGTATATTCATTGTATTCGGTTTTATTTTTGTCTGCATGCGTTCTGTGGAAGTAGTCGGTGATCTACACAGTCGGCAGCCAGCGCTCAGGCAGGCGCCTAGTGTAGATAATAGTATTCTAATATTTTGTCAATGTATTTTTATAGAATTCAGAGTTATGGGTCCACTATGGAGTAAACCTTAATTGATTATGGATGAATCATTAAAATGAGTCTTCGTTAGATTAAGCCTATAATAATCAATTGGTTTGAACACTTCAGATGGTTCAATTGTATTATTTTATACAATTTGATAATTTTCCAGTATTTTTTTTTTAACGCCTTATAAAACGTTACCATTATGAAACCTAAACAATGTTAACCATTCAGCGTCATTTTACAAACGACAACCGTAAATCGATGTGCAAAACGTCACAGGTTTATGTGTACACATACAAGCTATTTGGCAAAATATTATTCATAAAGATGTAGAATGGCTCCCTGTGATTATATAATGACCTCTATTTGAACGTCGAAATGTTATATTGCATTGAATATCATGATAAGAGGTATTGTAATAGTAAAGGATGTATGATTATATCAGGAGCGGCAGGCATAAATAGAAATGATAAGTAAATCGGATTATTCGGTTAAATGGCGGATGTATACACGATTTGGAAGTCTGATATAAAAGTCAGACCCTGACATGGGGATGCTAGTGGAATGACGAAGCTATCTACGATCTGAGTAGGGCCGGCGGCTACAAGCGGTCTATATAAAAACATGTAAACAAAAAATTTCAATATTCAAATGTTTTAGAAAATATGTTCGATATTAGGGGTATGCAGGTTTCATGAGATTAGCAATCTATAATAGCATAGCCGTCATATACGGCTCCGCGTCCACTGATGGCATAATACTTTATTGATCCTTATTACATTGAAATTCCGGGATAAAATTCCCTAATTCAATAAAGTTACAAATTTTAGAATAAGAAAATACAAAATACAAGACACATGGGTAATTCATACAGAATAACATGAATAAGTTATTTAAATGACGATGTCTACTTCAACCCAGACTCAAGTCTAGGATATCGAGTGACAGCCAAACCGGGCCCTGGGACCGGGCCGGCTGGCTACTCGAAGTCATGATGAAGCAGACATCAGAAGAGCTCTTTCTTCAACCATGGAGGCAATGAAGTTGCAGACCAGCTTTGAGAAAAAGTGAATCGAAGTCGGTCACAAGTTGACAATTTTTTTTAAATTAGACCAGTCGAAGACTGTATTCTCTACCCAATCGCCAAATCTCATAATTCCCCAAATTTCTTAAAACTTCGATTTCAAATTTGCAATTCCACATTAGCTTATCCCAGAAATTCTACATTTTTTCGCAGGCGTCAAATAATTTATTATAGTTAATTTTCTTGTTTCATATTTGTATGATTATGATTATGATTATGTGGGTGATTACTATCTGCTATTATTCCTATTGACTTATATAATTTTTTTATCTATTCTCATAATTTGCATGCGACTGAAAGCTAGAGTATTAACTATCAGAGAACTTTATTTGGACAGGAACTTTTTTCTAATTCCTAACTTTATTTTGTATGAAAAAGTGTTATATGTGGCTGTTCTAAATGTTCTCGAAGCAATAAATATATGAATATTCGATCACAAAAGTGTTTCATATTATATTTCATTGAGGCTCAATCTATCGAGTATGTTTTTATTACGAGTTGACAATCTGTCATATGTCAATCAAACGTAGACTGGTTCCCTGTACTCGTCCGGTAACCAGTCAAAATCAACGCAACAAAGTGGCAGCACCATACGTTCACCTAGCGGAGTTTCTGTGAACTAATGTAATAATGCGGAAAGATGATATGAAATGTTTATTTAGAGCGCTGTCTGTTCATTAATAGTTTTAAAGGTGGAAATGGTGCGTTATTCGATTATTTTAAAGTGTTTTATTAATCAATCGTGACTCCAAGGTATTACATTAGTTCACAGAAATTCCGCTAGGTGACCGTACGGTGCTGCCACCATAGACTGGTTACCGGTCTCTATCTTCCCATATTGAATGGGACAGGCAACCAGTCTATACTGTGGCAATCTCGATGCCATCAGGCTCGAATCCCTCCCTGGGGGAGGATGGGCAAAAATCCTCTACCTTCAAGTGAAGAGCTCGTGGTGATTTCAGCGGCTAAATCTAACAAACGATACATCAATGAAGCACAACATCTTATATTTTGTTCATAACCAGATTCATCAAATGAATGTATTCTGAGCTTAGGAGAGCAAAATTTGCAGCAGGTCAGGGGCGACTGGCAGGGTCGGGCTATGGGTAATTTACTGGAAGGTCGGGCTTATGGGGTGATTATCTGGAAGGTCGGGATCATTGGTGATTTACTGCTGAATAGAGGATGTACAGGGGTGTCCCGGGTTTGAAACCTAGTAATTACTGACACTGATTCAGAGTGGTCCTGATGCTGAATAGAGGATGTACAGGGTTGTCCCGGGTCTTTTGCAGGTCAGGGGCGACTGGCAGGGTCGGGCTATGGGTAATTTACTGGTAGGGTCGGGCTATGGGGTGATTAACTGGAAGGTCGGGATCATGGGTGATTTACTGCTGAATAGAGGATGTACACTAGGGGTGTCCCGGGTTTGAAACCCAGTAATTACTGACACTGATTCAGAGTGGTCCTGATGCTGAATAGAGGATGTACAGGGTTGTCCCGGGTTCGAACCCAGTAATTCCTGATACTGATTCAGAGTGCTCCAGATGCTGAATAGAGGATGTACAGGGGTGTCCCGGGTTTGAAACCCAGTAATTACTGACACTGATCCAGAGTGGTCCTGATGCTGAATAGAGGATGTACAGGGGTGTCCCGGGTTCGAACCCAGTAATTACTGATAATGATTCAGAGTGGTCCAGATGCTGAATAAAGGATGTACCGTGGATTAGCGGATTTTTCATACACTAATGTGAATTGTCTCTGGCAACCAAGAGTCTACTGCCAGAGTCAGTTCGTGTTAGTTAATGCAAATCCAAGCATAGTGAATCTTAAGAATCGGCAGAACATAGCATCACAACCACTGACTGGTGAACAAATTAAGTTCAGAGTAGCTAATTAACTAAACAAACAAAGAGTTTCTAACAATTATGTTTACTCTCATACAACAATTATACGAAATGCCAGGTGTGCTCGAGGAATTATAACTTAAGTTCCTCAAACACGTGGACTGTATTTCAAAAACAGTCTCAATAATAAAAGTGTTCAAGAAAATCTCAACATCATCGTCGTCGACATGAACAGTTTATTCAGAGCTGATTCTTCCAAAGAAACTCGGGACCAGAAACTGAAATGTATAGATACTAGACAGGACTCTATCGATAAATCTGAAATAAGCGAGTTTTCTTCAAGCGATTCTGTGATTATTTCATGTTTGGGGTAAAGCTATAATTAGCCTCCGGTGATTATGTTAATGTGCTATTTTTCGTATATTCATTGTATTCGGTTTTATTTTTGTCTGCATGCGTTCTGTGGAAGTAGTCGGTGATCTACACAGTCGACAGCCAGCGCTCAGGCAGGCGCCTAGTGTAGATAATAGTATTCTAATATTTTGTCAATGTATTTTTATAGAATTCAGAGTTATGGGTCCACTATGGAGTAAACCTTAATTGATTATGGATGAATCATTAAAATGAGTCTTCGTTAGATTAAGCCTATAATAATCAATTGGTTTGAACACTTCAGATGGTTCAATTGTATTATTTTATACAATTTGATAATTTTCCAGTATTTTTTTTTTGACGCCTTATAAAACGTTACCATTATGAAACCTAAACAATGTTAACCATTCAGCGTCATTTTACAAACGACAACCGTAAATCGATGTGCAAAACGTCACAGGTTTATGTGTACACATACAAGCTATTTGGCAAAATATTATTCATAAAGATGTAGAATGGCTCCCTGTGATTATATAATGACCTCTATTTGAACGTCGAAATGTTATATTGCATTGAATATCATGATAAGAGGTATTGTAATAGTAAAGGATGTATGATTATATCAGGAGCGGCAGGCATAAATAGAAATGATAAGTAAATCGGATTATTCGGTTAAATGGCGGATGTATACACGATTTGGAAGTCTGATATAAAAGTCAGACCCTGACATGGGGATGCTAGTGGAATGACGAAGCTATCTACGATCTGAGTAGGGCCGGCGGCTACAAGCGGTCTATATAAAAACATGTAAACAAAAAATTTCAATATTCAAATGTTTTAGAAAATATGTTCGATATTAGGGGTATGCAGGTTTCATGAGATTAGCAATCTATAATAGCATAGCTGTCATATACGGCTCCGCGTCCACTGATGGCATAATACTTTATTGATCCTTATTACATTGAAATTCCGGGATGAAATTCCCTAATTTAATAAAGTTACAAATTTTAGAATAAGAAAATACAAAATACAAGACACATGGGTAATTCATACAGAATAACATGAATAAGTTATTTAAATGACGATGTCTACTTCAACCCAGACTCAAGTCTAGGATATCGAGTGACAGCCAAACCGGGCCTTGGGACCGGGCCGGCTGGCTACTCGAAGTCATGATGAAGCAGACATCAGAAGAGCTCTTTCTTCAACCATGGAGGCAATGAAGTTGCAGACCAGCTTTGAGAAAAAGTGAATCGAAGTCGGTCACAAGTTGACAATTTTTTTTAAATTAGACCAGTCGAAGACTGTATTCTCTACCCAATCGCCAAATCTCATAATTCCCCAAATTTCTTAAAACTTCGATTTCAAATTTGCAATTCCACATTAGCTTATCCCAGAAATTCTACATTTTTTCGCAGGCGTCAAATATTTTATTATAGTTAATTTTCTTGTTTCATATTTGTATGATTACGATTATGATTATGTGGGTGATTACTATCTGCTATTATTCCTATTGACTTATATAATTGTTTTATCTATTCTCATAATTTGCATGCGACTGAAAGCTAGAGTATTAACTATCAGAGAACTTTATTTGGACAGGAACTTTTTTTCTAATTCCTAACTTTATTTTGTATGAAAAAGTGTTATATGTGGCTGTTCTAAATGTTCTCGAAGCAATAAATATATGAATATTCGATCACAAAAGTGTTTCATATTATATTTCATTGAGGCTCAATCTATCGAGTATGTTTTTATTACGAGTTGACAATCTGTC
The DNA here is from genome assembly GCF_964204645.1 of Tubulanus polymorphus. Classification (NCBI taxonomy): domain Eukaryota; kingdom Metazoa; phylum Nemertea; class Palaeonemertea; order Tubulaniformes; family Tubulanidae; genus Tubulanus; species Tubulanus polymorphus. Next base: position 1,228,854 of record NC_134031.1, read on the forward strand.
ATATGTCAATCAAACGTAGACTGGTTCCCTGTACTCGTCCGGTAACCAGTCAAAATCAACGCAACAAAGTGGCAGCACCATACGTTCACCTAGCGGAGTTTCTGTGAACTAATGTAATACTGCGGGAAGGTGATATGAAATGTTTATTTAGAGCGCTGTCTGTTCTTTAATAGTTCTAAAGGTGGAAATGGTGCGTTATTCGATTATTTTAAAGTGTTTTATTAATCAATCGTGACTCCAAGGTATTACATTAGTTCACAGAAATTCCGCTAGGTGACCGTACGGTGCTGCCACCATAGACTGGTTACCGGTCTCTATCTTCCCATATTGAATGGGACAGGCAACCAGTCTATACTGTGGCAATCTCGATGCCATCAGGCTCGAATCCCTCCCTGGGGGAGGATGGGCAAAAATCCTCTACCTTCAAGTGAAGAGCTCGTGGTGATTTCAGCGTCTAAATCTAACAAACGATACATCAATGAAGCACAACATCTTATATTTTGTTCATAACCGGATTCATCAAATGAACGTATTCTGAGCTTAGGAGAGCAAAATTTGCAGCAGGTCAGGGGCGACTGGCAGGGTCGGGCTATGGGTAATTTACTGGAAGGTCGGGCTTATGGGGTGATTATCTGGAAGGTCGGGATCATTGGTGATTTACTGCTGAATAGAGGATGTACAGGGGTGTCCCGGGTTTGAAACCTAGTAATTACTGACACTGATTCAGAGTGGTCCTGATGCTGAATAGAGGATGTGCAGGGTTGTCCCGGGTTTTTTGCAGGTCAGGGGCGACTGGCAGGGTCGGGCTATGGGTAATTTACTGGTAGGGTCGGGCTATGGGGTGATTAACTGGAAGGTCGGGATCATGGGTGATTTACTGCTGAATAGAGGATGTACACTAGGGGTGTCCCGGGTTTGAAACCCAGTAATTACTGACACTGATTCAGAGTGGTCCAGATGCCGAATAAAGGATGTACAGGGGTGTCCCGGGTTCGAACCCAGTAATTACTGATACTGATTCAGAGTGGTCCAGATGCTGAATAAAGGATGTACCGTGGATTAGCGGATTTTTCATACACTAATGTGAATTGTCTCTGGCAACCAAGAGTCTACTGCCAGAGTCAGTTCGTGTTAGTTAATGCAAATCCAAGCATAGTGAATCTTAAGAATCGGCAGAACATAGCATCACAACCACTGACTGGTGAATTGATTAAGTTCAGAGTAGCTAATTAACTAAACAAACAAAGAGTTTCAAATAATTATATTTACTCTCATACAACAATTATACAAAATGCCAGGTGTGCTCGAGGAATTATAACTTAAGTTCCGCAAACACGTGGACTGTATTTCAAAAACAGTGCAACCATGGACGTATAAACTATAAACTAGAGTTTATACGTCCATGGTCCAAGCATAGACTCTAAAATAGACACGTCTATAGCACACAACCATGGACTCTAAACTGTGAGAGTTCATGGCTCCCCGCACTAAAACCAGAGATAAACCTGGCCGAATACCCTGGAAAGCGTAAGATTTAATGAATCGTTTACATGGCCGGCCGCCTATCTACCTTAGACCTTACATTACTTTTTTAAAAATCATGATCAAGCTAACCATAACAGACGCGGCAGATTACAAATTTCATTGATTTATGAAATGACCCGGCCGATCAGGAAAAACAAGGTATTATCATTAGCCTTTTAATGGCTTAGATTATCCAAAATATAAGATTACTAGCTTTTAACATCACATATACTACATCATGGAAGGTATTTCAAGGTTTTATTCGCCAAAAACATTTCCACTGCAACTGATTCATACAATTTGAATCAATAGGAAAATAACAAAATTACACACAGAATTGTAAACCTTGATCCATAAAACACCAACAATTAGGACTAGTCTGAAAGTCTAAGACTATTAATTTTACATTCACGAAGTCACTGGGTATAAGTGACACTTGGCTATTTCATGAAATGTGGAGCATTCAATCATATCAACTATTCAAATGACAATGTAAGAGAGATTTAAGATATTCTGTTTATACAAAAAACTGCACAACATATAAACATTAAACTCATCAATCTTTATTTTCATTAACATTATTTTACAAGATAACTAGAGTTTTGCCAACTTTGCCTGAGATTTTCAAACATTATCAACTTTATTTTCTCCACATTGTTTCGTTTAATGAAAAGTATTTTGAAGGTTTTTTAATTAAGATATATTGAGTATCATGATATAGATATTGTTCAACTATCCATATGAATATAGCTAGGTAAATTACAAATAACTGATTGCTAAAGTATCTACAATTATCTACAACTTTTTTCAATATTTAAGATGGTCTAGTGCCTTAATTCTAAGCACTGCCAGCTGGCTAGCACTGGATCCTCTGTAACCAGCGCACATAAAACCTGTCCAACATTGTATGCATGAGTTATGAAAAATAAATATACTATAGCCATTGTCAAACCGACAATCAAAACATAGCTAGGATAATTTACTAATCAACACTGTTCATACATCCTCATTTATAAAAAACTGCTCCTCTTTATTCGATAGGACCTCAGTTTGATAGTTGCTATAAACCTAACTGACCAATCGAAAAGTTTTAAGATGAATAATGAACACGTATGTGTCATTTTATTCTCATGACAAAATTATACCTCGCTAAATAACAGGTATGTCCTCGAGGAATTATCAACATAAAAGCATTCAAACTAGAGACAAATCCTACTAAGTCATCCTGGAAAGCTTAGTATTAACTTAACGTTCTAAATTTCATTTTCATTAACATCATTTTTACTAGACAACTAGAATTTTCACTGCACCTTGTCTTAACTAAACATTTTCAAACATTATCAGTTCACTCATTTAATACAATGTTATTTCAGGGAAAACATGACAATAATTTTACTATCGATAACTAATCATGTTTATAGCTGTTTAACATTCTTTCTAAAAAAGAGTAAAATGTATCTCCCAGATATTATCCCTAAAACAATTAACAGTTACAGCAGTGATAGGGTGTGATATATAGGTAAAAGGACGCGTGATCTTTCATCAGTTATTCGAAGCATTCTATCGAATCAGTTATTTTTTAGTGTGTTTGATTTAGTTAAGGTTTATGGTTATTTGTTTTGTTTATTACTAACTGATCCGATAGAACACTTAAAACAACAACAGAAAAGATCATAAGAGGTTGGGAAACACGGAGAAGGTTGTTCTATGAAAGAAGAACCTTTAATAATTAGATTAAGTTGATAAGAAAAAATTCCTGATGACGGAGCCCTATATTAACTTATTGTTTGTTGGTTTTGTTTACTTTTTTATTACTTAGTTTTATTTGTTTTTTTTTATATTATTTATTTTGTTATGTAGTTTTGTTTATTTTTTTTAATTATGTTCTTTGTATTTTGTACTATTTATTACTATTTACATCAGGAATTTTTTACCGGTGAGATTATGGGCTCACTTAAAAAAGTGCTACAAATTCACTGCTGCACCTAAATAATAGTTTCCTTATTGAACTCCCGAAGTTAAGTGATCATTAGTATGAAAGCCACTCAACCTAATGATATGAATGACGATGAAAGAAGTTAAAACAGCTATAAACAAAATTAAAACGATCAAAATTATTGCTGGCCATTATTATTTATTCCTTTATATTACATTATTCCTAGTATTACCTCTCATACCTCTGTGGATACAATGTACTACAATATAAGTTTCATATAACTAGCTAGGATCACCTACATGGAAGCACAATTCTAAACTCCATGTGAAAATCAAGATATTCTACTCATTAGTCAAATCGCCTTAACGGGCCTTAAAATTATGGCATAAAAAAAAATCAACACTTGGGTATATTAACTTATTATGTGTACACAGAACACTGCCTAATATTATATGGTTTCCTTAACTACACGTGACGATATTCGGGGGGCGTAGCCAGTTTGTACTGAAGGCCCGGCCCTTCACTTTTTGGTCAAGGTATCATTTTCAAAACATCTTTATTCCAAACCCATAAACTTGCTGGGTGAGTTTAGGAGTCCAAAGTCATTATGTACCAACTTCCTTTATTGTGTTTAAAAGTTGCAACCGTTTAACTGACTACGCTCCCCCTTTTGAACATTTAGGCTATGCAAATCATTAAATTATTTTCACTCTCAGGAAATATAAAATGAATCACTATTTCTAAGATTAATCGAATAAAGACCAATGGACTATGTCATTATAACAAATCATGCACAGCTACGTTTAACTGAGTATGAAGATTATTTGAACTATCCCATAGATTCTATATCTCAGTTTAGGTGTATTTCAACTGACCTACGAGTCGAGAGGCTGAAAGCTATCAACACTATGAATTAATGGAGCGTAGATTTTATGAGACTCCCAGAAGGAACTTTCTGTCAAATTACAAAGGACATGACACATCTGTTTACAAACCGAAAACATTTTGCCTAATCAATATATGAATAGTTCCTTCTCAGGCCCAGAGCCCTAATTAACTAACTTCAATTTTCATTGATCAACATTAAAACTATTTCTTTTTTTCCGCCTCTTCAAATAGACAGTGAATTTTAAGACGCATTTTGGAACCCATGTTACACATCAGACTGGTTTGTAAAAAGGTAATGCTCAAAATAAATCAATACTTTACATATTCTACTGACGTTGCTGCTCCTGAATAAGTGTTTATAAGACACGCATTGTCTGTGCTGCTCCTGAATAAGTGTTTATAAGATACGCATTGTCTCTGCTGCTCCTGAATAAGTGTTTATAAGATACGCATAGTCTCTGCTGCTCCTGAACAAGTGTTTATAAGATACGCATAGTCTCTGCTGCTCCTGAACAAGTATTAATAAGATACGCATTGTCTGTGCTGCTCCTGAATAACTGTTCACAATATATTTACATTGTCTCTGCTGCTCCTGAATAATTGTTTATATATACCGGTAAGACACGCATTGTCTCTTCTCCACCTATTGTAGAAGAAATCCGTCATTGGGCGATAAACCGCTGCTGGCTAAATTTCTCCTCTGGACTTCTAGGCCTATGCAGTCGAATTCAAGATGGTTCTTCTGTGGTAGTTGATGATTTCAATTCAAGATGGACTCTTCTGTTGGCAGATTCTAGATGACGAGTTGATCTCAGGCTGAGCTTCTTCTAATAGATGTGATTTAGCTGAAATAAATAAAAGAAGATATCCTGTAATTATATAATATCTTACAATATACACAATTTTTCATGTAGCATTAATAATAATAAATTCCATGTACCGTAAATCAATTTCATTTAGAATTAATCGCAATAATTCCATCTATATTAAGTTACCTTTTATGATTGCTGGGTTGATGATTTTGATTCTAGTTGGCTGTGCGCTGTTCCAGTTGGTCGATTTTGGACGAGTAGTTGATCTCAAGCTGGGTTTTTCATATAGTTGAAATTTAGCTGCAATGATTAAAAGATTTTATCCTGTAATGACAAGTTTTTTCAATGAGAATTTATCGCAATAATTCCATCTATATTAAGTTACCTTTTATGATTGCTGGGTTCGTTATCGGTGTGGATCATCTAAGTTGATTGGTTGATGATTTGATTCTAGTTGGCTGTGCACTGTTCCAGTTGGTCGACTTCAGATGAGTAGTTGATCTCAAGCTGGGTTTTTCATATAGTTGAAATTTAGCTGCAATGATTAAAAGATTTTATCCTGTAATGACAAGTTTTTTCAATGAGAATTTATCGCAATAATTCCATCTATATTAAGTTACCTTTTATGATTGCTGGGTTCGTTATCGGTGTGGATCATCTAAGTTGATTGGTTGATGATTTGATTCTAGTTGGCTGTGCGCTGTTCCAGTTGGTCGACTTCAGATGAGTAGTTGATCTCAAGCTGGGTTTTTCATATAGTTGAAATTTAGCTGCAATGATTAAAAGAGTTTATCCTGTAATGACAAATTTTTTCAATTAGAATTTATCGCAATAATTCCATCTATATTAAGTTACCTTTTATGATTGCTGGGTTCGTTATCGGTGTGGATCATCTAAGTTGATTGGTTGATGATTTGATTCTAGTTGGCTGTGCGCTGTTCCAGTTGGTCGATTTTGGACGAGTAGTTGATCTCAAGCTGGGTTTTTCATATAGTTGAAATTTAGCTGCAATGATTAAAAGAAGTTATCCTGTAATGACAAGCTTTTTCAATGAGAATTTATCGCAATAATTCCATCTATATTAAGTTACCTTTTATGATTGCCGGGTTCATTATCGGCGAGGGTCTCCTAAGTTGGTTGTCTAATTTTACATATTTTTTTTTCATATAACTTTTTTTCTGCCTAATTTAATACATTGAGATTTTGGAAATAACTATATTTTACAATATTTGGTCTTTTTTTCATGTAACTAGTCCGAAAGTTTACAAGGTTGAATAATTTTATCTATTTTTTTCTGCCTAATTTAATACATTGAGATTTTGGAAATAACTATATTTTACAATATTTGGTCTTTTTTTCATGTAACTAGTCCGAAAGTTTACAAGGTTGAATAATTTTATCTATTTTTTTTCTGCCTAATTTAATACATCGAGATTTTGGAAATAACTATATTTTACAATATTTGGTCTTTTTTTCATGTAACTAGTCCGAAAGTTTACAAGGTTGAATAATTTTATCTATTTTTTTCTGCCTAATCTAATACATCGAAATTTTGGAAATAACTATATTTTACAATATTTGGTCTTTTTTTCATGTAAATAGTCCGAAAGTTTACAAGGTTGAATAATTTTGTCTAGTTTTATATTCAAAATCGGAAATCGAAGTACAGATATAGTTGTGTGATCGGGGGTCGATTTTACATACATTTTGTTTTCTTTAAAACCAAGCACATAATTGGAAAATCTGGTTCGGGTTCATTCAATTAATCTTCCAACCAGTCTGAACCGGCAAGCGACTGATTGGGGTCAATTAAGTTGACTGCCTATTTTAATATATCGAGATATGGAATATCTATTTTACAAGGTTGAAGATCACTTTGTACATTTTATGACTAGTTGATTAATAATATAGCTGAAAAAAGAGCAAAATCTTGTGAGCAGAAAATCCTTTCGAATATCACTGATCATGATTAACGTGTCAATTCATACATATAAGATCAGCAATGTGGACCGGAAAGTAGATTTTGATACTAGTCAATTATTAAACGATTCAATTAATTAATCTATATTCATTCTAGATATCTGATATTGATTATTATAGTTTAACAACAATTCGAGTAAAGCATCTCTAGCTATCTTGAGAATACCAGAGTTACAGCAAATTTAATAATGCATAATCAATCTGTTCAAATCTTTTTTTGTACTGTAGTTTCTCTTCTTCTATCTTCAGAAATTCTTGATGTTTTTCTTCCATGGGTGCTAAACACCCAGTGGCCATTAGGCTTTTATTAAAACTCACGCCCATCATATAGTGCAAACTTGCTAGTAATATTGCCCCCTATATACATTTCGATTGTCAGCTTAACCATGTTCATATTATCAAATTAACTTCATCGTCAATTAATAAACTTTAAGAGATATGTTGTCTACCACAGATGGTAACATCTGTGCCCAGTGAATGGTATTCTCATCCATTTTAGTAATTCTAAATATTGCACGTAAAATATATACAATGATCTTGTAATTATGATAATATAACTAACTAGAGTGAGTGCGCTGCCAGCATTGAGCACACTGATCCTATAAGCAACATGGTTCTACAGATTTAAGAAACCTTGAATCATCCCCACATCTTGACAAATCCAGAATTCTGCAAAGCCTTAATGATTTAATAAATCCAACGCACAAGAGACAGAGTTAAAACGCACCCTGTATAGGGTATAGGCCTAAACCAATAGATAATTATACAGTTATTAATTAGTTGTCTTATCAACCCATATGGTTTGGATTTGAGCACTTTTACCTTATATGAAGATGCTGAGTTAATCTTTATCGTAGATACCTAATAAATCAATTAATGTCCTAGCTATAATCAAAATTGTCTCGGACAATATTTTATATGGGGCTTGAAATTTCTACACAAGAAGAATTTCAAATCCGGTATAAATTTGAATTCATCATTTCAACTGCTAATTTTACATCAGAGCTTTTGATACCTAGCTTAACGAACCCAGAATTCCCCAAAACCTAACTGATTCAACAGATCCCTCACACATGTGGCCCAGTTAGACGCAGACAACATTGCACGATACAGTTGTCTCATCCACTGCACTATTTTTTAAATTATTTTCACTTATATTCATTATATTGAATTAATTCAAACAAATTTTCTAGATATCTAAGCGATCCGTTAATTAGTCATCATACTAGCTACATCTTAATTATCAGTCAACAATATTTATATTTATATGGAGCCTGAAAATCTACACGAGTAGAATTTCAGATGTGGTGAATTCATCACTATTTGAATTCATCAGAAATTAAGATAAAAGCACATTTTTAGTGGTAAATTAGACACACTGTGTATAAGGATCGAAAGACCTTGTTATGACCGGACCTCCCTGTTGCGGTGCAAGACATGATGCTGGAATATAGTTTGAAGGAGAGGGGTTAGTAAAAGAGAGCTATTAGCAAGAGGAATAAGACCTAAGTTTAGGATATCCTGTCACATTAAGGCTCTCAATCTGACATACACAGTGAAATTAAAATATTCTCCCTTCCAAATTCAGGAATGTATTTTTGCACGTACAGATTTGTTTTATCTCCCTTCAATCGGAAGTAAATCTGCATTAAATGAATTTGGCAATATGTATCAAAACTAATACAGCTGTATGACGACACAATAGGTTCACTTTAGATACAGATAAATAATCAATTTGCTCAGATACACATGTATCAGCTACATTTTAAATGTCAATGGACTTGAATTAAAAATAATTTCACATAACAATTGAATTAACCTTAATTGTAGATATCTAAGTAATACGTTAATGAGTAATTCATCTTAGCTATATTCTAATTGTCAGTTAATAAACTATATTATGCGTCACTTGACACACAGTATGGCTTTTAGATATCATTTGAATCAGTAAGGTTTTGGTAAATTTTGGCAATATTGAAGAGTATGACCAGTCGCCGTAAGTACGGCAGTTGGAGATATAAATACTGATCAGTCGATGAGACTGATTCACTTATCATATAGATATGCTCAAATATACATATATCAGCTATATCTAAATTGTCAGTTTAATGATATTTAATGGACCTGTACCACATATAAATTATTTCATACATAGCATATAAATAGTTTTTGATCTTACATGAAATATTAAATTCATCTTAATTGTGGATATCTAAGCCATTGGTTAATGAGCAATTTTTCCTAGCTATATATATGATGATTGTCAGTTAAACAATAATCATAGCCCAAAACAAGGCACAGAGTATGGCTCTGGGGAATGCTTTGAATCAATTAAAGCTTTCTTTATTCTAGATTTATCAAAGTGCTGAGACCAAATCACAGTTTCTAAAAGACCCGCAGTCCATAGTTTTCCCCATATATATTACACCAGATCTCGATAGAGCCCTAGACAATATTTCATACATCTTTCCCCCAGGAATTCATTAATGTAATGGGTAAAGCAGCATATAATATATACTGTAAAGTGCCCGAATCTTTATAAATGACATATGTATCAATATATTATTTGAAAAACATCTATTAACCGACGATAAAGTTTATTTGATATATATCTTTACAAGTAAAGCCAGCCTAAATGTATATGGGGCCCTAAAATATCTACACCTGAAGAATTTCTCGTCAAACATTATAAGATATTGAATGATTGCTAATATCTAAGCGATTGGTTAATTAGTAAATTGTCCTATCTATATCTTGATTGTCAGTTAAACAAGCCATATGAGGCCTGAAATATCTACGGTACATTCGAAAAATTTCACATAAGATATTGAATTTACCTTAATTGTACATACTTAAAAAATCTTTTAATCAATAACTGACCAATCTACCTTTAATTATCAGACCAAAGAATATTCAAGGGACCTCACTCAATCATTTTGTCCAATATTGTAAATATTCAAGCAATCATTGCCCTAGCTATATTTCAATTTACTTTTAACAATATACCGGCCATAGAGCTTCAACAAAGTAGTGCGGAGATGGTGAGCTTGACCAGCGTCCTGTATCCTCACCAGCGCCTATGCATTCTACCCCAGATATGAAATATCAACTTAGCTTTATGTATGTATGCATTCCTGTTGCCATGCAGGATGAGACTGCCAGGTTTGGTTGCGGCAGGACTTTCGGTGTTTGGTTCATTCAACATGGAGTCTTTTGTGGGCACTTCTAGTGGGTAGATTTTAGATGGGCCTTTCTGGATTAACCTGAAATGAGTAAAAGAACGATATTCTGTAGTTACACAATCCTTTCCGTGTCATACATCGTAATTTACACATGTATCAACTTAACTTTCAATATTGCTGAGTTCAGTGTTCTTTTTTCGCCATCTTCAATAGTCGCCTTCAGCATCTTCTTCTTCATCTTGGGAGTCCTGAAATGAAAAAAAAAGAGAAGAGCGATGAAAACCTGGTACGGAACAAAACTAATGTCTTTACAGCTCTCCGTCGCCAGTCACATGCCGAGAACACCAGACAATGAGCCAGCCAGGAATATACTGCCCTCTACACGCCCTCACACAGAACGCGAAAACCAGGATGACGACGCCTCACATTCCCCATCTAACTGCAGGATGTACTGGGCGACGTCAGTAACTGACACACCTGTAAAATTGCACGAAACACAAATAGCGCAGTACAACCAGCTTGACCGGGTTGAGATTCAGGATCTCAACTAGCACCCAAAAGCGTGACAAGAGACTTCATCCACTGACCGAGGTTGTCACAAGGACACAATGAAACTAGCACTCACAAGCCGACGAGAGACTTCATCCACTGACCGAGGTTGTCACAAGGACACAATGAAAACTAGCACTCAAACTAGAAATCAAAGAGCGTGACAGTAGAATCATCCCTCAGCCGACTCAGAATACCAGAAACAAAGAGCGTGACAGTAGAATCATCCCTCATCCGGGTGGTCACAAGGACACAATGAATGCTAGTAGCGTGACAATCCAGTATAACCACTCCATTTGTATCCCGCGCAATCCCACAGATATGCCCGTCATTGACATCACTCAGTACACTTTGTAGATAGGTGGGGGCAGTGAGGCCTCGTCATCCTGGTTTTCGTGTTCCGTATGAGGGCGTGTAGAGGGCAGAATTTCCTGACCGACTCTTTGTCTGACATCCTCGACACGTGACCGGCGAAGGAGAGCTGATGCTTTCGGACATTAGTTTTGTTCCAGCAAACGTTGAAATTGGACAGAGAAATCGGCCCTGAAAAATAAAACGGGTTAGAACCTGCAAAAAAGAACGGATTAATAAACACGAAACAGTACAGGACAGCACAGAGACAAACAGTAACACATAAAACATATAGACGTCGTTCCTCAGGAAGCAGGAACAGGAGCAGGAGCGGGAGCGCAGCGAAAATCGCCAGGAGAATCCACGGTAGCATGTTCACAGTGTGAGTGTGCAGAGGTGAATGGCCTATGCTGGTTGGTGTACACCGTGGTCAGCCGGTGACGTATTCAATAGCGCGTATAAATGATATCAACAACTCTGAATAGCCGCAATTGTGTCTCCATTGTTGTTGAATGGATTTAAATTGAGAGCTTATAGAAGGTTCCACTACCGGTTGAACACGCGCCAGTAGCCAGCTGAACAAAATCGTGGAACTTAAGGCCATAAAATAAATTTCTTTGATTGCCCACACTGCTCTACGCACGGCCTCCGAATTTAGCCACCGCGCCTGCCTGGGTTTTTTTCTTTTATTTTGATATAAGGTCTACTGGATTTTACGGTACCTCATCAATTTCGTTTATGAAAGTCCATATTAAGAATTTCGTTTCTTGTTTATATATTGTTCGAAATATGGTCTGCGAAGTGAACAATCAATTCGCGTCGGTCGGGGTCCCGTCGGTGTGGCGGGTCGGGTCCCGCTGGCCGGTCGGGGGTGCTCCATCAGTCCATTGGACTGTTGTTAAGCGGTTGACGAAAAGCGATTGACGATTAGCGAATCGACGATGACGATGGCGGCACCGCGTGGAAATATTAATTAATCATCATTAAATTAAATTGAAAATGGGTTTGTTGTTATTGGTGTATTGTTTAATGGTTACTGGTGGTATATTTATCGTGAATGTAGCGAGTAGTTCCGCTGAAACGGGTATGTATGTGTGCTGTATTAAACTCGAGCTAATTAATTAGGTCACTCAAGCGCGTCGAACTCGAAGAAGAGCTGTCCACCGCCACCACGAAACACGTGCCAGCCTCTCTGGACGTTCCGCCGCACCTCCACGTCGTTTACGGTTCGTAACGTAATAAAAACAACTCATCATGATTTAGAGTGACAGTTTGATTATTTGTTGCAGGTTATGGATTTTATATAACATCTGGAGAAATTTCAAATCAATCGCCAACGAATAAATTATTTTTAACTGGTTCCACAATTGTAAGTAAGCCTACCCCTTTAAATCCACCAAAACCAAACATGAAAAAACCTGCTATGCCGAGTTTTGGAAAGAAAATGATTCAAATTTGAAATATTTCTTGAAAAGCTATTGTTAAATCTTAGATTTAAAGTCAAGACTGGATTTTTCATGCTCCCAGGATTTTATAAACCAGTTTCACAGTTGTGAGTTAAGATTTGACTCAAAGTTGAAAATGAACTGATTTTAACTCAAAGTTAGGCCTAACTCTTAACTCAGAACTGTGGAACTGGACACAAGTACGTTTCAAAAGCTTAAGTCTGAAATGTTGACTATGAAATTCTCATACGAAAACATAAAGCAACTAAACCAAAAATTTGAGATGACCTTGGGTGCAACAGGTTTTTAAGTATAAAAATGGACCCAGTTTCACAAGAAAGTTAAACTCAAATTTTTGGTGTAATTGCCATTGGTTACTTCATGGTTTCAATGAGGACAACAATTCAAACTCAACCGTTTTAGGCTTAAACTTGACCCTGGGCCTATAGTTCAGCAGTTTTTGCAAAAGTTTGGTCTTTCGTGTGAAGAAGTTCATATTCAATATATTCACCTTAGAGTCAAATCTTAATAAAATAACTGTGTAATCGGGTGTAGGGATGGGGGTTTCCTAGACTGGTATTAGCTTCAACCCCCGGGCTATCTCAATTGAATATGAATTGACTTAACCTAATTCCCTCGGGTTAAAGTTAAATAGAAGTCTATAAAACCAGCCCCTGGGTTTTAATTGAGGTATTTGATTTCTTTTTCTAGACTTTCAAACTGCAACTGTATTCAGTGAACAGCTCGTTATTCGCGAGTCGTCTTCACTTGATTAAATCATTCGAATCGCTCGGACACAAACCGAGCATCGCGATCAAAAACACGACTAACAGTAAAACATTCTTCTTCGAAAATGAAATCGTAAGTAAATTGTTCAGTATTGGATGCCGCACTAACGATTGTAACAATATAGAATCAAACTATCCACCTGAATTGAAGAATTGATTAAATTTGAAATTATCATCTTTTGCCAAATGTAATGAAATTATGATGAGGGGATTGAGACAAAGTCAAGATGAGACCATTTTCTCCCTTTTCATTTATAATTGATTGCTACGTTATGAATTCCCAATTGCGATGAAATTCTAGCCTAAAAATGAAGCCCAATTTAACTCATACAAATATTTTAAATCATTCAAAGGTTGGAGATGATTTAATAATTTGTAGAATATTGAAGAGGAAGCTTGGAGTTTAACACTGACTCGTCATAATATCACTGGTAATAGAAATGCTCATGGTGCGTGTGACCGGTATCAAGAGCGACAGAGAGATTTTAAAACCTCGACGAAGGTTCAGATAATTTTATTATAGTTTGTTTTGTTTTGCAGTTAGTTTACCGGTTGAACAGTACAGCGTAACTATAGAACTCGGTTATGAATCTGGAATATTCACTACGTACGCGAGTCTACTCGATTTGGATCAAGGTAAATTATTGAAGAAATTCAACCAATTTAAGAATTCAACATTTTATCAAACTGTGATCATATGACTGAGTGTTTGTTGAAATCAGTTTGCAGTCTATGAAGGATATACAAATTTGAAGATTGAGGATGTTGATAATCAAAATTATATCTTTCAAATAAATCTCTGAAGATTGGTTGTAAAGCATTTTATCTGAAATGTCAGTTTAACTCATTTTTAGTAATCAATTTTCACTGTTGGGTCTTATAAAGACAGTTAGTATCTCTGATACATATTCAGAATTTTATTATTCTATTTACTTCAGAACCTCTGCTGCAATGGAAACTCGGAGATGTGATTTCTAGTTTACCAAATGTTACAGTTTATAACATTCTCCTCGCCAGAAATCCATGTTCCGCTGATTTAGTCCTCATATTTCCCTCGCTCGATCAAGGCATGTCTTTCGTTTGAAGAAAAATAACCAGAAAATGATTTGCTTCTCGTCTGAATCATTTATTCAATAATTATTGATTTATTTGTTAGATACAGCTGTAGTAGGGATCAGTTATACCGGTTTGGAGAGATCACCTGTCTGGTACATTATGACGAGTCTTCACAATGCGTGTGGTTAGTTATTAGCATAATAAATCAATTTCTCATGTATATATTTGCATTAAAAAGCCAATTAAAATGTATTAGATGGATAAGATAAACATAGAAATGGATTGAATAGAATAAGTGTATTTTACATATAAATGAAAGATTGCTCTCAACAGCTGGGTCCACTTAAGGAATAATGGTTAGTTTCACAAAAAAGTTAAACTAACTACTATTGGGTACTTAATTTTTTGAATGAGGACAACAATTCAAACTTAACTGTTTTAAGTTTGAACTTTTCCATGAAACGGCACACTGTTGAATTTATAGTTTATTTCACTGATATTTCAGGTTGTAATCAGATATCAATAATCGACGCGGTTATTACTAATCAATATCTGATCGTTTTAACCAATCACGGAGTATTCATCAGTTCTGATCTACTCGATACTGAACCATTCGAAAATAAACAGCTCAACTTCACTCGTGCAAATCTAAATTCGAATCAGGTTTGTGAAAAACCATGAAAGCGGTCGGTCGATTCCATGTTTGATTTGTTTCAAGAAATTGAAAATGTTTTATGATTTCAGTTTGATAAAATGATTTTGCGTTACACCAGTCAGTGTCTGAGTAAATCCGATAGTCAATTCACTAGTAAGTTATTCTATAATTTGAGCTAAGATCAGTTGAGGATTAATTTCTAACCGTTTGAAATGTGTGTTTTGTTTTTAGGTGAATTTGTTACTTTGGGTCTGAATTCAGCAATTTCACAGGTAAGTGATGATGTCAGTAATGTGATGACTTAATCCAGTTTGACTGTAACACTGCATTGTCTCAACAGTCATTAAATTGTTTAATGGATTATTTTCTAAAAGGATTTAGGTTCTTGGTATTACAGTCGGCCGCCGTATCAGTCGTGGAGCTCGTATCTATCAGTGAATAAGGATATAGTTTGTTTAACTATGAATCGACATACGAATACAATGGTTTCAGGCTGGAAGGATATGGTTAGTTGAACTTTTTAAAAAATTCACAAATATCACATTTTATCAGAGTCTTTAAGATAGGGAAATCTGGAAATACCAGACTTATTCAGTCGGAGAATTTGAATTTGAGGTATCTTGCTGTTTTTACTGGTGAGGCACAAGGAAACAGCCTCAACTGAGGATATCTTAAATCATGGAATTTTAGATCCCTTGATCTGTAAGAACTCTCTTTCCGGATCTACGATTCTGGTTGCATGCATGCTGAACAGATTTCTATTTCGTGTATTTCAGACGACTGGTTTATATGGAACTAGTATTCATCAACTCAATGAAAGTCTAGCCGTATCAAATGAATTGTTAGTTCCTTCTTTTACGTTTCCGAGCACTTTTACACTGCACAGCTTGGCTTTTCATCCTATCACTAACGTTCTATACGCTTTTGGCAACCAGGTATTTCTTAATTCTATCGGTATAAGATATATCTCTATAGAGAAATAGATGAATTGTAAGAACTAGAATCGAATTCAAACTCTGAATATCGTGTATATTTATAGATTTGGGTGTCGAACGATGGCGGTTCTTCATTCCTTCAAACTGTCGTTCTGAATAATGATAACGTCACTTCATTTATTTGGAATCTTTGCGATGGAGCAGTCGTCCTGGCGACTGAAAACGGTGCTGTCTATTACGGAAAAGCGGGTATTGTTTAAAAACTGAAATATCAATCCAGTTTCATTGTTGTCCGTTTTGTTTGAATCTTGAATTAGTTCATTCTCGATCTTCTCGGTGGCTTCACGTTCGGATTTTGGTTTCCCATCTACAACCCTTCGATCTTTCCTAAATCTTCGATTTTTCCAAAATGGGACGGTCTTTGAAGTGTTGTCCGCTCACTGTTAGTGGCCAGCAGGACTCGAACTCACTTGTCACTCGTCACTGACAGTAAATGCAGCGGAGCATCACAACTTATCCTACTTGTGTGCGTTTTTAACTGTTTAAGTGTAATTGTAATGGAGAACTGTGAAACTGGATCCAGGCCATTGAAATCAGATTTGATGTATGTATTTTCACTGATGTTATGTTTATTATTAGGTGTGAATCGTTTAGTTAAAGTAATCAGTTCACTATTGAATCCCTACTCCATCTATATCAATCACATCGGTGAAGTTTATACTGTGAAAATACTAAATACTCTCATCGTCAAAACTCTGGTTCCTCTTGCTAATAATATCAAGGTAAGTTTGACAAGAATTTACAGAAATGCAGACAAACTCGCTTCAGTAGTCATTGCATAAAACATTACTGAAATCATCTATATTCACTAGTTTTAGATTTAGTCGTAATAAGTAGCGGTAATTATGATTTTGATCTGATATCTCGAGATTGTTTGACATATTTCAGTGAGTCTTTTTAGCTTCCATAATTTCGATATGAAAGTGATACAGACACTCCTAGAAATTGAAATTTGATACTTGAATTCTGGAATGACTGATCTTTAGGGACCCTGAGTGATATATCTAGATTGTTTGATATTTTTCAGTGATATATCTGTAGATGGTTTGATATTTTTCAGTCTGTTAATCACGCGTTTCCTCGAGATCTCGTTGTGCAGTTTTTAACCTCGTCTCTCATTATTATACACGAATACTGCGGCTCTGCGAGAGACTCCACTCAATCATCCGTGTCACTATTCCACCTGTCTCACGTTGGACTCAAGATTCAACTTCAGTAAATTGATATATCTATTTCCATCAATCCCTAGGTTTCAGCTGAGGCTATGATGGTTTAACCTGTTTAATTGTTTGTATTTCAGAAATGGTGGCACAGGAATGATTGAAAGACTGAAATTTCGTCACGATGATTCGGCATTTTTGAGTATGATGCACGTGTTTATTCAGGAACCATTTCAATTTGAAACCGAGGCAAATTGTTCAGCCATACAATTCAATATAGGTAATATAATTATTATAATCTTTCTGTGAAAACAGATGTTCAGAGCCAGGGTCCCGTTCCATGAAAAAGTTAGACTCAAACTTGGTTTTATCTCATGAAGCCAACCACTCAAACTTAACCGCTTTAAGCTTAACTTCTTCATGAAACAGGGGGCCCTAGTTTCATAAGAATTAGCGATTGCTTATTTGTACTCCTGTAGTGATAAAATCAGTCAGTGGTTTGAATGTCACTCTCAAATTGGATGGAATTGGTAAGTACCTCAAATCTACTCGTATCTGTGTTCAATAAGAAAATATGTTACAAATCCATGAAATTCAAACTGCGTCAATGTTGAACATGTTTAATTATTCTGTTTCTCTCATGCAGTACCAGTAAATGGAGGCTGGAAAGTTGCAGATATCGGTAAAACAGTTCTGATACCCGGTGATATTTCTGTCCTGATAACCGAACGAATCAATGATACCGATGTGAACGGTTTAAGCGTAATTCCACTTCTCAGTGATACGTCTGCCTTGACTGGAAAATGGTTCGTTCTCGACATGAGCTCAACTAGTGTAAGATTACTTATAGATTCTCCACCATTTCAGTGTACAGTAGACTCCTCCTAACTTCAATCAATTAGAACCAGTGATTTTCGTTTGAGTCAGGCGATAATTCAAGTTAGAAAATGGAATTTAATTCACATTCTATCGCAATAGTCCCTAGAAATTTGTGTTCAAGTTCAGTGATAATTTGTGATGAAAGCCTTTGAGTTGAGAGGAGTCTAATGTATTGGTCCAGGGCCCAGTAGTTTCATGATACGTAGATGTGGGTTAAAAATCAACCCCAGAAGACTTAGATTAGTCAGTTATTAAATATCTCAATATTTCTATTGTAGTTATTATCAAGATTGAGGATTTATCTTGTAGGATTACTTTATAAAACCGGGCACGTGTCAACTATTTGTTCCTGGGGGTCACTTTGATTCTATAAAACCTGGTCTCGGAGATTATCATAAATGTTCCCTGTGTTTCCGCTGCAGACTGAACCGACCTGGTCGATGTACGAAGCCTCGTGTCATCATTCATTCATCCCGAACAACGATATCACTAAAAACCGGTTCGCGTTCCTGGATCTCGGTCAGAGCGTCAACCTATCGATGATCGTCACGCGTGAAAGTCAACAGCCGATATCCGAGGAGAGTTTGTCATATTTCTACGTAACGTTGAGTAATCCGTGGTTGTTTAGAGTTCGTTCTAAACTCTTACCCAGCGTACACGGTTACAGTTTACACGCGATGAATTTAGAAGTTGATTCTTATAGACTGGTAAGTACTCTCAGGGGACACTCATGGCTTGGAGGAGAGGAGGGGGGGTCAAAATTTGTCACTTCTCTCTCTATGTACATGATGAGGAGGGGGGAGGGTTGAGAAGTCAATTCTTTCAGACTCGGGGGCCAGTTGCAGAGGAGTGACTTAAGTCCAAAAGTGGTCTTAAATCTTAAGACTGGACTTAAGTTGTTAGATTGGCTATAGAACTAAGTTGGTCTTAGATATACCTTTAGTCTAAGCCATGACTATGCAACCGGCCCCAGGTCCTCTTGTGGACACTCACTATTAAGAGAGTCAAAACATCAGAAATGCAGAAATGCACTGAGTCTTCTAGGTCTTGATTTTGAAGGCTATAGAATCATTAGCTACCTTTATACTCTGTTTTGAACTATGATTTGTGAAGTTCTAATTGTGCTGTGTATTTCAGGGTAAGTCAGCTATAAATTATCACTTGCCGTTAGCGTCTCTACTGTGCGCGTTCACTAGTTATACAGTCATAGTGGAAGCCTGCTGTCCTCGAGGCGTTCGACTCAAATATAACTATCCCGTTCAAATCACTGACGAACAGTACTTAGCCGGAACAGCGTACAATAAGTACGGAAAAACAGTTTTAGTTCCTCTTGAGGTAAATTAATAACAATCCGACTTCATGCTTCCATGGAAATGATTGCCTCGCATAATTGTGACGTGTGACGAGATATTTTAAAATATCTTACTCCAATTCATGTAATGACAGTCCTAGAATTCACTTGTTGTCTCGGAGGATATCTATTTGTCCCGTTGGAGCTAAAACAAGTGCACCGCGGTCTACTGCATTTACTCATTTAACTCGTGTTTTCAGTTCAATTATCGACCGCCATCTTTATATGGAATCAATATCCCAACTACGCGTAATATCTACAACGCCGACCCCAGTAAGCCTCGACCGAGAGACTTCCATCAGAAATCAAAGGTACAAACAACATCTTAATATTGAAATCATCTCTTGTTCTGTGTTATCTGTGTCTCATTCATTACATACATATATTCAGACTTCAGGAATATTCAAACAATGTTTAGGGAAACTGAATCGACAGGAGTGCGGTTGCCGAGACGATATGATATTATCACCGTATGAAATCTATTCGGATTGTCGTGAATTCGTAAGTTCTCGTTCCGGGCTCCGACGAGGGTGAGATTCGTTCAGCGTTTGATTAAACCGTGATTTTTTTCAGGTTTATCGATTGCGACATCCGGGAAAAATCGTCGTAAACATGACGCTTCATCGTCACGGTTACCCAACAATGTCTCTCGGGACGCCCTACGCAGTTATAGTTAAAGAACTGAACAATCGAGTTGATTATGAATTGACGTGTAAGTATTATTAGTGGGCCTATATACTGACGTCTATTTCAACTCGGTTTGAAAGGAAATTGGGAGCCATAACTCAGACTGTTTAACAGTTTTGATACAGTATGCCTGATAAAGTTAGGTTTGGTTTTAAAAGGACCAGCACAAATGGGCAGCTGAACTAAAAAATTGATTTTTAATCCATTTAACGTTGTACTGAAGGATGTTTCCTTCTACTCAAAGTGAATCATAAAACAGACTCCATTTTTGAGATAAATCAAGTTTAACAATATGTTTCTGTGTCTACAAACCATGAATTTGTTAAGTGTAAAGTGGGCCTCGATACTAGACGCATGTCAAAACTATTACTGGCTTGAATTGAATGATTTTACTGTATTTCAGCTGTTTTAACTGATAGTCAAAATCTAATGACGAAAGATGCCAATATTCCTAACCACACTCTACTACACAATCCTTCAGCTTTGACTGTTACAATGATCGTAAGTTTGGTCTCCGGCGACACAAGTTTTTAAGATGTTTACAGAAAATTAGATTTTAAAAAAGGTTTCGTTATTTCTAGGGGTCCGGTTTATATCATTTCCGAGCGTCTGTCATACGCGGTTATTCATTCTGTAAATTAGAAGAGGAATTTCAGGTAAGACTCACTCGCTCAAACCCTGACTCCAACCCAAACCATGACTCCAATCCAAACCCTGACTCTAGTCCAAACCCTGACTCCAATCCAAACACTGACTCTAGTCCAAACCCTGAATCCAATCCAAACCCTGACTCTAGCCCAAACCCTGACTCCAATCCAAACCCTGACTCCAAACCAAACCCTGACTCCAATCCAAACCCTGACTCCAATCCAAACCCTGACTCCAATCCAAACCCTGACTCTAGTCCAAACCCTGACTCTAGTCCAAACCCTGACTCCAATCCAAACCCTGACTCCAATCCAAACCCTGACTCTAGTCCAAACCCTGACTCCAATCCAAACCCTGACTCTAGTCCAAACCCTGACTCCAATCCAAACCCTGACTCTAGTTCAAACTGAGCTAATTAATGTAGACTGTTTGGGAAGTGAGATGAGATAGGAAGTAAATATAGACAGATAGGAAGTACTGATAGTGGAAAGACTGATAGAAACTAAATATAGGTGGTTAGGAAGTAAATATAGACAGATAGGTGGTGATATGGACAAATAAGAATGAAAATAGAAAAGCTAAGTAGTAATGTAGGTAGGAACCAGAGGAAGTAAGTCAATATAAAGAATAGATACATGTAGTTGTAAACAGGAAGTACCAGTACTGGTATTTAGTCAGGATAGTGTGTTAAGTACCAGTACTGGTATTTAGTAAGGAGAGTGTGTTAAGTACCAGTACTGGTATTTAGTAAGGAGAGTGTGTTAAGTACCAGTACTGGTATTTAGTAAGGATAGTGTATGTTAAGCGAGTTTTTATTTTTAATTGTAGTTTTTTGTGACTGATCCACCGATTGTTTATCCGCTACAATACATCATCAATTTCTCCGTAACGATTCTGATTGGTGCGCTCGTATGTGGAGTATATATGTATTATAAACCTCAGCACGCGCTGCTCGACGCGTGGGATGATCGACCACCGATAGATGAAACGCAACACCCTCTTTCTAAAGTCAACTCAAAACGATCGAAAAGAACTTGAAATTAGTAAATTCTCTGTTAATCGTGTGTTATTCGTGAGGTTCATTCCGCTTATTATGTTATATTTTTGTAATGATTGATTTCGATGTTGATTAAAATTAGTTTTTAATGTTTCCTAAAATTTATTTTGACAAAGTTTTTCATGGAATTTGAAAATTATGATTACAGTCAATCTCGGTTAGATTCTGCCGGTTTATGAGAAATCCAAATCAAATATCATATTTCACATACATCAATGATAGAAATCTATACTTAACTGATCTGAATCAAGCCAGTTAGACTATAACCAGGGGTCCAAGGACATCGAGTCTACTTGGGAAGCTCAACAATCTGCTAACTTCAATATTAACTACCCCTGGCGAACATATACTACAACCAATGACCTTAGAACTCGGTACAATTGTAGAACATGTCATGAGCTACAAGTTTGTGTTACTCTGGCAAAACAATACTAAACAAAAGATTCTGTTGTTTCTATTAAAAGATTGAATTGGCATTTTATTTGTACATCTTAAAACAAGGTAGAAAATGTTTTTTAGTTTGATCATCTAGTTTACCGCAGTGTTTACAGAGCTGTATGTCACGATCGGATTAGTTTAGTCACATTGTCGGTGAATTCATTCCTATTTCTACTACCAGCAAACTGAAAATATCAAAATAGACAAAGTGAGAAGTTTGGTCGGCTTTAAAAAGTGATAAACGCTAACAGTTGTTAGAGTTGTTATTACCTTAATGAATGGAAACTGCGGATGAGGTGGAGTTAAATCAATAACTACAGCTATATCCATCAATCTCAACCAAACCAACTGTGCTTCTAACTGCTTCAAATATTCCACTGTATTTACACATGCCTGCATACAAATATACAAACAAACATGATCAGTTCCTTCATGAAATGTCTGCCTTAAATAGTTACCTAAATATTTCAGGTTTTATATGTACCTTCTGTAATGCTGTAGGCTGTTGAGCGCTTAAGTAAGGAACGCATGACTCTAAAACATCACTACAAGCTTTACCACGAATATCCAACTGTTCACGAATAAAACAATTAAGCAGTTAATTCAAGTAAATTTGCTGTGTTTGTAGATTGATTAGTAAATTTGATGTTTTACCTTTTTACAAAGTCTTCCTAAACCGGTCAATAACGCCAACTGCAGTTTATAAGCTACTGTGAATTTGTACGTCTGACCAGATTTAAAACTAATCATTGAAAAAAAAGAAATGAATATCAATCAATTTCGTGTTTGACAGCTGCTGCTCTCTGCCGGACGGAGGAACGATGATCACTTACCTTATCACAGACTGAGATCTCAGGAAACTATTCACTTTCGGTAATGCCACTTTTCTTACTCTTTGATTCAGAAAATCACCGCAAACTTCACCCAACTCTTCTAATGTATGAAATGCCTGCAAAAAGACATCCTCGACAGTCAAACTAGCTTAAGCATTCATCACATTACTGAAGTCGCATCTATTTTTGAGTTCGAATTCAATTTACTGAATGTAAGTTCTTGTTTACATTAGTTGTAAACATAATTATCGTCCTATCTATAATTACTGAAGTAACTTCACAGCATAACAGTCAAAATCATTTAGATTCTAGAGGTGGAAATTGAGATGATCACCGACCTTCAGAACGACTTGAGGATTCTCATCTTTGAGACGTTCAACTAAAGGCGGCCATAGTTTGTGAACGATTGGAAGTAATTCATCTGAAACAAGAATAAAACAGTTTATCTTCGTGACGTTTTAAATAATAGAAAATCATGAGTATTTGATGCAGGAGACATGAGTTACCTTGATACAGGTGTAAAACCTGTGAACCTATGACAACAGTATCTAATGCTAACAATCGTATCCGTATGATCTCATGAGACATTAAATGAACACAGCGTTCGAGAACTTGTACGACTATTTTCACATGAGTCGGAGCTTCCTTCTTTCCCTCCTCCTCATCAGCAGTGGCGGTATCTTCATCATCATTCAGTGTATCGTTAGTTTCATCCTCGTTTTCATCGATATCGCGACATGATGCGATTTCGTGATCTCGTCGACGCGTGATGAAAAACTGTTTCAGATCTTCAGCCGTGAATTCGCGAACCGTCGGATCATCAACCGATTCATTCTGTATGATACAATACACAACACGAGTTCAAGGATTACAGCTCTTCACGTGTATGACTGGCAGAGACTGATATTGATCTCAGTATTTCAGAGTTTATGAGCAAAACCTACAGTTAATAAGATAAAAACCCACTATCTACAGATTAAAAGAATTTAAAAACAAGAATTTATTTATTCAATCTAAAATATATAGAATACTCGACGTTCTCAAACCTGACGATGATCTCTAGGGTGAGATCGAAACGTCGTGTCTTCTATATATTTTAGATTGAATAAATAAATTCTTGTTTTTAAATTCTTTTAATCTGTAGATAGTGGGTTTTTATCATATTATCTGTTCACCACGTTTGAGTGTGGTTATCGTTCTAAAGCCTACAGTTGATGATATAACAGTTTATTCTGAAATTTTCGACAAAACTTCATCATCAGAGAAATGAGAATAACATAGTGAAAACTTCGAAACTGTCAGAATAAACTTTTATATCATCACGTGGGTATTGTTCATGAACTTTAAGCGTTGTTTTCTTTGGTTTCCTGAAATGGAAGCCAAGTCATTCACGACACATACAGTAGTTTTCTAATTTCTCTCATCGACTTACTTCATTTCTAGCTTTGTCATCGGCCGGAAACCAGCGTTTGATCGCTAGAACTAAACTGTACAAAACCTGCATGAACAATACACCTTCATTGCCGTAATTATCATCTAGACAATCCAATATCTGAAATTAATTACACAATGTATTTGAATTAAACTTTTTGTCCCAGCTACATGTATCTGAGTAGGAGATCACAGACAGGGGCTTGTCACAATGGTTAATATAATTCAAATTATCTTACGACCTGTAACAACTTGGCCCATGCACCGGTGATTGGTGACAATGAAATAGGCGCTTCATAAATGTCGCAGTTTATCTATGATTATTAATGTATGGGTCCGCTCTAATGACCACAATCCCCGTACAGTCAACCCCCCGATATACCGCCCTCCCGATATACCGCCACCCCTCCTCTAGCGCCAGGTTTTCTCCATCTCTATAAAAATAAGTAGTAAAACACCCCGATATACCGCCATACTCTCTATACCGCCAAAATCGTTCTGCACCGATGAGGGCGGTATATCGGGGGTTGACTGTATATATAAAATAACCGCTGGATAGTGGTTCCACGCTTTATGAATTGTGAAGTTCCTCTGAAAGAGACTTACATCGAGTACAATGTGATAGATGTACGGCAGTAACTGAACGTCGCAATGTTCTAACATAGCTTTCAACACGAGAGGTGTTCGTGGATTCCGCGATAGATGTCTCAATTTTAGAGATATCAAATTCGCCAAATAGTCGCAATTCTGACAGATCAGATCATTCAACGAGCTACAATAATAAACAATGGATTCAAAGTTAGATTGAGATAATGATCAATTGGAAGGGGTGGCTCCACTTTCTGCCCATTTACAAATCTCCTGAGCTTTCCCTGATTTTTCCATGTGTTAACACAAAATTCCCTGAGTGAATCAGAGAGATTTTTAGGCTTAAAATATTACAATTCAATCATTTTTCATTGAATCTTATGTTGATAAAGAAACGTGTGGTCAACAGCATCATCCGAATTCCCTGAGTTTTCCAGGTTTTTGGTAGAATTTTTCAAATTCCCCGAGTTTTCCCTGTTTTTTTCTGATTCCTTCAGTCGGCATATGATGGATTTGTGAAGGTACCTGTATCGACAAGAGTTGCAGATATCTAACAATGTGTTGTAAGCAGTTTGACTGATTAAACTATAATCATCACCGAGTTTCTCCATCAGAGGATACAAAACATCGATTAAACTGTTCTTAAAGTCCACACCGAGCACCTACAAATAAATTAACAAAACATTCAGAAAGAAAGCTCATCATTCTACAATAACTGATACAGTACAGTAGTGTAAGGTACCTTAGCGAAGTTTCCGAGACCCTCAATGAGCAGACACGTCTGTAAGATACTGTCATGAAGTATCAGCGGTGTTGTGTTAGTTTGTTGAATTGTCGCTATAGCTAACAGTTCATCGACGCTACACCGCTGCTGCTGCTGCTGCTGCTGCTCCTGCTGCCAGTGATTTTGATCACAGTTGCGCTGATAAGTAGAAGAACAAGTTGAATTCCATAAAGTGTCCGACAAATATTCACTAATCACTGCACTGAAAAATACAACAAATATAATTCACAGCAACATCAAACTAATAAATCCCAGAGATGCATACATATATACACACATACCTGACTACTCGCTGATCAACAGATGTGATCTGTTTCTCAGTAAACAGAGTATTGTCATTGATGCGTCCAGTTAATCCAAACACAATTTCATTAATCACTAATATCGCTTGTTTTCTGTAAACACTTGATGCGTGAACTTGTTCCAAGAAATGATCCAAAAGCACATCGATATCACCTAGAAATCAGAGAGAAATATACACAACCTGACCAGCAGTGACCGGGAGTAGTGACCAATGAATGACTTACCGTAATATCCCAGACATCTACAAGCCGTTAGTAATTGTTTTTGTATGTTCTTATCCGTGAAATATTTAAAAGATTTCATCGGCAGTTGAATATAGCAGTCCTGCGCTGTAATATTGATAGCATCGGTTGGAACTGAAACGACGTAATACATACCGGGGTAATACATTAATCAGATACATTTATCAGTGTAGGTAATACATTTATCAGTGTGTCATTAGGTACTTTCAGTGCTTTCACATATTACGGTATTACCTGTAGATAGAGTATCAGATAATACTTTGATCTGTGAAGATGGATCCAGTTCTAGTGATTGTAACAGAGCGATCGACAGACGTTCTAAATGACTGTATGACTGCAGTAGACTGCTTACTCTTGTCCCTACACAAATATACAGAAAACAGTGAACTTTAAGAGAGAAACTCTTGGTAGAGCAAACTCTGAATGTGGGATATTTGTAAATTACCGAGAAGTTTCAGATATCCTGTTAGTAACTGAAGAGTTGATAGTATGACATCATCACCTGAAAAAAAGTCGATTCAAATATTGATTTGAAGTTTGAAACCATTAAATAAACACTCTGTGTTGATGATATAGAAATTCCTTCCTTTTTTTAAGAAAGGTTAAAAGTTAATGATTTATCTTTCGTTGTTAAGAATTGATAATATAGAAATTTTAACACTTCTTCCTTTCGTCAGTACTTTATCTACCATTAACGATTTATCTTTCGATGTCATCTTTATTCCTGCAGAGTGGAATTCTAGCTAACCGAAAAAAGAACCTGGGACCGCAACCCCGAACGGTTACCTGCAGTTCTGATAACTCGAGGTAGACTGGTCAGTAAAACGAGCAGATTCTCTTCCAGAATTTCTAGCAACAATTTGTTCGTTTTTTCATCTTGAGCCGCTTCAAAATTCTTCAATGCATCGTGACTAGCTCGTTTAACACTTGAATATTCATCACCGATAAATGATACAAGAACTTCTAACAGTTTAGGGACACTTTTCACCAAAATTCTGTAAAATAATCAGTTACATTACAATTACATATACTCCTTATGAATTTTTTCGGTTGACAAGTACAATGTATTAATTAGAATGATAGAGTGAAACCCGCTTATGCTTGGTCAGTTCGGGTGGATCAAATACAATCAGTTTATGAGGAGATAACCAAATAAAACATCATATTTCAGATATATTGATGTATAGATGGATCATACAATCAATACTATCCAGATTGTGGAGCGGTATGGCCGAGCGGTTAGAGCGTTCGACTCTGGGAAGCCAGGTCGTTGGTTCGAACCCCGTACATTGCTGTAGTGTCCTCGGGCAAGATACTTATCCTCATTGCCTCTCTCCACCCAGGAGTAAAGCGCTCCGAGCAGCCTGGCTGGATTTAGCCCTATATAAGACACATATTATTATTATTATATATATAGATTTGATCAAACTCCAAGATGGTTTGACTGTAAACACTTATGTAGAAGTGTAAGATAAAACTGTAGCTCTGAACTTACTTCGAAGAGTTATTTAAAAGCTGTTTTGCCCACTCTATTGCTGCGAGACGTATTTTCCATTGACTGTGACCGATCACAAATGTAGCAACGCGAGTTATTAAAACATGTAATTTATCAGCAGTTTCACGCGCCCATTTCTCATCTCTAACTATCACCAAATCTTTAAGCTTTTCATTCATCAGTCCTGCAAAAGAACAGATTCAATATTCATCTGAATCATTCTACTACAGTTTGATGTAGAGTAAAAAGCAAGGTTTACCACCACTATTATTGTCGCTTGTCTTTAATTCCAGTTCAGTCATTCGTAGTAATTCATCATTTAATATGAAAGTGACGATCTTCGACCAGGAATGAAGCGCCAACTAGAAATTAGAAGGACATATTAAATGGGTCACGTTGGATTATCGAGAATAATGTAGCTTGTACACCATACAAACCTGAATCAATGAAATGCCTTGTTTGGTATCAGTAGTGATAACCTGTACGAGACCAATAGCGATTCCTGGTAGAAATGAGGCTGCTATGTTACTAGTATTCCACTCCTCACCTTCAAATAAAACATTTGATTCATCACAACTCAAACAGTCAACCTCCTGTGTACCACCTGTCACATTGGTGATTTAAGATTTTGCTGGTATAGAGAGTATGGCGGTAGATCAGGGGTTTGGAAGGACGGGGGATTGATTTAACGACAAAAATCTGTACCTGGCAAAAATCTTCAACATGATGAAGTTGGCCAGTAATAAGTAGAAGTAGAAATACCTTGTTGTTTACAGTGTGTGAGTTCTAATAAACTCTCAACTGCTGCAGTTCGTAATGATTTCAGTTTTTCATGCTGCGCGAATCCAATCATTAAACTAATCGCGTGACCGATCAACGCCAGATTCTCATTACAGAAAAACGCTTTCAAAACACTGGAAAATATTCCATCAAAACCATTAAACCTAATATCAAAATGAGTTCAGAACATGTGCATCTCTAATTACATAGTCAGGTACTTACTTTTGATCTGAACGATTTAATAAGGTTTTTATGAGACAAACAGAATAGAACTTTTCTTCTTCACTGACTGGAAAAAAGAAAATAAATCAAATTTGCAATATATTGTTTTTTATATTTAAACATCCAAATTTAGAATTGGTATATGTCTTACGATTTCTAGCTGCAGTTGGCGTGTAATGCGGAGATGGCCCCTGAGTCGTTGAACGATGTTGAGATGGCCCCAGGATGATCGTATAAGCCGTGAAAACGTCGATGAATAATTTCGGGATTCGGATCATAGTTCGTTCCACGACGTATCGAATACATTCAGTCACAGAGCAGAATAATTCCTCAGAGCTGAAAAATGAACAATATCAAATTCAAAATAAGTTTAAAAACCTAATCTTTATTCTGGACAGAGTTTCATGAAGGAAATCGACTTAAAGTAAACATGGTGGCTACGAGTTAGTTATCTAATCATTGGTGGTATTAAGCTTTTATAATCAGACGGGTTTAAACCATCCTTGTGGCTTGTGAAAATATCTGATCATGAAACTAAACCACTAGTCTGTGGTCGATTAGGTAATTAACTAACCACATAGATGATAGACAGGTTACCGCACTGACTAGGTGCTCACTGACCTGGAAACTTAGGGAATCAGAAGAATCAGGGAATTTTGACGAATTTTTTTGAGTTACTAAATCAAATTGAAAAGTTAATCATTTACTTTCTAAACTGACTGATAACTTATTTTGTAAAACAAATCAATTATCTATTGTCATTTTGTGAATGTGATATTTATTGATGTTAATTATTCAGGAAATAAATGAATAAATGTTGTTTATGGGCTACTCACATTTTCAGTTGTTGTTTGAGTATAAGCTGAAGTGGGAATATGATATAAAGTTGCATGTCTTGTAGTTCGTCATCTTTACATTTTTTCAGCGTTGCTCGCAATTTCTCGACGCTTTCAACTGAAAATGATTTCGTCAACTCGACACAAATCGGTTTTAACTCGTGAAATGACATGACTTTCGTTCACCCAGTCCTGGTCGTCTCCACAGGGTACATCAGACACTAAGGACTACAAGGTTATTGGTGAAAACTCAAAGAACTTCGAACGAAGCTCTCACTCTCAGTTCATTGCGAACTACAAATCGATAATTCAATTATTAATGGGACTCGTTGTGTTGATTATTCTCCTGAGGTTAACTTGCTTTAATTGCGTCACTAATAACAGAATGACAATTCCTCAAAGATGACCAATCTCCTTATTTCGATCAATTCGTAAAAAAATTAATCGGGGACATATCATTATTGAGGAGTGCTAATCTGGGGACATATGATGAATATAGACGGCTTTGTCAAACTAAAACAAGTCTAAGGATTTATACAGGTTCAGGTATTGGACTTTAGTTCAGCGGCGAGTAAATATTTTTTCCTAGGTGAGAATATGCCAAGTGCCACTGAACACATGAACACATACGACCGCAATCCGGGGAAAGTGGAAACTGCAATGAATGGAAACAGCTTAGTTAATGTCTATTTCAACATGACTTGAGAGCACATCACTCATCATCATTAGGACCTGAGAAAGGACTGGCAGGTGACCTAACATCGACTCTATCCATTCTTCACTGTATTCAAGGATTGCAAAAGTCTGCATTAAAGGGGGTTCATGAGAGAGGATCGACTCTATACGGAGCCCCTGTGCTAATTATACCTCAAAATCTCTATGGTTTCAATGATTGTCCTACTTATGTATATATTTAGGTCTCCTCGTTTGGGAAAGTGTCCCTGGTATCCTAAGTGTCCCTGCATCCTAAGAAGAAATTGTGATACTGAATCGATTCACAGTCAATACGTCACCGAAATACGGGTTTCAAATGATAGGTCATTTCAGTTTGCACACTACAAATCTTATTCTAGGGCGAATTCTTATTGTATAATTTAATTTAATCATTTGGAATCTCTGGATGCCAATCCGCCCGACCACCGTCGATCATTTCAAAACATTACATTACTAGGCTTACAATTTACTTGCCACCAAACAGCGTCGTGCGCGCAGTTTTTCTGAAACTTCTACTCGCGATCATATAAATGATAAAATTAATCGCTGAATCGATTGGAGTCAAATTGTTTAAAACGACGAACATTTTCCACATCGTCGGTGTGATTTCGTATTTAACAAAATAGTTGAAAATTCTGGAAATAATTGTCGGTGATTCGCAGACGAGATAAATAACTGTAGCTATGATCACTAGTTGTGTAGCTTTTGTGTTTGCATTCGTTTCCGTTTTCGGCGTCGATGACGCCATGGATTTTCTATTTTTTATAGAACGACTGATCGACCACAGCAAAATCGTGTTTGCCAACATGAGAATTATCATCGGCGCGTTAACTGTAACTATCAAATAAATCACCGTGGAGCTCAGGTCCATTGATTTATCTTTCTCGAATTTAAGATAAGTCGCGCTCGACGACGACGAATCTTCCGGACATTTAATCGGGATAATACGACCACCGAAATAACGATCGATATAAATCCCCGCCGATACGATCACAATTATCGCTATACTTAAATTAACAAACTTTCTACCGACGTTTCGTCTGGACCAGAACGGCAATAAAACGTGCAAGCACCGAACAACTGCCGATAGAACTACCATCCAATTACGAATGTTCACCGTTGACTTGTAGCTGGCGACGCTGAGCCAGTTCCAGATTGGAAAGATGCCAAAATCCGGTCGACGAAACACTTCATCTCCATTGATCATTTGGAAAATAAGTCGACGCAATGGTCTATCGAGAAATATGTTTAAAAGATACACCGTATCGGCTATCGACAGCAGTGTGAGCAGATAAATAGCCTGCCCGCTTTCCGTCATTTTTCGAAGAACAAAAATTCCAAAAACGTTCAAAAATATACCCAAAATACAGATTGTACCGATACCGTACGATACGGCATAATGATAGTAGACTTGTAATTCATCAATCGGACATCGAGAATAATTCATAGCGCGCGAGTGGCTGCGTTTAGACATTGTGCTTTAGAAAATGTGTGGAAAGTTGATAATGAATGATGAAGCGCGTAATACTCTTCATCTGAAAGGGATATGAATGTTATATGAGATCTTGATATTGTGTTTATAATACAAAAGCATTGATTTACCAATTTATCATTTGTTCATTTTCTCTAAATTGGATTTGCCGTCGCATTCGACACGACTCTGAAATTCCGATTAAGTTGAATGAAATGAGGGACATGTGAATAGACGGTTTATAAATGAAATTGCCGATGTAAAAGTTTTCCGTAGAACTTTATGTTGCAAATATAATTTAGCTAGAAATATCGCAGATAAAATTGTTTCAAATACACGACTATATCGCGACAGGAAAGTAAAGAGTGTAAACTGGATATTTCATCAGAATCAGTCACATTTAGATCGGGTTCGAAACTGGTCCGTTCCTGTTCGTGCTCAGAATCATAGATCGCCATTTATTCAAAAGTGACTTTATCCGTTTCTCATATTCATAGCCAAGAATAGGAATTAGAAGATGGTGCTCGAATCCCTGACACCGGCGCCTCTAGTCAGAGCCGCGAGGGTTCGAACCAAATTATCCTCCATTAAGCATCCAATAGCTCTAATTCATATGTATCGATTATCGAAACATCGCACCACTAAATTCTAAAGACTGAACCGCTGTGACCGATATTTTATTTTAAAAAAAGCGATAAGAACGTCTTACATATAAATTAAACAGTGGAGGAGAAATGAACAATTTCATATTTCAATATATACGTTTAAATTGTTGCCTCTTTCCCGATTAATGAAACAAAATGTAGTTTTATCTCAAACGTATTGTTTACAAGTTGTTAAGATTGTCTATTGGCCATTTCATGTGTAAGCTGTTGGTCTATTGTTTTATGATCAGTAGTCAGATAAGGTTCTTTCAGCTCATCAGATCGGTGTTGATGGTCGTCGTCGGTGTTTTCGATTTTATTCATCATTCTTGCGACTAAGTTTCCTCCTCTCTTCGACGGTGACGGAGTTCGAAGAGCCGCCGCGTGGGTTGTAGGATTTTCAGCGCCAGTAGTAAATCCGCTCTGTCTAGATGTACTACTAACGGTGTCATCACGAACTGTGACCACGGCGGCGTTGATATTCTCCAAATCATGTCCACCGGCAGCAGTAGCGACATCAGATTCGATGTAATCGTTAAGACGTATTTGTGTATCGCTACTGCTCAATCGCTTGCCTCCCGCGCGGTGTTTCAGACCAAATGATTCATTTCTATCGTCGAATCTCGTGAATGTGGACCCAGTGTTCGCGCGTGTATCTGTTCTATTCGAGGTCGTCGGTTTCCTAATCTCAATCGGTATTTCATACCCGTCATCGTGCATGAAATAATCACCTCGTTTATTCATATATCTCCCACTAAACTGATCGATAGTTTCGTATTCATTTTCCTTCGAATTTAAGAATCTCAGTTTCTTTTTGATGCGGTTTTTGTCCTCGGATTCCGGTGATTTGTGAACGAACGGAAACTTGTTTTTCGGGGTGGAACTTGTGAGAATCTCGGCGTAGATCGGTTCTGTTGCGGCTGCTGTTTGATTGTGGAATCTGATGAACTCTTGAGCTGAGATCTCTTGAAGGGAATCATCCATCGATACGACCGAACTAGCGACACTTAACAATACATCAGTGGAAACTATCTTCTTCGTGGGGGTCACAACTGATTCATTGTAATTCTCATTCATCTGAAACAATTAGATGTGTAAAATCAAGACTCAGTTCTACAGTGGTGAGTAAAACGTGACTAATGCATCACTCTGGAATTGACTTGACCAAAATGTGTAACTGGCACCCAAAATTTAGTTTTTAATATTGGATTTCCTAAAAAAAACTAGACCATTTGTACTTTGTTCACGTCTGATATGAATGTAAAACAGGTTGATTACCTGCTGTTGCCCATCATTTATTAAATCTGTCGTTAAGACTTCGTTTTGGTTTTGAGATTGTTCGTCTGCTTGTCTTTCGTGTAACTTGTCGTCAGACAAATTGGCAGCGTCAATGACTCCCCAAAATTCTAAAATCACAAGATTAAACATCGTCAAAAACAAGACCCCGGCCGAACCGATCTTTCTAACCATATACCGACATTCACTTACTGTTTTCGCTCAGATCTTTCAAAGGGTTGTCAACAGTTGCGTAATCACGTAGAAAATCTTTTGATCTTTTGTGTCTAAAAATGAGGACATTATCATGCAAAATTGATATTGAGAACTGTTTTTACGGAGGAGCAAAATATACCATATATGACCATATGATTTATATCACAGCCATACGATTTGTTTTCTGAGTCGAAACTTCGACTTAAAACTAGAAATTACGACTTCAAACACTCGAAATTTCGACATATTTAATTTATCTATTAATTTTTAACTTAATTCAGTCGAATTTTACCTGATGTAGCAGCATAAACCAATAGCAGACATCATAGCGATGAATCCTCCAATAGCGGCGCCCCAATTTATCACTTCACGCGGAATCACTGCAAGTTGAAATATGTAAATCATCGACCGGGAATCAGGGGACTGAAACGGCACGATAGATCTTACCTGATTCACAGAAAACTCCCTGGTATCCAGCCTGGCATTTACATTCGAAATGGAAGTATGGTTTATCGACTGTATCCCCGAATTCAATACACTGTCCATTATTCATACACGGCTGACTATTACAAGTCGAAACCTCTGAAACCAGTTACAATATAAAAATACTTTAACAGAAAAACTTTCAAAAACCCTGATGTCATGACGTCATATATGTCACATCATCATGTCGACTCGTCGATTCATACATAGCTCTAATCGTCTGGTCAGCGTGGCTGAATGGATGGGGTGACCACAACCGAGGCCAGGGCCACTTGATTGGCCCAGTCCATGAACAACTTTGATTCTATAGTCAATATAACAACGAAACACCAGTCTTAGGATTGAAAACCACTTCTGGAGTTAAGCTGCTGGTTCTGGGTTAGGAGATCGACACACGCGTTTTCATACCGCACAAAAGCTTTTCCATTTAAACTGTTTCTGTATCTACTAACTAATTGATTGTTCTGGTTTGTCTGTATTTCACCACTACACGTACCGATCGGATTGTCAGACGTTTCAATTTCTCCAGCCTTGTCAATAACGATACAATGATAACTTCCTTGGTCGAATAATTCGACGTGGTCGACTATCAGGAATTTACCATCGATTCGATATCTATGAATGGAAAATTAATACGTCGTGTGAGTTAGTCAGTGAATACTGAATCCACGGAGAGGTCGGGGTTTGCGGTGACCGAAAATAAAGCTCACGCTTATGTTTGTTAGATCAGAATCCTCGCCCGAATACATCAGCGATACGCCCTCTTTTATCGATTATGGCACCTACCCAGCATCTGTCAAGGTCGCATCAATTTTCTGTCCTTTCGGTGAAATCCAGTACATATCAACAGGGGTCATATTTACTGGATATTTACATTCTAACCGCACCGCTCCTCCTTCATTCACTAACTTCACACCATCGACAGCACCTTAAAACAAAAATCAAGAAACATTTTTAAATTGAGATCAATTTCTTTATGATTTCTAGTATCTATAATATGAAACAACTCGTATATACCGATATTACAAGCTTGAAGTAGACACGATTTCTGTTCTGTGCTTGAACCCAAACAGTGTATGATGAATTCTCCGGTGACCGGGTGCGTGCAGGTGCGACTTCGAGACATCGTTCCCTTTCCGCAGGTTACAGAACATTGTGACCACTGAGACCAACTGGACCAGGTTCCGTTCATGTAAATAACTGTAGTCGATGTTCCTGTAGAAACATTGGAAGATGGAGAAAACATGGCGCATGAAGAGGTGGTAGACGTTGAGAGCGGTGAGGAGGAGGCAATCGATGCCAACATAGAAAAATGACACTCAAGAGGAGTTTCAGATGAGTCACGTATTAACCCGGTGTCAAATCAGTAAACGTTAAAGCCCAACGCATACGGCAAAAAATTTGTTTCGCCGAAACAGAAAACATGTTTTTCACAAAACGTTTTTTGCTCGTGAAAAACGTTTTTCAGTTCGGTGTTTTGTGTTTTGCTTCCAACGCACACGGCACCGAAAAAAACGTTTTTTCAGTGCCGTGTGCGTTGGGCTTAAGACAGATAATAGTTTGCAGGTTAACTTGATTAGAAGTACGAGCGTCTCTTTTACTAGTTCATACCGGTAAAGGTACCTGGAGAAGCTAAAAGTCAATCTACAAATTACTACCAGTTTTCACGTTACTGCGGAATTGATATTCAAGATAATCATCATTGTGATAAAAAGTTCTTACTATTCGCTGGTTTACTGTCGGGGATGATGTGACAGGGGTTGAATTGACATATCTGTATTTCCGAAGAGTCGCCGCGACAACCATCATAAATATCGCTACAATTTCGACTTCGCGTTCGTAAACCAGGTCCGCATGAGGTACTGCAACCCGACCAATCACCCCATGAATTCCAAGAAGGCTGAGCTAAATCGAAATCATCAACACATTTCATATATGATTAGGAAGATAAAGGACAGTTTTGAATTGACAATAATCGTAAATACCTCTACACTGAGACAATGGACAGGGTCTTCGCTGAGTGTCGTGTCCATCACAAACATCATCCGCTAACTTCAAACAGAATCTTCGTCGTGTTTGTTGTCTGTGATATCGACAGTCGCGATCACACTTTCCCCAACTTCCCCACTCAGTCCAAACACTACCCGCGAACCGGCTTAGTTTAGTGCGTAAAGATATAGAAGTTACCGGACTGTTCGTAGTTCCCAGTGAATCACTGGTATCAGAAACTGATGACGGGTTCCGCGAATCAATGATTTGCTCATATTCTGCTCCATAATCAGCTTCTGTAGAAACTGGATGTGTGATAGGCGCCGACCTGATTTCAGTAGGATCAGTGAAAAATGCATTAACGGGTAGAGTTTTTTCAATGACTACTTCTGCATCCGTCGGTGTCAGAGGAATTCTCTTTTCGGCGACGCATGAAGAATCTCCTTTACTGTCAATCAATGAACATTCATTCGGTTTATCTCTATCGTGTTCAGCGTTATCCAAAGGTGGAAAGATAATGTCCGCAGTGAAATTGACGGGGACTATACCAGCAGAACTTGTTCTAAGTGTATCAGTTGCTTTTTCGTGTCGATTCTCTCCATCACCTGTGAGAAGTATGGAATGTTTTGGCGTGGAATTTGGTCCCATTTGATCAGATTCAATGTTTTCATCTTCAGATTTAGATCGAGATTTCTCGTGTTTTGACTCTTGTCCAGCTACATGTGTGATATTTGCTTTATTAGTTAAATATGCGGCAGTGGCGTCAACAAATTCGTCATCGAAAACAACTTCACTTCTATCTACTGACTGTTGGGTATCCACTTCACTACTATCCACCGATTTGTGGTCATCCACTTCACTACTATCCACTGACTTGTGGTCACCCACTTCACTACTATCCACTGACTTATGGTCGTCCACTTCACTACTATCCACTGACTTGTGGTCACCCACTTCACTACTATCCACTGAGTTATGGTCGTCCACTTCACTACTATCCACTGAGTTATGGTCGTCCACTTCACTACTATCCACTGACTTATGGTCATCCACTTCACTACTATCCACTGACTTGTGGTCACCCACTTCACTACTATCCACTGAGTTATGGTCGTCCACTTCACTA